>NC_141689.1:1522705595-1523377738 GCF_964263255.1 Lissotriton vulgaris
ATGAGCGTTCTGCACATGAACTAATTCAGAACCTTACTAAAAACATGGAAGCAGTAACTGTCCCTGTAACAATAGGGCCGGTAATATCAGTATTTGAAAATCAGAGAATAAAAGAACCGAGCTTGACAATCCCGTTGCAACAAGGTTTGCAAAAAGTAAGAGAGAATATTTATCTCGATTTGTCAGAAATAAAGCGAACTGTTAATATGAATCCACCCGAATTGACTTTTAACCAAAGTTCATTATACAAATACCCGATTGGTGCAGAATCTGACTCTGCAACACCAGAGAAAAGTCTAGATAAAATAGATTTAATACAAAGTCCTGTAGGACCGTCAGATAAGGTATTGAGTGACTGGATTAAAACTCTAAAATTAAATGAAAATGAACCAAAAGTATTGGATGTAGCAAAACTAAAAGTGGATATGGAAGAATTAATTATTGGAACAATTGGTACAGAAAGACTAAAAACGTATCAGGATGATGAGCTTATGTTTATGTGTAAAAGCATTACATGGAAAGCTAAAACAGTGTATGATCAATTGGAGGAATTAGCAAGTGAATTGGGAGTGGTATTTTCAAAATTCTAATCATTGCAGAAATCATACAGAGTGGCTTTTGCAGAAAGAGACATTGAGAATATGAATGCTGCAGGAATGTTGTTGCAAATAAAAGAGCTAATTGTGCTGTTGCGAAGATGGGGAGATGTAAGTAAATGGAGGCTTAAGTGGGCAAAGAAGAAGGAAGAAAATAGTGATAAATCCACATTAGCTTTTCCGGTCAGGGAAAAAGAGACAGTAACCACTGAGCTTCCTATGAGAGAGATACCTGGAGGAGGATATGTACATGTTCCTTGGAGCAGACAGGATATATTGTTGTTTACTAATGATTTTCCAAGATTGAGAGAGAAACCAGTAGAATGGTATCGACAAGTAGGCAGATTTGTGAAAGTGTCAAAAGTTTTATGGATTGATTTGGATGGATTGTTTGACATAGTAGTGCCAGCAGATTTATGGACAGAATGTAAAATAGCTATAGATTGGCCAAGAGAAGAATTTGCCCGAGACAAAGTCACAGGAGCTCCGTCACCAGATGTAATGCGGAAATATGAACAAGTAATAGTATGGTTGAAAAATAAGATACCTCCAAAAGAAACTGATTGGGTGAAAATAGACAGGACCACGCAAGAGCCGAAAGACTCTGTACATTCATTTTATGAAAGATTGTTGTTAGTCTTTAAACAATATAGTGGTTATGAAGAACTAAATGAGAAGGACATGAGTCATTTTATATACAAATTTGTTTATGGGTTAAGACCAGAGATTGGAGACATGATTCGACACAACATGATAGGTTGGCAGTCAGGCACTGTGGATGATGTTTTGAGAAAAGCGAAATATTGCAGTGAAGAGATTGATGCAAAACAGAAAAAGTTGAAAGAGAAAGCCATGTGGGCACAAGTAAAAGTAGCGTAACAGCAAGTGGCGCAAATGGAAAGTAAGAATGCAGGGAATCAAGGAAACTTTAAGGGTAAACCAAGGTTAGTGGGAAATATAGATGAATTAAAGAAGAAGCTTCCTTGTTTTCAAATCAAATTGTCTTTATTCGGATTTCCGTAGTTATTGAAATTCCATAAAAGTACATAGAATACATTGCAACATTTACATAAATAATTAAGAATGATAAAAGGTGATTTGAATTTTACACAACTTTTAAAAACTAATTATACACGAATGTGCAAGTTAAAAAAGTTATATAGAACTGCTTCAACCTACACTAAAATTAATCAAGTAGCGCTCCACTCTTACTAGTGTCATCACAGGGTACTATGGGCGAACAAACATCATAGGTTACGACGATGTCTAACACAGAATTAAAAAAAGTAAACTAGGGATTTAGCAATCAATTCATGTTCCAGATGCTGAAGGACCAAATACGCTGGGCGGCACTGCCGCAACCCCATTACCCTCAGAATAGGAACGACCCACCTCTTGCGCGGAGCCGTATAGAACTTACAAAAAAAGGCCACATGGATGGTAGATTGTGGAGAGGTGGAATCACAGGGACAAGGGCATAGGTTTGGGGACCAATCGTTTTGGAGAGGAAAGGAAAGCAAACGATGTAACAGATTGAATCTAAATCGGGTCAACAAAAATTTCCCAAATTGATTTATACTGTAATTTAGGTACGGCTGAATTGTGGGCACAGTTTGTATTAACAGACAGTGTTGGACTGATGTTTTCCCGGCCTCCTTCGATAAGCGCAGTTCGCTCAAGTGCGACAGGCAAGCTGTTCTTAATTCAGTTTTTGTTATTTCCACTATTGCGGGGGGATCGTCAAAGTATTTCTCAAGGCCCATGTCCGTAAGGAATGTCTTAACATAGGTCAGCCATTTGATCCTCCTCATGTTATCAAGCTTCAGACAATCCTGCACAATTGCCCTCGTCAGGTGGCACTGCTCCGTAACCCAAATTCGCCGCCACAGCATGACTGGTTGAATTTTTATTATATCCGAGAGGTAATCTAATCCCAGTTCGTTATGGCATCCATATGTAGTCGCGCTTCTCGGCAGGGATAGCAGGTACCTTAGGAAAGAGTTCTCAATTAGTTGGAGCTGGTCCGTATTAGCTTCTCCCCAGACCCCTGCCCCATAGGTTACTGCACTTATACACTTTGCCTTTTATATTTTAATCATTTCTGACGGTGTTTTTTTCCCTAGCTTTTGCGCAAAGGATTTAAGCGCTGTTACAGTTCTAAGAAATACTAACTTACGGGATTTAATAGCTTCCCTCCATTTAAATTTATTATCAACTAAAATTCCTAAATAGGGATATGTTGATGTGTGTTCAAGGGGCACTTTCTTGACACAGATTGTCTTCGGGTTTCTGTATTTTGGGCCAGCATGCATCACATAGGTTTTTTTAATGTTTATTTTTAGATTCAGGCCAGCCATGAATGAGCAATACTTGTCCAGGACCCGTTGAAGCTGTACTGGGGTTCGGGCAAGGAGAACCGCGTCGTCGGCATATAGTAAAGCTGGAATATGCCGACGACCAATGGCTGGAAGATCATCCGTCCCTCAAGTAGAGCAGCCTCAAGCCCATTTGTGTACAGGGTAAAAAGGAAGGGGGCCAGAACACACCCTTGTCTGACCCCCTTCTCTACCCGAAAGCTATCCGTTAACTGGCTGTTGGTTCCCTATCTTACTCTCCCTGTAGCCCACGTATACAGCTCTCGCAGGAAGTCAACAATCGATGGATCAATGCCCATCTGTAGTATGATTGTCCACAGCCTTGAGTGCACGACGCAATCAAAGGCTGCGGACAAATCAACATACACCATATGGAGAGAGGCACCTTTAGCATGTACGTATTTCTCAGCCAGGAGCGTCAAGTTCAGTGCCTGGTCCACCGTACCCAGTCCCTCCCTGAACCCGTATTGCAAGTCCGAGATCATATTTTGTTGGTTTGTCCACTCCTGGAGTCGCTCGAGAAGAATGCGTCCAGCCATCTTCCCGAGCGAGTCCAGGAGTGAGATGGGTCTATAACAGGATGGACTATTCCTATCGCCCTTTTTGTAAATGGGGACCAGTATCGAGGTTGACCAAGACTTTACCAGGCCAACCTCCTTGGCCGCGTTTAGTACGTTTCTAAGGATCGGGGTCCAGAGGTCTGGGTTTTGTTTGAACAGATCAACTGGAACCGTGTCTGGACCTGGTGCCTTCCCCCCTTTAGATAATTTTAGTGCATTTAATACCTCTTTGTGGTCAAAACAGAGAGTTAATGGATATTTGACATGGGGGAGAGCTTCAACTAGGGCCATCTCATGGGGATTCTCCATACGGAAGACCTCCGAGAAATACTCAACCCATTCTCTGGCATCAATAGCAACGTCCAGAGTTGGTACGTCTGCCTGGACAAGGAGAAAAGGAGATCTCACTACCTGCCAGAAGGAAGAACTATCCTTTGTAGCGCTGCACTTCTGTAGTTGGTCCCACAGGTCGGCTTTAATCTCCTTTTTTCTATTTTTTATAGCTAGGGAGTAGGCCTTCCTTAAGCTAATAATCTCGTCTCTATCTCTCGTTTCCTTGGCTAAGGCCTTTCTTAGTAATGTATATGCTTTAGTGCATGCTGGACTAAACCATCCCTTTCTAGGCTTCTTCTTACGCTTGCCCACTTTGGTCAGTTCTTTCCTTGTGACTTCAACAATCGCAGCATAGCTTGCCAAAATTTGGACCGGGGTAGCCAAAGGGTCAAGACACTTCATTATGTGAGAGTTACTTGTCTCCACTATTTTTGCCACTACAGCCATCTGGTCTAATTTGCCCCATTTTAAAGTGTAACCATTCAGACGGTCCAATACCAATTCTTGATGGTCCAGCACGTTTAACTGCAGTGAACCTTCATTGGTTTGGCTATTCCCAATCTGAAGGGTCACACTTAGAGGAAAGTGATCGCTAAGTGCATTGTCAATGGTTTGAAAGGTCTCAATGTGGGGGGCTTTGTTAGTGGAAACTAGGATGTAATCAATCACGGTTTGTGCACCTCTTCTATTAAATGTTGGCGCAAATACAACTGCTGGAGTTTTTAATTCATTGGCAAAGCCCATCTCTAGTTCCACCATTATCTCATACATTTTTGTTCCCTCAAGCGTGTGTGTGAAATGTGTAACCCCATTATCTTGTTTGTCAATAATCCCGCAGTTAGGGGTATTACTTTTTGTGCACAAGTGTAAATTAAAATCCCCTCCCAGACTAGAGTGTATGTCTTACTTGCGTATTTTGAACGCAGGGCTTGGAGGAGATCGGAGATCTCAGCTACCAATAATATGAAATCAGGTGGAATCAGATTATTATAAAAGTTAATTAAGAAATACACTTCCTGAGTAGATCTTTGGAGGGTGAGTAGTTGGTAATTAAGCTCTACTTTCACAGGGATAATATCATAACAGGGCAAAAGGTTAGAGTTATAAGTGATTAGCCCTCCCTTACTCCTACCAGCAGTGGACTTTTTGGCTGGAGAGAAGTAGGTCTTGTAACCTAGAAGATGTATCGGTTCGTTAAGCCACGTTTCTTGTAGGCAGTTAATATTGCTTGAGTTGGCAGTCTGCAGGTAGCTGGTTTCAGTGTGCTTAGAGGCTAAACCTGCTATATTCCAAAAGAGAAAAGTGACTTGTTTATCAGAGGTTACCAGAGTAGATAATCTAGATAGCGTCTGCAGCGCCTCATTAGTCAGCATCCTAGGAGGGTTTACCCTCCGTGTCTCTTTAGTTACTTTCAGAGTACTATCTATGATGGTGGAACTATCCTTTACAGGTACTACAGTAGTGGAACAGCTTTCTGGGACATCTATAGTATAATAGTTTTCAATGAGGCCTGTGGATTCCTTCGCTGTGTGTGGTGTTAATTTGCTTGAATGCATAGGACCTATACTATTATATTTATTATCTAATAGTGGTCAATCAACCATCTCCAGAGCGCTGTATCTATTAAATGTTGGTATACCTCCCCAGGTATCCCTGTATGGTGGATTTCTCCTATCCCTACCTGTCCATACTGCCCAGTCGTTCCTCCCCTGCCTAGTGTATTCTGTGTCCCCACCCCATTGATGATTTACTGGTTCATGCCAGGGCCAATATAGCCCTTCATTATAGCGGGATGCTGGTGGGTAAAAGTAAGACAGTCGTTTAGTTGATATCCCGTCAGGTTTACTTATCGAGCCCCATGAGCAGATATGATCCGCTGTATGTGGGTCATCGAAGTTGACTATAATACAGTTGCCTGAGATTTTTTTTGGTTGATGGCCTATCCAGGGGACTCTACGCACTGCAGTAATCCTACTAGTACAGTTTTGTGGGAGTGGTCTATTATTGTTCAACCAATACTGGACCTTATTTTTTAGGGACCAGTTTAGTTCCTCGCTATTGTGAGTCAATTCAGGGACCCCTGTCATAACGACTACATAGGGAGTTGCTTCAGGGGGAGATTTGTCAGTTTACGCCCCCCTCCCTTAGGCCTTTGTCCCAGGTGACTATGTCTTGGTGGATGGTCATGTTGAGCAGTGTTTATCTGAGCTGGTTTAGAAAGAATTGGAGCAGGATTAGGAGTTACAATGGTGGCAGCTACAGGGGGTATCTTTTTCTGTTGTAAAGGGACCTTATTAGTGATTTCTTTTCGGGCATTAATTTTTGGGGTAGCAGATCCTGAAGCAATTTTCTTTGTGCCTTCCGGTTTTTTAGGATTGGTGTCCTTGGTTTTCAATTCTCCTACATTTGTCGCCCCCAGGTTCTTCTGGTGGGTAGATGTCTTCAGAGTTAACGTTAGGACTGCTAGTTGTTTTTCAATAATTGCTAGACTCAGTTGAAACGGCTGTAATTGCGTTTTTATTAGTTCTCTAATTTGAGCTAGCAAGAATTGATCAGCACCACATGTACGGTTGCCACCCCCCATTTGATTACCCGATATGTCATCGCTACCAGGATCGTCTGTAGTTCTATCTGTTATGCTAAGATCCACAGCCGTGGAGAGGTGATTTATACTATCATTATCTATGTTAGGTGAATTAAGATTGTGCGTTGTTGGGCCTAATGTAATATTACCCTTCCCCTGGATGTTAGGTTGCAGTTTATGTCGGGTATTACCAGAGTTTGATTCTATTGTTTTCTTTCTCTTATTGGGTGGCTTTTTTTGTTTTGGAATAGCGCCCTCATTGATTCCCCTTTCTGCAACTTGTGGCTGGTCAGTTTGCAGTAGTGTTGAAAAAATATCTGGGGTTTTTTCAAGGGCCTTGGCGGTTTGTGAGTCCGACATTGACAATGTGGCAGAAAGATCAACTAAACTGGGGATACCATGAACATCAGCGTTTACTTCTAACATTAAAGCCTTCTCACGTTGATTAGCGGGAGTCTGTGCCATTGCCAGGGACCCAAGTGAAGATCGTCTTGCCTGTACTAAATCCTGTGTGACTCTTCTGTCTAACAATATTATCCCTTGATCTATAGCTTCGTTAGCTTTAATGATGAACTGGTCGATAGGACCTGTAAACTCTGCCATACGTTGCTTTGTTTTGCTACGGCTACCTCTAGGTGACATGTTAATGATTACAGGCACAGCTAGAAATGTAGATACACGTTTAGGAGTAATTTACACCTTATATGTCTATATACAGACCAGCTAGTTGAGCGTCCAGTGTATGTGGATGATAGTAGATGTTAGGGGGGGGCCCAGCCCAGTCTAATCCGGTCTGTGACGGGATAGGACGGGCCCGTCCTTGGACCGGGCTTCGCCCGGCGTCCCGCGAGACGGGGGTGATGCTGGATTTAAGCGCCTCCTGGCGCGCAAAGCTCGCAGTGTGTGCCGCTAAGGTTGCTGGGGCTTGTGGTCTTTTGTGCCCCACCCACGCTCCGCTCGACGGCCAGACCCCAAGATGGAAAAAGGAGTCAGGCGGCGGGAGGCGGGCGGGCAGAACCCCAGGCAGTGTCCGACCTCAGGCTGATGAAAAACGGCAGCAAAGATAAACGATAAAGAGCACAGTTGAAGCTTCCTTGTTTTAATTGCAGCAAGTTAGGGCATTGGAAGAAAGAGTGTAAATGCCCGCCAAGAGTTAATGGAAAGGGGCGACCACTCGGTCCCCCCGAACGTATGGCGGAGTGCCTCGATCCCCCCGGGAAGCCATTTTTGGGCGGGAGGCGCGTCTCGGCTGGTATGCCCGAAGCGGCGTAGCCGGGGCGCGCCTGTTCCCGCCCTAGAGTGGGCTGGCCTAGACACTGACGCAGCCAGCCACGCCCTCGGGACGGGCAGGGGCGGGTTTACGCCCGCCCTGAAGACGGATAAAAGGAGACGCAAGGCCGGAAGACGTCCTCTTGTTCTTGTGCTCCGAAGCTGCACCTCCTCGCTACACGTGAGCTCGGGACAGAACAAAGAGCCAATTTTGAGCGTTTTGATCTTTTTCTTTGTCTTCCAGATACTTCGTCGAAGAAGATGCCCAGGAAAGGCGAAAAGAGAATGACGACTGACCAGATGGTTCGGGCACTCTTTAAAGATATGTCCGACATAAAGAGACGGTTGGCGGAGCGAGATGGGGAGGAGGGTTCGGGCCCTTCGCCGGCTGGAGGGAGACCTAAGAGGCCGAGGAAGGTTCCAGCCGGTGGGGACGTCCCGGTTCCCTCTGCCCCTCTCGAGGCGCCGACCCCAGTACCGATAGAGGGGAATCCAATCCCGGGGGTCGTCTCCCCGACATCCAAGGAAGACATGCCCCCCGAGCTGGCAGCACAGCTAGCAGCGTGGTTGGGGGATAGTGGTGATGGCGCCACGGCTGCCGAGGCACAGGCGCTGATAAAAGGGCTTCGTGAGAAGAAAGAGGCAGCTAGAGTGGCGGGGATAGACAAGCCGCAAGCGGCAGAAGCTGCGTCCGGTGCAGGTAAGCGGCCATTGCCGATTGCAAGGGACGAGTCAGCACCCTCTCGTAGAGAGAGATTGGGACAACATGTGCCGTTAGCTATAAAAGAGAAGATCTGGGCGGGAGAGTACGTGAATATCTTTTCCCTGCTTGTTGATCATTATGATGTGGAGCATGTGAAAAGTCAGAAGGACTTGATGCATCCGAGTGTTTGGCGCGCAAAAATGGCCGCCTTTAAGGTTAATGAGAACATTGGCAACTGGGGCAATGCATGGGGTATTTTCACATCGATTTTGGGGGAACGTAGGCCCGAGTTGCTCCCTGAGTTTCCCGTTTACCAATCACGAATTATGGGTTACTCGACAACGTATCAAGGTAACCATTGGTTCTGTTATGACAATCTGTTCAGAAAGGAAAAGGAACATAACAAGAGTTTGACTTGGGATTGTTACGATTCTTTAACTTGGGACAAAATGAAAGAATCAGGAATGTTAAGAATGCCATTGGTCGGGAGCAATGTTGTTGATTACTCCCGCCAGAATGTGGGGACGCCCTTTCGACCAAGTACGAGCACCGACGACCAGTCAAGGCCCGCAGGCAATACAGGGAAAAAGGGTTTCTGTTTTAATTTCAACAAGGGGAAATGTACCAGGCCTCCGGGATCGTGTAAGTTCAAACATGAGTGTAGTACGTGTGGGTCGTCCCATCCTGAGTCATCGTGCAGAGCCAGAACGGGTGAGAATGGGGGTAAAGGGGGCGCCAAACAGGTCTAAGCTAGGCCGAGGGGCGCCTTTACCAACCCCGATTGATACCTTGGCAATGATTCCCTGGCTCAGCGAATACCCGGATCGTACTTCTGCCGGGGTGCTACGGAACGGTTTTACACATGGTTTCCGCATCCCGGTAGGGGACTTTCAGGGTGTAGGGACGTGCAAAAATCAACTTTCCGTTTTACAACATACATCGGTAGTGCAGGAAAAAATTCAGAAAGAGGTTAGCCGGGGACGGGTCGCCGGCCCGTTTAGTGAACCTCCGGTACCAGGTTTCGTTTGTTCTCCGTTGGGGGTGGTCCCCAAGAAGGACCCGGGTGAGTTCCGTTTGATCCATAATCTGTCTGCTCCACAAGGTCTTTCGGTGAACGACGCAATTGATCCAGAAGTTTGTTCGGTGCGATACGCATCTTTTGATGAGGCAGTAGCCATCTTGAATCGCCTGGGGCACGGGACGTTGATGGCGAAATCTGATATCGAGTCAGCGTTCCGGTTGCTCCCGGTACACCCAGACGATCAGCGTCTTTTGGGATTCGGGTTCCAGGGATCATTTTACATGGATAGGTGTATGCCAATGGGTTGCTCTATTTCATGTGCTTACTTTGAGCAATTCAGTACTTTCCTGCAGTGGGTGTTCACTGAGACAGCGGGTTTCCGAAATGTAATGCATTACCTTGACGACTTTCTGTTCCTTGGCCCCGCCGGTAGTCCCGAATGTGCCCAGGCTTTAGACAAATTCTGTGTGTTAATGGGTCATCTCGGCGTGCCGTTGGCACCGGGAAAAACTATGGGTCCCACGACTTGCCTCGAGTTTCTGGGGATCGAGTTGGACTCAAGGGAGGGGTGCTTCCGTTTACCAGCTAGCAAGGTGTCGAAATTTAGGGCAGCCCTCCAAGTATGTTTAACTGCATCCAAGGTTACACTGCATCAGTTGCAACAGTTAGTGGGAAAGTTGAACTTTGCCTTGAGAGTGATACCAATGGCTCGCCCCTTTTCCCGCTCAATTGCCCAAGCGATGGTTGGCCTGAAGGAGGGTCATCATCGCACAAGGTTATCGGCTGAGGTCCGCCAGGACATGCGGATTTGGTTAGCATTCTTGGCGGATTTCAATGGCCGAGTTGTCTGGAACAAGCCAGTCATGTCCTCCGATGAGCTTGGGCTATGGACAGATTCAGCAGGAAGCGTAGGTTTTGGCGCCATCTTCGGCACAAAATGGTCGGCACAGAAGTGGCCCCTATGGTGGCACGAGAAGGGGCTGACAAGTAACATCGCTTTCCTCGAATTATTTCCCATTCTGGTGGCCCTGAGAACCTGGCCAGAAGGGTTCAGAGATCGTTCTGTTGTGTTCTGGTCCGACAATATGACCGTGGTAGAATGCATCAATAGTCAGGCAGCCCGTTGTAAATTGATTTTGAGGCTGCTCAAAGAAATTGTCTTACTGTGTATGCAACTGAACGTGGTATTCAGAGCAAAACATGTCCCTGGGGTGATGAATCAGGCCGCTGACGCACTGTCTCGTTTTCACATGCAGGCTTTCTCGGGCTTCCTTCCTTCAGCGGACCCGGAGCCGGCACCCTTCCCCGAAGCTCTCTGGTCTCTCGGTGCCCCGAACTTCGTCACCTCGTGGGAGAGAGTCTAGCACCCAGGACAAGGAAGGCATATGAAGGGGCGTTCCAGGCCTATTTAGCCTTTTTGGGGGCAGAGAGAGGGGGACTTTGGGGGCAGGAGGAGTTGGTAGTACTTTTCCTGATGTCCTTACGTAGGGCTGGGAAATCGGTGGCCACGGCCCAAAGGCATCGTGCCGCCATTTCCTTTGTCGCCAGGGCCCATGGCATCCTGGACCCGACAGCGTCTTTTACGGTACAGAAAGCGCTGCGAGGGTGGCAACGTCTGGAGGGTCGCAGAGTAGACGTAAGACGACCGATAGGTCTGGACAGGTTGTCCCAGTTGCTGACCACACTCCCTAACACATGCTCGTCCCCGTTCGAGACCTGTTTGTTCCGGACTGCATTTATGCTGGCATTTCACGGGGCGATGAGAGTTAGTGAGCTAGTTGCAAGGAACAAACGGGATGTGACGGGGGGCTTGTGCAGGGAGCAGGTTCAGATCAGGGGTGATGCGATGATTGTCTCCTTTCTCAGGTCCAAGACTGACCAAGATGGGAGGGGGGACTGCACGATCATCCGCAGGATCCCCGAGTCATCCATGTGTCCGGTTCAGTGCTTAGAAGATTACCTAGCACGAAGGGTGGCATCATGGGGGGGGACATTGTTGAGGCATGTAGACGCCACCCCGCTGACGAGGTTTCAGTTTCAGCGGGTGCTTGCAATGGCCATTGCCGCAGCGGGCTTGGACCCGGGTGAATTTGGGACCCATTCCTTTCGTATAGGGGCTGCCACAGAAGCTACAGCCAGGGGTCTCAATGTGGAACAAGTAAAACGGGTGGGGCGTTGGTCCTCCAATTGTTATAAGAGGTATGTGCGATTGCACATGTTGTGAAGCTGTAATCATGTACTCACGCTTCTTGTCTTTTGTTTGTTTTCAGTTGCGCAAGCCTACGCGGCAGGGCGGACTGTGCAGTTGACCCAACACCAGGCCAGCGGTCACACATCACCGGCTGAGAGAAAGGAGGTGTGGGTTGTAGGCCACTCATACGTGAGACGGGCCGCAGACGTATTCAAAGCAGGTGATATGATTCACGTACCTGGGGAATACGGGTACAGAGTGTCCTTCTACGGAAGGGGCGGTCTCTGTATTGACCAGTTTCAGGCATTTTTTGAGGGTTTATTAGAGCGGATGAGGTCACCGCCGTCCATAGTCATAGTACATTTGGGGGGCAATGATCTAGTCACCACCGGTAGACGACTTCTCCTGGAGGCTATGCTTTCCACGGTAAGTTGGTTAGCAAGGAGAGTTCCGGGGTGTACAATTGCGTGGTCTCATATGATCCCACGAAAAGTGTGGCGGGGGGCTATCTCGATCCCTGCTTTGAATCATTCCGTTAAAAAATTGAATAACAAAGTGAGTCGGTTGTTCCGTTCCAAGACATTACATTCGATCTCGCATAGTTGTATTAATGATGACAGTATGTATTTGCGGGATGGTGTGCATTTGTCGAGGGTGGGCAATGAGTTACTCATAGGTGACTTCCTAGCTTGGTTAAAATCGTTAAAACATGACCTTTAGGTAGGAGTTTGGTGGGGGGTCCGGATAGCCGGTCAACTATCCGGACCTGTGGCGGTAAGGTCATGATCGGTGAGCACTAATTGGTAGATCCCTATGAGTGGGCGTCACCCAACACGGATGGGAGCGCTCGGGGGAGGTGGCCATTGGCCCCTCAATGGGGAGGCGGTCCCGTCTAAGGGCGGGTCGCCGGAAGTTAAGGAAAGGCGGTCAAGGCCCCTTCCTGTGTAGGAGGGGTTACAGCCCCCTCCTGAGGAATTTCCCGGGGCCAGGGTCATCTGCGACGGCAGATGCGGTAAGTTGTGTGGGGTGGGGGGAGGTCCACGATACCTTCTAGATACCACACACAAGTATTCGAACGACCTTTAAATGGCGTCGAGTCTTAAGTGCCCCCGACAAGTCAAGGGAAATTGTTAGTAGTTGCGCTTGAGGTAAGCCTCTGTGCTGTCGCCCTTCCCAAGTGGGAGGGGTAAGTCTGGTTAGGGATCTTGACACCGGTTATGACCTTGCCGTTGGCCCTTAAACGTTAGGATGTACAATTTCAGTGTTTATAGAGAATGTTTCTGTAGGATGCTAGTTCGGCTAGGAGAACCTCTGTATTAGAGAATATGTTAAGATTAGCCAAACATCGCAAATGTGATAATGAAATTGTACATAATATGAAACGTTTAATGTTTAATTTTTTGTTTTAATAAATACGGCCGCGGGAGGGTCACTCCCTCCCACATCCAAAAACTTTGAAGAACTGTTTCCGGTTTCCCTTCTTTTGGGGATCGTGTTGAGAGGGGGTGGCGGGTATCTCAGCCATATGGAAAGGGGCGACCACTCGGTCCCCCCGAACGTATGGCGGAGTGCCTCGATCCCCCCGGGAAGCCATTTTTGGGCGGGAGGCGCGTCTCGGCTGGTATGCCCGAAGCGGCGTAGCCGGGGCGCGCCTGTTCCCGCCCTAGAGTGGGCTGGCCTAGACACTGACGCAGCCAGCCACGCCCTCGGGACGGGCAGGGGCGGGTTTACGCCCGCCCTGAAGACGGATAAAAGGAGACGCAAGGCCGGAAGACGTCCTCTTGTTCTTGTGCTCCGAAGCTGCACCTCCTCGCTACACGTGAGCTCGGGACAGAACAAAGAGCCAATTTTGACCCACCCACCAGCCCCTGAGGACAGCAAGTTGTTGTGCAATAAAGTGGATTTTCTAAGTATGTTCTTCCTTTTTCGTTTACAGGTTGTGAAAGTATCAGTTTTGTTGTCTTTAATAATAAAGTATGGTGAATATCATTTAGGTTGTTACGATTAAAAGGACTTGATGTAGTGTTGCCTTTTGAGCATGCTCTTTCGGTCGTAGCGACCAATGTTTTCATAAGTTCGAATTGTCGTATTTATTTTTTGGTAGGCGGTAAGGTCATGATCGGTGAGCACTAATTGGTAGATCCCTATGAGTGGGCGTCACCCAACACGGATGGGAGCGCTCGGGGGAGGTGGCCATTGGCCCCTCAATGGGGAGGCGGTCCCGTCTAAGGGCGGGTCGCCGGAAGTTAAGGAAAGGCGGTCAAGGCCCCTTCCTGTGTAGGAGGGGTTACAGCCCCCTCCTGAGGAATTTCCCGGGGCCAGGGTCATCTGCGACGGCAGATGCGGTAAGTTGTGTGGGGTGGGGGGAGGTCCACGATACCTTCTAGATACCACACACAAGTATTCGAACGACCTTTAAATGGCGTCGAGTCTTAAGTGCCCCCGACAAGTCAAGGGAAATTGTTAGTAGTTGCGCTTGAGGTAAGCCTCTGTGCTGTCGCCCTTCCCAAGTGGGAGGGGTAAGTCTGGTTAGGGATCTTGACACCGGTTATGACCTTGCCGTTGGCCCTTAAACGTTAGGATGTACAATTTCAGTGTTTATAGAGAATGTTTCTGTAGGATGCTAGTTCGGCTAGGAGAACCTCTGTATTAGAGAATATGTTAAGATTAGCCAAACATCGCAAATGTGATAATGAAATTGTACATAATATGAAACGTTTAATGTTTAATTTTTTGTTTTAATAAATACGGCCGCGGGAGGGTCACTCCCTCCCACATCCAAAAACTTTGAAGAACTGTTTCCGGTTTCCCTTCTTTTGGGGATCGTGTTGAGAGGGGGTGGCGGGTATCTCAGCCATATGGAGAAAATAATTCATTGAATTCGCAGGTGCAGTTTGAGGTAAATCCACAACAGCAACAACAGCAGATAGCAAATCAGCAAAGTCAGGTGCCACAACCGCCACTGCCAAACAATGTAAACCAGCAGAGATACAGTGCAGAGACAGGATTCAGCAGAGGTGATCAGGTAAAAAGACCGCAAAGAGTGAATGCGTGTCCTCAGTATTGGTTACAAGAAGAAGGTGGCAGTGAGTCGGATGAAAGTTTATGATGGTGCCTGAGAGAGGGACAAGAGTGTGTGCTTGGAGCCACTCTTGAGGTAGATCAGTCTGGTCCATTTGTAAACGGAAAGGTGAATGATGTGGAAATAACTTTCCTAGTGGACACTAGTGCTACCCGTTCTACTGTTAGATCAGTGGAAATTCAAAATCTTCCTCTGTCGGGAGAGAGCATCCAAGTTGTAGGTGTAGCTAATAGACAGATACAAACTCCTTTGACAGAACCAGTTGAAATAGAAATTGGAAACTACAAAGATATGCATCAGTTTGTGGTGTGTGATAGTAGTCCTGTTAATTTGTTAGGCAGGGATATTCTGTGCAAGATGAACTGTGCCATATATTGTTCACCAGATGGCATAAAATTGCAAACCTCAAATGAAGATAGTTTGTATAAAATGACAATGCTCATGATTGAGGCAGAGCAGAGTAAGTTATTTCCTGTTTTTGATCGAGAAAAGATACCTGTTGAATTGAAAGAAGTAGTGAAAGAGAAAGTGTGGGATTTTACTGGAAAAGATATAAGATTATTGAAAGGTGTTGAGCCTGTAAAAATTACAGTGAAAGAAGGTGCAAGCTACCCAAATATACCTCAGTATAAGATGACTGCAGAAATAATTGAGGGAATTACTCCAGTAATTGACAAAATGATTGAGCAAGGAATTCTTAGAGAAATAGAAAGCAGCCCTTGTGATTCACCAATCATGGGATTGAAAAAGCCTAACTGAACATTTAGAATTGTTCAGGACCTTAGAAAGGTTAATAAAATTGTCGTCCCATGTTGTCCGATTGTTCCGAATCCAGCTGTGATTTTGTGTCGAATTCCTCATGATGCGGAATGGTACACAGGGATTGACCCATACAATGCGTTCTTTACTGTCCCATTACATTCAGAAAGTCTGCCAAATTTTGCGTTCCAATTCCAGAATCGTATTCTGGCATGGTGTAGAATTCCACAAGGGTACACTGAGAGTCCATCGATTTTTAATCAGTTGTTAAGGAAATCATTAGAAAGCCTGAACACGCCAGGAGAGTCTGTATTAGTACAATACATAGATGATCTTTTGATCGCATCAAAATCAAAAGATGCATGTGTAACTGACACAATAGCATTATCGAATCATTTTGCAGAAGAGGGACATAAAGTGTCACCATCTAAATTACAGTTTTGTCAGAAAGAAGTACAATATTTAGGTCGCAAGATTACAAAAGGAATCAGACAAGTCACAATAGAAAGAATCTGAATGATACAAGGAATGCAGCCACCTAAAACTTAAAGACAAGTGAGAATGTTCCTGGGAATGGTGGTTATTGTAGACAGTGGATTAGTGGATTTTCATTGATTGCAAAACCATTACAGAGATTGACAAAAGCAGATATCAGAGACCCAATAGTTTTGACTAAAACTGAAATGTAAGCATTTGAACAGCTGAAAACAAAATTGTGTGAAGCACCAGCATTGGGAATGCCTGATTATGAAAAAGAGTTTGAATTGTACTGCAGTGAGTGAGAAGGATGTGCATTGTTAGTATTAATTCAGAGACATGGAAAAATGAGAAAACCAATTGCGTAATTCTCAGCTATTTTGGACCCTGTTGCAAAGGGTTTGCCAGGATGTCTAAAAGCAGTAGCAGCAACCAGTATAAGTTTGGAGCAAAGTGAAGGAATTGTGATGGGATTTCCTGTGAGGGTGTATGCACCCTATTCAGTGGAGATTCTCATTACAAGAGCAAAGACACAATACATGACCAACAGCAGAATGACCCGTTATGAAAAATTAATTTTGGGAGCTGAAAATGTGACAATTGCCAGATGTGTGAATGTTAATCCTTCCACACTATTACCTGACACTATTGAAGCAGAAGTGAAAGGTGAACTTGATCATAAATGTCTGAATGTTCTTGAGTATTGTACAAAACCCACGCCAGACATTAAAGATGAACCATTACCTGAATCAGATTATGTGCTGTTTGTGGATGGATCATTTCTGAGAACAGAGAGTGGCATTTTGAGTGCTGCTTATGCCATTTGTACAGTAGCAGAAGTGTTGGAAGCATCTTGTTTGAAAGGAATTCATTCTGCTCAAGTAGCGGAGTTGATTGCTTTGATACGAGCATGTGAACTGGGAAAAGAGGTGAAAGTAACCATAGTGACTGATAGTCAATATGGCTATGGAATTGTTCATGATTATGGACAGCTCTGGTCTAAAAGAGGTTATTTAACTTCTGCAGGAACACCTATTCGAAATGCTGAATTTGTGAAGACACTGATAGATGTAATTCAGCTTCCTGAAAGAATAGCTGTAGTGAAGTGTTCAACACACAAAAAGAATGAGGATTACATTTCTAGAGGAAATAATTATGCTGATGGCTTTGCAAAACATTGTGCGAAAAATCAAATTTCAATCAATCGAGATAAACTGAAAGAACATGTTCCGAGTCCTTTGATGTAGTTGAAACATGGCATGAAGTGAAGCAGATGCAGGAGGAGGCAGAACCATAAGAAAAAGATATTTGGCTAAAGGCAGGATGTAGACAGAGAGAAGAAGATGAAATTTGGGTTTACAAAGATGAAAGACCAGTAATGCCCAATAGCATGATTTCAGACATGGCTCAAATGTACCATGGTCAAGCCCATATTGGAAGAGATGCCATGATTCGTCTTTTCAGACAAACTTGGAATAATCCCAAGTTCAGGATGATTGCTGAAAGTTTGTGCCAAAGGTGTCTAATATGCCAACAATTTAATCCTTACAGAAAAACCGTTGTGAGTTTGGGAGCCATAGGATGGGAGGGTGGTCCATTTACAAGGGTTCAAATGGATTTTGTGGAATTGCCCCCATGCAATAGGCTTAGGTATGTTCTTGTGATAATTTGTTTGTTCTCCCGATGGGTGGAAGCTTTCCCCACAAGGAGGAATGATGGAATAACTGTTGTTAAATTGCTTTTATGAGAAATAATACCGTGTTTTGGGTTCCCAGTATCAATTGAATCAGACCGCGGATCACATTTTCAAAATGAGTTGATGCAGATGATCTGTGAAGCTCTGGATATTTGCCAGAAGCTGCATTGTGCTTACAGGCTTGAGGCTTCAGGGGTGGTAGAGCAGGTAAATGGAACTATTAAAAACAGAATTGCAAAAATGTGTTTGGCAACAGGACTCAAGTGGCCAGATGCTTTGTCGCTTGTCCTAATGACATTGAGAAGCATTCCTGACAAGAAAACTGGACTAATTCCACATGAGATTTTGATGGGCAGGGTAATGAGACAAGCCTATGTACCTGTTAACAAATTGAACTACTGCAAAAATCTGTCTGATGTGGTAACTTCTGTGCTCCACCAGGTGGGAACTGAGTCAAATTCTAAAGAGAAAAATCCAGCTCATGATCTAGTCCCTGGAGACTCGGTTTGAGTGACGGTACATCGCAGAAGAAATTGTTTGGTACCTTGGTGGCAGAAGCCACACCAGGTAATCTTGGTCAGTACTACTACAGTCAAGTGTGCTGGATTGAAGAGGTGGGTACATGCCAGCCACACCATCCGTGTCCCTGCACATGAATACCCATACGATGGTGAAAGTACAACTGACTCTGATTCTGAACCTGAATCAGAAGAGACTCCAGATACTGAAGATCGACAGGAACGTTGACATCTGGAAGTATCAGAAGCCAGTTCTGTGTCTGAAGGTGAAGGTGAAAGGGAGATTGTGAAAATACCAGATTCCGAAGTTCAATTTGAAGGTCGAGAATCAGTAAAAACAGACACCAGTAAAGACGCAAAAGTAAGTGAAGATAATGTAATTGAAGAAGAGAAAGCTGAAGAGAAATCTGGAAACTCTGAAGGCAGGAGCGGAAATCCTGAAACTGGGGAAGAGGAAGTGACTCTCGAAAAGGATGAGATTCCAAGTACCAGTTATGAAGGTGTTCCTAACAGAGTAACAGAAAAGAAAGCTGAATCTGATGATGACAAAGACATTGTAAAGATCATAATCAACAACACAGTTGAATATACTGAAAGTGAAACTGATGATAGTTCAGATGAAATTGCATTAAGAAAAAGTCCAAGGAAAAGAGCTTGGAGAGTGGAGCATAACACAATAGAGCCAAACACTGAGAAAATCCGTAAAGGAGATAATTGGCCTAAAGAGACTGGTGGGCTGAGATTCAAACTTGTGAACAAAGCAACAGAGCCAGAAGAGCAAATGAATGAGATCACTAGCCAGAAAGAAATATTGAGAAAGAAAATAGAAGTTGTTCAAAGGCCAAAAAGAGTAAGACGACCAAATCAGAAGTACAAATCGCTTGAGTGGACTTATATAGTCTTACCACCGATTGCTGAATTCAATGGTAGTCAAGAAAACTTGTACTGCCCAAAAGCAATTGGGAAAAGTGAGTAAAAGAAGTCGACTTAAAAGAAAAGAGATAAATGATCAATTATATGATATTATGTAAAAGTCTAAAAGTCCTGTGAGACAGATATTGTAAATATAGTAGAGGTCGGAGTTGACATAAGGTCGAAGAAATCTTGTTAGAAGAATTACTTACGTCCTAGATTAGAATAGAATTGACATAAGGTCGAAGAAATCTTGTTAGTGAATTGTTTGGTGTGTAATTCATAGGTGACGCTAGGTCGAAGTAACTGTGTTAGAGAAAAAAATGACTACTAGTAATCACAAAACAAAATGTTCTATTTTTAGAAAATGGTGCAGATGTTGTTCCATCTGTATGGGATTATTGATAATATTATGGGTAATCTTAGCTATTGTTATTCCTTTCCAAGACAGATTAACTAAATTAAAGCCAAATGTGAGTTTAAATAAGCCAAATGAGAAAGTAGAAGTTCATGAGACTCATGTGTATAAACCAGAGTTGCATCAGGATAGGTCCATCAGTCATTACACCCAGAACACATTTTCAAAGTTATTACTTGAGTATATTAAAACTATGAATGTTGATGATTGTTATGTTTGTGTAAAATTGCCTGCATCGGTGTCAGAAGGTGTGACTTATCATCACCTTCCTCTTGCATATGGAGTGACTTGTAGTGTAATAGCAAGTTTGTTTTATCAAATTGGAAAATTGGAATACCATTATTCCAATGTAGATGACATTTTTGCTAAATTAAGAATTTATAATACATTGAACAAAAAGAGACCTGGAAAAGTTATGGGAGAATATTTCTTAGAAATGGAGGAATTGACTCATGAGTATGCTTTTAATCATAATTTGACATGTAAATTGAGAATTGAGGAAAATACTTTTCTAGATATGGTTGAAGAGAGAAGAATTGCTTATAAAAGAAGTGAGAAAGTAAAACATGAAAAATCAAAGTATTGGACATTTAATGATGAAAATCTGGATGATAAGAATGTGAATGTAGCTATAAACATAGATACACCAATGTTAGGGAAATTTTGTATAAGAAGAGACAACACTGTGTATGACAATTATTTTGTAGGTGCAAATCAATGTAAAGACACCTATAGAATTATAGGGGGTTGGGGATTTAAAGTGGGTAAAGATCCTGTTTTTCCGGGCGTTTATTTTATTTGTGGGAATAGAGCTTATTATGGGTTACCTGACCATTGGTATGGAACTTGTTATGTGGATTGGTCTTTCCTAAAAATTTTCATGTAGATAGAGGTACTAATGGTAAACATGAGATAGGCAAAGTTCTAAGTAGAAAAAGAAGAGAAAGTGTGTTAGAAATAATAGGTGATGTTTTTGGAGCACTGATACCAGCAGTGGGAATTTCATTTAATGCAAATAGAATTCGAAAATTGTCTACGATAGTTGATCGATTGTCAACAGATACCGCAGGAGGTTTCCTGATGGTTGATACTGAAATGGTTGCCATGATAGCAATGGTATTGCAAAATCGACTTTCCTTTGATATAATTTTAGCAAAAAAAGAAGGAGTCTGTTGATTATTGAAAGTGCAACATTGTTGTACTTATATTCCAGATAAAAGCCAAAATTTAGAAAGGTATATTACAAATATTACAGATTTACATAAAGAAATTGAACCACTGGAGGTTGAAGGTGTTCTTGAGAAATTAGGTAGAAGTCTTACAGCAATTAAGCATTGGTTTCAGGAAATAGGTAGTTAAATTATAGGTAAAATATTAATTCCAATACCAATTATAGTAATAGTGATCTTTCTGATAAGACTCTGTTGTATATGCAAAAGTAGAAGAGATTTTAGAAAAACAATAAAGAAGACAATTCCAGAAAGAAAAGCAAGGGAAAGAGAAAAGAATGAAATAGAGATGGAAGAAGATAGAGAAAATATTTTTAAAGAAACAAAGGAGAAGGATACTAGAGTATAGATTTAAACTAATATGAAGAACTTGAAACATGTTCTGCTAAATTGTTCAAAATTTTGAGAGATGTTTGGTGATAGGATCACCAGATGAGGGAATTGATGGAGCGAGGTGGTGAAAGCAAATTTTTGTACACCCCTCTCGAATCAATGTTCCATAACGTTAATATTTACTAATGGTGTGATGTGCTTGAATAATCAACCTTAGAATAATTTGCATACACGAAAAACATTTGGGGAAACTAATTTTGCTTGCATGGTACAATAAAATTCACTAATATATGTTGCTATTGTGATGTGGACTAATGCACAGCTTAATTATAAACAAACGCAATTTAAATGTGCTTATTGTACACGTTTCTGTGCCAGAAAGCCGTTGGATATGTAAGTATAAAGCGCATTTATGTGGCTTATTTGCTAGGTAACAACTAATAGGGAAACATTAGTATGGTGGGAGGTAAACAGAAGGGTTTCACTACCATAATTAACATGAATTTGTGTTTGTTTCTGTGATAGTTCCAAAATGTGGCCTGTGAGGCCTAGCATGAAAATGGCCACTCTGAGCCACTGCGAGCGAGTATTGATCTGCGCATGTGCGTCCCAAGCCTGCAAGTGCGAGTGAGCTGACTGTGCTCGGATGGGAGGTTCAAGGCGCTTTGCCCCGGAACCTAGGATGGGTGCCAAGCATGGACGATGTAATGCATAGAGCCTGAGAACTTTTCCCTATGTTTCAAGTGAAGGAATTGCCTAGGCCACGAACTGACTTAAACAAGGAACCTTTATTTTTCTGCTGATTCACCGTGAAAAACATGCTGTAATGATGAGGAAGCGCTCATCTACCCCAAATTTGTCCAATCAGAACTGGAATTGGTGATGTTAGTTATTTTTTAGATAGATTGAGCTAGTAAAATTTTGTATAAAAACCCCTGATTTTGCTTAGAGGGGGTCGCTCTTTAATTTTCCTCTGGAAATGCTGCTGGACTGAAGATTGCTTCCTGGATGTAAGAACTTATGATTTTATTTGTTTTTCTTTGCAGGTCTGTTAGGATAAGATGAGGGTGGTAGCTAGGGATGATAGGAGAGAGTAAATTTGGAACTATCTGTTCTTTGCTAAACTTCTTACTGAACTTTAAAATAAATGACTGTTTTCTGAGCTTTAAAATAAATTATCATTTTGAAAATAAAGTTAAAAGATTCTTATAAATAAAGAAATAAATAAATGCCTAAATGTCGGACATACTAAAAGTTTGCTTTGAATAAAAATTAGATAAATGGAGAAGTAAAAGCTGGTCTTTGGTTTTTCCTACGCCTAGTTTTCGTTCTAGCAGATCCATTGCCTTTATGGTGTTGTTTCTGAATAAAATTCGCTGCACCTCCTGGTCTCGGTGGGAGAGGTTGTAATGCTACTACGGCTAGTAGCCTCCTCACTGTCCCCCCCCTCTGCTGTAGTGGCCACCTTCTCAGTTTGCAGCAGTTCAAGTGCTGAGGTCATTGTGAACATCCCCCTAGCCACATCCCTACTACAGTGTGGAAACTCCTCCTGCATGGCAATAGAGCGTCTGCACATGAGGTGTATGCATCCAGTCTCTGCCTCTCCCTGTGCCTAGACAGGCAGTCCTCCTCAAACTTGCTGCAGAGCTGCTTCACAGCTGACGCCACGTCACTCATGCCCTCAGACATAGTGTTGTTAATTGCACTGATGCCCTTTTCAATGCGATGCATGTGCTCATTCATGTGTGACATCTCCCGCTGCACTGACCGCATCGCTTCCATTGCAGGCACTGGACCTTCAGCATGCTGCCTTCCAGCCCAGCCTACACACTGTCACCTTGGCCCGGGATTGGAGGAATGGCTGCCCTTGCCTTTGCCCTGCGGCGTCTGGATGATGTGTGGGCGTGCTCTGATGGGGACTCTGATCTTTCCCTGTTGCCGTCCTCAGCCACTGTTGACTGTTGGCCCCCTGTGCTCACCTCCTCCGACACCTCCATCTGCTGGAGGGTCTCCACGGCATGCCTCCTGCCTAACTGTGGTGGTGGTGTTGAATGTGGCAGTGGTGATTGTGGCAGTGGTGATGGCGGAGTTGTCTGGAGCTGTGGTGATGGTGGGGATGGAGACGTTGGTGGTGGTGGTGGTGGGGTTGTGTGCCCTGCAGGCGACTGCTCCTCCTCCTGTTGTCTATCCTCTGGCCTTGGTGACTTCCCTCTGCTCCCCTCTGCTGCACTGCGAGATGTCTCGCCTGTAAAGACAGAATGTAGATATACTCACTTATCTGGCAGCATTTGCATTGCATTAAACATTATGCCTGCCAATCACACTGACTGTTCTCTGCTTGCTAATTGCGGTCACATCCCTTTGGGTTTGCTAGACTGACTGTTCTGAACATGTGCTACTTATGACTACATCTCCCATAATGCATTGTAGGTTATAAGTGAAACATGGACTGGAGTGGGAGTACCTATGCCTCTCTGGGGGTTGGGGTTGGGGAGGTGGGTGCACAGCATGCTGTGCATGAAGCTTACCTTGTTTGCTGGCAGCTCTGGCAGAGCTGTCTGCGTTACCGATCCCACTCACACTCTCCGGCTTGAGGGTGGACTCACCATGAGTTCCAGGGCTGTTGGTGCAGGTGCTCTGCTCCTCCCTCCACCAGTTTTGCTAATCTGCCTCTGCCTCTCCGCCATCCTCGCCTTCGCAGTCTTCCTCAGGTCATACCACCTTTTCTTTATGTCCTCAATGGAGCGCTGGGTGACCCCAATCACATTAATCTTGCTCTGAATTGCAATCCAGATCTGTCTCTTCTGCGATCCAGGCCCATGGAGGGACTGCTTGCCAAACAGCTTCTCATGGTCCTTGGTGACTTCTTCAATGAGGACCTCCAGCTCCTGTTCACTAAACTTCTGTTTTCGTTTTCTTTCACCTCCCTCCTTCTCTCTTTCCTGGTTTGCCATTTTATTTCTTGGCACAGAAAGGCTGTGTTGCTCCTGGCTCCTCTGCTCAGCTACCTGCCTCATAATCAGCTCCAGGTTCGGTGCAGCTGCCTGGGTGTGACCACTTCTTGTTTGGTAGGTAATTGGGATGCACAAGATTGGCTGATTCAACAAATTCCGAATTTTTAAATTACTGAATAGGTATTTACCGATTCGGTATTGGATTCGGTATTTACGAATCTGCATTGGGGTTTCGGTATTTTTTTTTAACTAAATCCTTCCGAATCGCTATTTTTTACCGAAGAATACCGATTCGGTAATTTTTAACGAATCTTTACGTACATCGGAAATACCGTTTCCTTAATACCGAATTGGTAAAATTTGGAATTAAGGAATCGGTATTTCACGTTTACCTACATCAAGCCCTAAGTCATGAACATAGCATCTGGCTAGACTCTAGTGCGGGGACATAGTTTTAGGGTCTGTGAAGCTAGTGACAATTTTACAGATTTCCTTCCCATCATTGTCAGCTTCCTTGATACATTTGAAGTAAAAGTAATTTCGAGCCCCCCTAAAGTTCTGGTGATAGACTTTAAGAGCCAATTTACAGTGCATGTTATCTGTTCCCAAATAATGATGATGCCAAGCTCTAATCTATTGCACACAGCTTCTTCCTGAGCTAATTCCTGAGAGAACCATTGTGCTGAGTTGGCTGAAGTTACTTTCCTCACACTCGTGACAGGAGCCATCAAATCTGCCGTCTTCATGAGCCAAGACCCAATTTCAATGTTACCCTCAATGACAGAATCTGGAATGTCTGGCTTTGATTCAATCAGGGTCCTTGAGAGGTCTGCCATGGACACCTTGCTCCTACATCTATTCCCATTCTGTGGGAGGAGCAGTGGCGGTTTCTGAGTGAGGGCATCGGGGCTCCGCCCCCTTTACTTTCGCACCCCAGGATCAGCAATTGAAAAAGTGAAAAAAACTGTTTTTATCTTTTTAAAAAACGAAAAACATGCATGCACATACACTTCTAGATTTGAGCAGTGGCTGTTGTTGCAGGGATGACTGACAAGTCTCATGTCATGTGACACACTTCGAGCCATACCAAACATATGCATTCCCAAATGCTACCTGTGGGCAGGTCCTGAGTCTACAGTATTTGCCGAGCGGACGAGCTCACAGCCCTGAGGTCTGTGATGTCATCAGCTCGTCAAATACCATAGCCTTGAGGACACGTCTCCACCCCCTTATGACGTGCAGGTAAAGTTAGCCCCGGGTGCTTCAGGCTGAAGCCCTGTAGCGCCAGGGACTTCACGTCAGTCAGGGACTGGAGAGGATGGCACCCCACTGTTTCCCAACTCGTCACAAGGAGGTGGGTCCCACCCTGTGATGTGTTGGGAAAGGTTGTGAAGAACCAGGTGTTAGAACCCAGCGGCACCAGGGAAAACGCCCGATGTCTTTGAGTTCACCTGTCTTGGCAAACAGAGACATGGGACACTTCTTGGTGACGTCAAAGACCAAATTTATTGGCTGCAACCAGGAACAGAGGTCTACGAAGCACAACACGGGTGGTTCGCTAGAGACTGCACAATTTCAATGAGCGGAGCATGGTCTTTTATGCCAAAAATCACATTCCAAAGTAGCATCAATTACATACAAACTAACCAATGACAGTGTGACTTTTCAAAAGTAGCGCATGACGACAATCCCATTTTCCGTTGTCCAGCCCACCAGAAATGACCAAGCAAATTCCAACTTTCCTGTTCAATCAGGCCGGACAAACCCATCATAAAACCTCAACTCAAATCAGTGATTATGTCGTAAAGGAAGGAGCAGAAGCAGATGAGAGCAAGATAGAAGGGTGTGTGCATGTACCATAAAATCTGCAATGTCCTACTCTTTGATCTTTATCTGACCAGCTGCTTAACAAGGAACTGGCTCAGCGAAATCAGCCTCGGGCAAAGAGTCAGTTCGGCCAGGTCATTCAGAAGTCAGCTAAGGTGTACGTGTCCCAAGGACTCGCTCGGCCGTAGTCATCGGCCTATGTGAGGGCAACCACACAAAATGGCTGCCGTCCATAAAATGGAACCCGAGGGTTCAAACGAAATCCATGAATACGTAGTGTTCTCATTGATCAATCAAGACGAAAACACTCATACACACCGCACTCGTGATTTGCGGTCCGCTGACACCAAAATCGTCTATTTCCGACAACCTTCATTGAACGGGTTCGGAACACCGAACCACAGACCCTTAAACTACGGAACTGCAGGTGGGGTAGAGGCTGCAGGCAACCAGGAAGCTGAGATGAGTCTGCGCAGTTTGTCATCATGATTTTTGAAGACACACTGCGCATAATCAAACTGTCTGCTTCCTGCGCTCCTGTTATTTCCAGGACCGAGTGGACACCATTTGCAGTGACAGCCAGTAGTTGAGGAGCAGCATTCTAGGTGGTGCGCACAGCAGGTTCATTCCGGCATCAACTATATGCTTAATGCTTCCCTGATCTCTTGACACTCCCGACGGTTCCCTGCAGGCAGTGCATCCCCAACCCAACCCTGTGAGTGGACCAGGCACCAAGTGAAGGTATGTAAGTAAAAAAAAAAAAAAGCGGGCTCAGAAAAATTAAAGTATTGGCACAGAGTGACTCTAGGCACCAGGCCACTGAATTTACTGTTGGATGCATTTGCAAAGTCACACAGAATCACCGTCACTCTGTCAGTGACTGTACTGTTAAACCAGAGTCTGGCCTCAGCAGCGAGTAACTTGAGGTGCTGCACGAAGTATTTCATTTCAGCTCTATGAAAGGAAATTAGCTTGGCTGTGAAGTGTAAACCCCTCTGAGGGTGGGGGGTCAGGCGTGAAGCTATCACTGGCTTAAATCAGCAGCTGTGATCGCATGTGCCAGTCTTCAGAAGTCGATTAGATTAACGCTAGTTGCTAACTTCTACAGCATTCTTGCTGTTACATTTTTTGTGGCACTTTTCTGAACTTGTTGAAGGTCAGTTGCAGTGTGTATGACGGCTTAAAAAAGATCTGCCAATCATGCGCTGGAATATCTGCAAGAACGACCATCAAGCTGAACCCCAAGCTTGGGCCACTGTTTGAAGACATGAGAGTTTATATTATGGTGAAGGCCTGGTATTGGCAGTTGTAGCATGTGAGGTGTGAGCTTTCACAAATGTGTAGGACTAAGAAACTGAACTCAAGATTACTCCATTGTTTGATGGGTTGCCTTCTACGCACTCACAGTACTTCATAGGCCATATTTGTGTACATACACTTTGTGGGTGGTTACCTGGGCCAATTTCCAAATTTGGGATGTATATCTATTTTTGGTCAGCCTTTGCCTGCTTATTCTACTTGATTGACGTGGCTGAAATAGACTTTTTACTTTTGAAAATAGTATATATTTTTGCTTT
Source organism: Lissotriton vulgaris (assembly GCF_964263255.1). Taxonomy (NCBI): domain Eukaryota; kingdom Metazoa; phylum Chordata; class Amphibia; order Caudata; family Salamandridae; genus Lissotriton; species Lissotriton vulgaris. The sequence goes on from NC_141689.1 coordinate 1,522,733,010, forward strand.
AAAAAAAGGAAAACAAAGCAGTGAAGTTTCATAAACACAAAAAAAGGAGAGCAATCACTTAAGGGACTGTGAGACCAACTCTTCTAGCATAGTATTATTTACACTAACCACTCTTGGTTCAAGAATAGGCAGTTATTACTTGAGTGGAGGCTGATGTATTCACAGTGGGTTTCATCCAAGTGAACCTTTTCAGGAAACTGATATGGTTGCAGCTGTGCAAATTATACATTTTTGTCCTCCTTTCTTTCTTGTTCTTTACCACCCTGAGTCTGTCCTTTTCATTTTCTAAAGCAAGAGTCTTGGTGCCAAAAGGGAAATGGTACCCATTTGTTCTACTAACTTGAGATGACAGTCTAACTCAGTTCGTAAGCTTCTGCTTGATATTACTGCTTCTGTGAATAAAATGTATCCATGTTCTCTTTACTAAAGATATCAAAGTTCTGAAGTTCAGGTACTTGGAATACATTAAAGACTGTGAAGGGTCAAGTCAAGTCAAAATGTATGTTTATTATGACCATAGTCTTTAAACAAATGCAAATAACCGTATCACAGAATAAAATATTCACATCAAATGCCATAAAACCTTTTAAAAATTAATCCAGTAAACAATTCTTACGCACCATTATAAAAATACAAAACACCAATAAAATTACATTTGCCTTAAAACTTAAGTTTACATTTACAACCCATTCCTTTCATTTACTACTGGATGTATTTTCATTGGCTTAAAATTTCCTACAGTACTACTATGAAGGGTCCCACACAACGGCGTGTACATGGCCACCTTAATGGAATGTGGCCATAGCTTTATCTAGCTTTATCTTCCAAATCTGTGCACTTGCTGGATTGCTGCTAGGCTGCGCATTTCTTAGTCACTTGGGACCATTTCCACTGTTCTGCCACAGAAGTGCTACCTGAGCTGCATATTCCGTGGGACTTTGGAACCATTTTAAGGGCTGTGGCAACAGCTCAAGCGGGTATGCAGGAGAACAGCTGTGTATGCTCCTGTACAGCTCCTAAGCCAGCTCCAGGGCTGTGTGATTGTGTACACCCCAAAGTTGCGTTCACAGCGGTGTCAGAATTGTTGCTGACCCATTTAATTATGTTATTGCATTTTAAATGTTCTTGAAGCAGTTTCTCACTTTATTGCTCCTACACCCAAACCCTTCTTTTAAAGTGATATATCCGCTGAGAGGAGCCACAAAACCCTCTAAAAGCAGTGATTGCTACACAATTTGCATCTCATGGCTCAGTTCTTTGGCGTTTTGTTGCTTTAAATTGTCTATCTTTTACATTTATACTCAAAGAATAATGTATGGATTGTAAATATGGTATTACTTATTCGTTTTTCACTCTGCATTAGCATTACAATGTGGGCCTGGTGGGGCAGTACTCGTGAAGAACATCTTTTCAATGTCACTCCAAACAGCCTTTTATTTTGTACAGGAGAAAAAGGGATTTCAAAGGAACCCCCCCAAATGTTTATGCTTTCCTTAGCTTTTCTCTCCTTCACCTCCCGGATCACCATACCAAGGGTTCACTGTTTGTCACTCTCAGCAATAATCCTTCCTCTTTCCATTACACTAAGGGTATGTATGGCAGGAGCAGTCCTGCTACTCTTTCAGAATGAGTCAGATGCCAATCAGGTGTCTTAACATCCAAAGTTGGATCTGAGAGTGAGTCATTCCAGTATTGACTTGCGAGAACCTGGCGTCTTGTTTTAGTCCAAGGGATACCACCATAACATTGCATTAAAAAAAGGCTTCACCTGGATGTATATTCAGTAATCAGAAGCTTCTGTGACCTCTCAGGATGGGCCTACTACAGTAGCTATCTTTAGTAACAATGTACTATGTGGAGTCTGTGTGAGGTGGCCATTCCCCATGCTTCCCAGGGAGAATCCCTCACTTGGTGGTCACCACCTCATGGTGCCTTAGGATGGTCCTCATTGAAAACTTGTCTGAAAATAGTCTACACTCTGTGGTGCCCAAGGTGGAGACGCGTGTTTATTAAAGATTTGCACTGAAAATGGCCACTGGCCTCCCAAAAAATGTTGTGTACCCTTAAAGTGAACTCCAATGCCGTCCCCGCGCGTGTAGCCCAGCCTCACCACTCTCAAACTTCACCAGCCGCCACTGGGGAGGAGAGGTCTAGCTTCCTTCAGACAATCAAAGTGCCAGCAGAATGGGAGTAAAAAGTGGTCTGACCAGGGCAGCTGACGCGGAATCTCCCACTGTAGTTGGGCACTAGAAAGAATGCTGTCAATGGCGTGTCAGCTTTGTGTGTTGGGCTCGTATCTGTTCAGACTAAATTAAAAGAGACCAGAGATTCCACCACACGTATGGACTGTGGGTCATCTGCTGGTGATGAGTGCTTGCATTACTGTCTGTCTGGTGTTCTGAGGCAACCATTTGAAGATCTTTTGCAGCATGAGTAGGATGTGGAAGTAGGAGGCGCACACTGCGTTGACTTGAGCAGTCATGTTGAGTCTGTCATCTAGGATGATCCCTAGATTTCTTGCGTGGTCTCTGGGGGTTGGTCCTAGGTCAATCGGCCCATAGGTGGAATCCCATAGAGAATTCTGGTTGCTGAGGACAAGTACGTCTGTCTTGTCGGAGTTGAGCTTCAGGCTGTTGGTTCAAATCCAGTCTGCTACCGTGGTCATGCAGTAAATGAAGTTGGTTCTGGTGGTGGTTGCCTTGGCCATCATGGAGAGGATGAGTTGGGTGTCACTGGCGTAGGAGAAGATGGTGATGTCTTGTGATCAGATGATATTGGTGATCGGTGTCATGATGTGTCATGTGCTTATCTAGGTTCCTGATCGATACTGTGACCTTATGCCCCTATTCGGCTATAAAGCCCTTTATTCCCTATATTGGCATAACCGTTCAAGTGCGATTTTCTGAAAAGTCATCTCTGGCCTCACACGAGCAGAGCCACAGAGCCACATTCCAGCATGACTCTCTGCTACTTCCTTTGCGACCAATTAGTGCAATGACAGAGCAGCAGTCACTATCTGATATTCCTAGATAACACTCCGAGTTCTTCAACAAGATAAAAACTTAGCAAACCTGGAAATCCCCGCTTGCTATGTTTTGATTAGTAATGGAACTCTAATGAGCAACTGATAACTGCCACTTCCTAGTGACATCTTTAATTGACGTCTTATGTCCAGCAAACTTGCGTCAAACCCGGCACCTGTCAGGTATAAATATTACCAACGTTGCCTTAAGCAATGAGAGCGTTGCCTGTTGCTGATGCCAGCTGCCTGCATGACCAGTGTTGGTAAAAACTAGCACTCTGTCGCTGCAGCCTGCTATCCTGTGGTGGTGAAGCTACTGATTACCATTATCGCCGCTACAGCGCGAACTGTGGTTCAGTACGCTTGAGGAGCCGTGCAGCCGTCCTCTGCGAAGACATCCAGCCCAGCTGCCCGCGGACGCTGTCACCCCTCCTTCCTCGACGCGCTGAGAGAAGCCGCTGCCTTTCTCGTGCAGAGAAATCCAGTCCCGGCGCTTCCGGTTTACCCTCGCAGGTGACTGGGATATCGAGAAAGACCCCTGAAGGAGATACCAATCCTCCATCATTCTATTCAGAGGTATGGTGTTGACTAAACCCTTAGAAGAGAATTCTTGAAACAAACCTTGGCAAAACCAACTTAACTTAAGCTACTTACTTACTCCCCCTTCTCACGTGTTAGGCTTAGGTCAGGCACACCGGGGTAGGCTTAGTTAGAAGCACCAGTTGAGTATGTTAGCCTAATGTATATATGACTGTATATATGTTTTATTACTTTTAAACCATTGTATGGCTAAGAAACCATATCAATGCTTTTACAGTTCTATTTCGCAATTCTTATCTTACTGTACGTACTTTTTATAATAACAGTTATTGCAATTGTGGCAATACATTTCTCTTGTATGAGAAGAAAGACTGTTCAATAAATGTTAACCTTTATTGATAAACGCCCGTCTCTCTATTCTCTACATATTGTGAAAGTAAACTGCACCAGACTGACTGAGTGAAATCTATGTCTATTGTTTCACACGACCCTAGAGATCGACTCTTGATCTGAGGAGCAAAGTTGTCATGTTGCACGGTTGTTGGAAAACTGAATCCCTTCTTGTCTGTGCCAGGGAAGCTGATCACTTCCTATGCAGAGAAGAAAGTTTCCAGTGACCTCTGAGCTAGTTGGTAACACAACCCAATTAAGTTTAGCATAGTCAGTGGAGGCCTGGAATATCCGCAGTTCCACGTCGATACTACTGTTTATGTTATTCCAATGCGCAGGGCCTAGTGGGAAACTAGGAACTACACTACATGGCGCCCAACGTTTGGTAAGGCGATAAACTAACGCAAGACTTGTAGAGTAACTCAGTCGTGCATATTTCACAGACCCCTTTCTCCCGTAAAAACTCCAATAGACGTCTGGAGTGGGTGAAAGGTTAAAATCCGCCCGACCTTAGTAGGAAGAGATTCCTATGTAAAGCTCTGGTTTATTCAACGTTGAAGGATACAGTGTTCCAAAATATTGTGCATCTAATCTTTGTCTCCTTGGAGACCTACTCTGAAAAAACTGCATTCATACAATGTCAGTAGAAAACAACGGCACCTCTGGGGCCGCAGTAGATCCGACTCAGCAAGGTCCCGAACAAGCAGACCCGGATGCTATAATCATCCCGGTCCAGTTAAGAAGATCTATAACTTTAAAACTTATAGAAAACGGACTGCCACCTCAAGGTGGTACAGTAATTTTCGTGATAGAGGCTCACGAGTATCGGCAGACAGAGGTATTCTATTCATGGATAAACTTTCCAGCGGTAAACGCAATAACACAAGAGTTTCACTATTACAAAATAGAGGAACCTCCGGGAGAGTATGCCCCTTTCGAGGAGGTTGAAATTCCACTTAAATTTCAAGAGCACCTGCTCTGGTTTAATGGCGCCCTAAAACACAATAATCACATAACTAGGCTCGGTCCTCTAGGCAGACCAGGAGCCACGTGGCCGGTTCTAGCCAGCTACACACCACATCCTGACATTACAAGAATGTCTAGAGATGGGCTGTTAGCACAGCTAAACACATTAATAAAAATACATAGGCAATTAGTCCAATATGTAATACGGACTGCAACAGTCCAGCCAGCTGTTAATTCACACCAGCTGACCCCTCATCAGGGGAACACAAATAAAATTACACCACAGAACATACAGTCATGTCTTGGTAAAACACCCGTAAAACGGGAACAAATTCCTTTCTGGTTAGCCCAGAAAATCACTCAAATAGAGGCAGTATTTCCTGATACTACCCCTATTGAGAAACACAGAATCTTGACCATCTGCCTTCCTATGGGAATCGCACCACACGTGGAGGACTGCGACACTTGGGGTACAGTTTTTGCTTCCATTTACACAAAAACACACGGTGTTCCGTCTATGGCGGTAATACCAGAAGTGCTAAAACAGATTCAAAATGAATTCGGTCCAGAGCCCGCTTTAAATCTGGGTATGAAATTACTGAAAGATTTCAAGCAGGTCACAGCTATATTATTAGCCAATGTAAAGGGAGAAGCAGCATCTGTGGCGATTCGCCAGAAGTTGAGGGAAACAGATATAAAAGATCCTGTTGAGCTTGCAAAAATCATAGAAAAATGCTATGAAGAATTAGGTAGAGACAGCTTGGGTGGAAAACCAGTTAAACCCCAACTGCTCGAAAATCCTGAAAAATTATTTATTAAAAATAATTTAAACACTCCTAAAAAGAGCTGGGATGGAAATAAACAATCCACTCCCAAGGAAAAAGTTTTCCAGACCAGAGGAAGGTCTCCTCGACGGAGGGAAAGAACTCCGACTCGAGAACGCCAGTCTCCCCAACGGGAGCCCTCTGAGAAAAGATATAACCTTAGAAATAGGGATAATATAAAAAGACCTGATAGATATCAAAGTATTGATACACGTCCCTCTCGATCTCTTCCACAGAATTCGGAAAGAAGAGGACGGTCAGACCCAGGAGAGCACACCAAGTCCAAAGACAAGGAACCTGCTCAAAATAAGAAATCTCAATTTCAGAAAAAGAAGGTAGCCAGTATTAGAGTAATCAACCATGCCGAGAATACTGAGGACACAGTTGAAAAACGGGGAGTGGGCATTGACAATGTTGGACAGTGCAGCAGAGATCAGTATAGCGCGCAAGAACTTGATGAGTCATCTGGAGACAGTGGACACGAATGAATACATTCAGGTTGAAACTGCCGACGCCAGACTTAGCGAGCCCCATAAAATATACGAAATAACATTGCGTATGGAGGGTGATAAGAGTAGGAAAATTAAGGGTCTATTTTGGGATAAGCTCTCAAAAGGCTATGATATTCTGTTAGCTGAAAAAGATTGGCCCCCAGAGTTTGTCAGGGAGTGCCCTCGTGGCGAAGAAGTGATTATGCCTTCCTTCTCGAATCACATACCGATTCATAAAAAATACACATATGCAAGGAAATGGGCAGTAGCCCAGGCACCTGCATTGTATAAAAATCATGTAGGATGGGATGAGGATTCTCCTCCTCACAAAATCCAACTAAAAAGTGAACCAACTGCCCAACGGCAGTATCCCATAAAGCAAGAAGCTAAAAAACAGGTCAGGGAGATCTTAGATCAACTTGAGTACCAGGGGGTGATTGAAACATGCACCTCTCAGATGAACAATCCTTTGTTTCCTGTCTCCAAGCCAGACAATTCATATCGTCTAGTTTTGGACTACAGACACCTTAATACATGTTGCAAAACTTTTGCAGTACAAAACTCGCATAGTGCAGCCCTAATGAATAATATAGTTAGGAAAAAATATAAAACGACATTAGACATTTCTAATGGTTTCTTTTGTCAAAACATTGCACCAGAAAGCAGATACTTGACCGCTTTCTCCGCATTTGGGTCGCAGAAAAAATTCTGTCGACTCCCACAGGGGTTCAAGAACAGCCCAGGACTATTCTCAGCTAGGGTAACAGAGTTACTACAAATCTATGATGATGAAGCATTATCTTACGTAGATGATATTTATCTCACAGACGACGACTTGGATACTCACTTGAAAAGAGTGAACACCATTATACTTGGGTTCGCAGCAGAGGGTTACAAATTCAACTTTAAAAAGTCCCGAATTGCCCATCTGACAGTACTGTTTTTAGGGTACGAATTATCAAGTGAAGGGAAAAGCCTAGCGGACAACTTCTTAGAGAAGTGCGCTGTACTCCAAACTCCAAAAACGCTGAAGAATTTACAATCAATACTAGGTTTTCTGAATTTCGGAAGAACTTACATCCTAAATTACGCAGAAAGGGTTAAACCTCTCTACGAACTAATTAAACCTGATTTAAAACAAATCAATTGGACTCAAAAACACACAGAAATTTTGAGATCACTGCAAACAGACATGTTAGCAAAAACAAAATTAGACACACGTGACAACACACGTGATCTTGTAATCCGAGTCATCCCAGGAAGATGCGGATTCACGTACCTAACCTCTAATGAGGGAGAAAAGGTACCAATTTCAATTAAATCTCACTTGTACACACAAGCAGAAAAAGCATTCAGTCACACGGAAAGAACTGTGAACGCAGTGCAAATCGCATTAGCAAATGAACGAGAACTAGCACACGGCAAACGGATTAATATCCTTACAGCGGAATCCGCCTTCGAGGCGCTATTCAGCCCAGTAAACCTGCCTACAGTGTCACTGGATCCGAAATGGATACAGTATATAGATTCTCTAGGAGCGGAAGATGTGAAATACTATTTCGCCCCGCAATACGAAGAACTGAATGATTTAGAATATGAAGAAGAATATCCTCTGCCAATCGAAATCCTGCCTCTCCCACAATACGCCTGTATAATCTATACAGATAGCTTTGTACAGCATTTTAATGTAGAGAGCAAATCCTACAATGCAGCATGTGCGATCATTAAAGGTCGTTGGCTGTGCGGTAAATTCAGACCGAAAGTAACAAAAACTGAATCTGTAAGAAACTGTTCGGTTCAAAGAACTGAAATCAGATCTTTAAAGATGGCGCTCGAAAATGCAGAACGCGAATTCCCCACACTTATTGTGTGCGATTCTCATTTTTGCGTCAATTCTTACAATAACAAACTGCAGAGTTGGATCGAAAACGATTACAAAGATGACACAGGTGCCACAATAAAGCATAAATTGCTCTGGAACGAGGTAGCTCTTTTACACAAAGAACTACAAAAGACTCACGTGATTCACGCACAGAGTCTTCAGCGTGATGGCGTTCATGTTGCAGGGAATTCATTGGCTAATACAGCCACCGCGGAAGCAACTAAACCGGCTTCCGTAGCCACAAAAAAGCGTACAGATAAGTATATAGACGGGGAAACTATGCTAGCAGTAAAAACGACTGTAAAAGGCGACTGTGCAGCACTACCCGTAAACTATCCACTCAATTATGCATACATAATCGATGCAAACTCCGTTCCTTTTGCTCGAATCCCTGGAGTGGGGGATAGAGTAATTCCAAACATGAACAGGAGAATATTTTTAATAGCAGACGCACATATGGGTTTAGGTCTTAGGCACAGAAAGATCAAGGAATCACTGACTGAATTACAATCAGTATTCTGGTGGCCGGGAATGAGTGTAGAACACCAAATATATGCAAACAACTGTGAAAACTGCAATAGGGATCGCAGTAGCGAACCTTGCTACCGGCTACCAGTCAGAAAGAGCGTAACGCTGCCTGCACCCCAACCTGCGTCCTATTAATTAGTTAAGACGAAAATCACTTTTTAAAAAATGAGGTCACCAGCGCTCGGCTGACGCTAGAACAGTTATAAAAAGATTAGCGAGTCCATATCGGCATATACGCAATTACCACGTTCTATTCTGACCAGGGTCCTGCTTTTAGCTCTCGAGCTTATAGGGGGGCCATGGCTAGCATGGGAATTGGGTTGCGGTATTCTTGTCTGTCGCACAAGTGTGGTAGAAAGAAAAAGCCGGGATATAAAGCAATCTATAACAGCGAAGGTATTAGGTTCAGGCGCTGGGTGGGTCAAACATTTAATAAGTGTCCAGACTAGTCTTAACAACATGCCAAGAAATTCTCTAAAAGGTTTCAGCCCATACGAACTATTGTTCGGAATTAGAATGAACGTTCAGGACCTCGATAGTCAGATGTCAGTGGTACAAAAAGAAACAAAGCAGTTTGAAGTAAAAGACCGTTTGGCTGTTTTACAGGAACTGAATGAAACAAGAAAATCATTAAGCAACATAAAGTTAAAGCAACAGCCAAGTACCACTGACGAGGCACCACCCGCAACAGCCCCAGCAAGGCCTGTCTGGATTCCAAAGATTGGGGATCTAGTCAGAGAAAAGATCGCGGTTAAGAAGGAATTTGGGCCTTCTTACAGAAAAGCAGTACCTGTCTTGGCAGTCACCGGAACAAGATCAGTTGTGCTACCGCCCCTTGCTGGTAAAAAGGAGAACAGAATCGTGTCCATCGATCTGGTAAAACCACAAGCATGTGGCCTATAATCAACAGTAGGCCCAGTGGACTCCCAAGAAACAACAGAGTACCCAAACTTGCAACAATCCAAGAGGTTCAAACTGAAAGACTAATCACATTCGATCAGCCTGCAGTGCACAATGAAGGACTATGCAATAATGCCATGGAACTCGTGCCTCTTGAAACACAGATTGAAACAGTTCGTCAGGAAACAACACCAGTCTACAATGAAGTGGCATCAGAAAGTGCTACCGAAAGACAGATTGAAAGAATTGACAGAACTGCCTCTGGTTATTTCATCAACTTCGACAACTTCTCTGAAGATCAAAATGAGCCCGAAGTGATGCCAGAAACAAAAAAGTCTTTTAAAGAAAAAGCAACGGAACTCTTTCATCAACTGAAGAAAATCTACCTTGTTTCCCCTTGGCTAGAGTTCTGGTTCGGTCTAGGTGTATTTTTCCTCCTGCTTTGGCTCATCATGGTACTGTGTTTGGGAAAATTCATTGAAGGAAAATATATTACAATGGACACAGCAAGTCAGAACATCAACCTAGTCCTGAAACCACACAGATCATCCCACGTGAAGAAAAGAGAACTGTCAACAGTAAATGTCACAGCAATTCCAATACCTGGTGGGGTAATATGGGAGAAAACAGACTATGAGATCTATGGTCCGGTCGAAATCCTGAAGTATCCTCATCAACTAAAGGTTTCCTTAAGTGACTTTGTTACATCTAGTACATTCTCTGATGATTGGGACTTTAACAGTATTAATGACATGATGTCTGATTTAGTAATGTCAGCTAGATTCACAGATCATGATTATTTACAAGGTTCATCTAGTTATGAGCAGTTATTCTGTTACACCCACAATGGGGATCATTACTTGCATAAATCTGCACAGCCTAGAAATGTTTTTATGTATAATCAATGGGAACATTGTTCTACACCACCTAAAAGCAGTTCTAAAGCATTTTTTGAGAAATTCAAATACTTCTCAGGGTTTAACACAAGTGATGCAGAAACGTTTTATTATAAACTGTTAGATAAAACAGGAATGAAAACAATGCTGACAAATTCTAAATTGATATATTCAGAAGCATTTTATGACAAAATGATGACATTTGGTTTTGATTATTGGAAAAATAATATTGAAACGAAAACAATTTGGGGTACAAAAGATTGGCAGGTGCAAGGCATAGAAGCACTATTTAGAACCTGCATGATACCAGAACAAATGTTATTTTTAAATGACACTGTACACCAAACATCTTGTCTTGGCCTAGCTAAGAACAAAGACCTTAAAACACCGTCTATTCCAAAGCCAATACCAGAAAATGCAACTGCAGATAATGAGTTAGACGTGTCACACATTTTACATTTCAACAGAACATATCCTGATTGGAAAAAGTGGTTAATCTGGCCTACAGACACAAATAGCTGTCAAGATAGGTTCCTGAATAAAACACAGGGGTTATATTGACCAGATTAGACCCTAGATACTCCCAGAGACAACATCCAGGGATTATAACAACTTACAGTGTAGGGAAACTCTGCCTAGAATGGCTAACTACATCCACACTGGCTGAAATTAAGCAACACTTGTCTTTACTAAAAGATGGTGCTGATTTGCGCGATTTCATTCTTGGACCACGCAAACAGCGTCAAAAGCGTTTCATAGCGACCAGCATCTATGCTGCTTACAACGAGGCTTGGAAAGTAAAGCAAATTGAAACTGCTGAAAAGATACGAGAAATTGATCGTATTAATTTGGAGAAATCACTTTCTGTGGTAGACAATGGGTTAATGACTCTGTCTTCCAGAATATATTCTTTGGACAATATTGTATCATCTGCCTTTGATGTGATAGACAGAGATTTGCTTATGTTACAACATGGCCAGTCTCAATTACGCTCTATTATAGAACTAGGCTGGACGCTGCAAAATCTTCGTTCAGGCTATGTGCCTTGGCGTTTAATCAACACAACGTCATTATTTTCCATTTTTAACCTTACTGATAAACAGATCAGTTTGGCACAGAAAGGAGCAGACTATACAATCTTGAGCATCGAGAAACTCGAGAGATTACCATTGACAATGTCAGAGAGCCCTGTCATTGAATGGATAATACACGGGATTATCACAATTCCGATAACAACTTTCCGATTTCATAAATGCCTTGAGTACATACCTGCTGGCCAGTATGAACAATTGGGTAAGGGATATATAAAATCCGAATGGAAATTACCATACACTCATTCTTGCTATAGTGACAGCGACAAAAATGTATTTCTTAGTGGTGACAACTGTAAACACTCACTAAGCGGTATACTTTTGTGTCAGGGTATTAATTTACACGGAGCATGTGATGGAAATTCAAACAACCTTTCATGCCACCAGCTAGTCACACCTGCAACTCAGATAGAGCCCTTCTTTATGCAACTCGCAAACGGGAGTTACATTCTTAGAACGGATCACAGGTGCTGTGGCCTCGCGCCCGGACTAAGTTATCTAGTAGAAGTAACGTCCATGGTCAAATGCTGTATGCAAGCATTGTTCCCGAGCGGGCCTCCAGACATAGTGACTCCCATCTGGCCTCGTCTGAATCTCTATTCTATACGAATTGATACATTAAGCAAAATGAAATCTGTACTTTTACAGACAACAGTGCCTATAACGTCATCTAAAGAGACGTATGATCTTCTAGTCGCAAGGACGGCTACTGAGGTCCATGACCTTTTATCAACAAATTGCCCCGTGCATTTCGTACAAATGCTCGACCAACTCCTTAACATGTCTAGTGCTACAAGCATCCCAGGCATATTTAAGAGTCTTTACGGGACTGCTAACACCCTTCCAGGAAATTTTGGGAATTTTTCCTAATTTTGTGCACTCCATCTTTGGCGGCATTCCGCTATTTTTGGGACTCATCGCAGGGATTCTATTTTTGACCATCCTGCTACGTTATGGCAAGCCTCGGCTCAGACATAGCTCCCATGGGAATGGAAGAGACAATCCTAGCAATGCGCTACAGGGACAGGATAACTAACGTCCTCGGATTGGCCAGGCTGAGAGATCTAAACATGACCTGGTTCCTTTCATTCAGACCGATATGGCAAAATTGCATTTTACCTGTGCTACGGTGTATGCTTTGCGGCGAGGAATGCGTGTTGGACATCTGTCTTTCACTTCCATCAGCAGTACCAATGGACGTCGATACTTTGCTAAGTCCAATAACGGCTCACGCATTGTGTTGTCCCCAGCGGCTACCAATCCTGATGACGGCATTTGTGGAGACTCCTGTACTACAGCCAAGTGGTAACAGTGGAGCGAGTGACAAAAGCAACATCACCCAGGTACAACGTGCTGTGAGCATTGCTGGTCCCGACTTCGATGACAGCAATCATTCTCACACCTGCCAAGTTACAGCGCTATCTAATTTGGTTGAACTATCACCTGATTTTGTAGACCAATTCTTTGCGAGCCTGTCTGATACGATGTTCTCACCCATAGAGAAACAATAACTTTTGAAAAGCTTTCCGACACACAGCGTTCCTATGAACTCTGGATTCGGCCTTCAGTTTTGATCAACAAAAAACTGCCAGGAGCTTTGGTAAACTGATTTTTCTTTGAATTGGACAATTTTTAAAATATTGACCTTTTTCTTCCTTTTGGCACGAACAATTCTTTGCTTAACGTAAAAACTATTCTTAGAGAACAGAAGCTTCACACTTCTATTTCTAAACACATCTAGAGACATAACAACATTACACCAGCCTCTAGCACACATGTTATTACAATGCATTTTTATGTGATGATTTATCTCGCATTTCTTCTGTCAGAGATACTTCATGTGTAATTCTTTTTGCATAATCGTTCATTGATTTTATATGCAATACCTTTTGAATGATTACTATGCTTAAAAAAAACGTACAGTACCTAAATTCCATGTATTACAAGTACGCCTATTTCGAATGCATTTATGTATTTTGGGGTGGGCTATGTTACACAATGTTACACATGCATCTAATTGCTTAGTTTTAGTAATTTTGATGGACATGAATTCGTGGAGTGGGTGTCATGTGCTTATCTAGGTTCCTGATCGATACTGTGACCTTATGCCCCTATTCGGCTATAAAGCCCTTTATTCCCTATATTGGCATAACCGTTCAAGTGCGATTTTCTGAAAAGTCATCTCTGGCCTCACACGAGCAGAGCCACAGAGCCACATTCCAGCATGACTCTCTGCTACTTCCTTTGCGACCAATTAGTGCAATGACAGAGCAGCAGTCACTATCTGATATTCCTAGATAACACTCCGAGTTCTTCAACAAGATAAAAACTTAGCAAACCTGGAAATCCCCGCTTGCTATGTTTTGATTAGTAATGGAACTCTAATGAGCAACTGATAACTGCCACTTCCTAGTGACATCTTTAATTGACGTCTTATGTCCAGCAAACTTGCGTCAAACCCGGCACCTGTCAGGTATAAATATTACCAACGTTGCCTTAAGCAATGAGAGCGTTGCCTGTTGCTGATGCCAGCTGCCTGCATGACCAGTGTTGGTAAAAACTAGCACTCTGTCGCTGCAGCCTGCTATCCTGTGGTGGTGAAGCTACTGATTACCATTATCGCCGCTACAGCGCGAACTGTGGTTCAGTACGCTTGAGGAGCCGTGCAGCCGTCCTCTGCGAAGACATCCAGCCCAGCTGCCCGCGGACGCTGTCACCCCTCCTTCCTCGACGCGCTGAGAGAAGCCGCTGCCTTTCTCGTGCAGAGAAATCCAGTCCCGGCGCTTCCGGTTTACCCTCGCAGGTGACTGGGATATCGAGAAAGACCCCTGAAGGAGATACCAATCCTCCATCATTCTATTCAGAGGTATGGTGTTGACTAAACCCTTAGAAGAGAATTCTTGAAACAAACCTTGGCAAAACCAACTTAACTTAAGCTACTTACTTACTCCCCCTTCTCACGTGTTAGGCTTAGGTCAGGCACACCGGGGTAGGCTTAGTTAGAAGCACCAGTTGAGTATGTTAGCCTAATGTATATATGACTGTATATATGTTTTATTACTTTTAAACCATTGTATGGCTAAGAAACCATATCAATGCTTTTACAGTTCTATTTCGCAATTCTTATCTTACTGTACGTACTTTTTATAATAACAGTTATTGCAATTGTGGCAATACATTTCTCTTGTATGAGAAGAAAGACTGTTCAATAAATGTTAACCTTTATTGATAAACGCCCGTCTCTCTATTCTCTACATATTGTGAAAGTAAACTGCACCAGACTGACTGAGTGAAATCTATGTCTATTGTTTCACACGACCCTAGAGATCGACTCTTGATCTGAGGAGCAAAGTTGTCATGTTGCACGGTTGTTGGAAAACTGAATCCCTTCTTGTCTGTGCCAGGGAAGCTGATCACTTCCTATGCAGAGAAGAAAGTTTCCAGTGACCTCTGAGCTAGTTGGTAACACAACCCAATTAAGTTTAGCATAGTCAGTGGAGGCCTGGAATATCCGCAGTTCCACGTCGATACTACTGTTTATGTTATTCCAATGCGCAGGGCCTAGTGGGAAACTAGGAACTACACTACAGATGTAACGACCGGATTTTTCGGACCAGATAGAATCAGCTCACCAAGACACCACTAACCCAGCCGAAACGTAACCACCGCCCTCCTTAGGACCTATTTACAACAGGTATCTGTGTTCCTACCTAAGGATGAAGAATTTGCAATATACAAGCTTAGATCTTCTAAAACACCACACTCATGCAATATAGTCTCGCGGCCACATGGGCCCAGACTAATCTACCCTGAGGCAGTTCTGATTACTTACCATTACACACTGACCACAATCAGTGCTCTCTCAAGCCACATACACACTGTGTCCTCCCAGTGCTCTCACTATTTCATACATACACAAGCCACAATCCTGAGGGTATACACATTGACTACAATCAATGCTCTCATTAATGCCACTTTCCCTAGCGGCGATCTCATTACACACTGACCACACTCAGTGCTCACTCAAGCCATAATCCTGTGGATATACATATTGACTACAATCAATGCTCTCATTAACACCACTTTCCCTAGCGGCGATCTCATTACACACTGACCACACTCAGTGCTCACTCAAGCCACAATCCTGTGGGTATACACATTGACTACAATCAATGCTCTCATTAACGCCACTTTCCCTAGCGGTGATCTCATTACACACTGACCACACTCAGTGCTCTCACTAATGCCACTCTCTCTCTAGTGGCAATCTCTTTCCTATGAATACCTTCAGCTCTCTCTCTCTCTGTTGGGAAGTTTCTCTCATACATCTAATACCTACTGGGGATGTCTCATATGCAATTGTTATATTTTATGTGGTACACAAGAATGGCCAAATCACAGTATGCAAAAGTTATTATCAAATACAAGCTCTCCTCTCCCCCTCATTGTTCAGTTACCATTTACCTGGACGGGAGTCGCATCCGTTCACATAACAGCATCTGACTAGAAGAAAGGTTAACTTTATTGTAAGAACAACATCTGCACAGCTGTTCATTAAGAACTGGGGTTCCTTTATTCACTAATAACATCAATAATATAACACTACAATATCACACATAGCCTGAAAAGGGGAATAGACACATACACAGATCTGCAGGGTCTCTTTATTATAATGGAAAGCTTTATTACTATAACACATCCACATGTAACTGACAGGGACTGTAGATAGCTAAAAAGGGAATGGATTATACTGCACACCGCTGAAAGAAAAAGGATTAGCAATACAGTAGGGAATCTAGCCTAGGAAGTAAAAGACAAGATTAATGTTTAAGTGTAAAGCAAACTAGTTTAGAATACCTCACCCTATTAGAAAGGAATGTTTCTCTCTCTCTCTCTCTCTGGTGGAATCAGGGCTCTCTCTCTCCCTCCGTCACCACGGCTTCACTCCACTTGCTCAACTGCTCCAGCTGGCAGCTTCAACTCCTCCATCTAACTGGTAACTGCTTTAATGCATCCTGATAAACTGGCAGCTCCAGCTGACAGTTCCAACTTCATTCCAAGATTCATCTGACTGCTCTCTCCAGCTCCAGCAATCATCTGCCTTCTCTCCCCATTCCAGAAAACCAACTGAACTGAACTGTTCCAAAGACCACAACTGACTGTTCTCTTCAGCTCCAAAAACCATCTGACTTCTCTCTCTCCAAGAACCGACTGACTGCTCCGCCTCTTCTGCACTTCACTAATATGGAATGCTCTCTCTTCTCATGGAAAGTTCCAACAGAGAGCTGCCTCCCACCGAATTCCTGTGCCAGCTCCAAGGCTCCCTGCGCAGCCTGCAGTGACCATCTGCATGTTACGTCTAGGCCCAAGAGACAAACACATTCTTTTCGATAAGATCCAGTCTCTGCTGGTTTTCCCCTAGCACATAACAGGATTAACTATAAACATCACCTTTACCCTGCAAGCATCCCAGTCTGCAAAGGCAGAAAGAAAAATGGAGACTCTCTAGTTCTGGGCCTTGTAGGCCCGAAAAGGACTTAACTCTATCAGAATACATACACAAACCATACCAATATGTAATATAAAGTCAGGACTACAGGATCCACCCTCTACTATAGGTAGGATGATGAAAGGACACATAGTTATGTCAAAGCCAATAGGCAATAGATGGATTAGAGTCAAGAATAAGGGATCTATCATCATATAAAGCGGCTATCCTCTAGTTTAAGCTTCTAGGTCTGAAAAGAGGCCTAAAAGGACCAAAACAAGCTAAAAATAAGGATCTAGGATGGTAGCAAGCTTAAAGTCACCATCACTCAGAAATAGAGCCAAAAACCTGGTCACTACACATGTATATGTTGAAAAGATTGGGGCTGAGGGACGATAACTGTCAGACTCCGCATATTCGTTTCTTGGCCTCTGATGTGAAGGGTGCCAGCCTGACCCATGGGGTCTTTCTATGAGGAAGGAACAGGTCCATTTTTGAGTAGATCCTTATATGCCAATCTTGTGGACTCTTCGGATGAGGGTTCTGTGGGAGACACTGTCGAAGGCCGCAGAGAGGTGGAGCAGTATGAGTGCGGTTGTTTCTCCTTGGACCAGGATCATTTGAATGTCATCAGTGCCCACAATGAGTGTTGTTTCTGTGCTGGAGACCCGGATTGAATGTTGTCTAGAAGATGGTGAAGTTCAAGGTGGATTGTGAGTTGCGTGTTGATGGCCTTCTCAGTTCCTTTGGCTAGATAGTGGAGGAGGGAGTTGGGGTGGAAGTTGTCAGTTGTATCAGGGTAGCTGTGGGATTCTTGAGGAGGAAGTTGATTTCTGCAAGTTTCCATTCTTCTGGGAAAGTGGCGGACATGATGGAGGTGTTGATTATGTGGGTCAGGGTGTTGCTGATTGGTGATGTTCACATATTGTAGATGTAGTAGGGGCATGGGTCCATTGGGGCCCCAGAGTAGATGGGCCACATGATTTCTGCCATGTCTTTTCTGGTGAGGGTTATCCATTCAGTCAGGTGGCCTTCTTGGTTGGTCGTGGGTAGGTTAGCAATGAGTTCTCTGGGTTTGGGCTGGTGTGCAATGTTGCTGTAGGTGTATATGATTTTGCTGTGCAAGAAGTTGGATAGGTGTTCACCCAGTTGTTGGGAGCAGAATCATTTTTTTTAAATGTCTTTATTGATTTTTTAGAAACACATACAGTGAATGCATCACATTATCGCACAATATATCAGCCACTGTCAAAGATAGATATAACCATGCATAAATCCATAGTAATAAAAAACTAGCATTGTAACTACTGAGGATGGGCATAGTTGGCAATACAGCAGTATATCCAAGGAAGGGGGATGGTATAACATAGAATAGAGTGTAAAATCCATCCTAAGAATATATAAGCCAGTTGTGAAAAAGGCAAGGAAGCAACAAAAAGTACAATGCAAAACTAATTTCTCAATATCGAATATATTACGTTGCACAATACAAATAGCCGCAATGTGAGTATAAACTGTAGTGTAGGCAGTGACCTAGTCAGGAAGCTGAAGGGAGGGATGAGGAATGGGAGGGGATGGGCGGTCTTCTTCAAAGGTGTGTGTCAGAATGGACGTGGACTGGACTCTCAGGTCGGTCCCATTCGGAGGAGCCGGTAGAGCATGTTACTGAGGAAATGGGGTATGTCACATCAGTATGTGTAGTATGAGAGGGTCCCGCTATTGAAAGTAAAAAAAAATTGCAGAGGGGTCATATATCTTTTAGCCTAGATGTTGGGGGCTGGAGACATTCGAACAGTTAGCTGTTGGTATCCCAATATATCATGCTGTGTAGCCATTGTGTGGGTTTTTTCCACCCCAGTGTAAAGTGATCTCATGTTTGGCCAACAATAGGGCCATTGCAGTGAACCATCTGATGCCTTTCTGAAGATCTTGCACGTAATCTTGCAAGGCAAGCAGTAGACTGGGGTCAAGATAAATGTCCACCATTCGGGCCAATCGGGGGAAAACCTCATCCCAGTAATTCATAATGTGCCTACATTACAACGCCATGTGCATGAAGTTTGCGTCTGTAACATATCACTTGGAGCAGTTGGTGGATCGTGAGTAATCATATCTGTATTGCTCACTTGGGGTTAACATAGGCTTGCAGTAGGAATTTAAAGTGGATAAGCTTGTGATGGTGATTAGGCAAAATCAATCAGGTCTATGAACAACAGGCAGTCCATCTCTTATCTGTCAGTGGATGTCCTGAATCCCCGTCCCAGTGGGCCCTGAGCTTTGCATCTCATGCAGGTAGAGCCTAGAGAACAGCAGTTACCCGTCAGTGACATTGATTACTAAGATTAAAGGAAGGAATTCATCTGGGGCCAGTGGATATGTCGATATGGTGGATCTTAGCGCACTATGGAGGTGGTGCATTATAAATCGGTCCATGACAGTAGCTGTAGAGAACAAGGTATCTGTAGAGTGGACTAAAGCATGCCTGTCTGGAAAGAGATGACTGCATCATATAGAGGCCATATCGTGCCAAGGTGCGTGCGTTTAACTAAAATTTCACACATAATGGCAAGCCAGGTATTATCTGATAATGTTAAGTCGAGTGAATAAAGCAGCATGCCACCTAAGTTACACAGAAGCGCCCGCCAAGCCCAACACGTGGTGGATAAGGTTTGAATGTCCCCAGAGGTAACAGAGAAGCTAGTGGTGTTAGAGTGGCCTGTTCTATCTCGGGTTTGGTATGAGGAAGCCTGGCATCTGGATGATACCACTGGCGGACATATTGACATTGTGCTGCCTGGTAATACAATTATAGATGAGGGACACCAAACCCCTTCTCTCATATGGGAGTATTAATGTGTTCCAACCGAAATGCGAGCGTTTATCAACCCAGAAAAGTCTTAATAGCAGACCGCATAAGGTGGCAAAAAAGGACTTGGTAAGAGGGATAGGATTTAGATAAAGAAACCGACGTAGAACTACCATTTTTTATTATTGTGATTCATACGACCATGGATAGTGCACTCAAATCCAGTGGTCTATCTGTGTGGATAGTGTGCCAAGGGGCCATTATTTAACTGCACCACTTGTTCCTTATCCCGGTGTTGAAAAATGCCCATGTATTTGACTGGGCCAATGCACCAAGTCAGTGATAGTGCGCAGTGTATGACATGGCAGTGGAAGTGATGGGAAAAGATCTCAGCATTAGACCAATTGATCTGGAGACTAGAATGGTCCCCAAAATGGATCATCTCTCGAAGAATTGGAAGCAACGTATCCACCAGGTGTCACACAAATAGAAGAACATCATCTGCATATAGTGAAATAAGGAGAGGGCCTGGTTTAAATTGCAGTCTGCTGTGTATGTGGCTTTTTTGGAGGTGTCGGACCAGAGGGTTTATGGCTATTATAAAAACAATGAGGATGGGAGCAGCCCTGCCGTGTTCCACGTCTAACAAGAAAAGGAGGGGTCAATAAAGCCTTATCCCTAATGCGTGCAGTTTGGTTGGAATATAGAAGGCTTATCAATGAAGAAATAGGGATTCCCAACTTGCGAAGAATGGTGTGGGGAAATGGTCATTCTAAAGAATTGAACGCCTTCTCCATGCCTAATAAGGTCATTGTGGAAAGAACATTAGAAGAAATTCTTTTAAGGACAGAGAACATGGTGCTAAGATTCAATGAGCTGGAGGGGTGGGGGACGAATGCTGATTGGGCAGGGGATATTATATGTTCCATCAGGAGGGCTAGATGGATCGAAATCAGCTTGGCCAAGATCCTATTGTCAAAATTTAGGAAAGATAAGAGTCTATAAGATACTCAATATTGTGGGTCCTTGCCGGGCTTGAGGAGCAAGGTAATGATAGCCTCTGGAAGGGATGGAGGGGGAACTCCGGAATCCAGGGACTCTGCAAACATGGACAGTAGCGGAGGCACAAGGGGAGGTTTAAAGTGTTTAAAAAATTCCCAGGTGAATCCATCAAGGCCGGGAGTCTTGGAGCCATCCAGGGAATCTACGGCCTGTATGATTTCTTTGCTGGAAATAGGTTCGCTTAGGAACTCTCGCCCGGGGGTTCAGTCAGCCACACCATGGCTATCTTATCTAAATAAGATGTGGTTGTTGTTGTGTCTCCAGAGAGTCAAGTGAAATAAAGTTAAATATAACAGTGGCGTAGAGTTGTTAAAACCTCATTGGCAGTAACACGTGTCCCTCCACTCTGTGTATAGTTCAGCAATGTGGGAGGAGACCCTCGGGGTGAAGAAGTAGGGTCAGTGTGGGTCACGGATGCTTGCCCTCTCCGTAGCTATGAGTCCTGACGTACTTACCTACGAAGGGGACCTCACACTCAGCCAGGTAGCAATAGTCAGTAAGCAACTTGGACCGAGTAAGTGACTGGGGGCGTAGTATCGCTATGCATCAACCGAGTCCAGCACGGTCAGTTCCTTCTCAATACGTGCTAGTCCCCCATGTATATCCTGTTACACACCTGAGGGTTTACAGATGCAAACGCCTCTAATGTATGCCTTAAACGCCTCCCATTGGAGAGTATGTGTGCTTACGGAGCCCTCATTAATTAGAAATTATTCCTCCACAGCTGCACATAACTCAGCGTGGAATAATGCATCATGTAATGCTAGGGTGGGGAAGTGCCATTGCCTCTCCAAACCCCCATCAAAAGGGACACACAACAGGACTAGAATAAGAGCATGGTCCGAGAATCTGCGAGCTAAATGGTGGATAGTGGTGAGCCAGGGGCAGAGAGTTGCAGTACAAGCCAGTAATCGATGCGGGGACCAGGTGCTGTGTGGGGGCAGAGTAATGGGTATAGACCAGCGTTGAGTTCCTCTTCAGTTGCCAGGCATCCCGCGAGGACATATGTGTCGCAAGTGTCAAGCAGAATCCGGAATGATCTGGGCTTAACGCCGGGGAGGCCGCCGTGGTGTTAAACACTCGATCCATTAATAAATTAAAGTCACCACAGATAATGAGGTGTTCGAAATCAAAGCGCCCAGTCTGAGTATGCAAGTAGTGAAAAATTCAGGGGAGTCCATGTTTGGGGAACAGATGATGGCCAATAAAATTGAGTGACCCTCTAGTGTCCCTGTGACCAAGGCATATCTGCCATGTTCATCCAGGACAGTGGCTATGGGGTAGTAAGACAAACTCTTATGAATCAATTCAGACACTCCTGGAATATGTACTGTAACAGGAGAAGTAAGGGTGTGGGCCTCATGAAGTTGCAAACGTTTGTGGCCTACTGGGTGCAAGGTGTGTTTCTTCTAAAAAGGTCATTCATGACGGGAAACGTACTGCAAAACTTGTTTACCCTTCTGTGGTCTGTTGAGGCCTCGGATGTTCCAAGACATTCAAGTGAGTGTAATTTCCTGCGAATCAAAGGACCTTAGACGAGGTATGAAGGGGTGTGAAGAAATTAGTGAGACGGTTCAGATATGCAAGCCGAACACATTGCAGTGATGGATAAATAACAAACATATACTCAAAGAAATTAAACCCTTCACCACTCCCCCTTCCACCCCCCCCTTCTCCGCTCTCCCCCACACCAGACCAATAGTGGCCGGGTGAATCCCAGTATTACCATACCCCATAAAGCAAAAAGGAAAAAAAGCCTCAAACAGTGTATACCATAGGGGAGTGACAACTCCACGGCAGAGACCCTACTGCGGCCAGAGCATTATGGATGTTAAGTGGAATGGAATCTGATCAGAGAACTGGGCAGCAGAAATTGTAAGTGTCTATAGAAGGTGACAGAGCGAAGTGAGAGGTATCAGTTCAGGGATCGCCAGCAAGAGTCACAACAGATATCAGCAGCAAGGTGTGTTCATCAGCCTATGAGTAAGAGGTCAGCACTGGCACTAGAATGTAAATCAGGAGAGGACCTGTCCGGGATGGAGCGTTGTGAGGGCAGGTGATCTTTCAAGCGTTGTATACAAAAAATGTGTACTGCAGTCTGGGTGTAAAAGAAGTAGGCCTTACTGCCCACTTCAACCCTGAAACGTGTACGGTATAGCATACTATACCGGCACCCCATTTGATGAAATGTGGACTTGAACTCCGTAAATTTCTGATGTGGCTCCTGCACCGCCACAGTGAAGTCCGGAAACAGGGAAATGATGGAACCCTGACATTGTCGTGGACCCTTCGGCCAAGCCAATTTAAGTGCAAATTGTGATCTCAGAAAAGGAGCAGCCTGGCCATGATCAGTCTCAGAGGGCAGCCAGGGTTAGGGGGGCCAAGGAGCGGTGTGCACAGCATATCAGACAGTAACCGCTTGACTAACAAATCAAGCCGGCCAGTGTTATTGGACTGTCCAACCCCCATGATACAGAGGTTGTTTCACAGAATCCGTGCCTCCAAGTCCGTTCTTGATGGTCACCGATTTCAGTCTTTTTTTCAGTTTCTCCAGACGTTTTGTGTTCTGTGCAGCTCCACCCTCCAAGTCCAAGACCCGTACCTCGTCGGCATCAGCCTGACAACGTGGCAGTTGAGTTGCACCCCAAGAGTGTAGAGGCATCCCGTCAGGGCATCAAATATGTCATCTATAGTGTGGAAGCCTGCTCTGAGTTCAGCCATGATGGTGCTGGCTTCCATCAGTGGGGGAGGCGCAGGGCCCCTGGCGGCACCACCCTCTTCCATGTGTGCAGTGCTTGCAGCATCCAGCTGTTTGGATTTGATCAAACTTAAGTTGCTTCTGCTTCAGGTCACCACGCACCCTATCTAGTGGACAGGCGTAGGGGAGAAGATTGAATCACCCCCAGTAAATACCAGCCCAGCTGCCCTCCACGCCCAATTCAAGCAGTCCAGATGTCAGACACAGTTGCACCCAGGGATAGACGTGGACGGAGAGCCAACGCGTAGAAAAGTCACCTTCAGAGGAGATTACTAAGTGGAGGAAGCAGTGAACAGGGCGCCAGAGGTCAGGCGCAATTGTCAGTAACTGGAGAAGGGCATGGAGAATAAAGAAGGAGCCCTCAGTACCCCCTCAGCATGAGATGTGGGACATAGCAAGGGAGGACTGTTGTAGCAATAAAAGGAGCCAAGTGAGGGCTGCCAGTTGGGTAGCAGAGGTGGAAGGCGCCACCTCAAACTGGCCGAGGGTGACACAGGAGCTCCCAGACAGTGGCCCACAGACCACACCGCAGCTGTTGAAACAGGGCCGAAGCACCACAAGGTTACACAGAGAGGCTCCACAGTGCAGCTGGGTGCAGGTCCAACGGGACCAGTAAGCCAGGTGTCACCACAGGGTCCACTGGCCATGCAGTGTAGGTGAGAATGGATGGAGGAGGTACTGGACTGCGCCTATCAGGCACCTCTATTCAAAAGAAACAAGGGAACCCGGGAAGTCAAAAAAGGGACCTCGGGTACAAGCAATTTATAATGGAACAGGGGTCCCTTTAAAACAAGGTCATGCAAAATAATAAAACACAGAGATACAATGATATCTAGTCTTTGATTTCCAAATGGAATCTATTAAGTTATTTTTAATAAACTCATAGATTCCATTTGGAAATGAAAGACATAGATATCATTGTATCTCGGTGTATTATTGTTTTTCATGACCTTTGTTTGGAAGGGACCACTGTTTCTTTATCAATACCAGGCACCTCAAGGCGCATCCCGGGCCCAAAGCCACCCACTCCTGGCAGCGGCACGATGTCCTGCAGTGCCAACAGAAGCACAGAAGGCACAGTCCCAAGGTCGGTGGCGTCTGGTGGGTAAGCAGAGGTGCGGGAGGTGGACTCCATGCCGGCACCCTCTCCAGCAGTCGAACTTGCCCCAGCGGTACTGGGCACCACTGCATGCCCCAGCAGAAGGTAGGGGCTGTAACAGCAGGCCCAGTCTCAGGAGCAGCACTAGGGATGGAGCAGCCAACTAAAAACAAGGCGCACGCTTGCCGATGGGGGTGGAGACCCAGTGGCCCGGTGAGGCCCAATGGCCTTAGCTCCACAGGTTCACCCATGTCCCTCTCACCTTAAGACCTCTGAGAAGAGACAGGGCCCACCGTTGCACTCCCAACTCTTAAGGTCAAATCCGTCACCCCTGAAGGGATAGCCTCACGTCTACGACTGCCAGGGCAGCACAGCAACCCTGATAACGAATGATTGGTAGTTGGACCCATTCTAGCAGTTTTCAGGGCCTTTACTGCCAGAGCTTCAGAGCTGTGTGGCAATTTTGGCAATAGGCTAGGCTATGCCCCCCGGGAGGAAGCAATGTTGTTGACAGTGGCTGAAGGCGAGGTGAAACGTTTGACGATCAAGTCTTTGGATCTTCCTTCGATGCGGCCCACTAGTGCTTTTTTCTTGGTGTCTCTTATTTGCTAGTGATAGTTTCTGAGTGCGGACTTGTATGTAATTCTTTCAATGGTGTTGTGGCTGGCTCCCCATTTCCTTTTTAGATGTTTACAGGGTTGTTTGATTGGTGAAGATGGCTCATGGTTCAGGTAGTCGGTAGGCGAGAGTTCTGTTCAGGTTGAAGTTTTCAGAAATGTGCAGATTGAAGTGCACGTGTTCCATGAATGGGGTGGCGTTCTCTGTGGATATTGTACGTTTGATGTGTTCCTTGTAGATGACAGCAAGTCTGCCTCCTAGATTGTGAGGGTGGTTCTGTCGAGTGATCTTGTAGCCCACTGGGATTAACATGTGTAGGAAACTGGCTCTCTTTCTAGTGTACTAAAAAGAAGTAAGCTGTTCAGCTAGTCCAGTGGGTCCCCAATTGGTTTACAAAGGCTTAAGTAGATAATACTAAGGCTCTCTTTTGTGGAGGGTGTGGGCGAGCAGTTAGGCTTATCAGAGGGTAGTGCTAAGTATTTGTTGTACTCACAGAAGAAATAAATGAGACACATACTAGAAGAATAAGTCAAGACCAATTTGCAAAAATAACACATATTTTTAATTATATATTTTCAAACCAAGCACTTTGTTCACAGGTAAGTATTTAATACCTTATTAATGATACATTTTCAGAAAATAGTTCACAGTATTTGTATCAGTATGCAGGAAATATCAAAAATGCATAAAAAATAGCACAGATGGTTGTGGGGGTTCACCTTTTTGATTCGGAGTTGTAACCCCTCCAAAGTTCAAGAGGCTGCCTGCTGTTCATAAGGAGTCCCGGATTTGGCTGGGAGCAGGGTGCTGCAGGCGTTGGTAGCTGGTGTGCTACAAAGAAGGGGGCACCTAGAAACAGGCTGCAAAGGGGAATTGTAGGCAAGCCAGAGAGCTTCCAAATGGAGGCCTAAGTCACAAGGGCCTCTGGAGCAAGGTAGCACAGCCGGTTCGTCAGTAACTAGGGCAGGCGGGTTGGGTGCTGAGCAGGCTGGTCAGCCGGGCTCTGGGCCAGATTCACAGAACTAACTTAAGACAAAATCCTAAACTTACTACCATTTTGGTATTCACAGAAGGCACTTACTCATTTTGGTATTCACAGAAGGCACTTACTCATTTCGGTATTCACAGAAGTTAGGAGTCCTAACTTTAGGACTCCTAAATGCCTTCTGTGAATACCGAAAGTCTTAAAATTAGGATTTTTCGCAATTTAGTAGTAGTAAAGTTGGAACTCCTAACTTTAAAACTCCTAAATGCCTTCTGTGAATAACGAAGGTCTTAAAATTAGGATTTTTCTCAACTTTACTACTACTAAATTGTAAAAAATCCTAATTTTAAGACTTTTGGTATTCACAGAAGGCATTTAGGAGTCCTAAAGTTAGGACTCCTAACTTTACTACTACTAAATTGCGAAAAATCCTAATTTTAAGACTTTCGGTATTCACAGAAGGCCTTTAGGAGTCCTAAAGTTAGGACTCCTAACTTCTGTGAATACCAAAATGAGTAAGTGCCTTTTGTGAATACCAAAATGAGTAAGTGCCTTCTGTGAATACCAAAATGGTAGTAAGTTTAGGATTTTGTCTTAAGTTAGTTCTGTGAATCGGGCCCTCTGTGCGCAAAGGTGGGCTCGGCGGTCAGAGGAAAGCAGCTTGCAAGGAGGATTTCAGGACTGCTGGGCCACTCACAGAGTAGTTCTTGGGGGTCCATTGACAGGGTGCTTGCTTCCTGGGCAGTTGGAATCCATATAAGACTATCTTAGTTGGTGTTGGTTGGGAGGGCGTCTGGTACACCGGGGATTGGTACAGCACATCACTGGTTGGTCCTGTTGTCTTCAAACTCAGTGCGGTGACAGAGTTGACCTTCCAGAGCACGAGTACATCTTCATGGGTGGTTGTGATCCTATATATATAGGAATTTATTTTTGCAAATTATAAAGGTTGTATTTTTTGTGGAGAAAGGGACAGCGCCTTCAGGACAATACTAGAGGAAGGTTTGGTGCTCCTTTGTAAAAAGACATATATCTACTATTGGAACAAAATATTTACCCTCAATATGATGCGAGACCAATTTTGAAAAATAACACTTCTTTTGATATATGTTTCAAAACTAATAACTTAGCTCAAAGGTAAGTACTGTTTTCAATAGCAATTTGAACAGGGAAGTAAAACTTTTAAAGTTGTGGGCCTTCACGCACAATGCAATCCCATGGAAGAAAAAGTCAGAGATGCATAAAGAAAGGTGCAGTCGGTTTTAGGGTTTCACCTTCAGGTTCAGGGTTGAAGTGGGACCAGCAGTTCTTCAGGAGCTTTGTGGGTTGTACCGGGAGCAGGGTGCTGGTAAAGTTGGTAGCAGGTGTGCTGTGGAGATGTGCACTGGGGGACTTGTGGATAAGTCCAAGAGCTCACAAATGGGGGTTTGGCTCACAAAGGGTCTTTGAACTAGGAGGCACAGCCAGTTCATCAGGACCCGAGTGGGGTGGCATAGGTGCAGAGTGGTTAGGTCAGCAGGGCTGAGTGTGCGAAGATGCCCTTTACGGTCAAGGACAAACAGGTGGCAGGGGCAAAATCAAGGCAGTTGGGCAACTCATGAAGTAGGTCTCAGTGATGCTGATGTTCCTCAATGCTTCTTGGTCCTGTTGTGGTGAGAATCCGGACTGGACTCTAACTTATGGTGTTTGGTGCAGGGCGTCTGGTACCCCACTCAGGTTGGTGCTGCATGGCTATGGGTAGTCCTGGTGTCTTCACACTCAGTGGGGAGACAGATCTGACCTTCAAGAGCATGAATACGTTCTCCTGGTTGTCTGCAGTGATGGTTAGACTGGAGAGCCACTTGTCTGTACCTACGGGCTGCAGGGGAGTAGCTCC
Source organism: Lissotriton vulgaris (assembly GCF_964263255.1). NCBI lineage: Eukaryota > Metazoa > Chordata > Amphibia > Caudata > Salamandridae > Lissotriton > Lissotriton vulgaris. Next base: position 1,522,761,232 of record NC_141689.1, read on the forward strand.
TCCACTCCAAGGGAGACTGCAGGTGATTGTCGAAGTGCTGGCAGGCTAACCAAGGCTTTGTTTGTTCCCCAGCATGCAGGAAGAGTCACTCTGTCACGATTGTCATGAGAGGGCTGAGGACGGGCAGGGTTTACACCAAACGTACACACTTCTAATGCATGGGAAAAATCTGAATAGCCTTATCAACTCCTCACTAACATTTTATGAAAAAGTTAACAGGCAAAAATTCTACTAAAAAGTTGAAAACACCTGCTTGCAAATGGGGGTCTGGTCTTCAAATGCCTTTGGAGCTGTAAGAGAAGTTATAAATAGTATAGTTACAATTGTGTTTTGGAGTGTAGGAGGAAAAAGTAAAGGTTAAAGTAGCACAAGAATGATGACACTTGACAACAAACAATAATGATTAAAATGTATGTTTTACCTTAGAGCAGCATAGGATATATATGTACTGAATATGCTTGTGAATGCTATGTACAATGGTCACTCAAACTACAATCAAGTCTGTTCACTGATTGTAAGTATATAGACCGACCTACCGCTCGTTCTTGCCTATACTTGTTGTTTTGTCTTGTTCACTGTCGGTCACGGGCTGTTCCCCCTTGACATTACTTTCTGATTGTGTGCATCGCCAAATAAATTCCTGTCCGGCTGGACAAAGGACATAAATACTATTCCAGTTTGTATCTATTCTTAACCTGATCTACTAGGGTCCACTGTTTTTTGTAATAAGTTACCTTAGAGCAGCAGCAGGAAGAGAAACGTAAGGAGCAGGCTGGATATTCCACTGTCAGATTCCTCACGCCTCTGCTGCCCAACAGTACCTCCAAGTGTGGAATGAAGTTATGTGGAAGGCAGGCAACACAGAACCAATACTTCCCACTTTAGGTGCGGGTTGAGTCGCCAGTTAAAAGTGTTAGACTGTTGAATCATCCAGTTTCTCAATTGCAGCTCTGGGGAGGGAAAAATCACATCCTAACTTTTGAGTGAAACAGTGGCGGCTGGCATCTATGGGGCAGAGGGGGGCTTGTGTGCGAGCAAAAATAATATTAAAAAAAATAAAAACCTACCTAAAGTCGAACACAACGTCCTCTGCACCTGGCGTCTTCCTTCTCCGCCTGCAGCTCGGCCAACAGGAAACTCCCTTGACCAATCTTGGCGCTGCTCTCATGCAGCATGAAAGCAGTGCCCTGATTGAAGGGAGTGGCCTCCCTCGGTGCTCCACAGCGCCCTGGAAGCCTACATTTGCACTATCCCAGCAGTCTCAAGCGAACTGGTTAGAGCTGTTTAAAGTCTGCATATGTGACTGGCCTTCACAAGATGGCCGGCCAAAAAGACATGAGCACTTTAAACAGTGCATTCACAGCCCTCCCTGCTGGTGTTACTCAGCTGCCCCCACCCCCTCCCCCCCCCCCCAATGCTCTGTTCGTGACGGGAGATGAAAAATAAAGTGGTAATGAATGGCAGAAGAGTACCAGAGTTTGCAAGATCACAGGCCCGGTGACAGGAATGCGAAACACGTGACAACACATTTTGTGATGCACCAAGAAAGAGCAAAATGTGAAAGACTGACAGAATATAACAGCAAATTCAGGGAACAGGTCCTGACTCTATACCAGATATATCCTTGGTGTAACAGCGACCACAAGAAGAATTTTGGGAACATTTTTCTGAACTTCCCAGTAGAGAAAATATATGCCACCGAATGTATAACCGTGACTGTCCCAACAACCTCCTGCTGAGCCTCCATCTTCACTGCTTGATGCACATTGAGTCAGCAAGACACAATACAATAGTGATGGGGTAGGAACATAACACTCAACCAGAGTGAGTGAGAGTCTGACTCACCTAGCAGAACAGTGCACACAACTGCTCTGTTGTGCCCTAGTCCAAAACATATGCATGATGATTGTATAAATGACCCAGAGGCTTGGATGCACCACGCCCAATAAGACCTGTTACATATTTTCACACTCAACACAACACATAATATAGGTGCACAGCTGAGAAATACACAAGGCACTGTACGGTAGGTTGACCAGGCAGTGTGTTATTATGCAGACCACGGTTATAATTCTACATCACTGATATGCAGAATCAGAAACCAGTGCCATTTCTATACACAATTTGCTTTCTTTACTTTAACACCATCTGTGCTCACTGAAATTGAATTCAAAAGTCAATGCATGGGACAAAGTACCCTGAGCCGTATATTGTAACGATATTTCAAGTCACATAGAACCTCCATGAACATAGAGAGGAACAATGCTGAAGGCTCAAAGGTGACTTGCAATATCCATTTAAAGTATAGTAGAGAGTATTTTATTCCTTATAAAACACGGTCAAACTATCATATCTCAGAGGGGGTTTTATTCCTTATAACACATGGTCACATTATCACCCTTTCCACAAACCACTTAACTCCTTAGTGTCTTGCTCTTTCATGTTCATTGAAGATATGAAGAATAAAAGCAGAATCAACAGTGCAAAATTAAACACACCAGAAGCACTTGTAATTTTTGCAAAAAGATATTAGAATTCATCTAATGTCAATCAAATTAAAACGCTGTGGCTCAGATTGTGTAAAGCATGCAGATAGTCTGTCTTTCCGGTAATTACCTATAGCATGGAAAAAACGAAACATTTTGCTATTAATTTATAATTTTTAGGTCTCAGCGGAAGGAAAATCCAGTTCCCTTTCTCCTTATTTATTTATACCTCATCTACATTGATGATCTAAATCCTGCTTTTAACCCTAGCTGCTGCCTCTTGCACCAGGCACTGTGACATCTCCAGTCAACTGTAATAAGTTATTACAGTTCAGCAGCAATGTCATTTCATTATTACAGGGACGGCACAACTCGACCACAAAAATGAAATTAGAGGCAGCTTTTTATACACGGAATACAAACTGCCGCCATCTATTATACAGCGCTTTGCAATGCACTTCTGATGGGTCTAAGCACTCTCAATATCACAAGTTACTTTTACTCTATGTAATAGTTCCTAATTTATTGAGATCAGAGGGGTGTGTCTCATGCCCCGCATCGAGATCAAAGCCTTAAGTAACTGCAGTGGGCAGTGCCGAGCATTAAACCGCTAGTAAGTAATCTGGCCAGCTATGCATACTACTTTATGGTACCATGTTCATAATTCTACTTTAACTTCCATTGCATCTTTGCACTAACAGTAACAGGACTTTTTTATTTTTGCATTTAAAAAAAAATAGTGAAATACAAACAAACACCATCTGCGTGCCACACTCAGAAGGGGCTCTTGCCTCCTGTTACAGCTCCAGAATGCTTTGGCAAAACCGGATACCGAGGAATGGGGATCTGTTTCAGCCTTTAATGTTATGCCAGCCTCAGCCTTCTGCCACTCATATATCTCCACTTGTGGTTCCTCCTCCCATATCTTGTGTCAGTCCCTTGTTTCCTCTGCAAATTTATGACCTCGGTGCTTGGCTGCAGAGCCAAGCAGGGCAGGGCTGCTGAAGGGGGCAGGAGTTGGAAGCATACAGCAGGCAGGCCACAACACATTTACAGATAATTATAGTATAGACGCTCAAATACGTTATAAATAGAGAATATTCACATTTTAACCTGGTTTTCTTGCTTGTAACCATACTAAAAGGAACAAGGGCGGTAAAAAGTTCAAAGCTACCTTTTACGTCTTTGCCTTGCAAAAAGTGCAATTTGATCGAACCATTTGTCAGTTCTGATATGTCCCTACAAAACTGGAACCTGTGTTAGACAGCAAATTGCTCACCTAAAGCACAAAAATATGGGTACGATTTGTTCTCAAATTGTATCCTTATAAGTTGTGAAGTGCATTTTGCTGCACAAAGAATATTTTGAATTTAAGTACTGGTGCTTCTAGAAAATCTAGTGAAATAGAGACCACAGGATGAACCCAAAAACATTTTACAGCTGCTGCTATGTAATTTCTTTGGTGGTGTGGTGTATGTAAATGATTGACACAGACACCAGGGGTTTGTAGTGAAGTAACTGGCCTCGAGCACGTGCACCCGGGCCCTTTTATTGACAGGGCCACGTCACTCGTGGCACCCGTGATGGATGGGTGTGGGGGTGCAGTGTGTCCAGCCCTCGAGGGAGTGGCTGGGCTTACAGCTTCATGTGGAACACTAGAATGTGTCCCGCAGGACATTACATTCCTCCTTAACTTTATTGAACGACAAACAAAACGTTAGTCCAACCTCTGGGGACAAAACAAAGTTATCTGAATACCACAAGGTCCATCCGTCTTCTGAGACAGGTGGCAGGGAGACGTCAGGCAGGAGCAGGTGACTTTGCTTGCAGCAGGATCTTCTCAGCGGGCACCCATTACTTAACCTGAGGGGTTCATGACACGACCACTGGCTTGGAGACGTCCGCTGCATACCGTCAGTTCACTGATGATGCCATATCATACGGTCTTGCATGGCTCCCACCTTGCTGACATCGGTGACGGTCTGTGGTAAGTTCTAACAATTCTTTACAGTGGGTTGCGTCGTGAGCAGGGATAGAGTCCACAGTGAGAATTCACAGAGGTGTTGCTGGACCAACTGTCCCTGTTGAACTGCTTGGCTGTGACCGGTATCCTGTCAGTGGGGCACTGTCTCTTCTTGCTCTCCTGCCTGGGGAGGCCCGTTGTCGGGGTTGCTGCGGGACTGTAGGGGGGCTGCGATGGGGGCCGCTTGTGTGCCGTCTAGAGGCAGCTGCAGGACCGCTGAGGAGCCGTTACTTAGTTGCATGCACAACCCTCACGAGTGGATGAGTCTTGGCCAAGACTTGCACTCGCTGCCACGGTTCCGGTGTAGGCGAGGTTCACAGGTGGCTTCTGATTTCTTTTAGTCGGTTTGTGTGGCAACGGTATCGGACTCCAGTCCATCGGTACTCAGGGAGTGGTGTTTGACGCATGCACTGATGGCTGGCGAAATGGCGGTTGCCGGCCATGTGGTGAGTCGGAATGACAGGTGGTGGTGACTTGCTGGGAGAGTTTGGATTTCAGGAGAGACTTAGCAGACAGGTGTCTCTCCTTCGTAGAGGTTGATCTTTGGTGGCAGCTTGACAGGAAAAGTGTATGGATCCTCTCTTGCCTGTTTTGGGGCACTGCCGACTCCATCTTGAGGCGTTGTGAGGGCAGGCTCTCAGTGCTGATCTTCACCCGTGGCATCTGCGGGTAGGAGCAGGGATGCCAATTGACTTAGACTGCCGACGCTCGGGGATGGACGGTCCCCTGGGGAAGCGTTAGGATGAGACGCGGTCTGCGCTTGCTGCGGCTTAGGCTCAGTTAATCTGTGAGGCTGTGCCCTGGGATGTCGGTCCGCCTTGATGGCTGTCTGGTGTGTCAGCGTGTGCTCTTGGCTTGCTGTGAGTCCTTGGTCTTCTCCCTTTGCTGGTCTATTCAGCCCACCTGTGTTCATCCGGTTTTTGGGGTGACGGGGCTGTCACTCTTCTTTCTTCGAGGGCGTTGCGCTTGGACCTCGAGGCGGCGCTGTCGCGGAGCTGGCTTCTGACTTTGCTTTGGCGCGCTCCTTGCTTGCTGGGCGACGTGAAGTCCAGTCGCTGGTTGTAGGATCACCTGTTGTGGTCATATTATTGAGGTAGAGCGATTTGCGACCCCCTAGGAATTGTTATCTGAAACTCTTTGAGTTTCATACATTGTAAATTGCAATTACCTAATTGTGATTTTCAGTAATTCGCAAATAGGTATTCACAATTTACAACTTTGATACATGTAGCCCTCTATTTTATTACATTCTGTTGGACCTGGACCTCTTGGCAGGGTCATCCCTAAACTTTTTGCCTTCCTCCAATACTCTCTCTGACCTATTTTGTTTGGTTTAATGACTCTGGGCACTTTACCACTGCTGACCAGTGCTAAAGTGCATATGCTCTCCCTACTGTAAATTGTACATGCGATTGGTATCCATGATTGGTTCATTGGATTTACTGTTAGTCCCTAGTAAAGTGCACTAGGAGTGCCGGGGCTTGTAGATGCCAATACTGCTAGTGGGCCTGCAGCGCTGGTTGCGCCACCCACCGAAGCAGCCGTAAAGATGTGTCTGGGAACTGCGACCGCAGAACCCGCGTGCGGTCTCGTACTGTCACGCTAGCTGGGCAAGTGCACCCACTTGCCAGCCCGAACCTTCCCTTGACTACATATTAGTCACCCCTATGGTAGGCCTACGGGCAGGGTGCGTTGTAGGTGTAAGGTAGGACAAGCCCTGATGTGTGTGGCATGTCCTAGTAGTGACTTACAACCAAAATCGTATTTCACTATTGAAGGCTACCTGCTCCCGTTAGGCCAGACTGAGCTGCTGGAATTATTACACCCTATAATCCCAGCAGATTCAGGGAGCATGGTAGCGAGTCATGTTTAGTATGCCTGAACTCAGGATGATAAAATATTTCTTGTAGTCAAGTTTATTTTAGTATCCTGGGTTCGCAAATGCTACTTTTAGAAAGTTAGCATTTGCTTGCCTAACCATTTCAGCCGCCTCCGCTGGTATGTGTATCGGACTGTCTGGGGTGTGTGAGTGACAGGGCTGGGGGGATGACAGGTGGTGAATGCGCAGATTACACCTTAGTGGGAGGTAGGAGTGGCTCTTGACTCTAGATCTTGCTGTGCTCTGCCACCACAATGCCGGCTCCACTCTCCTGGGGAGCGACTGATGACTCAGCCGACACCTGGCCCAGGAAGTGCGAAGCCCCCATCAACAAGGTACTCTGGCTGCCCCTGTCCACACAATGGTGGCTCCACCTCCTGTGGGGTGTCTGATGCGCCTGCCCCTCACACTGAAAGCAGAAGCCGGAGTACACCCACCAGAGTACTCAAGGACTGAAAGTGGCTATGCAAAGGCCCCCCTGGCCTGCGAGAACAAAAGAAATACCGTATAAAAGAAGGAGCCCTGCTCCTTGAAAGTTAGATCCAGTTTGGGCTACAGAAGGAACTCTGCCCGACCGTGAAGGACAAGGAAGGGTACGGTCTCTTGCCTGTGTCTGGTGCCTTGCTGCCGAAGGAGAGGAAAAAGGAAAGACTCCGAGAAGACTTTTGCTTGACAAAACTTTGTGCCAAACTCTGCTGAAACGATCTCCAAGGGCTTGCTCTGAACTTGCCCCCTGACCAGCGCCCCAGGACCAGTGGGCGCTACACCCTGAAGAAAGCGACTGTGTGTGCTGCTTATCGCTGCAGTACCAACGGAGGAATCTCCTCCAAGGCAACGACATCCACCTGACCACCGTGACCGGGGCCCAAAGCAACCGCGAAAGCAAAGTGAGGTCCAGCCGCCGCTGGCCCGAACACCGTGACCGCAACTGCACCGGGAGCCCGAGAGCAAAGCGAAGGAGGACCCGTCCGGTCCGAGCTCTCGAGTTGACTGCGCCATGAGCAGCCAATCCACTTGCAAAGACGGACAGTCGCCCTGTGAGAGTCCTCTGGGTCGGTAACTTGCCCGACAGCTCAGCTGTGAGCGCACAGCTGCACCGGCACTTGGCTGGGCACGTCCTGCACTTGAGGACCGTACTGCCACTTGCCATCACCACACAGCCGCCGCCTACAGGGTCGGATCTAACGACGAAGAAAGGACCCTGCTGCCACAGAACACCGCTGCCCCGGATGACCCGTGACCTGCTCGGCTGAGAGCCGCATCGACCAGCGACCCCGGGAAGGCAACGCGACGTGGGACAGCTCCCCTGGAAGCTGCCCGCTCCACAAGAACTTTGTTGAACCGGCCGGAAGGCCCTAAAGAACACTTATTGCTCGAAAGAACTGTGGCAACCTGAACTAAGTAACTTGGAACCGCTATTTTGAAGTCTGATAACTGTATTCACTTGCCTGCTTGAAGTTTATATAAAGAGATATATTTTCAACTAATACAGTTTGGTCTCATTGTGTGGTGGGTTGGTTGTGACGGTGTAATGTTGCAAGTGTTTAACCCTATGTGCCCCAAAGATTAGCCTACGACTGCTTAAGCCACACTACCTAGAGGGTAAGCAGAGGTTGTCTGGAAGGTAACCCTCAGCCCTGACGAGGAAGAGGAGAGTCCCTGCTTGTCGCTAGTCTCGCCACTGCGCCAACTAGAGCCTCCCCCTTCCTACACATTCCATATAATCAAAACAGAAATTCCCTGTCACAATCAATGTTCTGTTGTCTTTATTCTATTCCTAAACTTATATCTGGGACAAGGGAATCTATGGGCAGTCTCCGGAAAGCACTTAAAAACTAACCATACTTACCCCCAAATAAAATTAGCATAATAGGGCAATATTCTCAAGAACGTGTGATAATTATTGCAAAATTAGCTTAACTCAACTTTACACATCGCAGTCTATCGCGACAAAATAACACTGTATTATTGTTGTATTCTCAACCCGGCGGCACCATGCGATAGCCTCATGATAACGCGCCAAATGACCACGTTAAAATTAAAGCAATGCCAAAAAAATGCAAAACGCGAAAAAAGTTGCAATACATAAATCAACGATAAAAAATCGCGATACATAAATCAGCGATAACTAGCGACATGCCTGCAATTCCCACGCATCATGCGGGAAAATGCACTATAAAAGCAAAACAAAAAAAAGGCAAAATAAATAAACTGCGTAGCACCATGGATGCACCTGGACCGAGTGCAGAGGACAACGTGAACCCCACAAGCCCCACAGATGACCCCTACGCTGAATTGTCGTAGGCCAGTCCACTGCGCTTACGCTTACAGGGGGGTACAACACAGCTACATGTCAAAGGTCTACCCCACTGCCCGAGGGGACTTGGTTGCATCCACTGTCCACTACACTCCAAACACCAGAGGATTTATTTATCAGAAATAACACATCGCTGCGTGAAAGCGGCGATGCGTCACTTCTCAGTGCGCACTCCTTGCGACATACCTGATGCATCATATTTACTGTATGACGCATCATGTCGCAAGGAGTTACAGATACGTCAGCATTACGGACGTATCTGTAAGCGCAAAAGTGACGCATTGCTGGAGTGTGTCACAAAAGTGACGCAACTCCAGCAATGCGCTCTTTCACACGGGGCAAGGCCCATGTGAAAGGGCCTGTGTCAGTCTTACGCCTGCTGTGAGGCAGGCGCAAGATTTTGACGCAACGTTGTCCTAGAAGTGACGCCGTGAAATCACATAGATTTCACTGCGTCACTTCTACGAGGCTTTTTGCGGGTGAACGCTCCCCCCTGCATACATTATACCTGAAGCAGGTATAATGTAGCGCAGGGGTTTACAAAGTGACGCATTTGCTTAGATGCGTCACTTTGTAAATAGTGCGCAACAGGAGGCATGTTTTATGCCGCCGATGCGGATGTATGACGTTACAACGCATACTTTTACTCCGCATACCATTACAACGCGGTATTCACAACGCATACCATTACAACGCATAGCGCTTTGGGGTGCTGGATAGTGGTAAGTATAATTTACTATTCTAACTCCAGTCCCCGTGGACCCTAGGGAAGGTGTTGGATAGTAAATTAAACTTACCTCTTATCCTAGAGCGCCCCCCAGCGCAATGCGTTGTAATGGTATGCGTTGTAATGCCTGCGTTGTAGTGGTAGTGCGTTGTAAAAAATGCGTTGTAACAGGTGCATACCCGCCGATGCGTCACAAAAAGTGACGCATCAGCAGCGCAAAACTGACGCAAGGCCTCATAAATGAGGCCCCAGAAGTGTATGTCAACATGGACATGTCTGAGGTCTGCATACTGCAGTCTGGCCAGCACATCCACGCCACACTTGGCATTGTGTACATTCTCCTTCATGGGTCACTTGCCTCCTTCGCACATGCTTGGTTCCCACCTCTCCCCACATTCTGCTATTGTGTGGCTGAGTTGCCATGCCGTTGATGGCTTGTGTACATGGCTGGCCCAGGTTACCACTGTAAGTTGTGCTGTTGTATCTGGTAGTTGGGCATGTTGTTTGGCATGTTGTATGTGAGTTTGTGATGTGTGCATTCCCAGATTTATGAGGGATGTTGGTACCATCAGTTAGTGCGCACTCCTTGCGACATACCTGATGCATCATATTTACTGTATGACGCATCATGCCGCAAGGAGTTACAGATACGTCAGTATTACGGACGTATCTGTAAGCGCAAAAGTGACGCATTGCTGGAGTGTGTCACAAAAGTGACGCAACTCCAGCAATGCGCTCTTTCACATGGGGAAAGGCCCATGTGAAAGGGCCTGTGTCAGTCTTACGCCTGCTGTGAGGCAGGCGCAAGATTTTGACGCAACGGTGTCCTAGAAGTGACGACGTGAAATCACATAGATTTCACTGCGTCACTTCTACGAGGCTTTTTGCGGGTGAACGCTCCCCCCTGCATACATTATACCTGAAGCAGGTATAATGTAGCGCAGGGGTTTACAAAGTGACGCATTTGCTTAGATGCGTCACTTTGTAAATAGTGCGCAACAGGAGGCATGTTTTATGCCGCCGATGCATCACAAAAAGTGACGCATCAGCAGCGCAAAACTGACGCAAGGCCTCATAAATGAGGCCCCAGAAGTGTATGTCAACATGGACATGTCTGAGGTCTGCATACTGCAGTCTGGCCAGCACATCCACGCCACACTTGGCATTGTGTACATTCTCCTTCATGGGTCACTTGCCTCCTTCGCACATGCTTGGTTCCCACCTCTCCCCACATTCTGCTATTGTGTGGCTGAGTTGCCATGCCGTTGATGGCTTGTGTACATGGCTGACCCAGGTTACCACTGTAAGTTGTGCTGTTGTATCTGGTAGTTGGGCATGTTGTTTGGCATGTTGTATGTGAGTTTGTGATGTGTGCATTCCCAGATTTATGAGGGATGTTGGTACCATCAGCCAGTGGGCAATGATGATCAGGATGCGGAGGATGGTTGTCCTTTTGAGCCTGTAGTGGGCAATGACATCAGCTGGTGTTAAGTCTGTGAGGCTGGTGTGTTTTCTGAAGGTCCACTGTCTTTTTCTGTGCTGCCTCTGTGGTAGTACGGGGGGGGGGGGGATCCTGGGGGGGGGGGCCTGGGGATGGTGGCGGTGGGTGTTGTGGCCCTCTTGGGGCTCCGAGCTGCACGATCAGTAGCTCCATGGCATCTGTTGTTCTTCAGGTGTGGCTCTGGTCTGGGCTCCCCTTTATGGTGCAGGTTGTCGTCCGACTTAACACTAGGTAAGAGCAGGTGTTAAATCTCTTCTACTAACGCGCCTTATCGCATGTTTTGGGATCTTATTGCCGATCTGGCTGGTCGTTGAGAATGTTGCAAAGTGGTGTTGTCGCAGCTTATTGCACTGGAATGCCTACTCTGGATATCAGTTCAACTCAATGGAAGCGACTCTCTTCCCCAAAGCTAGGAGGCCGTTAGCTATCCAATCTTCTATATGCAGATGATCTGGTACTCATCAGCCGGACGCCTATAGGACTACAACGCTTGCTTGACATCACATCTCAATACACGGAGACCAACAAATTAAGTATTAATCAAGAAAAAACAAAAGTCATGTGTGTAAATTACAGGAAAACAAAAAAAAAGTACAACTGGCACCTGGCAAAAGTCAAGCTGGAAGTTGTACAATACTACAAATACTTGGGGGTCATGATCGATAACAAAGGCAACTACAAAGCACAATGTGAGGCAATAAAAAAGAGGGGACTGATGACAGCCGCGGCACTAAGAAATCTGAAAACATGACTGCTGGACCAAGCTTATTCTCCCTGACCAGGGTGATACAGGCTAAATTAATTCCATCAATCACCTATGGAAGTGAAACCATGAGAGGGAGAGACGCGGAAACATTGAATGGCATTATTTCAAGAGCTCTGAGAATAATATACGGGTTGCCTGGAAATACATCTCCGGTGCAAATGAGGCTTGAATTCTGGATGCAAAGACAAGAGCTGGCCCGTAAAGGGGCTTTCGTTAAAACATGGTATAAAATTAAAAAAAGGGCAGCCAGAAACGTTAAACTCCTACTTGTGGAGGGAACTAAAAGCCTCAGAGATTCGCCCAGCTAGACACTTCTTGGACAGTGCACTGGATCAGCTGCGGCTACAGCAACTCTGGAAATCGTCAGGGTCCATGGCAAGCTTAAAAAAAATCATAATCAACACTGTCAAAAATGAATCTATTATACAAGACAAAGCAGTCTTGACAGAACGCGCACACGGCTGGCTCACTGTACAGTCCTACAGTAAAGCGACGCCTCAAGCATACCTCCTATCTAACTTCTCCAAAACCACCAAAGAGTAGTTTCTGAAATTTTGGTTAGGCTTATTGCCATCTGCTTATCATCTGCTGCCATGGTTACGCCCTCCGAAGCCGGAAATTTGCCGTCTCTGTGGGGAAGGAGAGGAGGACTTAGTCCACATCATAACTTTATGCCGGGAACTGATGCAGGAGCGCCGGTCACTATTTAGACCAATTCTTCACAAGAAACAAATACAGTCATGCAGACTATTTAGACCAATTATTCACAAGAAACAAATACAGTCATGCAGACAAGCGGTGCTTGCAAGTTTCTCCAGTGAAGATATTCAACTAAGTTGCTGCCTGGTTAAATTTTTAACTGCTGTGGATCTCAGACTAAAACGTATACCGCCAGATCATCAAAGAAGTAGCACTGGAACCGGGATTGAGCTGGCCCGCTAACCCATCATGTAATAGCCTTAACAGCGCTCTGTACACCAAGCACTGAGCATTTCTGTGCATCCAAGCCTCAAGGAATAAGCATCAACAGGCTAACCTCTGCTTTTTTTGCGTTCAGCAGTAAAAGTTGATGCAGCACCATGCACTTTAAACTGGTACCCACTCATCCACACTCATTTTACAGCCAAGATCCTGACCAGGGGGGCAATTCTACCTCACTAACTGCTGCTAAATTCTCGCAAACAAAAAAGACAATAACTGGACTATGGGTTATCAAGGCCGGAGGAGCGGAACCCTTTTGCAATTTTAAGTGTGTTCTTAACTGTGGCTATTAACCTTTTAAATTGATGTTTTACTTTTTTATGAAAGATGGGCAACTTTTGTAAAGGTTTAAATTAACTGCACAATAAACATATTACTTACTTTCTTACTTACTCTGGATATCATTAGCGTTAGTTGCCGGTGTCATCTGTGGCGATTTTTTTGCGGCTGCTATCGCAGGAAAACTGGTGATATCGGCTGTTAGCACCAACTTGTGAATGGGGCAATACATTTATCTATATCAATAAAAGGACACTGTTCATATAGCAGGGTGCAAATAGTCACCATTTGTTAACATATCTAAAGTAAACAACAAAACATAACACAATAACGCACAAAGCAACATAGCTACACAATTAAAAAAAATAGTGAGGGGAATTGGGGCCTTCATAACACACTATGTGGCATATTCTCAAGGACTTATCGCCGAGTTAGCAGCACTTTATCGCAGCCAAATTGGCGATACATTTATTGCTAAACAAAAGAAGGGGGGACCAAGAAGCTTTTTATAGGGTCCAGTGTCCATGCTCCTTATGCCAACGTCTATATCAATAAAAGGACACTGTTCCTATAGCATTTGTTAATTCTTCATGCGCAGGCACTAGCAACACAGACTCAGTTTTGCATCTATATGGTCCAAGAATAGCAATGTGGGAACTGCACTTACTTGAGTAGTCCTCGCGATTGCAGTGATTGATGATTGATCACGAGTACAGTTTCATAATGTATTGCCGGCACACTTGATGCAGAGACATTTCTGGCATTTCTGGTGTTGCTGTGTTGAGCCCTTACATTTATCAGTATACTGCTATTTAGTAAGCATGTATTCAAATTAGTATACTGTCATTAGTAATCATTTGCGCATATATTGGGGAGTAGTTCTCCCTACAAACGCACATGCGCTCTTAAATCATGCACCCGTGGATGCGCGCTAAGTTTGGATTCCAAAGTACTTCCCGGAAAGGGTAAGCGCCCAGTGCACCTGACCTCAGCGGTTTGTTATAAGTACGTCATGTGCCGATCTTTTCACTATTGGTAGGCGCATGGATGGGGTAGGTGTAGAGGAGGCGCAACCGGGTGTAAATGTGAGTAGTTTGCCTTTTAAGGGTCACGGGTATCACTCATAAAATACTGCACCTGTGTCTGTCTTTGCATATTCCTGGTTATTTTTTATTGTTTTATTGCCCGGTAAATTGCAGGCGTCCTTTGCTTGTGCCAGTGGGGGATTCCTCAGCAGTGCGAGGTAAGCACTTATTAAGAATTTACATCTTTAGGGCACCTATTATAGATGGTGCCACACATGTATTATACTGTTAGCTGCTTAGACCTTTTGGGCACAGCGTCCGCATGGAAGAATGTAGGGCTTTTGAAAGCACCCTGCATGTTAGGACTAGCTGACATGGGTCACGCCCCTGTGGGGTCCCCTATATACATTGTCCATTATATTTCATTGGCCCAAGGCATCTTTGTTTACCTGTTATGGATCATAGTCTTGTGTGCCTGTTTACTTATTTGTTTTCATGTAATGGATGTGCACACAGTGGTGGCCCATTACGTGGCATCAAGTTGTTACTGATGCTCAAATTTGTGTTTTCTTTACTAGGTATTGCTCAGGAGCGGTTTACATCATGCAGCTGTAGAAAGATTATAGGTATACAGGGCCCTGCCCGCCCTGATCGAATTAGAGGGTATTTTAATTGTATTTGTTCATGTGCACTTTACATTTTATAGCTCTGGCCCTGAAGAAGCGCCAACGACCCTTAAGGCGACGCAGGCACAAAACATGTTGACCTATGACCTCTAAAACCCAGGCATAGTATGCCGTTGGGGCTAGATTTTATTTAGCGGTTGAGTCTGCTAAGGGTACACGATTTAGACATTCGCTGCATGTTTACCCTTTATGAACCTCTTTATTACACTTGCACGCACTTTCATCACCCTCATTTGACCCCCACCCCACACACCCACATGCACCATCCGGCAGTCCTATAAAAGATCTCCGATAAAGAGATCCTTTGAGGGACCCGTAGGGAATTGCAGCACCGGCCCTACGAGGAGTAACTGCCCGATGATGAAGCATGACACCCTTTGGGGTGTGTAAGGGCATCAGAGGACACATAGTGGTCTTTCATCTTCATTTGTGGGTCCCCCTCACCTAGGATTCCCCTTTTCTTTTTTCTTTCTTTTCTCTTTATTCCCTTTTTTTTAAATGCAGACTGCTATAGGAACAGTGTCCTTTTATTGATATAGACGTTGGTATAAGGAGCATGGACCCTGGACCTTATAAAAAGCTTCTTGGTCCTTCCCATCTTTTGTGTAGCGATACATTTATTGCCACTTTGACTGTGATAAAGTGCCGCTAACTCTGCGCTAAGTCCCTGAGAATATGCCTCATAGTGTGTTATGAAAGTTTTGAGGCCCCAATTCCCCTCACTATTTTTTAATTGTGTAGCTATGTTGCTTTGTGTGTTATTCTGTTATGTTTTGTTGTTTACTTTAGATATGTTAACAAATGGTGCTACATGTGCAGGCTAAAGCAGCACATGCCTTTAAAGATGCTCTGACAAGCAATCATATACCCCATCTAAGATGACAAAATACTGCTGCTCCAGCTCTTCAGTATTATTGAAACTGTGCACTAATGCATGAAAAGGCACTTCCATTTGTATGTTTTTACTGAGAGGCAAACAAATTTCGCTCCATTCCTGTCACAGAATAATATTTAAACAAGTTAAAAACAGAGTAAATAAATTGAGAGACCATTGTTAAACATATGCACTATGTAGATTGCATATGAATGAATCATTTTAAAGGAGCTGCAGATGTTCTATAAAAGCAATCCAGTTCTTTAAATAAACAAAAAAATAGTATTTTTGGAGCACAATTTTTGCTGCTGAGGTAATAAAAAGTGGAGGAAGATGATTAAGCCTCAAGCATAGCCCCATCGTTCACAGTTGAAAAATTGAGAATTTTTGGCACAGATTTTGTTCTAGCATGACACAGAGCAGCAGTAGTTTTTTACTTTGCAGCACAAAAGGGGTTTTCAACTAGAAATGTGCCCTTTTCACAGTGGTGTTGCAGCGTGAAGCGTGCATAAAATTTCTTTATTTGTACGCGTTTTCTCTTTACTCTAACCATACTGGGCCCTTCACGATTAGACGGTCTGTAATGTTTCCATTACCACAGAGGCAATGATCCTCTGATGAATCTTTATCTGCAATTGGAGGGGTGGAAATTAGGGTGAGCAACTCCTCGTTAGCTGCGCAATGAGGACATTAATTGACAGCTAACTCACAGGTTTGAAATCACACTTAGATACACCACTCTCTAGATCGCACTGTAGAAATAAACACTAGCAACTGGACCCAACCTCCTAAAGAAGTTAAGTCGAGTGAGGATTATGCAAACCAAACGTTCAGCAATAGCAACACAGAACAAAAGAAGCAAAACCTGATGTCCTGATAAAGCTTGTTGATTCTCCCTACAATGCATTTAAAACATCAGTACAGTAGCACAGTTTTATATGGAAGAGCCAATAGGACTGAATAATAGACTCAGACAAATTTAGATTAAATTAGTTATTTTATTAAAGAATCAACATTCATTAAAATAAGCAATTTCTTAAGAACTTTGGTCAAGAATATCACAGCTTGCAGCCAAACATCAACCATTTAGGAAAATCT
The DNA here is from genome assembly GCF_964263255.1 of Lissotriton vulgaris. Lineage (NCBI taxonomy): Eukaryota > Metazoa > Chordata > Amphibia > Caudata > Salamandridae > Lissotriton > Lissotriton vulgaris. The sequence goes on from NC_141689.1 coordinate 1,522,777,874, forward strand.
TTGTCGAATGGTTATAAATGTTCAATATGCAAAGTTACAGACTCCTGCTACCATTAAGGCAGAAGGATAGTTCAAATTTCTAGTAGCTAAGGTCCTACAGAAACAAGAGGGACGGTTCAGACTTAAAGTCTATTAGGGTCAAAGCTATTAGCATGAAGCTAAATATATAAGGATAATTAAAAAACTAGAAATGGGGTGCCCTCGTAGGAGCAGACTTGTGCTTGCCGCCTTTGGTTCCCCAGTGTCCAGGATCCACTGCAGCAGTTCCCGCCCACAACTGCCTTAGTACTCCTCGCGGCCCCCGCTTCGCGGAAGCCGCTCGTAGGAGCAGACTTGTGCTTGGCGCCTTAGGGACCCCAGCGTCCAGGATCCACTGCAGCAGTTCCGGCCCATAATTGCTTCATTACTCCGCGCGGCCCCCGCATCGCGGAACGCGCGCGGGCGAAGCCCGGGTCAAGGGCGGGCCAGTTTGAGCCCGTTCGATTACGGACGAGGACGGGACCGGCCCCCTCTTATGTTTGCAACCAAATGAACATACAAAGGTTAGTACCTGTACATTAGCTGGCCTCTGTCGATTAAACCCTTCTTGTAAAACCTATCGCAACTGATCAGAGAAGTAACTGTTTTCCAATCCCCTCCTGTAATGACTACCTCCAAGGGGGGGAAGGGTAGAAAGTCTATTCCTGGCGGGTCGATTGTGGGAACTCTGGACCAATTTCTTACTAGGGCCTCCTCTATGTTGGCACAGAAAATAGAAATACTGAAAGGAGGTTATCCCTGGATCCCGCCTTTGACAAACGGTCATCTATGGGCAGGTTGGCTCAGGCGCCGTCGCCAAACCAACAACAAATTATAGAGACTGCTTCTCTAGGCGACAATGGCGAGGGCAGCCAGCTTTTACAAGCTGAAGGAGGTACGTCTGTTTCTTCAGCTAGTATGGATGTTGTACTTGGTGTCCAATGAGTTTCCACCCAAAATCATGAGCTCCCCGGCCCGTCAACTTTGAGACTGCAAACTCGATCTGCCTACAGTTCTAAAATGGGGGCTAAATTTCCTGTATTAGATACAATCCCCAAAAGGAAACGCTGAGGAGCCCCTCTGAAAAACAGGAAAGCGAAAATCCTGAAATGTAATAATGTGGGGGAAGGCCAATTGACAAGAACTACTAACAGCCCTGTTTTATGCCAGCATAATGAACAAGTGTCTACGCCCTTATCAACCCCTGGTGATGTGTGCCCTACAGAGTTTGGAGAAGACTTTTCGTTCAAGATGGAAAGTATTTTTACTAAGTCTTGTCTTCCTCTTTACGGCAGACTTAACATTATAGAAAGTAGACTTTCGTGCCTTGAACTATTGTTTGCTTCTGCCCAGGCAGAGGAGGGGGGTATACGAGTTAATGATGATAATGGTAATATTGAGAGGCCGTCTAGGCTAGTGAATGTAGTTTGCCACCATTCTGCCCCGTTCGAAGTGAACAATGTAGTTGATTTATCCCCCCCAACTGTACTGTCTAATGACCACAAACCCCAACAGATACAGTGCTGTGAATAACAACTCAGTAATGAGTAGAAGTAAGGAGAATGGGGGGGGGGAGTAGAGGGACTGAGAACCAACAACCTCCACCAAATAGTAGTACAACCTGTGATGTTTCAATAAAAGAACGAATATGTATAGATCTTCCTCCTGAGTCCTTACCATATGTGGTGGTGCTTGCAGGGGTTCCATTTTTGAGCCGGGAAAAAAGGGAGGACTACAGTGACCTTAAAAATAAATGCACCCACTGGCTGAACTATAATAGGCCACTTCCTATACATGTATGTAGCGAAATTCTTTTTGCTCGACGAGTGGATTGGGTGGGGCCACGGAAAAAAAACATTATGGGGGACTGTGTTGTAATTAATTTTTAGGAACAGATGGGCGGTTAAACATATTTGCAACTGGGTCCCAGTACGTTCAGTAACGCAAATTCAATCCCTCCCCCTAACGTACTTCTATCCCGCTTCCCCTATTGATTCTAGATTCAATAGAGGAGGCCAGTTTTGGGGGGACCGTGATACTCTGGGTCTTAGTGTCCAGGTTGGGCACGCTAATTGGAAGGGAGCTAACATCTACACCCCTATAGCGGTTACGTTTCCCCAGAGTATTAGATTCAGTGTTCTGGACCAAAGAGATTGACGGCAAAAGAGTTGCCTGTCCCTATCTCCCCACACTGACGTTCAGGGTTCATCTGTAGCTAGGGAAGGCTCAGAGGCAAATGTATGTTCTATTATTTTACCTAGTTCCCATGGGGGTGGGTCAGCCCGGGAGGCTACTAGGTGTACGGATAGGGGGGGCAGTGGGATGAAGTCGGCTGGTGTACTGCTTAGAGTTTTGTCATCCGTAATTCAGGAGGATGCAAGTTGTGCTGCATCCTCAATGGTAGTGGGAAGGAACCACAACAGTGACGTTCGGGAGAAGGGGCCAAACCCTAGTAGGATGGGGAAGTCTATTGACGGCCCACTCGCTGGGGATGATAGCTGTAACACGGTACAAAAGGAAATCCTGGGGGGAGACTAATGAAAACATTAAAATCCTCTCCTGGAATCTGGCTGGGATTAAAAACAAACTATTATGCCCAGATTGAGGATCGTTTGTAGAGAAGTGTGATGTTTGCCTAATGCAGGAGACGTGGGCGCTGGAAGACAACCAGAGGAGAGGTTTTGCCACTTTTAGTATATTGGCTACAACAAAGGGTAGGGACAGACCATCAGAGAGATTAAGCATCTGGGTGGGCATTCACCTGGGTGCCAATGCAGTGCAGATTCCAACTAACTCTCTCGATGTGCAATGTGTCCTTTTAACGCTCCCAGATAATACACAAATTGCCCTAATTAACATCTATTCAAAGCCCATCCAGAGTGGGCAGGAGTCTGGAGTAATTGATCAACTGATGCAGTTTATTTCAACTCTTGACCCAGCAGTTATTCTAATAGTGGGGGCGATTTTAATTGCCAGTTTGAGCCCCTCACTGACGTAAGCTTAGATGGCCTAGATGGCGAGGACCAGCATTGGCACATCCCGGAACCTCAGATTCCAGCAGTTAGAGCATGGGCGCCGCTGGTCCTCCAAATAAATTTGCTTACTCTTTCGTCTTCTCAGAGGGCATGTAATGGGAGGACAAAATCGGAATAGACCTGGCTGACCAACCTTTAATAGAGAAGGGCAAAACTCCATTCTAGATTATATCCTGGTTGAATCCAGAATATGGGATAGGGTCCTGGATTTTCAGATCTATCCAAGGAAAGATAGTGACCACAACCCCCTTGTTATGACACTTAAACCAGAGAGTTTGGGCCTGTCTAATCCTGCACCCGAGCCCAACTCAGTAGAACATCCTCTCTCGCTAACTAACAACAGGCAAAGAGTTAAATGGCCACACATACAAGGATCCCCAAAAAAACTTGCAAATATCTACCAACAGGCAGTGCCACACCTAAGAGATATGGGAGAGGTGGGTGTAATGGCCATGCATTCACGACTAGAGGATAAGGCTCTGAAAATACACAAACAGTTGACCTCGAAACTGTTTGATGTGTTTTACCCGGAAGAAAGAAAAAAGGTAAAACCTGTCTCAGCCCATCCTTGGTACAATGCTAACTGCCGGAAAGCTAAAAAAGATATGATAATTGCTGTAAAAGCAAAGGATAAGATAAGGATTAAGCAATGTCGGCTCAAGCACAATCGGGTCATTCAAAGGGAAAAGAAAGAGTGGGAAGCCGATAAATAGGATGATCTTAGAATTGCACTTAAGTCCAAAGAATTGAAATCTTTTTGGGCAATTGTTAGTTCTGGGGGTAGGGTGGGCAGATTGGAAATTGAACCGAATATAACTGCAGCATCTCGGGAAGCTCATTTTGGAGCCCTGTATGCATATGCGGGCGATGACGGTTTTTTAACCCCACTCTCAGGCCTCCTCCATGAGCATCGATTGGAGGGGGTCTGGAAGATTACCTCCTGGGAGGTGGAAGCCGCCATTGTTAAACTATTACCTAATAAGGTGCCCGGCTTAAATAAGCTCCCGGGGGACTTATTTCAGTCAGAACCGAAAATATGGGCTCCATATTTATGTGTTCTCTTTAATGCCATACTAAAGGGCATGGACCCGTCGGATACCTGGCGTGGTGCAGAAATAGTCCCTATTTATAAAATAAGGCTGTCCTCTTAAACCGTCCAATTACAGGCCTATCAGCCTGATAGATGTTACCCAAAAACTGATGGGACAGATTATTTTAGACAGAGTCCAGAGTTGGATTGAGGAAAACAGGATTCTTTTCAGGCTGGTTTCAGGATGAGTACATCGACTGTGGACCAGATATTCAGACTTCAGGTCTTGTATTGGAAAACGGTGAGTGTGGAGGGTGGCAGCCTCTACTTCATCTTCGTTGACCTGAGGTCTGCGTTTGATCTGGTCCCTAGGGATAAATTGTGGAGTGTACTACTTGAACTTGGTTTACCACCTTATCTCCTGGACGTGCTAATGAGGCTCCATACTGATACTTATGCGCAAGTTAGGTGTGGGAAGCACGGAGACCTGTCAGCCCGCTTCCGGGTGAACCAGGGAGTGCGCCAAGGGTGCGTCCTGGCCCCCACCTTATTCTGTCTATATATTAATAGGCTTATAGACCACCTACTTGGAGTAAAGGACACTGATGCCCCGAGGTTAGTTTCAGGTCGGGTGCCCGCCTTGATGTTCGCGGACAAAACTTTGTTGTTGTCCAAGACATCAATGGATGGTTTTGCTGACTTCTGTGCATTGAGGGGCCTGGAGATAAATTTTGATAAAACTAAATTTATGATTTTCAACCCTCCTAGGCAGACACGCCCGAATCCCCTTCTGGGCGGAACCCCACTGGAGCGAGTAAAGACTTTTGAGTACTTGGGCATCACTTTGGGAGAACATCTGGAATGGGATACTCAGTTAGCAAAGGCTGCACTTAAGTTAACCAAAGTGGTGAGGGTATCCAGAAAATGTACAGAGTGTCTGAGTTCAAGCCTGCTGCTCCTGTCATCGAAATCTACAAACTACAGGCCAGAGCGGCCACTTTGTACGGGGCAGAACTTTGGAGACATCAAAGACCTACCAACCTCATGAAGGTAGAACGCGCATTTATGAGAAATGTATTGGGTCTTCCAGTGAGTACTCTGTTAGTATCCCTTCGTATGGACCTAGGGCTGCTCCCTATTGAGGAGGTAATAGCACTACGCCCTTTAACGTACTGGAGAAGACTATGTTCAGTGCCTGAACTTGTTTGTTACAAAAACACATTTTGTGAGATCTGGGCTGTATTGAAAAGCAAGAAAATCCTGTGATTAACCCACATTAAGGAAACTAGCATTAGGATTGCCCTACCTGAGCTCTGGGAAACACCTGATGTAGTTTGCCCAGCGCTAACCAGGGCTGATCTGGTTCACCATTTCAGGTACCACAGTTTAAGCGTACCACAATGGGAAGACTGACTATTGAGTTTCTCCAAGTTAAAGAAGTCTACAAAAAGGAAGAATGTTTAGATCTGATTTACCCATCATTAGCGAGGAAACTTTATATGCAATTCAGGATGGGTAGTCTTCCGCTCAAGGTGTTAACTTGCAAATGGGACAGTAATAAGAACACTGAGTGCCCAGCTTGTAAACATAACCTTGAAAATGAAATTCATGTCCTTTTTTTCTGCCCAGCTTATCAGGCTGTACAAAAACGTTGGGTGATACCAATTTGCAGAAATCTAGGCTTCAGTCAGTGTGTTCAAGCTTTTAGAGTCCTAAAGTATGACACGCACTCCCCATTATTTTTGCCGTCTCACGTTTTCTAAATGGTATGTGGCACAGACGTAGGAATTAATTAATGATGTAATTGTACAGTAGGAATTATTTTTTATAATGTAATGAACTCCTGCGATAACCAATTCAATGTTTAATCTGATTTTAAGCTTGATGGATTAAGCCATAGTTTTAATTTTGTAAATATGTGTATTTCTACGATTGAGCTCGGATCTGTATTGTTCTATGTAATTTATTCTTTTTATCCCTTGCTATGTATGTATTTTATCATGTACTTTTATGGTCCATTGTGACCGAAATAAAGTTATCGAATTAAAAGGTTCGGCAAAGGTCTCAGTCCATCGGCTACTGATTGTAGTATTGACAAAGAGTCCAAAGTAAAAATTAATCAACATAGCATCTGAGTCTCAAGTAGGAAAATCAATAGCATACGTGTTAAGAAGCAAAAATAAATGGTGTTTGGTGCCCCTCCTTTGGGGTTTCTTCTTTTATAGTGTTTTAGCAATGTCCAGGAGCGTGGCATCACACCACCATCGAAAGACTACCACATGTCCGTAGTCACATAGTGCCACCTAAAACATTCGCAACATCAAGATGGTTTCCCATGCTGGTCATGAGAAATTAAAGCTTGAGAGTCCTCATAGGCCAAAAAATGGTAGAATAGAAATACAAAGTTGTGTCTTATAGTCATTACTGAAATTCTATTCTCAAAGGAATATTTCACTATGAACGTTGAAAAAGCATTCAAGAATGTCAGGGTATAGTTGTGTACAGGACAAATAAGTAACATTTCTCTTTGCAAAGAATGATCCACTGTATTAAATCAGGGGAAAGGTTGGCACTAGAGGAATAGCCTTTCAAGAATTCTTTCAAGTTAGCATTGCATGTCTAAAACGAAATGAGTGTTAACCTTTACTTTGAATATATTGAAATTAAATCAATTCAACTGAAGAATGTACACATTATCTGAAATATTATTACACAGAAATAACTAGCGGTAGTAATACCCTACTAACACAAACTCTTAGGATATTCTTATAAATGCATGTTTTTCTACAAAATGTGCTTCTAAAATTTCATGAACTATAAAGTCTCTTGAATCATTTTGCAAAATCTCAAGCTTGTACGTCATTGCTACACATTGTTGCACCAACTTTTCTCACTGGTGCATTCTCAGCAAAAAGTAGGATAAGCACTAGACCACTTCACATGGCATCACAAATTTCATCATTGTACGTTAATAGCAGCATATACCTTCCTTAACATTCAATATCTCAACATATTTATATGTATTGGTGTTGTCTTATAAATGTGTTTTCTTCATCTTACTTTTTAAAGCATGTCTTTACAATGCTTCTACGACACTTGTCTCAGGTTCATGTGTCACAGTGTGTAGCATGTGCAAAGTGTACTTTCAACTTTTCGTGTCTAATAGGTATAAACATCTCATATATTCAGAATTTTAATATAATGCAGGATCAGTGGCAAACCAAATTTGTACCTCTTTACATCAAGGGGGCATTTCTGGTGGTATACCAGCACAAACACCATTATGGTTTTGATGGAAAGCCTGATCTGATAAGGTTGCCTGACTGGATTTTGAATCCAAAACTAAAAAACATTAGAAACTGGCTATTATGACCACACTAGTCAAGGCCATTACAGACACTGTCTCTAGGGATGAACTTTTCATCTGCAAATCATTGACTGTGAGTCTAATCAGTTCTGCATAAGAAAAACAAGACTACAAGACCCTGAACACATTAGGCTATAACACAAAGTCCTGGACTGGAAACTGTATCAATAAAGACCAGGAACGAGGTGGTCCCCTTAAACCACAGCTAACAAGGGGCAGTACTTTGATTTCCCTCCGAGACCATACCATTTTTAGGTTTCGCCTGGCGAACAGCTGCGTAGCAGCGTTTCGTGCAGGCGAAATCTTATGTTTTTCAGTATGTGTGTGTTGTCCCGCCTCTCTGTTCCATTGGCTAGCTCCATAAATGGAGGCTAGCCATTGGAAGAGAGATCTGTCCATCATTGCCGGAGCAGATTCGTGGGCGTTCCTGCGATTTTTTTGCATTCAGCCCCTTTGACAACGTCATTGCGGTGGTGGGCGGTTCCTATTTTTTTTTTTTTGGTCGCCTTGTTTTTGTCAGTTACCAAAAGTATTCTCCAGGAGTGGGCTGCGAAATTGAAGTTGCCAGGAAGGAGTTTATATTTGCCATCAGGTAAGCAGCATTTTGTTTGTAATTTTCTTTTCCCTTTGTACGTTTACCCCGTCTCATGTCGTCTCTTTGTTTTTTTACGTGTTTGCGTGTCTCGTTGCTGTACCCCGTCTCATGTCATCTGTGCCCGTTCCCGCCCCTCCTCCCGCTGTCTGTGGCTCTTTGTTTTTTTACGTCTTTGCGTGTCTCGTTGCTGTACCCCGTCTCATTTTTACAAAGAACAGTGGTCCCTATATGGAACTGATATAAACAAAGAAATTAACATATACTTGATAAGTAATATGACTTCTGTCCATCCGGACAGGATTTATTTTTCAATACGTGCAGAGATAATAAATGTTTCTAGGAGAGAATGTCAAGTGGGCACAGCCGTGACCCTTAACATACAAGACAGAACAACAAAGAAACAATTTTAGACAGAGCAGGCAAATGCGTCTGCGTACTTGTATTTTAGTAGGGCAGACATAAAGTATCAGAAAAAACACTCCATTGCAATTGAAAATTTCACATAAAGTATTTGCATATGGGGTTTTAATACTTTATGTGAAATTATCTCTGCACGTATTGAAAAATAAATCCTGTCCGGACGGACAGAAGTCATATTACTTATCAAGTATATGTTCATTTCTTTGTTTATATCAGTTCCATATAGGGACCACTTTTCTTTGTAAAAACGTAATGCCCAAGGTCCCTATACTATACCTTAAGGGTTCCCTTGTTCTGTGTAAACGTACCCCGTCTCATGTCGTCTGTGCACGTTCCCGCCCCCCCCGCTGTCCGTGTGCCCGTTCCCGCCACCCCCCGCTGTCCGTGTGCCCGTGATTCTTCAATCATACAAACATGAAGCAAGACCACGTCGCGCTCAGGGGAATGCCGAGACAGCGCTGGCTGAGGGAGTGCAGTGCACGCGCCACCGCTGTCCCTCTTCGCGGGCTCTTCCTGGTTGTGAGTTTCACTACTTGTTTTATGAAAAAAAATGGGAGTCTCACCTTCCCAGCTGCTTCCATAGGTTGAAAGGTATGATGGCTGTTGCCTGGCACTGGCTGGAGAGCTCTCAATATGGCCGTCACACTGTAGTTTGCAGTGTCCCCATTAGATGACACGCGAGTATGGTGTTTAGATGTAAAACGTATCTTTTCAGAAGTCCTGCATAGCCCACAGTCTGCTGACTAAGGCAATCTGGGCAAAAGTTTGTGAAAGAAGTTCTGTACCTTTTAAATTATATTTGCTTTTCACCTTGTCCAATAATGTATTTGTGCCACGCCAGCCAATCGATAATCAGAACAAGCGTGTCAAGCCATTTACTTGAGACCACAAACATGTACCGCTCAACTAAATGTTTTCTGCTGTGGTCATCTTTTCAGGAACTAATTAGTCGCGTGGCATTGATTGTTATTTTTTCCTGTGCCTCATGAAATTTTAGACTTCATTTGCGCTGACATCACCTCGGATGAATTTAAGCGGGACGTCATTTGACGAGGAGCATCTCTTTAGACATCACTTTAGCTGTTTTAGGAAGAGGCGATTGTGAAAATGACTACAAAATGTGAAGCACTGCGCTCTGTGGTTCTGCCTCACATCGTGGATATGGTGGGCATGGAAAGATGTTTATTGATTTTCTCGTTTTCTGAAGGTTTTCATTAACGTTGCAATAAAAATACATTTGACAATTTGACTTAGCATGTATATCCGGCCGGTTAGGAGCTGGCTGCATGTCACCTGGACGACCTGTTGTTTCCACGAAGTGCACGACCAGTTGGTTCCAGTCCTTTTCTTTCTGGTTGCAAAATCATCACATTCTGGGAGTTGTATTTCTGTGTAGTTAAATTTAACAAAAACAATACAGACGCCAGAAAAGACAATTTGTTGATGGGAATTCCAATACGGGGTTATGTCCCAGTGAGATGGCGTCACCTGTTAACCCGTCACTTACACTGGCGTGACTGAGGTTACCCGCCCTGGCGAGGAAGTGCTTTACCTGAAATATGCTTGACATCTGTGTGGCCGATTTGAGAGTTCCTTTTCTCCAGCCCGTCTCCGAAGTCTGCATGTTGTGTCTCGCCTCTTATAAGCAGGGCAGGTTTTAACTTCACGTGAGTTAGGCATCCCTGATTTGGTTATCATTTTTGCATACACTTGAAGACAAGAAGCAACCTTGCTCCCAGCCAGGTGTAAAGAGATTTTATTGTAGTGGATATTTTAGTAATGTTATATAATAAACGAATATTCATTCATAAAGCGATTTTTAAAAATAATTTGCCTCGTCTCACCCTACTTTCCTGATTGTTGATCCACACTATCGTTGCACGGGATTGCCAGTAATGCTATACTGCGTGTTTGCTCTTCCAGGTTCACACCCAATAGCAATTTCAGGGTGGTTTGAAATCCTATCGTTTTAATTCACTACTCTTTATATGATTTTTTTTTGAGTAAGTAACAGTTCCTTGAGATTTGTTTTACTGCATAATGCACCATAGCGATGACCTTGGTTGCACAAGTACACGTGGTGTATTTTACTTTGCATATTAATACGCTAATGCTGTGTACAGGAAGGCAGGTCTTCGCTGCTGCATGAAGCTATTGGCATTGTAAATGACAATGCCATTTATTTATCTGTTTTCAAAACCAACACATAAATAAAAGTTTGTCATTTACAATGCCAATAGCTCTAACTTTTCCGAAGGCGAGACTGTTGCATTGTAAATGCTTGTTATGTGTGCGGCTGTGCCCAACACACACCATGCACCAGTTCCTTCTGTGGCTGTCTACGCAAAGGAATTTGTTCATGATGTGTGTGCATGCAGTACAAATTCTATACAAGACAGTGTACACTCTCCTCTGTATCATGATGCAAAGTTGTGTGTTACACAAGGCAGACTGTTTGTGCAGCAGCAAAAGGGATCACAACAGCAGCATGCCAATCTTTGTAGATATAACGCTGCGCTTTGTTATCCCCTTCTCTCAGCAAAGCAAATTTTGATGCTGTGCCACATGAAATCTTAGTACATTTGGGACTTGTGGGGGCCCGACCAGCCGGCCTTGCAGTGATGCACATTCTTCGAAGTTCCCAGTGGACCACATCCTGCTAATAATTTGAACCCCAGGGGGTCCCACACCCCACAGAGACACCAGGGACGCTTGAGATGTCCCACCACAGCAATCAAATGGAGCTGGAGGGTGCTCTGTCAGCCTGAAAGGCAAAGTTGGGCCGCAATGCAGCCAGTGGAGAAACACAAGATGGCGGCTCCCATCTCGGGCCTCCTGCCCACACAGCCCTTTGGGGGTCCCAATGCAACAAACTTGGAGGGGGCACCGAGGTACTCCTATTTCTGCCCGGGACGATACGACAGGCATGACAGAGCCTTTGCAGCATGGGAATGTGAGCAACTCCAGAGGATGGCCTAAGGAGGTGCCAAGAACAGCCCCATGCCTACGGTATCACCCTGGAGAGGAAGGACAGGGGAGCTCGGGGGACAGTGACGGCAGCGCTCCTGTTCTATTTAGCACCCATCTGCATGGAGAGGTAGCAGGGGACTCCTCCCCCTTAAGCAGGGAAAATTACCACAAGGTGTGCTGCCAGACGTTGAGGCCACCCACATCATGGCAAATCTGTTGACAACCTCATCGGCGTGGGTCACCATGCTGAAGCCCCCCCTCCAACACTGACGAACGACCTGGAAAGGCCCTGGTGCGATGGCAAAAGTGCCTGGAGGCGATGCCGGCTGCGATCCCTTGCTGCTGATTAGTATACACCAGACTTATCCTTTACTGAAACCCCCACCCTGGGGAGACTCGCAAACTTGCCCAAAACTTTTGGGAGTAGATTTGCCCACACTTGTTCCCCCTAGCTGGGGGCCACATGATGAATTCCCAATGGAGCCTGTGCAAAAGCACTGGAGGTGGATCCTGGTGTCTCCCCTGGCCATCCTCATCTACTGACACCCTGGAGGACACTAGGCAATGCACTACAATTGGGGCCTGAGTGGGACCACTGAACAACTAAGGTGGGATACGACCCTTGAGTGCTCTCAGTACATGCAGTACTGTTGCCTCGGTGGCCTGTGGGAGCTCACCCCTGCTGTAATACAGAGGAGAAGGCTGTTCCTGCCTGTTGCGATCACTTGTGCACTTCTACAAAGGTGCACTGAAAACACACTGTTGAAACTGGTGGCACCCCTACCCCTGTGGCTGTCACCATCCAGGGACCACCGGGAGCCGTGCATGGTGCTAGATGGCTCTGTGGTCAGTCAACAAGTTTTTTCTGCTTCAACAACGATTGGTGGTGTGCCACCAGAGTGACCCGCTACCTGAATTGGGAGACTATCCCGTTTGACCCTTGCGGATCTCTATTTTCCTTGGCCTACCTATCGCCATGCCATGTCATACTTAAGGGAAGGAGACCAGAGAGCAGGGATCAGGACGCCCCCACGGATGCGATTGGGGAGCTGGCCGTATACCCTGTGACCAACTGAAGTCTATCCTGCTGGCCTTTAAGAACTCAAAAAAATCACAGGAGCATAACATTGATAGAGTGGTGTTGGACATGGGTCTCCTGCAGGTTGATCACTGAAAACTGACTGAGTAACTTACTGCCACAGAACTTACCTTACAGGAGAAGGTCCCTATGACCAACAACCTAAAGGTCCAGATGACCGATGTCTTGAGGAGGGTCCAGATCCTGGAGACTAGAGTGGAGGACTTTGATCAGGGCGCGGAGGAAAACATCCCAGTGGTGGCCTGCTGGAAATAGTGGAGGGTACAGACATAGTAACCTACCTTGAGAATTGGCTTCAGGAAGAAGTGTTTGACCTCCTAATTAACGATGGAAAGGGCACACAAGGTACCTGCTTGCCTGCCACCCATGGGTGGCTCCCCAGGCCTGTTGTAGTGAGCCTGCTACAATTAAGGGATCGAGACCACGTTCTCTGCTGCGCCAGAGAGCTGGGAAACTGAAAGTTGACAATAGCGAGGTGATGTTGTTCCCTGACTTCACCATGGCAGTCCAGAAACACAGAGCCTCCTCCCTGGTGGCCAAATGGAAAGTAAGCGACATGAATATCAAATATGTCATGATTTACCATGCATGCCTGTGCATTGTCACTGATCAAGGGGGTAAATTCTTTTCAGAAACCAGCGAAGCGTGGGACTGCCTGGAGATGGCAATGGAGGAGCAGGAGAACACTACCTAATCCTGCACATGTCTTTAAATCCGGCGAGGGCGCAGAAGTGCAACATCCTTAGAAAAGGCAGGTAAATGAGTCAGCCTTCAGTGAATAGGACTCAGGCTCTAAGTCTGACTTCACCACAAACAGCTGACATTGTCCACTAATGCTTTGATCTGCAGAATGTTCTCTCTTTGGGAAAGAAGGACCCTTCTCTATGCTTTTTCCTCTAGAGCTGAGTGAATGATCAAGGGGGGGTTGCTGATTTTCTCTTCTTCCCTGGCTGGGTACGTGGGTGCCTAGCTGGGGTTCTGGTCTGGCTTCTTCTGGAAGTCAGCATATTGTCTCTAGCACCCCGAGAGGTGTTATAGGTGTGTTTTTAATCTACAGTCTTGACTAGTTAAGTGTTGTGGTTTGGATGGAGGAATGTTGCCTTGTTGTACTGGGGAGGAGGTCTTAGATTATTTTTGAGCTTATATTTAAGCATATTGGTTTGTATAAATGGGAATCTGCGGCTCTTTGTCTGTACCTCCCTCTAGCTTGGCCCTGGAAACAGGGGCCTCCTGCTGTGGTATCTGAGTGGCTTTGAGGAGTGCACGAGGATATCAAATGGGGGACAATATGAATGTATACAAACGTATGTCCTGGAATGTGAGAGGCTTGAATAGCATGACTATGCGCTACAAAGTGTTGGCATTTCAGAAATGTAGATGGGCATGTGGCGCTGTTGCAGGAAACCTACTTGGATGCTAAAGTGGGAATGGCTCTGTGCAAAAGATGGAGAGGCCAGGGGATATATACCACATACTTGGCTTTTGCTAGGGGAATGCTGATACGGGTGAAGCCATTTCAGGCCACCAGTAACATGACGGACATGGAGAGGCCTTATTCTGCACTATTGGGAAGACTAGACGGACGAAATGTTTACGCCCCTAACATTGAACAGTCTGGTTTTTTTTTACTTACGTTTGGGAATTTTGGTTCCCTTGCTGCCACAGACACACCTTAAGGGTGGCAACTTTAAATGAGTGGCGAATATTGACCTAGTCCGTTCCAGCCCACTGCTTCAGGACTCCCCTGAGGTATGCCTGGCTAGGAAGTTCTCTACCTGGCAGGGCCACTGGGGGTCAGTGGATGCCTGACGACACCGCCACCAGCAAACACGTGATTACCCTTTCCATTCGGCCATGCATGCACTGGATATATTTCTTGACCCATTTTTATGCTCACCAGATATGCTGGGAGCTGTAGTGGACATTCAAAATTTAGCTAGGACCGTATTCAACCACATTCTCTTATTGTTATCCCTAAGATGGGATAGAGTGCGCACCTGTGTACCCAGTTGGTGACTTGAGACCACAAACTTGGAAGACCCATCCTTCCGTGAGATAATTGGCGATAGGAACTGGACATTCCTTACTGAGAATGCAAGCTCTGTCTCATCCCTTCTCATGGAAGGGGTGGCATTTAAGGTGGTCAACTGGGGGCCATGCCGGTCATAGTCCACAGGGATACATTGCACCCTTCTTCACTATATCATTACCCACAAACAGGCCCTTAGGGAGCTTGAGCGTAAGCGGCCAGAGAGGCCGGATCTACAACCAGACCTACTGGAGGAGGAGAGGGTGCCGGAGCACGTGGAATGCCATTTTATGCTTTGATCATAAAGCCTATATGAAAAGGACTCATTCTGGGTGCGACAAATTTGGCCCAATGCTAGCTTGATTGGCCAACTCTACCAGGGGAGGTTTGCCGACCCTGGTGGTGGTGACGCCTGAAGGGTCCAGCCTGTACACCCAGCGCTAGATTAACCAGGACTTCACAGAATACTATTCTAGCCTCTATGCGGTGGAAATTCCGCCTCGGGCACAGGACATCCAGAAATGGCTCACCGGCCTATTGCCTAGCCGCCGTACACAGGAGATTGTAGAGGATCTAGGAGAAATCCAGGCTGAAGTCCGGCCGATGACCCGTGGGAAAGTACCAGGGACTGATGGCCTCCCAATAGAATTTTATGTGGCCTACCATGACCTCCTTGCTCTCTGCTGGACTGAACTATACGAACAGACCCTTGCGACAAAAGTTCTGCCCCCCACTCTGAGGGAGGCGTTGATTGTACCCTTGCTTAAGCCGGGGAAACCAGCCACGGATGTGTCGGCGTATAGGCCATTGCCAATGCTAAATGTTGACTACAAAATTCTTAGTGGGATCCTA
The DNA here is from genome assembly GCF_964263255.1 of Lissotriton vulgaris. Taxonomy (NCBI): domain Eukaryota; kingdom Metazoa; phylum Chordata; class Amphibia; order Caudata; family Salamandridae; genus Lissotriton; species Lissotriton vulgaris. The sequence goes on from NC_141689.1 coordinate 1,522,793,289, forward strand.
GCGCAGGGTCTATATCCCACATGACAGGGCTGATTTATTCCAACCAGGTGGGGTTCTTTCCTGGCCACTGCACTGCCATTTATGTATGGCGTTCACTAGCTATCTTAGGAGATAGACTGGTTTTGTCAGGATTGGTGGGATTCATGTTTGTGGATATCGAAAAGGCAGTCAATAGATTGAATTGGGGCTTCCTATGCACTGTTATGATTCAACTAGGGCTAGGCCGACGCTTTGTGGAAGGAACCTTTCTGCCTTACGTGAGTGCGGTAGGACAGATCCACACAGGCAATATGATCTTGACGCAGTGCAATGTACAACGGGGTACTAGACAGGGATGCCCATTATCTCCCCTATTCTTCGCCCTTGTGGTGGAACGCTTCACTTGTGAGGCTCGCACTGGAGTACCATTATAACAGAATGCGACACTGTGGGAATTTCCACCACATCTCACTCTATTCGGATGACATGGTGCTTTACTTGCACGATCTGTGCATTCAAACTATGAAGGTGTCACGATTCCTTGCAGACTTTGGTGAAGCTTCGGGCCTGTGTGTGAACTGGCTCAAAATCAGCCTGTTTCCAGTCCAGTCCATGGGAACAGAGTGGAATCTCCCAGTCTGATGAGATGAGATGGGTTCTGTTGTGGCGAGATACCTGGAGATCTGAGTTAACTGTACCAGAACTCTTGGAGGGTAATATAGGGATGGCAGTGACGACCTACCGATCAAGCGGCAGGTTTTGGGAGACACTACCCCTTTCAGTCGCAGGCTGCAGAGTAATGGTCATATTGGTGGTGCTGCTTTGCCTCACCTCTACTACTACGTGGATGTTCTGCTGGCGATACAGAGAGCCACATTTAAGGAGCTGGACTCTATTCTAATTGACCTAATCTGAAACAAGGGCTGAAGACGGGTAGCATTGGCAAAACTGCAGCAAGCGTCCTCAGATGGCAGACTGAATGCTCTGGATTCCAATTCCTATTTCCTGGCAGCGCAGCTGCAATGGTGTATGGGCTGGTTTTTTAATCATGTGACGCCCAGGATGTTATGGCTACCGGATCCCCCTGGTGTGACACAATTGTCGTCCCTTTTACTCCAGCCGCAGAGGACCCCCCTGTGCGGGGAGACATTAACTTTTGGTACTCAAATCTTGATGGGAGATGGTGCTTCGACTGGCTTGAATACAGGCCCCATATTATCCCTTCAGGACTGGGAAGCGGCAGCTCTAGACACAGTGGGCACACTATATGCAGATGTTTTATTGTGACCATTTAAAGATCTCTGCACCACCATTGACCTCCAAACCTGTCAATTTCTACTACATGGCACCCTGACTGCGGCGGTTCATAGGATTTAGGGGGGTGGAGCCTCAGCTACTACGCGGCTGCCAATTTCTCTCCGCTGTCACTGACAAGCGCCAACTGGTTTCAGGACTTTATGGTGCCCTATGTGAGGACCTGTGCTCTCCCCGCTCAACATTGCGCTAGTGCTGGGAAACCGACCTGGGCTCCCCCTGACAGAGAGAGACTTGGCTAGGATGTGGGAGGCTGCACCCATGATCTCTCGAAATGACGAGCTTAGGCTCAGACATTTTTGCGTCTTGCATCGGGCGTACCAAACACTCCTAAAGATCAGCATTTATTTCCCACCAACCACACCTGACTACGCACAATGCCATGTGCGCCAGGGATGGAAAACCATGGAATTTGTACCAGAATGTGACAGATGCTGGCTGATTTCCAGGGGAACCGGGAGGGGAGTGATAGAGAGGGCGTTGGCTAAGGAGCCCAGTGGGAGCGAGGCCTTGGGCCAGAGGCCTGATGACTGAGGTTCGGCTCTGCTCCCTGCCCCACTGGTGTCCCCACCTTGTTCAGAGCCCAGTGTGATTTGACAGACGTGCCTGCTTGAGGGGATGGAACCTGCCCAATATTTCAACTTCTGACTTACTATGGGAGGAAGGGAGAAGTGACATGCCGTAGAGGGGGCGGGGATGAGCAAGGGGGGGGGGGAGTTGTATTTTGATTGATTCAATAGTTGTTTGTTGTCTCATGCGAGACCTTGCTCGGCAACCCTAGATCCTTCTTTATGAGAATGAGGGTGCTACCTGAGTTTTTCTATTAGGCATCATGCTATATCGATGGCAAATGCTTAACTAATTATGCCCTGTACTTGAATAAGATATGTCTATAATGTCAGCCTAAGATGGCATTTGTTTTGTTACTCCCTTCACATGTGTAATAGAGAAAATGACAATATAATTCAGAAAAAATAAATACATTGGGACTTGTTTCTCAACTAATACGCACAAGGAGCAAAACTAACGTGAAACTTAGTTAGCTCAATGTTTTGTCCACATTCAAAGTAAAGATTCAATCACAATTTTCTCCAGTTCAGATAATAAGATCTAAAGTTAACAATACCATCGGCCCAATTCATACACATTTAGCAGAAAATCAGTCATCTATAAATCGTCTTCATATTCCTATGATGTGCTTAGATTCCCAATTTTCTGGAGATTCACAAAACCCTCCAAGAGTAGCATGAAATATGTGCCTTTTCTATACTTCCTCCACTAAAAAATAGCTCTGTCTCTTCACAGCAACGTTTAGCAGATAAACCCATTGCTTGGATAACACTGCCCATTTTCTGTCTTCACATAAATATTGTTCCTTTTGAAAGAAACCCCGCCTCCTGCACACTCATTAAATTGAGAGTGTTTGCTAGACCTGTCAGTCTTGTGGTCTTTCCTCCAACTTTGTGCCTACCTCAAATTTTCTGACCGGGTTTTTACTGGCTTTAATACTCTATGCACTTTACCACTGCTAACCAGAGCTGTATTGTTACAGAAACAGTAAATTTTCTTTTTTTGCATAAATATAACTGGATTTTTAAGCATGGAACGTGGTATAGTAAAATAAGAGACCATTACATTGATTAACTAAAGAATTTACATAGAAAGAAAGCAAACATTGACATAGCAAAAATGTTTTCATCTTTGGAAGGTGTTAGCCAACATATTGGATTTGCCAGTGCTTGCTGCCGATTCTGAACAACATCAACATAAAGCAAAAAACTAAGGGCCTCATTTATGAGGCCATGCGTCACTTTTACGCCGCCAGTGCGTCACTTTTTGTGACGCACCAGCAGCTTTAAAAATGTGCCTTGGTGCACCATATTTACAAACTGACGCATCTAGGTAGATGCGTCACTTTGTAAACCCCTGCGCTACATTATACCTACGCCAGGTATAATGTATGCAGGGGTGGCGTTCTGAAGCAAGAAAGGGTCATAGAAGTGACGCAGTTAAATCTATAAGATTTCTCTGCGCCACTTCTAGGACACACATGCGTCAATTTCTTACGCCTGCCTCTCAGCAGGCGTAAGACGGACGCACGCCCTTTCACATGGGGCTTGCCCCATGTGAAAGGACACATTGCTGGAGTTGCGTCACTTTTGTGACACAGTCTAGCAATGCGTCACTTTTGCGCCATTCAGATACGTCAGAAATACTGACGTATCTGTAACTCCTTGCGCCATGATGCGTCATACTGAAAATATGACGCATCATTAGTGTCGCAAGGAGGGCGCAGTGAAAAGTGACGCATCGCTGTTTTCACGCAGCGATGCGTCCCTTTTCATAAATGAGGCCCTTAATGGGCTGGACGAGCATGATGATTTATGGGCACACATGCATCATCAAGAATGTAAGAATTTTTATATATATCTTATGATGCTACAATGACAATCGTTTAACTTTATGGCTGGAACACGCATGATGACGAAAACGTGCACATGAGTCACCAAGCATCCACACGTATGTGTTATAATTAGGGGTGCCAGTCTATCGAGTCTTTGGGTGTTAAAGTGTTTTGTTTCATTGTGTATCAGCCTCATCTACAGAAACGATCAGAAAGGAGCAATTGGATTATCCACCCATATTTTTTTTTTAAACTCTATTGCCTTTTACATATCAGTCAGCCGTTTCGCAAGTGGCGGTACAGGTAAGTGCATAGCATTCTGATGAACAGTATATCATATTCCATGGATTATCTACCCATTTTTGTCATACTTATATAGTTTTATAAATTTTGCTCTGTCTTTGATATGTGCAATTAATAAAATAACTATATTTGGAAATCAGGCTCTGCACAAGAAATTACTCAAAACCAATTTGTAGGTTAGACTGGACGCATTGTGTTTTCTTCCGCTTTTCAGTAGCCTTAAGGCTGGGAGTGCAGGGCTGCTGGCCTTACTAGACTGCAGAGGTGCTGTCTGTAAAGGAGATCGCCTCTCTTTGCTTTCCTTTAACACAAGTACGTTTTCAGATGCATAAGCTACAAATTGGGCCGGATGCATCAAAGGGTATTGCCAATTCTGTGTCTATGGGAAAAAGTGTTCATGCATATGGCCCAAAGTTACACCAAATTGATATGTTTAAATATCCATGTTAATTCACATATGATATATATTTTTTTAATGTTTGTGTCTTTTTTCACAGCATATATTGAACAGTTGGAACAGCATTATAAACAGTTGAAATGGCAGTCAGAATCAGGCACGTCATTAACAGTATTCAATTCCCTCTTATGTCCTTTCAAACAAGCATTTGCAATGCAATAGGTCTCGCATTCACGTGAGTTTGAGCTGTTAGCTTTGTAAATGACAATCGGTGACATGCATCAACAAAACGTTTTGCGATTCCCTATTAGCGATTTTTAAGGAATCGCAAATAAGGAATCGCAAAACGGGATGCAACAAGAAAATAGCGATTTTCTAAGGAATCGCTAAAAATCGCAGAAAATTTTGCGAAATTGCAAATTGCGAGGTCGCACGTTGAAGCATATTGATGATGTCAGAACCAGGAACTGTGCCCTCCAAGCCTCATTCTGAAACAGGAAGTGTGCTCTGAGAGCCTCATTTTCACTCCAGGAGCACAGAGAGAGGAGGGAGCTGGTACTGGGAGCAGGAGAGGTGTGTGTCTGAGTATTAAAACAAAATGGAGCCTGCAGAAACTGTTGAGGACTCTCAAAGTGGCAGAAAAAGAAAACTTACGTTTTCTGAAACAGAAATTGAAGCCCTTATTGAGGGAGTTGTACACAACAATGAGAAGCTGTTTGGGAAGGCTTCTCTCAAGGTGCCTGAGCAGGAGAAAAGGAGAATATGGCTCATGATACAAAGCAGAGTGAACGCAATTGGGGTCACTCATCGTACCACCGACGAACTGAAAAAAAGGTGGTATGATTTGCGCAGTAGGGCCAAGGTGTGCATCGCAGACCGCTTGAAGGCTGCACTAGTAACTGGAGGAGGGACACCACCACACACCGGAAACACTCCCATGGAGGATTTAATTGAGAGCACAATCCAGAAAGAAGCTGTTGTCGGTGTGACGAATCTGGATACCTCCGGAGCAGCACACACGTCCCAAGGTAAGAGGAATGCATGTGTACATTGTCCCTATCACAGCAGTGTGAATAGTAGCTCTGCATAGCGCACACGCAAGCAGTGAAACATTAACATCACTTTCAATGGTATAGCAAGTGCATCATGGGAGATGTAGTTTGGTCAAGCAGTTACAGTCACAGACACACATATAATTAACACCAATTCCAAAAGTGTAGTAACTGTGCCAAAGTATAAATGTTTATTCATTTTACAACAGTCATATAACCTAATAAGCATACATTAATGCTGTTGTGCACTGTTTAAACTCACAGATGCAGAACATGGTGAGGCCGGGGACAATGATGTCCAGGACATCCAGCTGAGCAGCGCCTCTGAACCAGAAAACACACCTGCTTTGAAAAGCATCCAATCACGAGTCCCACAATCACGTAGGTCACCTGTCCAAAGTTTGGTCCCCTATCACACGGATGATGAGGCTGATGCAGCACCTCATGTCACCAACCCACAAAGTACTTCCGCAACAAGTAGATCATCCTTCCACCGGAGAGCCAATGCAAGGTTGACAAGGAGACGACGCAGAGCACGAAGGCCACAGCAGGTGGAACAGTTGAATGAGGTCTGGGGTGGCTTGGGGGGACAGATGCTTCGGTCACATCGCCTGCAGGCAAAAAACACAAGATTGATCAAGGGCGAAATTGCCAAAATGTCTGGTAACCTAGCTGTGCTTGCCACTAGTCTCCAGGAAATGACAAGAGTAATGTTGGAGGGACAAAAAGCACACAATGCACAGCATCAACAACTCATGGAGCAACTGAAAATGCAAGTGGCATCCAATAACACACTGGCCACAGCAACAGCTATGTTGTCACGTAGAATGTCAACAATGCACACCGAAATGACCAATGATAACAGTGAGGTTGCTAGAGGATTACAGCTAGTCACAAACGCAGTAGAGATGGTGACTGCATCTACAAGTGGTGAAAACATCCCTGCACCAAATGTAGTCAGTGAGGGTGCCTCAGGCATGATCAATACACCAATGCCAATTGTTAATGAGGCTAGACGGTCAAAACGCTTTGCCATCACATCCACACCCAGCCTAGGGCAAGAAGATGCTGCTGCCGAGAGGCGTCTCGGTGTTCGGGGCAAGAAACGCTAGGCTCACATGCACAAATCCTGTTGAGATGGTGAATGAACCATTCTCACATTGTGACCTCATCACTGACTGACAAGTATTTTATTTTTTTAGTAATAGTAAATGTTGTTGGCAACAAAAGTGTGCCCAAAGTCACTTTTAAAGTGTGCCTCTGTTTCCAGGTCACATATTCTTATTATTAAAAATTACTTTGCAAACCATACTGTGTTCGTTTCATCATTACTCACCTTAAAAGTAATTTTGTGTGATCTCAATTCTGCGTCTGCATCCTTCTGCTGCGTCAGATCCTTGTTGGGTACGTTGGTGAAGGATTGGCTGGTTTTCATCCTCAGAGTCACTGTCAGAGAGGTCAATTTCCAGGCCTCCCTTCGTCGCTATGTTGTGCAGCATGGCACATGCTGCCACAATTTTGCAGCATTGCTCTGGGTTGTACTTCATTGCTCCTCCTGTCTTATGTAGGCGTCTGAATCTGCTCTTTAGTAGCCCAAATGTTCTCTCTATCACATTCCTTGTTGAGATGTGCGCAGCATTGTATCTTCTTTGGGCGGCTGTTGCAGGATTGAGATAAGGTGTCATGAGGTAATTGTGCAAGGCATATGCGCTGTCGCCTACATGTGAGAAAAGAAGATATGTCAACTATATGTTTCAGATATGCATTTGTGACAAGTTTGAAATGCTGTGTAGCACATATTTACCTAGCAAATGTCCCTCTCCAAACTCTCCCCTTGCAAGTCGGGTCTGCATGCCACTTTGCCTGAAGATGAATGAATCATGTGCACTGCCAGAAAATTGCGCAAAAATGTCTGTAATGATGGTTTTGGCATTACACACAACCTGAATGTTGAGGGAATGGTAGCATTTCCTATTTCTATACAAATATTCCTGTGTAGCTGGGGGACATATTGCTACATGGGTGCAATCTATACAACCTATTACTTGTGGGAAGCCAGCTATTTGGTAAAATTCCTGCTTAGTCTTACCTAGGTCATGGGCTGAGGTTGGAAAACTGATATGTGCATGTATCCGGGAGATAATGGCATCAAGGAACGCTTTCAACATTCTTGATAATGCACTTTGTGAGACACCTCCGGCTACTGCAATTACTCCCTGAAAACTGCCTGATGCCAGTAGGTGTAGGCAACATAATATTTGTACGTGCGTTGGGATAGCTTGGGTCCTATGTGTCTGGCGTTGAAGAATGGGGTCCAATTCATTAATTAGATCAAGAATCATTTGTCCATTCAGCCTATACTTATCGTATATTTCGTCGTCCTGCTGGCCAAGCAAAGTTATGCGCACTCTGAATATGCGTTCATTGATTCGCCTCCTTCTCTGTCGAGAACCTAGCAGCCGCATCCTCCTCGCCATCAGGTACAGACCAGCCATTTTGAGCTCTGGGGCCTTGTGTGGGTGTGTTTTATACTTTTTCAGTTGGTTTGCAGGTGTTTCAGGTTACATTTAAATTTTTACCACCTGGTAGTGTCCCTTCTTAATTTGCAAGTGCAAAATTGCGATTTTTGAGAAAATCGCAAATAGCGATTTTTAATGCATATCAATTGCGATTCCTTATTTGCGATTCGGTAATTGCGAATCGCAAATAAGGAATCGCACTTGTATTCTCAGATTCTTTTTTGCGATTTCTCGGTATTTGTGATTATTTAGCGAATTTCGCAAATCTTTGGTTGATGCATTTCAACACTGGCAATTGCGGACGCAATTGCTCAGAAATAGCGATTCGCATCATTTGCGAATTCGCAAACGCTTGATGCATGTCACCGAATGCCTTTTATTTTTGTTTTGGGTTTTAAAACACAAATAAAAGGCATTGTCATTTACAGTACTAATAGCTTAAACTCTTGCAAATGCGAGACCTTTTGCATTGCAATAAAGGGCATTCACGACCGCTTGTTAGATTGTAAATATTAGAGGAAGAGACGGCCTGCAACGTCTTCAAAGTAGTGATAAATAGTGCAGTGAAGATGTGTAAGCATTGTAAATTACACAGACATAAAGTGTGAAGTGAGAGTTACATATGATCCGAGCTATAAACACTAACAAAGTGCTCCAACACCTTTTGCTCTGTGATTACACTGTTGTGGCTCAGGAGGAAGAGCAGGGGGCTATTTCCTACCCTCTCCATGATTTGTTTGCAGTGTGGCAATGCGTAATGTGATTGCTATCTTTGGCCTAATAAAAAAACACTCCAGCTGTAGTAGGGCCCTGGCTTCACCTCCTGCTGCAGGGCGGGCTGTGCTTTATGGCAGGCGTGGAGGGAGGGATGGATGGTCTCGGCTGCAGCTCCGGCCTGCACAGTGTCCCCGCTATTACTAGTAAGCGAGAGGCGCTGAGGTGGTGATATTGGTATTGGTGGTGGTGGTGGTATTGGTGGTGGTGGCATTGATGGTATTGGTGGTGGTGGTATTGGTGGTGGCGGTATTGGTGGTGATGGTACTGGTATTGGTTGTGGTGGTACTGGTGGTCTTATTGGTATTGGTGGTGGTTATACTGGTATTGGAGGTGGTGGTGGTATTGGTGGGGGTAGTGGTGGAGGTGGTGGTATTGGTGGTGGTTGTTGGTAGTGGTATTGGTGGTGGTGATATTGGTGGTGGTGGTGGTGGTTTTGATGGTGGTATTGGTGGTGATGGTGGTGTTATTGGGGGTGGTGGTATTGGTGGTGGTGAGATTGGTGGTGGTGGTATTGCTGGGGGTGGTATTGGTGGTGGTGGTATTAGTGGTAGTAGTGGTATTGGTGGTGTTAATGGTGGTGTTAGTGGTATTGGTGGTGGTAAGATTGGTGGCGGGAGTATTGCTGGGGATGGTATTGGTGGTGGCGTTTGTGGTGGTCGTGGTATTGGTGGTATTTTTTTTTTACAGAGTTTTATATAGTGCAAACGTGACCCGAAGGTATCGGGTATCAGCGCTTTACATAGCCCCAGTTGCGTTACATGAGGACACATTCATGTATTTTTGTTAGGCACGGGGAGATTAAGTGATTTGGCCAGAATCACAGGATGCTCAGCTTTGTTGCCTAGACTCAAACTCAGTTCCCCAGATTTAAGGTTGACCACCCTAGCCGTTAGGCCAACTCCTCGCCCCTAATTATTAAGTATTGGTGGTGGTGGTATTGGTATTGGTGGTGGTATTTTGTGGGGGTATTGGTATTGGCGGTGGTATTGGTGGTAATGGTATTAGATTGATGTTGGTGGTATTCATGGTGGTATTAGTGGTGGTGGTATTGTTGCTGGTGGTATAGGTGGTGGTGTTGGTGGTGGTGGTATTGGTGGGGGTGGTGCTATTGATGGTGGTGGTATTAACAAATCTGAAGGCAGCATTTATGAAAGACGATGACACAAGCCAATGAAAAATATGGGTGGAGGGTGGGCACGGCTTCTCTCTCATACTCTTTATTTATGCAATTTTATATAGCGCGGACCTTACCCGAAGGTGTCAGAGCGCTTCACAAAAGGACCAAAAATGACATATAGGAACAAAATACAAATGCAGACAATAGGTTACATGGATCAAAAGTGACACTAGTGAGCAACCAAAATACATGAGGTAGCAATCGGTGCAATACAGGAGAAAGAAAGTGAAATTGGTGCAAGGTACAAAAAATGTACAAAATACAAATAGAAATATAAAATTGCAATAAAAGGCAGACACTCCATTACAAGAACAAACGTTACGTAGGCAATGGAGGCACTTGTGCAAGTAACTAGGATAAACAAAATGTGTGAGGTAGCAAACAGTGTGTTACAAAACAAAAGTGACGTGTGCAAGTTCCAAAAGGGTACCATACACAGGTATTGGGATAATACTAGACATTTAAACTACCAGAACACACTGGGGAGGAAGTACCATAAACCTGGCCAATAGCCTTTCCAGTAATGGGAGGTCTTCCTTCAAACGAGGGCAAGGGTGCGAGTTAGACTTGGAGGTGTCTTTGGAGGAGAAGAGCTTTAAGGTCCCGTTTGAAGGCCTGAGAGGAGGAGGTAGTCCGGAGCTACAGCAGTCTCGCAGAGTGAGTAGTGCATGCGCGCTGCCACTAGGCTCAACCTAAAAAGGAAAACAAACTCGCTCCCACCCCGCTGGCCCGACGAAATTCAGGGACTTTTTAGAGGCACAGGGTCTGGTCGACATCTGGAGACAGCTTCACCCTACTGACCGCCACTACTCATACTATTCATCCACCCATGACTGCCTGTCTCGCATTGATTATTTTCTCACATTGGGGGGTGGAAGACTCACTTTTGCCGATGTACAGATTGCGCCACGAGGTATATCAGACCACTCCCCTTGATCGCTACATTATCCTGTGCGGACAGGGCTCGCAGACGACTCTATCCCATCTACCCCGGTTATCTTAAAATCCCTACGGTCCGAAAATCCCTCAAAACCGCCACTAAGCACTATTTCCAGGAGAACTCCGGATCGGTGTCCTCACCGACAATACTATGGGAGGCATACAAGACGGTACTGAGGGGCCATGCAATCGCGACCATAACCGATCATAAACGTAAACAAAAACAAGAACTGGTAGAACTGGAACTGCAGCTGGAGTAGGCTAATGTGACGCACATGACCGCGCCGTCGGACGACACTCGACACGCGCTGACTCTAAGTCAACAACGACACGACGACTTTCTCCGTCGACGGGTGTTAGAGCATATAGAGTCGACTGCATGCAGAGTTTATGATGTGGGCGACAAAGCCAACAAATTACTGGCCTGGTTGGACAAGAAACGGGACGGGGGCAGGCACATTCTACAGTTGCGGGACCAGGGAGGGATATGTCACACGCTCCCTCCTAAAATTGTTGACCTCTTAGCAGACCATTTCCAAGGGGTGTATACCCCAGAAGCGATAGTCACGGCTGAGAAGGCAGAGTTAGCACTCCGAGAAGTAGAATTAGAGACATTGACACCGGAGGCAAGGATCGAGCTAGAAGCGGACCTCACGATAGAGGAACTCCGTACGGCGACAGGCGCACTACACACAGGCAGAGCACTGGGCCCCAATGGGATACCAATCGAATGGTTTCAAACGATGTCAGACACACTGGGCCCGCCTATGCTGGCCATGTTTGAGAACTGCCGTGAGACCGGAACACTGCCTCTGGACCAACGCTTAGCGACGATAGTGGCTATCCCTAAGCCTGGCAAATCCCCAGAGGACTGCACGTCATATCGCCCAATCTCGCTCATCAATGCAGAGGCGAAGATCTTAGCAAAATTGATTGCTAATAGACTGACTCCATACCTCTCCCAGCTTATCCACCCTGACCAATCCGGCTTTATGCCACACAGGAGTACGGCATTAAATCTCCGTAGAGTGCATGGCGCACTGGCACGAGCACACTCCCTGGCAGAACCGGCGGCCATTTTGTCACTGGATGCCAGAATGGCTTTCGACATGGTGGAGTGGGAATACTTGTTCGCAGTTCTGACTCGGATGGGCTTCGGGCCGAAGTTTCTATCATGGGTCCGCCTACTCTACACGGACCCAGTAGCCCACGTGGCGGCCAATGGCCACATCTCGCGAGCGATTTCTCTAGCTCGTGGGACCCGCCAGGGCTGCCCCTTATCCCCTTTATTGTTCGCATTGGTCCTTGAGCCTCTCGCGATTGTTATCAGAAAGACACCCCTACTGAAGGGTATTAAATGGACGGAGGACTGGGAAGATAGAATATCATTATATGCCGATGATATGTTAGTCTACTTGTCTGCCCCCGAGTCGAATGTTCCGATATTATTGGCACTCTGTGACAAACATGGCTCGGCCTCTGGCTATACGATCAACTGGGCGAAATCGGTCCTTTATGTTTTGAAGGGCCCCTGGCCAGTCCTCCCCGATCACTGTCCCTTGGTGTTAACCGATGTCTCCTTCAAGTACTTAGGCATCCATGTCACCAACGATCCGGCCGTATTTTACGACCGGAACCTGGCGCCTCCTCTCCTCCGCCTAAAAGCAGACGCACGACATTGGTCATCCCTGCCGCTCACGCTCCTGGGCCGCGCGGCCCTGTTTAAAATGATGGCGCTTCCGCGCCTCCTGTACGTTTTGGAGAATACCCCAGATGCAGTCCCGCCCTCCTACTTTCGGAGAGTCACCGCAACTATCACCACCTTGTTATGGGGTGAGCGTCCTCCGAGAATAGCTCACCTCAAGCTTAACCGTGGTTGGTACGATGGAGGGATAGCATTACCGAACGTACAGCTTTACTACTGGGCGTCTCAACTTAAGGTACTCAACCAGTGGCTCCATGCATCGCAAAATGACCCGGCATATCTGGCTGACAGGGCCCAACTGGGAACACAAAGTCTTCTGGCCCCCCTATACAGCCCATGCCTCCTCAAGGACTTGATTGGCCCTACTAAACATACAGTTACCCTATGGTACAAGGCGCTCACCAGGCTACAGTGGAAGGGAATCATCACGAAGCTTACCCCGCTTTGGGATACCAAGAAACTAGGCTGCCTTAGGACCAGTAAGGGGTTCACCCAGTGGGACAATATAGGCATTTCTACGGTGGGGGATCTCTGGTCATCCGCAGGAGTGATCCCCTTCGAGCAGCTTCAGCAGCAATATGCCCTAGGCCCCAATGAAACATACAGATATATCCAAATCAGACACGCTCTTCTGGCGGTGTTGGAACCAGGTACTACGGTCCCGGAGTCCTCGCCCCTGGAAGACCGGCTTCTTACAGATTTTTTACAATCACGGGCCACCTCACTCACATACCGCAAACTGTTGAACAATCTTCCAGACCCCCTACAGAAATTAAGAGAAAAGTGGGAGGATGAGTTGGGAGCTATGGATGAGACGGACTGGAATGCTGCTATGGCGTCCCCGAGGGAGGCTGGGGTGTCGGCCAGGTTTAGACTCCTACAGTTAAAAGTGCTGCACAGAGTGTACTATACAAGGACCACCTTACACAAAATGCACAGGGCTGATTCCCCTCACTGTCTCAGGGGGTGTGGGGAGGATGGCACATTGTTACATACGCTTTGAGGATGCCCTTTCATCGCCAGATATTGGCAACAGGTCATGCGCACTATCTCACAGGCCCTTGATACCTCCCTTCTGCCTGAACCGCGCCTCTGTCTCCTGAATATATGGGAAGGCACTGATCTTAACCTCCGACAACAGCAATGGGTCACAATTGGTACAATGGTGGCAAAGCGCGATATGGCGCAGAGATGGGGGGTGGCGGAGATACCTACTTTGGCACTGTGGTGCAAGACCATGGATAAACTGATGCTAACTGAAAGAACTGTTTACAAACTCAGAGCGAACCCAAAGAAATGGAATAAGGTGTGGGAGGCGTGGAATAGGTACAGAGGGGATCTTTGCGAACCGCTGCAGGAAGATGAAGACGAAGACTCAGATGATGAGGAGGAAATAAGTGCTTAACCTGTAGGATACCACGGGGTGGGATTAGAAATATGATTTTATCATTGACACTTCAGCTCACAGTGTGCGTGGGGGTGGGGGGGAATGGCCTGGGGGTTGGGGGTCGGCATGTTCTACTAGCAACTCTTTTTCCACACTGTTTCATATCTATTTATTACAAATGAGCCATTACGTTTGATTTGATTTTTACTTTTATAAAAAAGAACAATATAAAAATGGACTTAAAAAGTAAAACTTCATGACTCCGAAAACTGTATCCTGAAAGATTTGCGATATCATCCTCACCATGTGCTGCCGGACCGGAAGGTTGTCGGCTGAATAGCTGTGTAAAAGTATGTGCTACTCACTTATCTTGCATCATGCTTATTGTATATATGCACTGTTGTTACTTGGATGATGACTGTCAATAAAAGTTTTACACCAAAAAAAAAAAAAAAAAGGAAAACAAACATTTTAGTGAGTAATTATACAGTAGCCTAAACAGTGCAAGCAGCCCATTCCCAATGCACTCAGCCAATACTTAGAGCAATCAATGCACACAGCCCATTCCTAGCCCAATCAATGCACACAGCCCATTCCTAGCCCAATCTATGCATACAGTCCATTTGTAGACCAATCAAGCACACAGACCATTCTTTGCCCAATCAATGCACACAGTTCATTACGTCCTGTGAAAGGAGTATCACAGTTTAGTGGTATACGTTACACAGATGTCCAAGTCAATGTAACTTTAAGAGAGTAAGAGTGCAAGACTTAATAAGGTGGTCCTAACTGTGTTTAATACAGGCACATCAACGGTTCAACCTCTATTTGTAACAACAAAAAAATATAAAGGATATATCCAGGGACAGATCTCCCATTAACCCCTTCCCTGTGGAGGTAATTTCCCCATGGTGCGGGGGTGAGCTTGGCGCAGCGGTGCTTGTGACGAGACCAGGTCATCATGAGTCATGGTGGTGCTGTGCTCATTACGGCCTGGTCTCGTCACACCCCCACCCACTGATTAATTTGCTGGCGCAGGCAGGGAATTAACAGCGCGTGGGGGGAGTGGCGCCGTTAGGACGAGACCAGGTCGTCATGAGCACAGCTCCACCGTGACTCATGACGAGCTGTTCTCGTCACGAGCACCGAAGGGCTTAAGGCGGAGGAGCGTCGCCCCACTGCTCTCTGAGAAGTACAAAAACGAATAAAAAGGATAATAACACAATGTTATCATTTTAGTTTTTTAGTATGGAGTAAGGGAGGGACGGGGGGGCTGTACTATCCTGACGGATAGCAGCAGCGAGCAGGGAGGAGGAGTTGTGGGCCCCATAAGGGCGCATGACGGCTTGGCCAGCCATTTTAGGACAACCAAACCATCATGCAAACTTACCATTTTTCCACCAGGCTGTGTTGAATAGCCGGTTGGAGAACAGTCTCAGGCTCCCAGGTCACTGTCTGAGCGGCAAACCAGGCCACTCAGACCAATGGTGCGACTCTGCTGTCATGCTGGAAATAGTATGACAGGCAAGACAGCAACGTCGTGATTGGCTTAGGGGAGTCTGGGAGCCTGTGTGGTGCCGGGAGTCAGGAGCAGAAGAGGGCGGAGGAGAGGTGGCAGCCGTACACAGGTATGTGATCTTTTATTTTTTTATTTTCAAAACTTCCCCCATCCCCCACCCCTCCCTGCTGCCCTGCCGCTTCTGGTCCCTAGCATTCGCTGGATATATCCATACATGTGCGGCTGCGCCTAACGTTTTACACCTTGAATACTTCTGTGACTTGGTGAGGGCCAAAAAGTACTGCATAAGCTTTGCATATGGAGTAGCTCCTTCCTCAACTAGTTAGGGCATTACTTAGTCCTAGTAAGGGGTATGGAAAGCGCTATATGAAAACCAATACAGAACACATTCTGACATGTATTCTGAAAACATCAATGCTTGCCGAAAGATTGTACTACTGAATATCGACCCCCAGAATATCGATGGACAAAATATCGTTAGGTAAATCCTCAGATAAAAGTATCAGGTGTCAGATATGTTGACTCTTGTCCCCTGCCTTCAGTGGTGAATTCCAACACAATGGACTTTCATTGGTGTTACATTATAGCATCAGTCAAAAGATGGAGAGAGGGGGGTTGTTTGTATATGAAATGGAGAAACAGGAAGATATGGAGAGAAAATGAGGGAGAAATAAATACGGAAGGGGAGAGAGGCGAGAAGATGTGTGAAAAAGAGAGGTAGGAAGAGAAAGAGTCATTGAGAGTAAGTGAGATACATTTAGCTATATAACGTGAAGTCAGAGGTAGGATGGTTTGTAAAAATTACCAGGATAACAAGATGGAATTTGCGGGAACTACATGTTTCTTGTGATAATTTTGTATTGTATAAGTTAAAAAATGCACGTATTCCTATTGGCAAAAAATCCGCCATACACAGAAAGATGGTATTCCATTCAATTCTGTAATTCACTTATTAGGAGAAATCACAATAGGCAAATTCGAAGATGAGCCCCAACAACTTCCAGACACATGCAACGTTAAGAATAAATGATCTCCGGAGCGCGATAACACAAATAATACATGCAGCACAGCGTTAGTCTATTTACATACTGAAAGCATTTCAATTATTTAATTGCTAGCAATTACGTACCGGCTGCCTGGCCTCCTGCCTTGGAACCTTTCTGAATTCTCGCTCTTTACCCCCAACTGGGAGACAACTTCCTGCAGCACAGAACACGCCGCCTCTCGCGCCACGTGACTCGATACCTTGTCTACGCCACAGGACATGAACGCTCTGCGACGCAATTTCTCTGTCTCCTTGTAACAGGAAGCAGCAGGCATAGCACTACTGCTGAAAATGTTATTTGAGCACAAGGAGGGATCGTGTTCGAGGACGTGATGGAGGATTTGTATGTCATGTCCTGAGGAATGGTCAAAGAGGGCTCCCTTTTCTGTTTCATTGCTCCATGTCACATAGACCTAAAGGTTTTCTGCATTATTTAACAGCAATCATGGATATATTTATAGGTTGTACGAGGGTACAACGCTGGTAAACATCGCATGCCTTTGCCTCGAATTTTTTAGCACACATGTTTTTACCGAGATTATGTATTGACATCGCATGCCAATACCACGCATTGTTTTTAGATATAAAACAATGTATGTGGGTTTGGGGGAGCCACCCAACTTATCTTAAATGCCTGGTATTGGCATGCAATGTAAATGCATAATCACTGTAAACATATGCGTGCTAAAAAATTTGAGATAAACGGTGCTTAATTTGAGCCTGGGCTTTCCAGTGCTAAGCACCTGCACTTAATTGGTTTCCTATGCTCAGCACCAACACCTAATAATCAACACCATACTAAGAACCGCCCACCACATGGTGGCGCTGCTCATCTAATTTAGAGATGAGCAGAACAACTATAGTTTAGGAATACAATACGCATTAAGATTGCTAACACCTGCCTCCCCAGCCATTCCTTTAGCTTTGGGGACCTGTAATAATCGGAACTGTCGTATTTACATGCGAGAGAGATGGTTACTAGTTTTTTGGGCAGCGATGACGAGGGCGAACGGGGGGGGGGTGTGCAAGCTGTAATGGCCTCCTGTTCAGGGCCCTGGCACTTAATATTTTGTTTGTTTGTTTGTAAAAGCTTTTATTCGACACTTTGTCATAAAGCCAACACACACATATAATACATACAAACATAAACATAAAAAAATTTGTTTACAATTGGCAAGACATTCATAATATACAAAAGTGCAATAAGTGCAGGTCCCGGACCATCATTACAATTTGTTTGTAATTTTAAAGTGATTCATTACTCGTATGCTAATAGAAAACCTACGATCGAGCTATCTTACAAGACCAGATATTAAAAGCGGTTTAATACAATTATAAATAATTAAAAATGCCAGCGATAAAAACACTTTTAATCCTACATTATCATTCCAAGTTTCTTTCTAGTTAAGCAGACACCATGGAGATTAAGCATGGGCGGAAAATCCGTTACGCTCGCGGATTTTGCGGATTTTCGGGAAATCCGCAATCCGCGAGATTTGCGAATTTCCTGCAAAATCCGCAAATCCGCGAGCAGCGGATTTTGCTCGCGCTGCTCGCACTGTTCGCGTGAGTTCGCGCCCCGCGAATAAGTGCAAAATTGCAGAAATACGATCTTAGCAAAACTGAAAGTAACTACTTACCAGGTTCAAAAGTTCAGGCACATCATTAGTAGCCATTTCCTGTAGTGCTTCCTGAGGGGCCCCTCCAGAGTTCAGTTGCCAGTTGAAACTATTATGTGACCCTGCTCTGAACCTCAGAATAGTTACACATATGCCACAAAGGTCCTGAATTACAGCTAAGGGAGACAAGCAGGAGCCAGGCTGGAAGTTAAAATCCATTAATCAGCCCCTAATTCATTATTGTCAGTTGGGGCAGGGCAGGTGTTGTAACTAATTTTGCAACAATGAAAGCACTTAGCAAGTGCAAAAGATCACTAATCAGGGCGCACTAAGGAAGCAGGTGCCAGCTAAAAAAATATTCTGTGACACATTAATCAGCCCCAAATTAATTCAGGTCACTTGAGGCAGGGAAGGTGTGCTTTGCTTTGCCGAAAATAATGTACACTGGACAACCAGAGGGTGTGGTGATGAAACAGAGGGTGGCATGGGTGGGCCAGAGGGTGGCATGAGTAGTCAGAGAGTGGCAGTGGTGACAGAGAGTGGCAGTGATGAAGAAGAGTGTCCCAAACAGGCTGGACACGTAGAAACAACAAGTTCGCAAAACTTGCGACCCGACAGGTAAGTTCGCAAATTGCGAAATTGTAAAAACCCTCGCGAACTGGCAGAAACACGGGCGAACACAAAAAAAAAATAATCCGCAAATTCGCGGGAATTCGCGGATTTTGCGGATTGCGAATCCGCAAATCCGCAAAATTCGCGGATTGCCAATCCGCAAAATCCGCTCATGCTTAATGGAGATACCTACTCACACCAAATGTTATCAACCTGGTGGTTGAAGATCTAAGTAACCGCTCTGCCTCTTTATACGAACGTGTGCCCAAGTTTTTGCAAAGAGGTATGATCCATTTCTTACGTTGTAGTTTGTATGACGGGCAGAAAAAGAGGATATGAGCCTCATCTTCTCTTTGTTTTAAGTCACATAATTTATAATTTGGATCATTATTTGCTCCTCCCCACCGACAAGTATTTGCATTGATCTGTAGAACCCCATATCTATATTGGAGGTAAACAGTTTTAGCCAAAGGTGGCTCAATTTCGTCCATGAAATGTTCAAATGTGGGGTGGTCCTTAAATTGCAAAAACTTATGCGTTAGTGAGCCAGTAACACGTTCATATACATTGATGTTCACATAATTCCAGTAATCAGATTTTACTTGTTCTTTACAAATGTTTAACAAGGTGATTGACATTGCTGGTGTTTTCCAGAAGTGTGAAAGGCCTATTTTTATAAGCCAATGGGATACATGTCTCAGCCACTTGATTGAGTTAAAAGAGTCCAGCTCCCTAATTTCCAATAATCCTGCTCTATAATCAACGAGTTCCGGGGTAGACCATAACCTTACCCAGTAGAGCAATGGCCTCAACCAACACAAATGGTCTGTACGTTTTAGACTAATGTCTAGATAGACTGGCACTAGAGCCGTTCTTCCTGGCAGTCTTAGTAGACGTCTAAAAAACATATTTTCATCGATATCAAATGTTTTTTTTGTATAAGGCCCCCAAATCTCGGCCCCATACAGGGCGGCAGATTGTGCTTTGGCTTTAAACACTTCAATCGCAGGGGTTATAGCTTTTGAAGTACTCCCACCGTGAATTTTTAGAATGGGGAGGGAGTTTTGCTTGAGTGTTAACCTGCTTTTTTCTAATTGGTTTGTCCAAGACATTCTGCTATCCAGCCTGATACCAAGATAATCAAAGAAGTTCACGTACTCAAGTTTAGTATTGTTTAGGGCCAAGTTCTTCTTAAAAGTTTTAGGGGGATTAATGGCCATATACTTGGTTTTAGATGAGTTAATTTCTAACCCCTTTAGATCGCAATAACTGTTAAATTTATTTATTAAATTTTGCAAGCCTTTTGGTGTTTGGGATATTAAAATGGTGTCATCCGCAAATAACAATGCTGTGACTGCCTCATTACACAATTTAGGGGAATCATGATTACATTGTGCTAGGTAGGGGGGAATATCATTTACGAATAAGGAAAAAAGGGTTGGGGCCAACACACACCCTTGTCTAACCCCCCTTTTTACTGGTATGGCTCGGGTGAGTTCGCCATTTCTTCCCCACCTTACTTTAGCAAAGTTATCAGTGTGGAGCTTTATAAGGTTGGCCAGCAGTTCATCCTGGACACCCATCTTCCTTAAAGTTTCCCATAATAGGTAACGGGGGACGAGATCAAATGCTGAGCGTAAATCCACAAATGCAACATATATACTACACTTCTTTATCTAATATATTTCCAGCAGATACACATAAATCTATACACCTGGTCCACAGTGCTTGTCTTAGTTCTAAATCCTGCTTGGTATTTAGAAAGGATTTCAGATTCCTCTATCCAAGTTAAAAGTCGATTTAAAATATGTCTGGCAATTTTTTTTTGTAAAATATCAATTAAACTATTTGGTCTGTAATTACCTGGATTGTAGCGGTCCCCTTTTTTATAAATAGTTACTATTTCTGCCCCTTTCCATGTTTCTGGGATCGGGGTTCCCAACAGGATAGAATTACACAGAAAGTTTATGTAGGGGCACCATACTTCAATATTGTGAGTAAATAAGTCACCAGGTAATTTGTCCGGGCCTGGTGCCTTACCTGCCTTAATTGCTTTTATTGCACACAAAGTTTCTTCAATACTAAATTTCGCTGTGTTAGTACACTGGGGAAGAGATCCAAGATAATTATACTCAGGGGATGACCCAGCCAGATCATATAGAACTACAAAATGATCAAACCAGATTTTTTCGTCCAGGAAAAAATCCCTATTGGAGCTACCTGTTTTGTTATTTTTGGCTATCAAGTTCCAAAAGGTGCATTGGTCATGCTTCCTAGCGGCATTCAAAAGATCTTCCAGATTAGGTCATCCCATTCCCTTTTTGCATTACGCAAGAGTCTTTTATATTCTTTTTTTTTTTTTTTAAATTTTTGAAAACCTTTATTTAAGAGCACAATACACAGCTATTTAGCCCAGCATCCCGGAGGCAGGGCAGCCAAATATGAAGGAGGTCAGTAGTGTGCAACATGAGAACATAATCATCCAAGGTTAATTTTATAAGAAAGAGAAAACAACCGGCGCCCATGGGCGCGAAAGTGGCAGTAAGCAAAAAGTGTGTGACGCTGGGTGTCTGGGGACGGGTAGGGAATAAGGCAGTAATACTATCGGAAAAGGAAAGAAGCAGGATAGGATAGAGGGAGAAGGGGGAGGGCTTCAGGAGAAAGAAACAATTCAAAGCTCAGTTGGTGTCACAGGTCAGGGCAATGCAGCCTCCTGCTGGTCAACTGGTTCCGGCGGTTGGCACACATCTCCCCTATATTCATTCCACGCCCCCCAGACCTTCATCCAATTCCGTGGCCTCCCCCGGGCCACATAGACTGTCTTTTCCCTGAACATACACCAATCCATGTTGGCCTTCCACTGGACCAGCAGGGGGGCCGTGGTAGCGCCCCACCGCTGGGCTATGTCCCTCTTCGCCACCATGTTCCCCAGGGTAACCCACCTAGTCTGTGCGACATTATGATCGGACGGTTCCCAGACATTCAGGAGACACCGACGGGCCTCCGCATGGGAGGCCACGCCAGTAACCTCTGCCATCACGCGGTGGATCCTTCTCCAATAGGAGGCGATCACCGGGCAATCCCAAAGGATATGGAGGAAGGTGGCAGGGGCCCCACACCCTCTGCGGCAAAGACCGTCCGGGGAAAAACCCATGCGCATCAATCGGGGCCCAGTCACGTACACCCGGTGGAGGATCTTAAACTGTACGAGGCGAAGACGGGAAGAGATGGCAACCTCCTTAGGAGAGGAGACAGCACTTTGCCAGTCCTCGTCGTCCAGCTCAAGGCCATCCGCCACCCACTGATCTCGCAAGCCAAGAAGGAGGTCCGTACGTGCATTTATCAGCTTCTTGTAGGCAAGGGAGATCGCACTGTCTGGCACATGCCCGTCCAGGATCCTATCCTCCAGCGGGGAACTTTCGGGAATGACGCCATCCGGCGGGGAGGCCGAGAGTAGTGCGTGTCTCAACTGTGCGTAGCGGAAGAACTCCGTCGCGCCCAGCTGGTATTCAGTCTGTAACTGGGGGAAGGTCTTAATCAAACCCCTAGAAATCATGTCCTCAACCCTGCTGATGCCAATGAGGTCCCACTTGTCAAAACCTTTGGTGTGCCACAGCCCACCCAGGATGTCGGAGTCAAAGAGGGGAGTGAACTTCGTGAGCCTGCCCTGCCATCCCTGCGCCTTGGTAACCGTTTTCCAAATGCGAACCGCCGTGCGGGTGGGGCCTGTCAGTCTGCGGTCAAAGGACCTGGAATATAGGGCACGATAATAATTCCCGCCGCCCATCAGCCATCTGTCCATAGCGTATCCAGGGTTCTCCACTGGGCCGTAGAAACCATGGTTCAGGGCAGCGAGCTGCGACGACCAATAGTACCGGCGCACGTCCGGGAGGGCTATGCCCCCATCATACCAAGGAAGCGTGAGTTTGTGGAGGGCCACACGTGGGCGGCCCTCCCAAAGGAGGTTACGAAGAAGGCCTTCGATGTCGCGGAAATATCGGGCCGGGACAAAGTCCTGCGCATTCTGCGGTGCATAGAGAAATCTGGGAAGTGCCATCATCTTAAAGAGGGCAGCACGGCCCAGGAGCGAGAGTGGCAGGTGGCACCAGCTTTCGACGTCCCGTCGCAGCCTCTGAAGAGGAGGGAGCAGATTATTGTCATACCGGAGCTTGGCGTTACTGGATATGTATATGCCCAGATATTTAAAGCCGCGCGACGCAATCTGGATGCCGCAGCCCCCGGGGAGGCGCGGGGTATCCCCTTTGAGGACATAGAGGGATGACTTGGCCCAGTTAATAACCAGGCCGGAGTATCGCCCAAACAGTTTGATGACATCGCAGGCCACAATAAGGGATCTACCCGGCGAGGACATGTATAACAGGATGTCATCAGCGTATAGAGAGACCCTGTCCTCAAAGCTGGGGGCCCATGCAATACCTCTCAGGTCGGGATGGGAGCGCAGCTGTGCCGCGAGGGGTTCAAGAGCCAGAGCAAACAACAGGGGGGACAAGGGACAACCCTGCCTTGTGCCACGGCGCAAAGGGAAGGGCGCTGACAGGCGACCATTGACCGTGACATTGGCCATCGGGTCCGCATAGAGGAGCTTCACCCAGCTAATGAAGACCGGTCCGAACCCGAATTTAGCCAGAACCGCCCATAAGTAAGGCCATTCTACTGAATCAAAGGCCATGGTGGCGTCCAGGGACGCCAACACCGCCGGTTCTTTGAGAGTGTGGGCCCGGGCCATAACCCCATGAAGGCGGCGCAAGTTCAGGGCGGTGTTACGGTGGGGAATGAATCCAGATTGATCGGGATGCACGAGGTCGCTAATAACGCCAATTAACCGATTAGCCAGGAGTTTGGCAAGGACCTTGGGTTCCACGTTAAGGAGGGAAATAGGACGGTAAGAGCGACATACGTCCCGTGGTTTACCTTCCTTGTGGATGACCACGATGGTAGCCAGTCGCTGGTCCAGGGGAAGGGAGCCTCTTTCAAAGGATTCAAGGTACATCCTGCGGAGGTACGGGGAAACCGCATCCGATCGGATTTTATACAGCTCCACTGGAATTCCATTGGGCCCAGAAGCCTTGCCCGAATTAAGGGAGCGGATAGCGAGGTCAATCTCGTCCGCGGTGATGTCCCTATCCAGGTCTTCCCTTTCTTCCTCGGAGAGACTGGGGAGGTCGACATCAGCGAGGAAGGTCGTCGTGTCCGCCTCCGAGAACTCCGAGACAGACTCATAGACTCCGCGGAAGTAATCCGCGAAAGAGTCCACTATGGCGCTGGGGTCCGTCAGGATCGTACCGTCCCCACCAAGGAGCTCCGGCACCACTCGGCTGGCCATCTCCCTCTTATCGAGCCATGCCAACAGTTTCCCGGCTTTATCACCCACATCGTAGATGCGGCCTTGCTGTTCCTTGGCGAGGACAAGAGCGGCGTCCGTGGCCAAAGCTTGGTACTCCGCTTGTTTCAACGAGAGATTATGGAGGGCCAAAGGGTCAGGGCCGGAGCGCAGCTGGGTCTCGAGGTGTAGCACCTCCTGTTCAACGGCAAGCATAGCCGAGTCCCTCTCACGGCGGGTGGCCGCAATGAGTGCCTGGGCCTCTCCACGGAGCACCGTCTTAAAAGCCTCCCACAGTGTGACGGCCGATTCCACCGAGCCCACATTCTCGATAAAGTAAAGGTCGATAGATTTGGCCAAAAGGGTGCGGGTCTTAAAATCGCGAAAATACCAAGGATTGACCGCCGCCGGGCGTTCCGACAGAGTCACGCCAAAGTCAAAGGAGACCCATAGCGGGGAATGATCAGAAATGCCTCGGGCAAGGAAGCGGGCCTCCGACACAGCCAGTGCGTCCGAGGCCAGCGTAAGGACATAGTCAATCCGCGAGAGACTCCCGTGCGCACCCGACAAGAAAGAGAATTGACAAAGCGTGGGGTGCAGAAGCCGCCACGTATCCACCAGCCCAGTAGAATCTAGGAAGGACGGCAGCCACATTTGCGGTCCACGTAGGCGGTTGGCGATCAAGGAGCCCAGAGCAAACCGAATTAAAGTCGCCCCCCACTATCAAACGACCAACCGGCATAGACAAAATGGCACCACCAAGGTCTCGGAAAGTACTGGACTGCAGCCCTGGGGGGACGTACACAGACATCAACGTGAGGGAACGCCCTTCCCATCTCCCGGACACCGCGGCGTACCTCCCCCTATCATCTATCAAGGTGGTGTCTATCTCTAAGGGAAGGGACGAGCGCACAAGAATCCCCGCCCCCCTGGAGCCGGAAGAGAACCCCGAATGGGCCACCATTTTATAACCTTTTCGGTCCAGGGCTTTACAGGCATTACCCACCAAGTGCGTCTCTTGCAAAAGTACAACATCCGGCTTATGCCGTTTAACCAGTTGAATAACCACCCCTCTCTTGATGCGATCGCCCAACCCGTTGACGTTCCAACTAAGAATCTTCAGCACCCTACCCCTCATCCCTCCACCACCCGCCCCACCCATCACCCGAAGACACTTGCATCATTAAAAGTCCAGGATCACCATTGTCCGTGTGCCACAAAAAAGAAGAAATAGGAAACACACAACAAACAAGAACTGTACCCAACCAACCCCCCACCCTGCACCCCTGCGTTAGACTAAAAAGCCCTCCCAACCTGCAGTGTGCCTGTCGCCCCATTAACTATTCTACCAAAGACCCAGAGGAGGAAGGAATCCCCGTGGAATCGTCCCGCCACCCACCATATGAATAAAGGAGAGAGTAATCACACCAAAACAATAGTCCGGCGGTCATTCGAGGCAAGGGCAGCCCCGGCTCCCAGTTCATTCCTGCCGTTCCGCTCCGCCCGAGGCGCCTCCAACATCTTCCTCTCGCTCTTCCCGTTCTGGTGTTACAGTGTCCAGCCACTCGCTCACATTGTCCGGGTAGTCAAAAAAGTATGCGCGGCCCTTATATTCCACACGGAGCTTCGCAGGGAATTGCATCGAGTATTTGAGACCCATGTCTCTGAGGCGTCTCTTGACTCCTGCGTAACTCAGCCTTTGGCGCTGCACCTGTCTGGTGAAGTCAGGGTAAAAATGCACCTCCGCGTTCTGGTAGTGCAGTGGACCGTGCGATCTGGACGCCTGGAGGATCGCATCTCGATCCCTGAAATTAAGAAGGCGCGCCACAATGGGTCGTGGCGTCGCCCCGGTTTTAGGTGGACCACCCGGTACACGGTGGGCCCGTTCCACCGAAAAGAAGTTGCTTAGTCCAGAGGGCGCCAAATGCGTCTTGACCAATTCCTCCACAAAGAGGTCCACCGCTCCATCTTCGGCCCCTTCCGGAACACCCACTAAGCGAACGTTCTGCCGCCTGGCTCGCCCCTCAAAGTCCTCCAGCCGTTTCGAGAACTGATCGGCAGCCGATCGTAGGTTCCGGACCTCCGTTTGCAGTTCAGAGACATCCGAGGTCAGACTAGTGGTCTTAATGTCCAGCGCTCTCACACGGTCGTTCGTCTTGCCCAAGTCGGTCCTGATCAGAGCAATGTCGATGGCCATAGAATCCACCTTGTGAGACAGGATCTCGTGCTGGTGTTGTGCGTCAGCACGGAGACTGGCGATGGCACCCATAATGTCCGTCAGAGTAGGGTCCGATCCGTCCGGGAGGGCAGTAGCTGGGGTCCCCTTGGAGACCGCGCCCGACGTGGGTGGCGATTTGAGGTTAACATACCGCTCCATGCGGTTGTTCTGCGTCTGTGATTTGCCACGACTGCCTTTATTAGATGCCCTCTCCGAATCGCCTCTGCCCGCCATGTTGGGTCCTCAAGAACAAAGGACCGGAGGTCTCAGACCAGGGTCCACAGCCAGGGGTCAATCAGATCAGGAAAAACCCCAGTCAGGCCGACCCGGGCAAGGCCAGATCACAGCGACTGCACCCAGGAGATGGCAGGCAAGGCCCCTTCCGTGCTATCGAGCGAAGTGGCGAAGTGACGAATTCCGGGCAGACAATGGCACCGTTACGGAGCGGAGTTCAGCTCGACGTAACTTCACTCAGGAGCCACCGATTTGGAATCCGATCGCAGCCCCCGCCTCAGCAGGCCGCCAGCCATACAATGCCACCAACGTGGACCAGGATTCTAGACAGGATAATTGCGGTGGATCGGACGGTCCACGGAGCTCCGAGCTTACGCGGCCATCTTGGTCGCCCGCTAAGCTCCTCCGTCTTTTATATTCTTGTCTACATTCTCTAACCCTCATCTGATCTTTAGATTTCACGGCAATGATTAGATTAGTTTTGGCTAGATGACACTGTTTATTATACCATGGTGTCTCTAGTTCCAATTGCCTCCTTGTATTATCTTGTTTATTGTTACAAGTTTTGCTCAGGAGGGGAGTTAATGATTCCACTAAGTGGTAATGCATTTTCAGGACATCATGAGATCCATACCTTAGGTTTCCATATAAAGGGATGATATCTGAGAAGGTATTATAGATTCCCAAAAGCGTATCTTCTTTTGCTAGGATGTGAGGCCATTTTATTGCTTTCCTGTTGTTAGAGACAACAACCTCAGCCACCCCCCTCTCACATTCGGTCTCGCTAACGAGTGTCAAAAAGGGATCCGGTAGTAACCCCAATTGTAAGGGAAAATGGTCACTCTCCGGTCTGTTCATGACCTTGAAGGCCAACAATAAATACCAAAGGTTGGTTGAAATCAACATAAAGTTGATCAGAGATTTAGACAACCCTTTACTAAATGTATTATTAGCTGGCTTATCTGGGTCTAGTCGCCCATTACATGCCCTCAGGTCATAGGATACAATCAGTTCATAAATCTGCATGGCTGCCACTGTACATTTTACTGGCTTTGCACTATCTAGGGGAGGGATATCATGTGCTCTATCTTCATTTTCTAATAAGTTTTCGAGCCCCATTATGGGCTCGAATTGGCAGTTAAGATCCCCGCCTATAATTATTTTAGAGTCTGGCTCTAAATTACACAAATAAGAGCTGAGTTGTTCTATGACCATTGATTTCTTATTTTGTGGGTTTGGTCTTATTTTATAAATTAAGCACTGGAAAGGCTTTCGATGTATTTACCTCGTTATAAAGGCTGTTGCCCATGTTTATAGTGTGCTTGACAAGCTAAACTGTACAAATAACACATATTATTATTATAACCACCTTAAGCTACTTTTGAAGAGCACAAGGTCCAGTCGGCCATGCCATGATTCTTGGCAAAGGGCAGATAATTAAGTACGAAGCTGAGGCTGCTACTAAGTTTAGAGAATGTCTGGTGGGTCTGGCAAACTGGATGGATTCCAGTTGTTTGCAATTATATGCAGGAGAGACTGATATTCTGGTGGTGGGTAAGCAACCATCTATTTGGTCCTCTGTCTTGTGGCCTCCTGAACTGGGGCTGGTCACTGTTACTAAGCCTAACATAAAAAATGTAGGGGTTTGGTTTGACACAGTACTGTCCTTTGATGAGCAGATTTCATCTCTGGCTGGCACTTGCTTCGGCATCCTGAAGATGCTTCGTAAAATCTTTAGAGTTGCTACCTGAGTCAGCAAAAAAAACAATCATCCAGGCGTTGATTGTATCCCACCTGGAATACTGCAATGTTCTCTATGTTGGAGTCGCTAAGGGCGGAATGAGAATGTTGTAGAGGGTACAGAAAACCTCTGCCCGTATGCTCCTCAATATTCCAAAGCCTTCCCCTCTGGGTTCGGCTCTTGTAAAGCTCCACTGGACCCCAATGCAAGCCAGAATGGCCTTCAAAGACTTATGTTTCTGGCATAGAATCATAAATGTGAAAGGTCCTGGATACTTGTTTCCCTTGATTAAACTTTATCGGCCTAATTTGGAGTCTTAGATCACAGGAACAGCGAAGTTGACAATCCCTAAAGTTCAAAGAGCTCATCTGGGTGGCAGATCTTTTAATTTTGTTGTGGCTAAAATGTGGAACCTTCTGCCCCTGGATCTCAGGATGCAGCCCTCAGAAGTGCTGTTCCATAGGAATTTGAAGACCTGGCTATTCAGGCACTCTACGGCCATTTAATGACTTGGCATGCTGTACTTCTGATTGATGGTTAGGAAGAAATCCCAGCGCGGGGACCTTTCGTATTGAAGTAACCCGGAGCTTTACAAACTTCTAAATAAATAAGCTGTGATATAAACTACAGAGGTTCTCACAAAAAGGATGCTTACAAGATTACCCGTAAAGACCGCACCAATCAAACAGGAGGTGGCATCACCATCATTCATAAGAACACCATCAAAATCACGACCAGCTCCGACGATAATCTTGCAACCGCTGAACATCTCCACTTTCAGATTCACACCGACCCTAGGACCACACTTAGAGGCACCCTCATCTACAGGCCTCCAGGTACCCGCACTCAATTCAGCGATGACATCAGGGACTTCGTCAGCCCACACGCCCTCGCCTCCGAGAACTACATTCTTTTAGGAGACTTCAACTACCACCTTGAAAACAAACATGACAGCAACACTACCACCCTTCTGGACAACCTGGCCAATCTTGGCCTCAAACAACTTGTTGACACCCCCACCCATGTAGCCGGACACACGCTCAACCCCATCTTCACCTCCAGCAAGCACATCTCCTTTGATCGCACCACAGCTCTCCACTGGACGGACCACAGCTGTGTCCACTTCAGCTACAAAACCACCCTGACCCACAACCGCCCACAACCTATTCCTCGAAGAAACTGGAACAAAATCACCTCCAATCAACTCCTCACATCACTCAACCAAAACCCTCCTAACCTCTCATCGGACCCAAGCCAAGCGGCCACCAATCTCAAGCAATGGATCGCCCTCTGTGCAGACGAATTAGCGCCCTTGAAAAAGCACCAGATCAAATCAGCCAGCAAAAAGGCTCCCTGGTTCAATGATGACCTTAAAAAATCCAAGAAGCTATGCCGCGCCCTGGAGAAAACATGGAGAAAAAACTCCACCACCGATAACATGGCCACCCTCAAAGCAGCCACCCGCAAACACCACCAACTGATTCGATCCGCCAAGAAATCAGCATTCAAGGACCGTCTCGACAACAACAATCACAACAGCAAGGAACTTTTCAACATCGTCAAAGAATTCACCAACCCCACCGCAGCATCTAACGACATCACTCCCTCCCAAGACCTCTGCGATGCGTTATCCTCCTTCTTCTACAACAAAATTGCCGACATTCACAACAGCTTCGAGAATACTCCCAGCATTCAACCCTCCCCACCTCCCTCAGATCCTACTCCGCCAACTAACAACCTTAGCGCCTGGAACCCAATCACCACCGAAGACACCATCCGCCTAATGAACTCCATCCACTCTGGCTCGCCAACCGACCCCTGCCCCCACCACATCTTCAACAAAGCGGACTCCATCATCGCACCCCATCTCCGAGATGTCATCAATTGCTCGTTCAACTCTGCCACCTTTCCAGAAAGCTGGAAACACGCCGAACTCAGCGCCCTTCTGAAGAAACCGACAGCAGACCCCTCGGAACTCAAAAACTACCGACCCATATCCCTCCTCCCATTCCCGGCCAAAGTCATCGAGAAAGCCGTCAACAACCAGCTCGCCGCCTTCCTTGAATCCAACAACTCCCTCGATCCATCTCAATCCGGGTTTCGTGCCAAACACAGCACCGAAACCGCCCTCATTGCAGCGACTGACGACATCCGAACACTACTGGACAACGGTGAAACAGTAGCCCTCATTCTACTCGACCTCTCCGCCGCCTTCGACACAGTCTGCCACAGCACCCTTATACAACGCCTCAGCAGCATCGGCATACAAGGAAAAGCCTTGGACTGGATCACCTCATTCCTCGCTGGGAGAACTCAAAGAGTCCGACTTCCCCCATTCAACTCCGAGGCCACTGAAGTCATCTGTGGCGTACCACAAGGATCTTCACTCAGTCCCACCCTCTTCAATGTTTACATGAGTCCACTCGCCTCCATTGCGCGTCATCACAACCTCAACATCATCTCCTACGCCGACGACACCCAGCTAATCCTTTCCCTCACCAAAGACCCTAACACCGCCAAGAACAATCTCCATGAAGGCATGAAAGAAGTAGCCGAATGGATGAAACATAGCCGCCTAAAACTCAACTCAGACAAAACGGAGGTGCTCATCCTAGGATCCTCTCCCTCTGCCTGGGACGACTCTTGGTGGCCTTCCGCCCTGGGCACAGCACCCACACCCACAGATCATGCACGTAACCTTGGCTTTATCCTAGACTCATCTCTCTCGATGTCCAGACAAGTCAACACAGTCTCATCCTCCTGCTTCAACGTACTTAGCATTCTCAAAAAGATCTTCCGTTGGATCCCCCTCGAAACAAGAAAAACTGTCACCCACGCACTGGTCACGAGTCGGCTGGATTATGGTAACACACTATACGCCGGAATCACAGCAAAATTACAGAAAAAACTACAACGCATCCAAAACGCATCAGCGAGACTCATATTGGACATTCCTCGCCAAGACCACATCACCGGACACCTAAAAGACCTCCACTGGCTTCCCGTCAACAAAAGAATCACATTCCGCCTTCTCACCCACGCACACAAGGCCCTTTACAATCTAGGACCCGAATGCCTCAACACTCGACTGTCCTTCTACAAACCCACCCAACAACTAAGATCGTCCAATTAAGCCCTCGCCGCCGTCCCGCGCATCCGAAAATCCACCATGGGTGGCAGATCCTTCTCCTTCCTTGACCTGGAACTCACTCCCCACTCAGCTCCGACTTACTCAAAACCACATCTCCTTCAGAAAAGAACTTAAAACCTGGCTATTCGACAAATAATGTATCCCTTCCCCAAGCACCTTGAGACCCTCTGGGTGAGCAGTGCGCTATACAAATGCCCGAACTTGAACTTGAACTATATACACCATGTGTATGTTAACACAGAATGTGCTCAATGCTGATATTCCTCTTACAAAAGTACAATAAAGTTTACTTTTCTGAACGTATACCTCTAATCTATAATTTACGCAACACCTTCAAATTATTATAACTTGCGCACCTCAATGCACAGTGTATTCAGCTCTGTGGCCATTCTACATTAACTCACCACTTTACCATACACTCTGTTCTTACAAAAGATTTGATATTTGATGTCATAATTTTTCTTATAAATACTATTATTTTATTTGGTATAATTGAGATAATATAAAATGGTATGAGCAGTGCACGAAGAAAGGTGAAAGTTATAGTTAATGTAGTGTGGCTGCCAAGTTGAATACACTGTGTATGGAGGTGCATGAGTATATATATATGTATATATGGTGAATAAATCTTTGTGTTGAAAAGGAATATCTGGAGCTTTGTTTTTGGGGCGATTAATTCATGTGTAGTGAACCTGAGCAGGGTTGTAGCCTGTTTTAATTGGGAAGCAGATCATTGTGGATATATATATATATATATATATATATATATATATATATATATATATATATATATATATATATATATATATATATATATATATATATATATATATATATATATATATATTACCTACTGGCGGTCGCCAGTAGGTAGTTATAGTTAGGATTTTTTTCAATGTTAAATCTCAAAATTCTATTTGGAATAACTTTGGCACCGGTTGACGAATCTGCCTGAAAATTTCCTGAAAATGGCCTCGTCGAGCTCCGGTCCTTCCTTGAAAGTTTGGGGGGGATTCGTCAAGCGGGGGCCGAGATAAAAGGGGGGTCCCAAAACGCGTTTTCCCCATGTTAATTTCCATAGGGCGGTCGATTTCACTTTTAGCCCGAACGGCTGAATGGATTTACACCAAACTTGGCAAAATTGTAGGGACTGGTAGCCCGATGTGCCTTTGCTATGTCTCAAGATATGTGCTCCAGTGGATTTTGAGTAATTTAGGTTCAAAAAAATATATATATCTATAGCAGCGCACCGGTGCGCGCACCGGAGAGCGCTCCAGGCGCGACACGCGAGGTGCGCATGAAAAGCTGATTGGCTCTCGGGTGTCTGTAAACATTCCAAACAGTCCAGAGCGGTCGCCATCTTGTGTCTCGGTAAAATCGAGACATAAGAGGTGGCTAAAACAAAGTGGGAACTGACCATAAGGCGTCAGGGATAGACCCCTTTGACCCCCTAGGTTTGATGTGGGGGCTATAAAAGGGCCCCGCGGGGCATTTAAATTATTTTTTTTTTTTCGTTTTGCGCGGGGGAAGCGCACGGTGCGCGCACCGGGGAGCGGCCCTGGGAGCGCACTATGATGAAAAAAGGTGACAGAGTGTTTAAAAAATGAAGTTTTGATTTAGAAATTGGAGGTAGTTCTAAAAAGAACTTTTTTTTTTCTTCTTTTTGTTGTTTTATATTTTTTTTGTGTTTTTTGAACTTTTTGAACTTTTTTTGGCTTTTCAAAACAGTTTTATATATTTTTTTGTATTTTTTTGGGGGGAGAAACAAAAAAAGGGAATTGAAACTGGCTCAACTGAAGCAAAAAAACAAAAAACCCCAAAAATTACTTCTTTTTGGGGCACTTGTGATTATCACCTGCAAGGACGATGAGTTTCACACTTTGTTCCCCATAGGAGATAAGTTTGCCACAAGCAGTGCAAGTAATTTTAAAATCAGCAAATCTCGGCTGAATGCAAGGCATCACCTCTGATGTTTCTGGTTCCGAGGAAGTGGGTTGGTTTCTTTGGGAGGGGGTCCTTGATGAATGGGGGAGGTTACTGGCCAGTTCCCGGAACTCTGCACGAGAGTAGTTGTTTGGATGCTTTCTTGTCATGTGCCGAATCATGGTATAGTTACCAAAAGAATATTTCTTATTTGGGTTGCCCCGTGAAAGTTCATCATTGCAGATGAGGCAAGTGACTTTGGGCGCATTCACCTTTTTTTTCCCCTCTGGAATTGAAAAAAACTGCCAAATAAAGTGTGGTTTGGGTTTATAAGGTGTATTTTCTTCTGGCAGCCATCTTCTTCTCCCCTCCTCCTCTTCCTCTTCCTCTTCCTCCTCCTGTTCTTGACCACCAATATAATTTGGAGCTGGTCCTCTTGGTTGTTGTGGTGGTGGTGGTGGGGCAGATGCACCAGCTGATGCTACTAATGAAGCCAGTACAAAATATTACTCAAAGAGCAAAAAAGTAGACAGAGCAACAAACAGGTCTTCCTCAGTCAAAGGACAAAGTCAGAATAAGGAAAAAAGGTGGGGTCTTTCATCATTTAGAAAAAAAAACTGTCCTGAACCAATGAGAAGTGTTATTTTCAGGTCACAAGACCAGGGGCTTCATCATTATGAAACCAAAACTGTTATGAACCAATGAAAAGTGTTATTTTCTGCTCACATGACCCGACGCGCTTACGCTACGCGCCCGGGGCGCGCCCGGGGGCGCGCCCCGGGTCGCGCAGCGTAAGCGCGTCGGAAGTTTACGTTGTGCGATCGTATTCGCTCGAGTACTTCCGGGTGCGCTTACGCCGTGCGTATCACGCGGTCGCGGCTACGCGATACGTCACGATCATGTTTTCGTTTGCGATATTGGCGCTCACGGGACGCTCCCCGGAGCGCGCCCCGGGGCGCTTTGTAAAAATACGCTTTTCGGGGCACTCCCCGGGGCGCGCTCCGGGAGCGCTCCCCAAAATAATTTAAAAAAAAAAAATTGGGATAATTGTAGGGACAGGTAGCCCTATTCTGAAGTGGTTTGTAAAAAACATTAACTTTAGAAAAATATGTATTGTGCTACATTGGGCTTAATATATGTTAGAGCCAAAATGTAGCCCAAATGTAGCCCAAAGTAGCCCAATGTAGCCCAAAGATGGCCACCAGAGATCAAAAATTGAAAATGTAGCCCAAAATTCAACTAGATGTAGCCCAACTGTAGCCCAATGAGAGAATGTACCAGAGTGTTAAAAAGAACAACTAGAGTGCTAACAGTCTTATTTATAAAGTGAAACTTATAGTTAGGAATTAGCATTAAAAAAACCTTTGAAATTCACTGAAAAAACCATAGGTTTCACACCAGTTATAGTTAGGAATTAGCATTTAAAAAACCTATTAAATTCACTGAAAAAACCATAGGTTTCACACCAGTTATAGTTAGCTGGAAATTTTACTGATATAAAACCATTGAAATTCCCACGTTATAGTTAGTCGGACTCACTATAACTTGCGCGTGCAATGCACTGCTGATGACATCACATATTACATCACTCATGACATGGTCAGTGACATCACTCATGACATCACTGATGACACCATCCAGTGAATATGTGTCTTTCTGAAAAATAAATATTAGTGAGTTATGTTTTAATATTTAAATTCATATATTAGTGTTTCACTTTGTGTATAAGTGGCTACGTGTGTTGGTAAGTAGCTACATGCGTATGTATATGGGTTATTTGATATTTTTAGTAGTATCAGTATGAGTGTCTATATGGTTTGGTGGAGGTATTACTTAGCACATAGATGCATGAGTGACTGACTCTTTGTTTGTATGTGTTTTGAAGACAGCATATGTACAGGACTGTATGGGTGGATGAGTGTCTATATGTGTTTGTTAGTGAGTGAATGACTGTCCCACTAGTGTCTTTATCAGTAACTACATATGTTTTAATCTAGTATATATGAATATTGATGTATATAAGTGAGTATATGTGAGAGTAAGAGATTGTAAGATTTCCTGTTTAAATAAGTATGTGTTTCTATAAGTGATTGTTTAAGAGAATAAATATGTGTAATTTTCAATAGAAGTAAGGTGGAAGTGTGTGTATAACTCTATATTCAAATAAATGGTTGTTCAATAGTTTATTTGCACGTGTGAATATGTGTGTGAGTAACTTTTGGATGAATGTCGGTGTGTAACAGGATGTATAGGTGTATCTCTTCATATGATGAGTGAGTATATGTATGAGTGACTATATAGAACTGTTGGTGAATGAATGGATGTGTACATAGATAGTGGAAGTACAGAATTGCTTGTTGTAACTGATATAGGTATGTCCATTTTTTAAAAATTTCAGTTTCTATTTTTGAATATGTGTCTCAAGGGTTACTTTACACTGAGAGGAGGTCTGTGACTGTGTCACAAGGATGGTGTCATCAGTGATGTCATGAGTGATGTCACTGACCATGTCATGAGTGATGTAATATGTGATGTCATCAGCAGTGCATTGCACGCGCAAGTTATAGTGAGTCCGACTAACTATAACGTGGGAATTTCAATGGTTTTATATCAGTAAAATTTCCAGCTAACTATAACTGGTGTGAAACCTATGGTTTTTTCAGTGAATTTAATAGGTTTTTTAAATGCTAATTCCTAACTATAACTGGTGTGAAACCTATGGTTTTTTCAGTGAATATATATATATATATTACCTACTGGCTATCGCCAGTAGGTATATATAGTTAGGATTAATTCCCTATGGCATTTCTGAAAATTCTATGTCTAATAACTTTGGCGTTTGTGGACGGAATCGGCTGAAATTTTCAGGAAAATGGCACATTTTGTGTCTGAGCAGCCCCTGAAAATTTGGTGGGGTTTCGTCAAGGGGGGGCCGAGAAAAAAGGGGGGTCCCAAAACGCGTTTTTCCCATTCATTTTTCCATAGGGCGGTTGGACTCACTTTTAGCTCGAACGGCTGAATGGATTTGCACGAAACTTGGCAAAATTGTAGGGACTGTTAGCCCGATGTGCCTTTGCTAGGTCTCAATATATGTGCTTCAGTGGATTTTGAGAAATTAACGTTTAAATCAAGATATATATCTGTAACAGCGCTCCGGGCAGCGATCCGGTCCGCTTACTTTTCGCGTTTCGGAACTTTGCGCGCAGAAAGCTGATTGGCTCTCCGGTGTCTGTCAACATTCTAAACAGTCCGGAGCGGCCGCCATCTTGTCTCTCGGTAGGATCGAGAGAGAAGAAGAGGTGAAAAACGAAGGGGGAATTTAATGAAAGGGGGCAAGGTATCCCCCTCTTGACCCCCTAGGAATGTTGTTGGGGTTATTAAAGGGTCCCGTGGGGAAAAGAAAAAAAAAATGATTTTTCACGGTAGAAGCGCTTCGCGGGCCGCGAACTGGGCCGCAAACTGGTAGCGAAACGGGAATTCGCCATTTTGTGCTTCGTTAATTAATTACTAGGTATAAGGGGGTGCGGGAGACGTATCCTAATCCCCTATGTTTCCTGAGGGTGGCTGAGGAGGCTGATATATGTTGATACATCTCTTCCAGCGGCTGTGCGTGAGCTTTTTTTTGTTTTTGCTGCGTGACAGTCCGGAGCGGCCGCCATCTTGTCTCTCGGTAGGATCGAGAGAGAAGAAGAGGTGAAAAACGAAGGGGGAATTTAATGAAAGGGGGCAAGGTATCACCCTCTTGACCCCCTAGGAATGTTGTTGGGGTTATTAAAGGGTCCCGTGGGGAAAATAAAAAAAAAAATGATTTTTCACGGTAGAAGCGCTTCACGGGCTGCAAACTGGTAGCGAAACGGGAATTCGCCATTTTGTGCTTCGTTAATTAAATTACTAGGTATAAGGGGGTGCGGGAGACGTATCCTAATCCCCTATGTTTCCTGAGGGTGGCTGAGGAGGCTGATATATGTTGATACATCTCTTCCAGCGGCTGCGCCATCTTGCCTTTTTTCCAATGCCACAATTTTGTCGTGCACGGCAGCCATTTTAGATGCCAGGCTGGTCCCAGGCTATCACCTACCCCTGCGGATGTAGTTTATGGCCCCAGCTGTAGAGAATTCAGACATGCCAACCCTCCCGATTCAGGTGTGTGACTACTGATTTCAGTGCTAGTCTCCCGCCTCCCGATTTCTGCAAGCAAAAACCCGGGGGCATATTACGAACAACTAGCGATAATTTTTGTCTCTAACTTGTTTAGAGACAAAAATTATCGCCGCACATCGGCGATTTTTATCGCAGATAAACCTTGCTATTATCGCAGAAAAGTCAGCGATATTCATGTATTATCGAGCAAATGCTCTTAGCCATGTTATCCACCTCCCATTGGATAACATGGCTAAGAACTGCTCAGGGCAGGTGTTAGATTTTGGAGATATTCGCGCTTAGCGCGAATATCTCCAAAAGTTGGTAATAGGAGATAGCGATGTTAGGGACTGTTTCCAGTCGCTAACATCTTGGCACGCCACTTTGCATGTCATTAGTGATAAGTATCACTGACATGCAAAGCGGGGCCCAAGATGGTCGCTATCTCCTTTTAGCTGTCACTAACTGGTGTTAGCGACAGCTTGGTAATAGGGAGATAATTTTATCTCCGCTTTCATGGCTTTTAAAGCCAAAAAAGCGGAGATAAACCCCCTTGATAATATGCCCCACGATTCCTTGGGGGTTTCAGCTGACAGGGCTTGGTATTGTGTTACATGGTAATTTTTCCAGGAAACGTCAGAGGGTCGATGCAGGGGTTCTAGAAGAGGTGATAAACCATTTAAGCCTCATGAACAAGCGCATGGTCTTTTAAAGATTTGTGAAGTACTCGGGGCGGCGGTGTGTGTGTGCCCTCTTTCAGGAGCGGGCGGGGGGGCACTGCCAGCAACTTGCCAGGTCAGGTAGTGTTCAACACGTGCATCACCCTTTCTCTGCCTGCTATTGCGCTCCATGCTTCGGAAAGGTAAGAAAAAGAACGTGCATTTGAGTTTGAAATGTCCGATCCTGCAGCAGCACACTTCCAAAGCCCACACATGACAATAACCCGATTCAAGGCCCTATTCACCCGTTTAAAAAAAAATAGATAACACTCCAACAAAGTAAGATTATAAAACTTTATTAACTTTTAACTATAATGAACGGAACAAAAACTAAAAACATTTAAACATTTTTCAACTCAAAAAGCAACAATGGTTAGAAGCTGTCTTTTGTGCGAATAGTCCCAAGGCAGCACAACGTGCAGAGTTCTGGACGGCACCCAGGTGATGTCGCCTGGGTGCCGCACTGGTTTTGGGATCCTACAATGCAGCACAGAAAAACAGCGTGGGGCGTCCCGGGTGGTGCGGGGGGAGGCCTCGTCAGTAGCGGTCTGTTGTGCGAATAGTCCCAAGGCAGCAGAACGCGTTGAGATGTTGATGGGACTGTGTCCAGTGTCCCATGGCTGACACAACATGTACGACAGGCACCCAGGTGATGTCCAGTAAACTGCCGCACTGGTTTTGGTATCCTACAATGCTGCTCTGAAAATTGGCGTGCGGCGGCCCGGGGGGGGGCGTGGGGGAGGCGGCGTGAACGGGCCTCCCCAGGTGGCGGCCATCTAGCTGAGTTGCGCCCGCTCTTGCGGCTACAGCGTCTCGCTCACCATGTTGTTGAGTTGCTCCCACTCTTGCAGTGCAGCGATAGGCGGCTGCCACATGGCTCTTAAAATGGCGGACGGCTCCTCGGTTTTGGGCCTGGTCCACTGAAATGGCCCTGGGACACCTTGGAACTCGGACGCTTGCCTGTTAGGGCTTGGGCTCCATTCTCGAAAAGCGTCCCCTCAGCCGTGAAGATTCTACAACAGTCTTGGGGGCCCCCGACTCCCGCAGGCTTCCGGTGGGGAGCGGCTGCCATGATTGCTCGCGGAATGACCACGACGGAGCCACGAGATGGTGGTGCTCTCATGCTGACGCCAGCTTCAGTCTGAATGATCCAGAAACAAGGTGGGGCTTTCATCGTTTGGGAAAAAAAAATGTTCTAAACCAATGAAAAGTGTTATTTTTAGGTCATATGACCAAGACTTCCATCTTTAGGAAACCAAAAGTAAAATGAACCAATGAAAAGTTTTATAAACAAGTCGCATGACCTGTTATGCGGCATAGGGCTACAAAAAGCGTAGAAAATCCGTTGGCACGTGAGGCGGCGTCAGTAGCGGACCGATGTGCGAATAGGCCGAAGGCAGCACAACGCGCCGAGATCCGGATGGCACCGAGGTGGTGTCCAGCAAATTGCCGCACTGGTGTGGCCATCCTACAATGCTGCGCCGAAAGACGGCGTGTCCAGCTGAGTTGCGGTCACTGTTGCGGTACAGTGACTCGAACGCGCCGAGATCCGGATGGCACCGAGGTGGTGTCCAGCAAATTGCCGCACTGGTGTGGCCATCCTACAATGCTGCGCCGAAAGACGGCGTGTCCAGCTGAGTTGCGGTCACTGTTGCGGTACAGTGACTCGAACGCGCCGAGATCCGGATGGCACCGAGGTGGTGTCCAGCAAATTGCCGCACTGGTGTGGCCATCCTACAATGCTGCGCCGAAAGATGGCGTGTCCAGCTGAGTTGCGGTCACTCTTGCGGTACAGTGAGTCGGACGCGCCGAGATCTGGATGGCCCCGATGTTGTGTCCAGCAAGTTGCCGCACTGGTGTGGCCATCCTACAATGCTGCGCCGAAAGTCGGCGTGGGGTGCCCCGTTGGCTTATGAGGTGATGTCAGTAGTGGACCGATGTGTGAATAGGTTGGAACCAGCACAAGGCGCCAAGATCCGAATGGCAAGTTCTGGATGTTGAGTGCCATAGTTGAGAGTTCTGAGCAGTGCTTGTAAGAC
This sequence comes from Lissotriton vulgaris, assembly GCF_964263255.1. Taxonomy (NCBI): domain Eukaryota; kingdom Metazoa; phylum Chordata; class Amphibia; order Caudata; family Salamandridae; genus Lissotriton; species Lissotriton vulgaris. Next base: position 1,522,833,543 of record NC_141689.1, read on the forward strand.
TATCTGAAGTTTATTATAAGAATCAGAGTAAGTTGAAGACTGTCTGAAGCTTATTTGCACCTTTTGCAGCTTCACTATTGCCCAAGGTGGTGTCCAGCAAATTGCTGCACTGGTGTGGCCATCCTACAATGCTGCGCCGAAAGACGGCGTGTTCAGCTGAGTTCCGGTCACTCTTGCGGTACAGTGACTCGAACGCGCCGAGATCCGGATGGCACCGAGGTCGTGTCCAGCAAGTTGCCGCACTGGTGTGGCCATCCTACAATGCTGCGCCGAAAGTCAGTGTAGGGTGCCCCGTTGGCTTATGAGGTGATGTCAGTAGTGGACCGATGTGTGAATAGGTCGGAACCAGCACAAGGCGCCAAGATCCGAATGGCAAGTCCTGGATGTTGAGTGCCTCAGTTGAGAGTTCTGAGCAGTGCTTGTAAGACTGTCTGAAGCTTATTTGCACCTGCTGCAGCTTCACTATTGCCCTGGTGTGGCCAAAGGTCGCACATGACATAGGCGGCCGGCTCCCGAGGTCCGGCGGAACTTTTTTCCTTTTCCTTTCTGCTTCTTTTCCTACAATCCGTTTCATCTGAAGACACGACCAGGTCCCTGAATGTGTGTAGGGGGACGCTATTGATTGAATGAAAATGGCGGCTTGACACAAAGCTGACTCAAGCGTTACTGTTGATGCTATACAGACAAAAATTGGTTTTCAGTTTGTACATTCTTCATGTTTTTTTTTTCCATCCAAGTCTGATTGAGAGTTTGTAGAAAAATGGCTTCAGATTTTCCACATACTACTCTTCAACATTCTTCCTAAATGTAACAATGTGAAACTCACTAGGAGAACGGCTGTTTCTGTTTCCTTTCAAAATGCTGCCAACAATATTTTCTGAATGGAAGACACCATCTTGTAGCATAAAGGGCCGAAAGGGGTTCTGGTCTGGCCGATGGTTGGTGGAGACATTTTGACTATATCTTGGACCTGCCCGGCCTCGCCCAAAATGGCGCCGGTATAAATGGGACTCGTAACTCCTTGCCCGCAAATGTATATCTAGAAAATGTTATTGTAAGTGGCCCTGTCGTATTTTAATTACAAAATGTACGTCCACCGATTCCGCAACTGTTAGACACCTTTGTTCTTGCAACCTAATGGCCCGCTCGTTACGTTCTTCTACAGTGTAAATGTCTCCTCATCATATACGATTTCAGTTTGCTCCGTGGCCGGCCCACGTGGTTATAGGCCCGTATTTGTATACTGACATTTTCACAATAAAGGTTTTCAAAACAAAACACGGTAGTAGTATTTACATTGGTAAAGTTTTTACTTTTAGTCACTGTTTTCGAATCAGTAAAAGGCAAGTGAAATAAAGCAGTCCAATTACATGACGGATAAAAGGTATAATATGTAGGAACGCAGTAAAGATAAATGGTCAAGGGCAGTTGTGTTTTTCATGTCTGCAACATAAAGTGATCGATAAGAATCTGATAATCAGGCGTATCGGCGACTAAGACAGCAGGCCGAATCTCTTTTACTCAACGGCTCCGTCATGGAAGGAAGAAACGCCCTTTTTCTCGAAAAAGAAATATATTTTACTTGCAAGACAGTTGTAAATTTTCCGGGAAAGTACATTAGACTGGAATATTATAACATATGTTTGAAAAAAAAATATTGTTCGAAAACAATAAAAAGCGTAATTTTTAGGTCATATGATCAAGCTTTTCATCATTAAATTAACAAAAGTAAAATGAACCAATGAAAAGTTTTATTAACAAGTCACATGACCTGTTATGCTTACGTTACGCGCTGCGCGCCGCGCCTCGGATCACTTCCGGGTGCGCTAACGCGGCGTGTCATATAACGCATTACGCGACAACGTAGGTCAAGAATATAGTCAAAATGTCTCCACCAACCAGCGTTCGGAACACAACCCCTTTCAGCAGTCCAAAAAGTTCTGTTAAATGACAACAGAGGGGACAGGCAACAAGAACCATCAGTCAAAGAGGGGAGGGCAAGTTCTTCTCTTCCGGGTCATGTTGGGTCGCTACCGGAACTGATCGAATTGGTAGTCTACAGTGTTTCTGGATGTTTCAGACTAAAGCTGGCGTCAGCATGAGACCACTACCATCTCGTAGCTCCGTCGTGGCCATTCCACGAGCAATCATGGCAGCCGCTCCCCACCAGAAGCCTGCGGGAGTCGGAGGCCCCCAAGACTTTTGTAGAATCTTCACGGCTGAGGGGACGCTTTTCGAGAATGGGACCCAAGCCCTATCAGGGAAGCGTCCGAGTTCAAAGGTGTCCCAGGGCCATTTTAGTGGACCAGGCCCAAAACCGAAGAGCCGGCCGCCATTTTGAGAGTCCTGTGGCAGCCGCCTATCGCTGCACCGCAAGAGCGGGAGCAACTCAACTACATGATGAGCGAGACGCTGTAGTCGCAAGAGCGGGCGGTAAACAGCTGAATGGCGGAAGAGGCACAGTGTAGCAAAAGCGGGCGGAATGGCAACTGAAACGGTAAAGGGGCGCCCCACTACAGCGTGTCTTCAGGTCAAACGGATTGTGGGACAAGGTTCAGAATTGAAGAGTCATCAAAAGGCAAAAAGTTCTGCCGGACCCCGGGAGCCGGCCGCCTATGTCGGGGGCGATCTCAGGCTACACCAGTGCTATAAGACTTGGGGAGGGTGTCGGAGCCAAGCGTCTTCTCCGAGTCCATGGCCATCACACCGCCCCTAAGGGGCCTCCGTCAAGCTGTTTAGGAAGGTAACATATCACATTGTTTTCTAATGCAGTCAGGTCCACAAACGACACTCACTTACTTTGAGAATAGTGAAGCTGCAGTAGGTGGAAATAAGCTTCAGACAGTGTTACAAGCACTGCTCAGAACTCTTAACTATGGCACCCAACATCCAGAACTTATGCCATTTGAGAATGGCAGTGACATCGAAGCAACTCAGGGACCAAAACCATTAACGTACTTTCACGTATGAAAATCTTACTTGGGGAGGGGGCAGGAGCGAAGCGCCCCCTCCCAGTCAGCGCCACCACACCGTATGTTGAAAATTTGAAGCCATCGTTCTACAAAGTCAACCAAACTTGGATTGAAAAATCTAGAAAAATGTACAAACTGAAAACCAGTTTTGGTCTGCATAGCATCAGTAGCAACGCTTGAGTCAGCTTTGTGTCAAGCCGCCATTTTGATTCAACAAAGCACAGGCATTGAAAAAGGCTCAAACTCAGAACTCTGAACTATGGCACCCAACATCCAGGAGGTTGCCATCCGGATCTTGGAGCCTTGTGCTGCTTTCGACCTATTCACACATCGGTCCACTACTGACATCATCTTATAAACCAACGTTATGTAAATAGTTTTTTAATAAAATGTTTTACCCTGTTTCTTTGCTGGTGTGTTGTCTATATTTTTAATATTTGCATAGGGTTTGTCGTTATTTTGTGCGGGATGGGTGATGGAGCCGAGCTGTCTTGCAGCCCTCATGGTGTGGAGCTCAGTTCATCTCACTATTTTCGTATTTCTCATGAAGGGTTGTTCCTAATATTTCTATTTTAGCGAGGTCAAAAAGAGATCCAATTAGTGGCCTACTGATTTTGCTTGATTACTTTTATTTTTTTACACGATTTTTCACTATCTGCAAAGACTAAACAGAGTATTGCGACTTTGTGCTTGTTTGTAAATAGAGAATGATCCAAAGAGAACCAATTCTAAAACAGTAAATGCTTGGACAACAATCAATCAAATGGAGAGACAAGCAGGCACGACGGATTACAACGGGGGTAAAGGCCTGCGTTAACTACCCTTCAGTATCTGCAAAGAGAGAGTACTACTAAGACAAAAGAGGGGAGGGGGGGGTGCAGCGTTCAAAGCACATCAGCGTGCATAAATACGAACATTTTTTTATCTATCACGTACTTGACATTTTAAAGCTTTTCATATTTGCTATTAAAAAACCAATGAAATTCACAGAAAAAACCATAGGTTATAGTGGATATATAGTTAGGAATTTGCATTTACAAAACCTTGAAAATTCAATGAAAAAACCATTGGTTTTAGGCCATATATAGTTAGGGATTTGCATTTACAAAACCTTATTTTACTCGCATAAAACCATTGAAATTCCATATATAGTTATAAGCGCTAACTATATATCGCGCACCCGCAATCCACTGCTGATGATGTCACATATTACATCATTCATGACATGGTTAGTGACATCACTGATGACATCACTGATGACATCTCAAATGACATCACTGATGACATCACTGAAAACATCTCATTTGACATGACTGATAACATCACTGATGATATCATTCATGTGATAATACGATGAACCTCTTCAGACTCTAATATAACCTTAGATACAATCAGTGTAAACAGACACTCACAGACTGTCACTCATCCATGGAGTTACTCACACACCTAGTCAGTCATGCAAAGAATCAATCACACCTCCATTTCCTCAACTATACAGTTATACAAACTTTACTTATTCAAACATATACTAACACATATTTACTCTATTATACAATCCCTGATACAAGTTCACAATGATCCATACAGCCACTCACACATTCACTGGCTCTTATGCACAGTTATTTATATATGTCAACTCTCACATGTACTGTGTTTTACATATGTACTTACTTTGACATGTAGCACTGAGATATCCATTCACTCACCAATACACTCATGCACACAGTCAACCGCCCATACAGCTGTTTCCACATGCACTTTTGAAACCATACATCTAGTGAATCAACTGCTCACACATCTATGCACAGAGTCACACACCTCCCAGCCACCCACACACACACTCAGTATCCCATACAAATACTTGGGCAACCAATCAATAACCCATATAGTTACTCATATAGCTACTTATCAACACATGCAACAGTTTACAGAACAACAGACATAATGATGCACAAATTAAGACAGTTCAGTCACTAACCCATGCACTCAGTGAGACACATTTAATCACTCACTCATACAGTCAGTCATGCACCTACTAAATCCTTCATCCAGACACTTATATATCCACTCATTCTTCAATATGTAAGAGATATTTTAACTTTACAGAAACATACAGTCACTGGATGTTGTCATCAGTGATGTCATCAGTGATGTCATTTGAGATGTCATCAGTGATGTCATCAGTGATGTCACTAACCATGTCATGAATGATGTAATATGTGACATCATCAGCAGTGGATTGCGGGTGCGCGATATATAGTTAGCGCTTATAACTATATATGGAATTTCAATGGTTTTATGCGAGTAAAATAAGGTTTTGTAAATGCAAATCCCTAACTATATATGGCCTAAAACCAATGGTTTTTTCATTGAAATTTCAAGGTTTTGTAAATGCAAATTCCTAACTATATATCCACTATAACCTATGTTTTTTTCTGTAAATATATATATATATATATATATCTCATTTGAGATGTCATCAGTGAAGTCATCAGAGATGTCGCTGACCATGTCATGAGTGATGTAATATGTGACATCATCAGCAGTGCATTGCGGGGGCGCGAGTTATAGTTAGCTCAACTAACTGTAACAGCCAAATTTCTCTGGTTTTGTACGAGTGAAATGTCCAACTAACTATAACGTTCCAGAAACCTGTGTTTTTTTCAGTGAATTTCTAAGGTTTTTTAAATGCTAATTTCTAACTATAACGTCCCTGAAACCTATGTCTTTTTTCAGTGAATTTCAAAGGTTTTTTAAATTATAATTTCTAGATATAACATCTCTGAAATGTTAAGTGTATAAATAGCACCTAAACACATAGAGTCATTAAGCAGTGCCCAGGTGCAGCAGGAGGGCCAGGGTGATTCTATGACTGCATGGGTAGTGTGTGGGTTATTACATGAGTGCACACATACAGCCTGCATGATTGCATGACTGTAGGGGTAGTACATAACTAGCGCCTGTGTGATTGCATCTGGGGGATTACTGCAATAAATAAAAAGTGAGTGGGTGATTTTATATGTCCATGAGTACTGGCTGGGTGATTACAGAAGTACTAAGCTACTACCTGAGTACCTTTTTAGAACCAACTTATAAATTAATAAACTGTTTTGTTTTTTACACATACAATTTTTTAAAACCATTATTGGGATTCGTGCACTCAGCGCAAATTCACAAAACAAAAGCACAAACTCAATGCACTTCAACTTTAACTATTATTTTTTAATTTTATATATTTTTAACAACTATAAATTGTAATCTTGTCATTAACTTCAATCACAGTACCTTTTTAAAACAACTTCACAAATACTGCACTACCAACTGCATTATATACTACTTGATTAATTATTTAAGGTGGATTCGCGAAGCCAACGTGATGTTACACGGGGGGCGCTGAGAGCCGCCTTGGAGTCACGACTCTAAACTCGAATAAAAAAAACAATCCCCTTTAAAAATTTCGTATCCGCCCCGGGGACCCCATCCCATAGGGCATGCCACAATTTTTTCCCTAATATAGAAATCGGGCGACTGTGTGGCCCCCCTCCTGAGGCTAATAGTGGCCCCAGAGACCACATCCCCAGGGGCCTAGCGTCTTCTTAAAAAAAAATTAGAGGAGGGGACCTGCATGCCTTCCTCCTGGGCCACTTCAGGCCCCGGGGACCCCCTCCCCCGAGGCTGGCCCTTAGCGTTGGGGACCGTGGGGGAGCCCCAATGCCCCCACATTCCGCCGCCTCCCTGCCTCCTGCGGGAGCCGGCATTGATTGTGGGCAAGGGGAGCTGCTAATATGCAGCTCCCCTTGCTCAAAAGCAATCCTGCTTGCTTCAACTAATCAAAGCAGAGTTTTCTATGACAGGGATGGAGCCGTGTTCCCCGGGACATTGCAGGAACCGGCCCTGGGGGGTGCGGTCCCTAGGGCCATCAAGGGCTCCAGGAGGGGCTGTGGAGCCCCCTCCCTAAATTTGCATAGCCCCAGAAAGGTGGTGGTCCCCGGGGCTTGGAGGGGCCCACAAGCCCCCCCCAATTAATGAAAGCAAGCCCTGGGGAGGTGGTGGTCCCCGGGGCAACATTGGGGGGGGGGTTACGACACCCCTACAAAGTCTATGGAAATAACATGGGAAAACTTGCTTTGGGACCCCCCTTTTTTTCGGCCCGCTTGATGAATCACCCCAAAACTTTCAAGACAGGAGCTGACCTGAGTGAAAAATGAGTTTTGAAAATTTTGTAAAGATTCGTCAAACGGCGCCATTGATATTGGCAAAAAAAAAAACGCTTTTTGAATAAAAACGAGGTCCTAATTATACCTACTGATATATATATATGTAACTCCAAGGTAATCCTTACTCCACAAGAGCAAGGCACGCACACGAAGACTGCAGGATAAAGCTTCTTTATTTAAAAGGGTTTCCTCCGACCCAGCGACTAATGAGACGCGTTTCGGCTGACTGAGTCAGCTCCGAGGAAGAAATCACGGACTCCCACGCAGCATTAGTGGGTGAAGCAGTGCAATTTATTCAGTGAAAGATAACAACGGAACAGTGCCCTCCACTACGCGTTTCGCTCCTCCTGGGAGCTTGATCACATGATGCGTCTCCATTTTACTGACGTATTTAAAGTGAAAAAGGTGCACAATCAGCTGTAGAAAATGAGCTAACCATGTTGCAATAAACATAAACAACAGACTCAGGCACTTGTAGTGGTCTCTAAAACGCGAACTGAAACTGCTAGATATACACTTGAGAGAGCGTAAAGTGCATAGTACATTTTGCAGCAGTGAAACTGAATACATACATAGTGCAACTATTATCGAGTTAGAGTCCTAAAATAAAAGACCCAAACCAGTTCCTAATCACTGCTGTAAGACAGATCTCGGCGAGTGCCGAAAAGTGAAGCACCTAAAATACATCTTCTCATTAAACCTAGCATTCAATAATTGTTTCGACTGAAGTTAAAAAACAGTGCAAAAAAGGCAAGACAGCAAATATTCATAAATTATGCAAACGATATTCTAAGATGTGTTACATCATCACAGTTAGGTCAAAATTAGCAGTAGGCAGATACATTTCGGTTTAGAAAATAGCAGCAAAAATATTCCATACTAAAATGCAAGTGCAATATTGTCAGGAAAAATTTCTAAGGACATAACTGAACCCAAACTGCTAAAAGACACAAAACTACGATGTATAACAATAGTTGATGTTAAGAAATGCATTGCTCTATAGGATTATGAAAAATTAAATAGCTAAAATGCCTTTAGCTCAAATTGATAGTCTGGATAAGAACAAAGTGCCACGTGCCTAAACAGTGCAAAAAATGTTGTGCAAAAAAGTACTGTGCAAAAAACATCTTATAAAAAACAGAGTTCCTTCTCCTGAGTTCAATGAGTCATAGGTGGTGTTAGAATCCCACAAGGGGACGTATACATCACTGGAAGGGATTAAGATGTTACACCGGTTACCAAATTTACAACTTCGTGCTAGTAGGGCCCAAAAGTACCATAAAAAACATGAAACAATTTTTATAAAAACATTTTTCATTCATTTATTTGAATTTTTAAAAAAAATTTGATCATAACATATTAATGCAATTAAAATCATATACACAAACGTTTTTCGTGGGGTTCAGACATTTAAAAAAACATACAATATTCTTTAAAAATTGCTATTCTAGCAATGTTTCATACAGATATTACAACATCAAGTTTACTAGTCAAAGGATTTCTATAGGAACGAAATTATTGACGCGGCGTTTCGGTGCCTCTTTATTATCTTGCACCTTCTTCAAGGACTCGTTCACAGCTTTATTTTATCTACAAAAACATATCATAATACATATCATTAGGCCCATGCTTTTTTACAACACTTGCACTTAGATTGCTATAACATTTTAGATTCTGTCCTGATATTTGGTAACCCCGAACACTTTACAATCCCTGATCTGTTTCTACATTGTAGTATATTACTACATTCTCACATCTTGAAGATATTGATGGTGAGGTTGTAACAGCCTTAGTTCATCGCTGATATACCGTGTCTTGGTTCTATTTGCTAGACACAATTGGGCTTTTTCGAAAAGTTCACAAAAAGGGGGAAAAAAGGATTTTAAAGTCATTCTTTACTATTGTTTCCCACCCCTTGGTTTTTTTTATTTTAAACTCACCCAGGTTGGATCTTCCCTGGTATTGTTTAACAAAAGGGGAACAACAGGTTTTAAAGTCATTCTTTACTCTTGTCTCCCACCCCTTGTTTTTTTTTAAAAAACGTACCCAGGTTGGTTCTTTCCTGGTTTTGTTTTACAGGTCTCTCTGAGCACGTATACATCCGCTCATGTTTCTTTTATCCTTTTATGTTAAGAAAAGGGAGTACATCTTGTTTTAGGTTACTCTCTTTGTTATACATTCACTCTATTTGTGGTGCACAATCTTACATTTTTATTTATTTTTACCTTGTGTGTAGATTTTATCCAAACTTCACTCAGGTTAGGGAAGAAAATGGACCAACTTCAATCCTATTAAGAGGATATATATCTGTTGTAAGAGTGGTTTACATGTTTGTTATTCACTTTGTTTTCTATTTTTTTACCTTATTTTTCCTACACCCCTAATGGGTATAGGTGGACAACTTGGCGTGCTAACTGTAGTCACATATTGATAGCAGCATTGTATTTTGAAAATTCACTTATTAAGTTATTCCTAAACGTGTTCCCCGTATTTGTCACTACTCTACATCCATAGTTAAAAAAGAGATTTTAGAAGGCTTACCAGTCCTATATTCTTGTTGTCTTAAATGGTTGGGGGGGACGCCTCTGGGAGCTACCTGGCGCTGTTCCATTCACCACTTTATCTGAGGAACAATTGAATTTTTTCTTCAATTATATTGGTTTTACTTTACTTAATAGAAACCTGAGTATTTATCTTAGGGATCTTACCTTTGTGGTAAAAAGCAATTGCTTTGTATTTAATCCCTCTGTACTTTTCTTCATACAGTCAGTAGTCACTTTCTTGGAGCTTATTTTGAAATTAGCTGTCCACTCTACAGAAAAGGATAGAGTTTTGTATTTACTAATCTTGGCAGCATTGTATATACCTCATATCTACCAAGGTATAGATTTTGGTAAAAAGACCCCCTATCTTACTTACTGGTAGCTGGTAGCTGAACTGCACGGCATCCTCCTCCTACTCCGATTGTTTGGAAGTTGTTTCCTCCCTTCCTTCGCCTGGTTTAAGTAGTCTAGTTAATTGGTTAATTGCTATCACCTTTGTTTGTATTGTTATACATTAGCGCATATTCAAAGGTTGGTCTGGGCAAACACACCGCCATTTTGTAGTGTGTTCTATACTGATAATCCTCTTTGGTAGACTCACCTTTGAGACAGTATATATTGCCTGGTGGGTTTCTATACTCACAGATTTCTTACTTTATTTTATTTTGTTTCAATATTCCTATTATGCTCGGGTTCTTTTGTGTAAACACAGTGGTTTATGTAGTATATTAATGCGATGTTGAATCATGTTTTTAATTGCCACTGTAGTATCTCGACATCAGTTTTCATAGATTAAGATCTCTGCCCTGCATTCATAAGCTAATTTTAAAGAATATGGCTTTCTTAATAGTTTATCGGTACCGACCCGGGCTGCCTGAACGGCCGCCATCTTGGAACGGGAAAAAAACCGCTTTGAGTTCAAAAATCATTTTGATACCGAATATTATATGTTACTTTAAAAGCGTCACATTTACCAGTGCTATTTATCTCATTGTACTTCTTGGGTGTTTCTATATTTGGGTAGACACTCGGTCTTCTTATGCTCGATCAATTATTACTTATTTGCCGCCATCTTGGAATGGGAAAAGGAGTGTAATCTTATATACCTGTTGGTGTGCTACCATTGTTACTTTAGTCAATCATTTTGCGATAAAAATAATTTATATTATCTTGCTAACTCTTTATTCTTCCAATATTAGTTTTATTTTACTTTTCCAGTTTTACAACGTTGATGTTAGAATACTGTTCTTTTCTATTAGATTGCCTGCCGCCCTATTCGGTATGTCCTCCATAGAGCGCTATCAGTGTTGGCTCATCCTATGGGTATGTGTCATTGTGCAGACACTAATCCCATTCGTCATATCCATAACATACAAGGTGCATTGGGACCCTCTTTTGTGTTAGTACTGTGTTGTCTTGCAGTACGCTCCATTTGGCTGCTAGAATAAGATGTGTCACGGATATGTGTGGTTATTGTTGCCCTAGACTAAGGGTTAAAAAAAAAAATCTTTATCCCTCTATATCATGATGTTTAGGAATTGATTGGAAACTGCTTCTCGTTTATACTCAGTGTTTCCCTATTATTATTTGTCCTTATTAGTGCTCAGTATTTGCCTTAAAGGATTCTCTCCCATTCTTCTCTATTGTTCAGTCCTGTTTTGTAAGTGTTAAACTTGGACATGTAGTACTGCTCCCTGAGTTTGCGCTTCCTGGTCAGATCTCCTCCTCTTCTATTTAGACTTGTGACTTCTAGAACGCACCAACTAAGATATTCCACTTTGTGGCTTTTCTCCAAACAATGTGTCACTAGGGGTGCTCTTGTTTTTTTCGTACGGATAGCTGACTTGTGTTTGTTTATCCTGACTCTGATTTCTCGTTGTGTCTCCCCTATGTATGCCTTTTCGCATGGACATTTTATCATATAAATGACATTTTGAGTCCTGCAGTTAAACAGCGCTTTGTGTGTGTGTGTTATGTTGCCATAAATTATATTGGGGCCTGATATTATCAAAGGACAGTTTGTGCAGTTCCCATAGGCAAAATTGCCCGTTGGTGTTGAGCCATCGATAGTTCTGATTAGGTTCCCAAGAATGCAGACGACTGTTAGGAGATACGAGTAATTACATGATTCTCCAACAAGATCCGTCTCCTTTTTTGAAAGACGAAATAGTTGAGTTGGTCATGACGGCTGAACGAGATGGCTACATAAATAAACATGAAGCGGATTTCCTCACAAAATCAGAAGGCAAAATCCCGTACTTTTATTCATTACCAAAAACCCATAAAAATCGGCTCCCACCCCCAGGCAGACTGATCGTTTCGGGTATTGGCTCGTTACTAGAGCCATTATCTAAGTACTGTGATTTTTTCTTCAAACCACTAATCCAGTCAACCAGCACATATGTCAAGGATACCAAGAGTCTTTTGTCCTTACTTCTCAATGTCAGAATGCCCAGTGAACCATGCTTCCTTGTCTCTCTAGACATTGAAAGTTTATATACCTGCATTCCGCAGGATGTGACTTTGAAGGTTCTGGCCGATGTCTTAGAGAACTCCACGTGGGATTACACCACCTCCTGCACCTTTGTTATCGAGTGTGCCACTTTAGCCTTAAAGCGCAATTTTTTTCAGTATGAAGACACCATTTACTTGCAAAAGACGGGTACTTCGATGGGCAGCACTTTTGCCCCAAGCATTGCCGGATTGTACGTTCATAATTTTGAAAAAACGCACATCCTAGCCCGTACCAACCCCTACAGTCTCAATGTTATCCTGTGGCAGAGGTACATTGATGATGTGCTTTTAATCTGGCAGGGCTCCGAGGAGAGCCTCCTTGGCTTTTTCGATTGGGTCAATACCTGTGCCCCCCATTTGAAATTTACCCACCAGTACCATCCTAACTCAATCGTCTTTCTGGATGTAACAATAACCAGAGTGGGAGATCGTCTAATCACAAAAACTTACTACAAACCTACCAGTAAAAACAACTTACTTCATTTCTCGAGCTTCCATCCTCGCCCATTGCGTGAAATTTGCTGTTTGGCCAATATCTACAGATTCGTAGAAATTGTAGTAACTTAGACGATTTCAATGCACAAGCGGATGACCTAACGAATAAATTAACAGCAAGAGGTTACCCCAAAGGCATCCTGAAAAAAAGTCGCAAAAGGGCGAAGAACCAAAATCGTGAAGCCCTCCTGGAGGATTACAACAAAGACAACGAAGATGAGACACCCCTAACATGCGTGACAACCTACAGCAACATCTCGAATGCAGTGAGCAGATGTGTGGGTAAACACTGGCGCATTTTGACGAGCAATGGCCGTAAATGGAAAAAACGTCTTTTTTCCTATAAACGTGAAAGAAGCCTGCACGATGCATTGGCTCACACACGTCCCAGGAATGTAGAACAACACAGGACAACAATGTCCTTACCACATGGGGCCTACCTAGAGTTACTGGCCACTACCCTTGTGGAGGATGTAGTGTGTGCCACCTGACCTCAGCAACAAAAACACTCCATCTTGAGGAAGGTAAACTCTGGCAGATAAGAGGCCATACCAATTGTAATTCATCCCACGTCATTTACCTGGTGACATGCCCTTGTCGTCTCCGGTATGTGGGGATGACCACGAGAAAGATAAAATTACACATCGGTGAACACAGCAGCAACGTGAGGTGCCGCAAGACTACTACAAAACTAACCGCACATTTTCTCGAACTTGGCCACTGTCCAAATGATATAAGATGGACAGTTGTAGAACAGCTCAACTCTACAAACGAAAACACCCTGTTTGAACGGGAACAAAGATGGATATACCGTCTTTCCACACACCTAATTGGCCTAAACGATGCCATACCTTGCGGCTCAGTAATGCGACGCTAATTCACTAGGCATGTCTGTGTAGCTGTTCCCCTTTTTGGCCATTATGACTATGTGTGTTTTTTGTCTTTTACTCTTTATAATTGACTAAAGCCATTTGATATATGAGCTAGTAGGCTTTATGGTTCAGTGAGTAATATTCCGACACAATAACAAATATCCAAAATGATTAAATTAAACTCTTCGTTTTTCTTTACTATGGGTCTAGCACTTTTTGTCAACGGTCTGACTTTATGAAAAGGCAACAGTTCACTGAGGTCAGAAAGCATCCACCTTTCGTACATTAAGAGGGACGACAATACAGTGTTCATTATGATGCTAGTTATGGATAGGGCCCCTTTAAGAAAACCAAGGCAGCTCAATCTACATCACTGGCTATCACGTGACTGGCACTCCCTCCTTACGAACAAGCTGATAAATCCTTCCCTGATGGCGGCTCTCTGTTTTTCGGGCCGCAGTTCTGGCCAACATGCAGGTTCAGAAGCGGGGAGTCGCCGGGAGCCAGGTAAGGACTAACCGGCAAGCTGCTCATTGGAGGCATACATACATCGTTTATACCGATATGTAAAACCGGCATGTTAAAGGTATCGGTGCGCCTTGCCTAAAAACGACATCTCTGAGAGGGCGTCGGAAGGTTTTGTGTTCTTACTACCGGCATAAATACAAACTGTCCCGCTTGCAAATTAAGACCCTGAGCACCACTAGCCTTCTAACACTGAGGCTTAATTACTCCTCTTAGGTGCCCGAGCGTGAAGATTTCCCCCAGCCGCGTGCCTATGCGGTGCTGTGAAATCATCACACACGTGAGTAATTTGACTTGATTAATCTTTTGCATTTCCAGTTTCTCCATGATGGTGAAGGTATACATAAATTAAACCTTTGAACATGTTCAATACTCATGAACGCTCGGCAGGTCGATAATTCCATGACTGCTGGACCGTTTAATTTGTTGGACACATTTATGAGATTATGGACTGAATTTTCCGTTCCATTCACGCACCTTTCTTTTGAAGGTTGACTGCGCTTATAAAGCCCTTGTTTTTCTGTCTAATTCTCAAGAAAAACTTTAGCGGGCTCCCGGCTTACAATTCTTCATAAAAAACTTATGATGGTCACATCGAATTTCAGGATAAAATAAATACTAAGTTCCATGTTTACTAAATAAGTAATACAATTAGAGCTATCAGACACTGTGTTGTTATATTTTTATATAAAAAAAAATTTGCACAGTTTGTGGGTGATGGTGTTTGTACCTTCATAAAATACGGTCTTCACATTTTTGTAAATATCACGAAAATTTTGAAACTGAGTGCCTTTTCAATACATTTTAATATTTTAATATATATACACTTTTCGTTTTTGTTCTGTTTCCCTTCTTTTGCAGACATAAACCTCTCACTCGTAGGAGGAGAATAGACTAGGAAGTCCCAGTGTCTCGATTACACACAAGGTCGTAATCCTCTTTTTACTAATTTTTCTACTTCAAGTGGTGGTGAAGCCTTAGCATGCTTCGCTCACTTGGTGTAGATATATATGGTCCTGATGAACGCTGAGCTGAGTATAGGCTCTTTTTAGCAGGAACATGTCGACCTATATTTGTTTTTTGTTTGGGACTGGGTGGTTCAAACTAACATAACCACTTTCCCATCCGTTCTACTGTCACTAAAACTTTTAATGAGGTTAGAACTACCCCCTAATAAATTAGTTTGGGGAGTAGTCCATACTTCTTTTAATTTTTCAATCACTACTTTCAAAACAGAACCCAATGAAGACAAATGGCAACCAACTGTCTTGTTGGTGCCTGGGGGTTCTTTCTGTGGCACTCTGTATGTAATCCTTTCTGTCTGACTGCTCTCTGTCTGTTACCCTCCCCTCAGGCTGGTGGTAGCCATTGACATTTTTTGTCACTCTTCTGTTGATTTATAAGTATATACAATGCTGCCAAGATTAGTAAATACAAAACTCTACCCCTTTCTGTAGAGTGGACAGCTAATTTCAAAATAAGCTCCAAGAAAGTGACTACTGACTGTATGAAGAAAAGTACAGAGGGATTAAATACAAAGCAATTCCTTTTTTACCACAAAGGTAAGATCCCTAAGATAAATACTCAGGTTTCTATTAAGTAAAGTAAAACCAATATAATTGAAGAAAAAATAAATTGTTCCTCAGATAAAATGGTGAATGGAACAGCGCAAGGTAGCTCCCAGAGGCGTCCCCCCAACCATTTAAGACAACAAGAATATAGGACTGGTAAGCCTCCTAAAATCTCTTTTTTTTTTTGTTGAAAAACTTTATTGACAAGTAGACATAGAAGTTATTTTCATCATCATCATTTCAGCATTCGTTACACAGTATCGCATTACGCCTGCATAGATGGTTAGGTCACAATACAGACTGGTGGTCAAGACAAAGTTTCATAACGTATAATGAGGGAAGAATTGCATATAAGTCCTCACAGAATTGCATAGATCAATATTCCATACTCAGTTCCATTTTGTATTTCGCCCACCTATCAAAACTGCAGTTAGTTCTCAGTGATTCCTACGTATGGAAGGAAAATGACTCCTACAAAAAAGAAAAAAAAAACTTAACTAATGTCATCACCACCGTACAGAGTTGTGCCCTTTCAGAGACAGGTATCATCCATTGCATAGAATCCTAACATTTGTTCAGAGTCCGCAGCGCCGCTCCCTCCACCCCCTCACAATCTAAAGTATCTCACACCAGTCCGCTCTCCTCAATCGTCCTCCTCCTCCGACTCCAGGTCTTCATCCTCTGGCAATGGGTCACATGGTTCTCCCCTATATTTATTCCACGGTGTCCATACTTTATTCCATTTACGCGGACAGGCCCGCAGCACGTACACTGTCCTTTCCCTTACCATGAGGAGGTCCATATTTCTAATCCAGCCCGACACTGTCGGCAAGTCTGGAGCACCCCATTTTTGCGCTATGTCTCTTTTTGCCACTGTCATAGCTAACGTGGCCCACAACTGTTCATATTTGTTCAGGTCAGTAGGGTCCCATATGTTTAATATACACTTACGGGGCTCAGGCAGGAGCGACATCTCAAGGGCCTGGGAGACTGTTCGCATAATCTGTTTCCAGACCTCTTGGATTAACGGGCAGTCCCACAGTGTGTGGAGTAGGGTTCCCTCCTCCCCGCAACCCCTCAGACAGAAGGGGTGTGGTGTCCGCTGTATCTTGTGCAAAAGTGTCCTGGTATAGTAGGTGCGGTGTAGGATCTTGCGCTGGACCAGCCTAAACCTAGCTGAGATGCCCACCTCCCTCGGTGAGGCCAGCGCCTCGTTCCATTCTGAGTCGTCCATATCCCCCAGTTCCCCCGCCCATCTCTCTCTGAGCTTCTGTGTGGGGTCCGGCAGGTTATTAACTAGTTTTTTGTATGTGAGGGAGGTTGCCTTCTGTTCCATAAAGTCAGTTAGCAACCTGTCCTCCAGTGGAGATGATTCCGGAAGCATTGTGTCAGGGGGGATTGCGTGCAGCAGGGCGTGCCGGATTTGCACATATCTGTATGTTTCATTGGGGCCCATACCATACTGTTGCCGCAGCTGTGAGAACGCGACCACCGAGCCCTTGTCCCAAAGGTCTCCCACTACCGAAATTCCTATCTGGTCCCATTGTGCGAAACCCTTACTGGCTCTTAAATTACCTAGTGATTTCGTGTCCCACAATGGCGTCATTTTAGTAATTTTCCCCTGCCACCCGAGTCGGGATTGTGCTGCATGCCACAGGGATACCGTGTGTAGCGTCGGTCCGATCTGTTTCCGGGCCCGTGCGCGATTGTACAGCACAGCGAGCATGCCGTCTGTCCCCAATTGTGACCAGTCCGCTTTGTATGCGGGGTCCCCTCGCGGGACGTGGATCCAGTGATTTATTATCTTAAGCTGGGAGGCCCAATAATATAATTGAAGGTTGGGTAGTGCAATCCCCCCTTCATACCAGCTTTTAACTAATTTGTCGTGAGCTATACGTGCTGGGCCATTATTCCACAGCAGAGCAGATATAAGTGCGGCGACCTGTTGGAAGTAGCGTGGGGCCACCACATGAGGGGTATTCTCCAACACATAAGGAAACCTAGGGAGAGCCATCATTTTATATAATGCCGCTCGTCCAAGGAGGGTTAAAGGCAGGGTAGCCCAGTATTTAACGTCTGCACGGAGACGCGTCAGAGGTGGCACCAGGTTTGCGCTATAAAAGTCCGCCGCATTAGCGGTGATAAAAATGCCCAGGTATTTAAATGAGCCGGACGCCAACTGTAGGGGGCAGTCATCCCGCAGTGCCGGCTCTGGGCCCCTAAGTACAAATATTATAGATTTGGACCAGTTCAGGGTGTAGCCGGACGCCTTCCCGTGTGTGTCGCACAGGGTCAATAGGGCAGGGATACCTTCGTTGGGATCGGTCATATAGATCAGCATGTCATCTGCATATAGTGACACTTTATCTTCCCACCCGTCCTCCCATGTGAGTCCCCGAAACAGTGGCGTTGCTCTGAGCAGGATGGCCAGTGGCTCAAGCACCAGCGCAAATAGCAGGGGCGATAGCGGGCACCCTTGTCTCGTTCCGCGTCCTAATGGGAAGGGCTCCGAGATGTGACCATTTGCGACCACCTGTGCCATTGGGGACTTGTATAGTAGCCGGACCCATGCTATGTATTTCGGGCCGAAGCCCATACGAACAAGGACCGCAAATAGGTACTCCCACTCCACAAGATCAAACGCCATTTTGGCGTCCAGGGATAGGATGACTGCCTGGCTGGGAAGGAGATGCGCTCTCGCCAGAACCCCATGCACCCTCCTCAGATTCAGCGCTGTGCTCCTATGTGGCATGAAACCTGATTGGTCTGGGTGTATCAGGGTGTCCAGGTGCTTCGTCAGGCGGCTAGCTAGGAGTTTCGCGAGGACCTTTGCCTCCACGTTGAGCAAGGATATAGGTCGGTATGAGGAGCACAGCGTCTGCGGCTTGTCAGGTTTGG
Source organism: Lissotriton vulgaris (assembly GCF_964263255.1). Classification (NCBI taxonomy): domain Eukaryota; kingdom Metazoa; phylum Chordata; class Amphibia; order Caudata; family Salamandridae; genus Lissotriton; species Lissotriton vulgaris. The sequence goes on from NC_141689.1 coordinate 1,522,852,150, forward strand.
GAATAGCCACTATGGTGGCCGTGCGCTGATCCAGAGGGAGTTCAGTCCTAATGAAACTCTCTTCATACATATCTAGCATGGGTTTGCTCAATAGGGAGGCTGATGCTTTGTACCATTCTACAGGTATCCCGTTAGGACCAAGTGCCTTGCCAGATTGCAACGATTGTATTGTCAGTTGGATTTCAGTTTCTGTGAGGTCAGTGTCCAATTCCTGTTGTGCATCTGGGGAGAGTGCTGGGACAGTAATTTGGTCGAGTGATGCAAACGCCTCCTGCTCCGTGACAGCCCGAATCGGTGTGTATATTTCCTGATAGTGTCGTGCCAATGTGTGTATGATTTGTTCAGGGTGAGTCAGCAGCTGGCCCTCCCGAGTGTATAGCCTCTGAATGCCTCTGTTGCAACCACCCCTCCTGTCCAACCATGCTAGCATTCTTCCGGCTTTGTCCCCCACATCATATATCCTGCTGGCTGTGCTCGCCAAATGACCCTTGGTCACCGTTGTGAGGTGAGCTAAGTGTTGATGCTGTTTGAGATGTAGCGCATGCGCGGTGTCGGGGGTGGGATTGGTCATGTGGGTAACATTCGCGGTGTGGAGAGCCAATTCTAATTGAGCGAGTTCATTTCTGGAGTCTCGCTTGTGCCCCGTGATAGCCGCTATCGCCGCGCCGCGCAGGACTGTTTTGTACGCCTCCCAGAGTGTGGATGGTGAGGAGACCGTCCCTGTATTTTCTGCAAAATATTGCGACGAGGCCTGTTTAAGCTTCTTTCTGACACCTGGGATCTGCAAATAGTTGGGGTATATGGGATAGAGCCTGGCACGTTTCTGCTCCTTGGACGTGATGTGGAGGGATACCGGGGAGTGATCAGATATACCCCTAGGTAGGATCTCGAGTTTGTCCACTGCTGAACCCAGCCCTACCCCCAAGAAGAAGAGGTAGTCAATGCGTGAGAGACTGTTGTGCGTAGATGAGTAGTGCGTGTATTGTTTTGCCGTTGGGTTCAATTGACGCCAAACATCCGTGAGGCCCAATGCGGACAGAAAACCAGGAAGCGTGGCGGTTCCTCGCTGTCGGTCCCGTATGGGAAAGGTGTCTAATAGTGGGTCAGTTATGGCGTTAAAGTCCCCGCCAATGATCATGTCACCCTCTGGAAGGTCAATGAGAAACTGACCCAGCGCCGGCAGTGCTGTGGAGTGTAGCGCCGGGGGGATGTATACTGACACCACAGTGAGGGGCTTCCCCTCCCATTGACCGTGTAGTGCCGCAAATCGACCCTGGTCGTCCGCCTTGCGGCTGTCAATCATAAAAGAGGAGTTTTTCTTGAGGAGTATCCCAGTGCCCCTAGACCCCGTGGTGAACTCTGCATGTACCGCCATGCTATACCCGCGCCTGTCAAGTGCTTTGCAGGTGGACCCGGCCAGGTGCGTCTCTTGTAACATCACCAAGTCTGGCCTGTGACGTTTAATGGTTTGAAGAACCAATCCCCTCTTAATTTTTTCCCCCAGTCCCCTAACATTCCATGTGAACAGCTTTAAAGGGGGCACTGCCGTTAGTCGCGAGTCGCCATCAGCGGGCGTGTTTCTGTGTCGTTGAGCCATTTGGAGGTAAGAATAGTGCTACTGAAGCGTGAAGGTGGAGCATAGCGCATGTGTGATGACCTGTGATAGCAAACCAGGAGTGTACGGTCTGTAGTGGGACCATGGTCCATACCAAAGCGGTGATGACTGAGAACAATATCAACCATAACAATACAACTCCCCCCCCCCCCGCCCCCTCCCTGCTCCCCTGCACCACGGACGAGAACCCGCCCGCATCCCCAACTTGGCAGAGTGCTTAATCCCGTCCCCGCCCATCTTACTTGCTCGTGGGGTTGGTGATACCCCTACAGGCACCGGCCGATGCCCGCCCTACTCAGCTCCATCAGCGTCAATGTCCCAAGGGTTCATAAACATGTTGTCTCTCATGCAGATCACCCAGATCAGCCCCTAGATGGTTGTCCAGAGTCAAGTGGGTCTCTTTCTAGATCCGAATCCAATGCCGTTGCACCTCTTTCGTTCGTGGGAGTACCTGATGGGTGTTCCGTCTGTTCCCCGTTGCGATGGTGCTGTCGGTCTCTATGCTGGCGCTGTGGCTGTCCCACCTGCCTCCATCCATCCAGCCATTCTCTAGCCACCTCCGGCGTATCAAAGAACCATGTCTTACCTTCGGCCACTATGCGTAACTTGGCGGGGAAAAGCATGGAGTATGGCAGGCCTCTGTCCCGCAGCGCTTTTTTTACCTCCATGAATGATTTTCTGCGCCTGGCTACCTCCGCCGTGTAATCTGGAAAGAAGGCCAAGGTGGAGTTGTGAATTTTCACAGGCGGGGAGTTCCTTGCCGCTTGCAGGATTGCGTCTCTGTCCCTAAAATTGAAGAGTCTGGCCAGTACAGGCCGCGGGGCGGCGCCCGGTTTGGCAGCTCCACCAGGAACTCGGTGCGCCCTTTCCACAGAAAAGAAATGGGACAGACCTTTAGGCTTCAGCTGGGTTTTGATCAGGTCTTCAACGTATAAGTCCATTGCAGCTTTACCCTCCGATTCCGGCAGGCCTAGGATGCGGACGTTGTTCCTTCTGGAGCGCCCTTCCTGATCGTCGAGCTTTTCCTGTAGCTGTTTAGTGACTCTCTCCATGCGTTCCATGGCTACCTGCAGGTCCGAGGTGTCCTCAACAAGAGATTTCGTGACTACCTCCACTTGGGAGACTCTTTCCGCCATTTTGTGAAAGTCTGCTCGAAGTAGCGTGACTTCGGAGGAGATGGAGCCCACCGTCGTCCGCACCTCGTTGAGGGTCTTCATTACGTCTTCAAGGGTCACTTTCGGAGTGCCACCCGTTTCTGGAGGAGAACCAGTGGAGTGGCGGCCGCCATTCTGGGAATGTCCATGCTGGCCATATGCGAATTTGTCAAGCTTTGCCTGTGTCGATGAGCTCCGCGTCCCCTTTCCGGCCATGATTTCGCGATGCTGACGGAGGTATGTGTGCTCCGCTTCCGGGTAGGCTTTTATCTGTCGGGTCACTCAAGGCCTTTGGGCGTCCGACTGGCAAACTTGCTTCCCCCTGATTTCAAGGGGTTCGTGCGGGCCACTCAGGGCCAGGGGTGTCGCAGCCGGCCTCTGAGATAGCCCGTCCGTCGCCCCCTGGAAGGTGCTCGTGCGGCCTACAACGTGGCTGTACACGAAGGCTCCTCGTAGTGTGGTGCCATCAAGCGCGACGACGGGAGTGTTCCCAATGGGGGGGTCCCCCTTGCTTAGTGCCTCCAAACCCCTTCGTACTCCCCTGCAGTGGTTACCTTGCGGGACCATCCGCGCCCAGAAGGCGCCTCCACCAGGCTGGCCGGATTGTGGATGGCCCTGCCCCACGTCGCCTCTACGTCAGGATGTCGGTGCCTCCATGCGCCTCTCCGTGAAGCTGGGGTGAGTCTCAGACCGGCGGCAGCGCAGGGGGGGCAGTTGGGTCTTGGTGCAGATCGCCTCACCCTGGTGCGCAATCGGCGTCAATGGTCATTTTGATCCTCAAATATGGCGCAGTCTTTGGCGCAGGGAGGCTCCTGTCGGTCTGTGTGTCGTCACCATGCGGCGCCTGCCGCTAGTTCTGGCTCTCTTGGACCCCTCGGTACACGCAGGGGTGGGTGCTGGAAAGGCAGCGCGTCTGCGGGGCTTCACTGGCAAAGCGGAGCAACTTCCGGCCGGTGTCAGGGCGCCCGGGCCGGGGAGGGTGAACTTCCGCCCGGGTCCGCTAACCACCTGAGGTCGGTGCTGTCAGGCTGGCGCGGGCCCCGTTTCGCTGCTTCCGATAGGAGCTGTTCCCGGCGTCCGATGACCGCCGGGGTTGCAGCAATTAACGCCGCTCGGGTTCCTGAGCCGATGTAACCCCTTCGGGCGGGCGATGTGACGGATGTAAGTGCGGATAGTCAGTGCGGGCCGGTTTGCCTGACGGAGCTCCCGCTTCAAGCTGCCGCCATGCTCGGCAGTTGGCCACGCCCCCCTAAAATCTCTTTTTTAACTATGGATGTAGAGTAGTGACAAATACGGGGAACAAGTTTAGGAATTTTATTTATTTATTTATTTATGGGCTTATATAGCGCTATGAATAAACTCCCGAGGGAGTATCTCCGCGCTGTAACAGGCCGGTGCAAGACTGAAATTAGGGAGCGCATAGTTAAAGATGCTGTAAACAAGGGACACTCTAAAATGAACCAAACAAAAACGTTTTTAAATGTTTTCTGAATTGACAGTGGTCATTACATTTCCTTAGTGACAACGGAAGTGAGTTCCACAGTTTGGGACCCACAACAGATAATGCTCTTCCACCCAACCTGGTTTTCGTGATCTTGGGAACGTTTAGTAACAATTGGTCACTAGATCTAAGGGCACGGATGGGAACATAAGGAACAAATTTGTTCGCCAAATACTCAGGTCCCAGTTGGTTAAGGCCCCTGTGTATAGTACAGCATGTTTTAAACTTCACTCGTTGACGTATTGGCAACCAGTGAAGCTCATGAAGTAGTGGTCTGGAGGGGGATCTAGGGGGTGCATTTAACACCAGCCTAGCTGCCGTGTTTTGCACCACCTGCAAACGGTCCAGAACCTCCTCGTTTGCACCCAGTAGAAGGCCGTTACAATAGTCAAGCCGACTAATGATCAGAGCCTGAACCAGAGTTTTCCTGTGAAAATCAGGGAGGAAAGGGAAGATTTTACGAAGGAGGCCAATCACATGAAAGCACGCTCCTACAGTGATATTAACATTTTGCTTCATGGTTAGCTCTGGTTCAAGCCTGACGCCCAAGTTCTTGACCGTAGTTTTTGGCACAGGGACTGGGCCCAGTTCAGAGGGCCACCATTCAGGAGACCATTGAATCCTGGCTTCACCAAAGAGCATCACCTCTGTCTTTCCAACATTGCATTGTAAAAAGTTGGATGACATCCACCTTGCAACTGCCTTCATCCCATCGGAAAAAGAATGTAAAATATCCGGGGTGAGAGATTTGAAGGGGAAGAGCAGTTGCGTGTCGTCTGCGTAGGACACCGGACAGAAACCAAAAGCTCTGGTAACATCTGCCAAGGGGGCCACATAGGTGTTAAATAGCGTCGGGCTCAAACATGAGCCCTGTGGAACCCCCTTGGAAATGCTAACTTCCTCCGATCTAAAGTCACCCATGGTGACAGATTGGGTGCGATTGGAGAGAAAGCTTCTGATCCAGTCCAGTGCCCTACCGCCGATTCCACTCGCAGACAGTCGTTCGATCAAGATGGTGTGGGAGATCGTATCGAACGCTGCCGATAGATCCAGTAACACCAGGACAACAGAATAGCCTTTGTCCTGGTATAACCGTAGATCGTCAGTTACCGACATTAAAGCTGTTTCAGTACTAAATTTAGGTCTGAAACCTGACTGCGAGGGATCGAGGAATAACTTAATAAGTGAATTTTCAAAATACAATGCTGCTATCAATATGTGACTACAGTTTGCATGCCAAGTTGTCCACCTATACCCATTAGGGGTGTAGGAAAAATAAGGTAAAAAAATAGAAAACAAAGTGAATAACAAACATGTAAACCACTCTTACAACAGATATATATCCTCTTAATAGGATTGAAGTTGGTCCATTTTCTTCCCTAACCTGAGGGAAGTTTGGATAAAATCTACACACAAGGTAAAAATAAATAAAAATGTAAGATTGCTCACCACAAATAGAGTGAATGTATAACAAAGAGAGTAACCTAAAACATGATGTACTCCCTTTTTTAACATAAAAGGATAAAAGAAACATGAGCGGATGTATACGTGCTCAGAGAGACCTGTAAAACAAAACCAGGGAAGAACTAACCTGGGTAAGTTTTTTTTAAAAACCAAGAGGTGGGAGACAAGAGTAAAGAATGACTTTAAAACCTGTTGTTCCCCTTTTGTTAAACAATACCAGGGAAGATCCAACCTGGGTGAGTTTAAAATAAAAAAAACAAGGGGTGGGAAACAATAGTAAAGAATGACTTTAAAATCCTTTTTTCCCCCTTTTTGTGAACTTTTCGAAAAAGCCCAATTGTGTCTAGCAAATAGAACCAAGACACCGTATATCAGCGATGAACTAAGGCTGTTACAACCTCCCCATCAATATCTTCAAGATGTGAGAATGTAGTAATATACTACAAGGTAGAAACAGATCAGGGATTGTAAAGTGTTCGGGTTACCAAATATCAGGACAGAATCTAAAATGTTATAGCAATCTAAGTGCAAGTGTTGTAAAAAAAGCATGGGCCTAATGACATGTATTATGATATGTTTTTGTAGATAAAACAAAGCTGTGAACGAGTCCTTGAAGAAGGTGCAAGATAATAAAGAGGCACCGAAACGCCGCGTCGACAATTTCGTTCATATAGAAATCCTTTGACTAGTAAACTTGATGTTGTAATATCTGTATGAAATATTGCTAGAATAGCAATCTTTAAAGAATATTGTATGTTTTTTTAAATGTCTGAACCTCACGAAAAACGTTTGTGTATATGATTTTAATTGCATTACTATGTTATGATCAAATTTTAATTTTTTTTTCAAATAAATGAATGAAAAATGTTTTTATAAAAATTGTTTCATGTTTTTTATGGTACTTTTGGGCCCTACTAGCACGAAGTTGTAAATTTTGTAACCAGTGTAACATCTTAATCCCTTCCAGTGATGTATACGTCCCCTTGTGGGATTCTAACACCACCTATGACTCATTGAACTCAGGAGAAGGAACTCTGGGGCATATTATCAAGGGGGTTTATCTCCGCTTTTTTGGCTTTAAAAGCCAAGAAAGCGGAGATAAAATTATCTCCCTATTACCAAGCTGTCGCTAACACCAGTTAGTGACAGCTAATAGGAGATAGCGACCATCTTGGGCCCCGCTTTGCATGTCAGTGATATTTATCACTAATGACATGCAAAGTGGGCGTGCCAAGATGTTAGCTACTGGAAACAGTCGCTAACATCGCTATCTCCTATTACCAACTTTTGGAGATATTCGCGCTAAGCGCGAATATCTCCAAAAGCTAACACCTGCCCTGAGCAGTTCTTAGCCATGTTATCCAATGGGAGGTGGATAACATGGCTAAGAGCATTTGCTCGATAATGCATGAATATCGCTGACTTTTCAGCGATATTCATGCATTGCGGCCGTTTTTTATCGCATTTGCGATAAACCTTGCTAATAGCAAGGTTTATCTGCGAAAAAAATCGCTGATGTGCGGCGATAATTTTTGTCTCTAAACAAGTTAGAGACAAAAATTATCGCTAGTTGTTGGTAATATGCCCCTCTGTTTTTTATAAGATTGTTGACCCAATCCTTTTCCTGCCAGAAAGGGTAGCTCCCTATACATAATTTTTTGATCCAAAAAACATCTTATCACACTAGCAGCATGGGGAGACAGAGTTTCACCGTCGTTGCAGCCACAGGCCCTGGGTGCCTCCTGTACACGGTGGTGAGCCGCGTTACACAGCGTTTCACAGTCAAAGACGAAGTTTGTGTCAGCCGACACAAAACAGGAGCACACTCAAATCAGGTCCTTGGAACAATATATTTATTTCATATAGAACCTCCCCACCAGCGCTGACAGTTAAACCGAGTCACAAGAAAAAAAAACTATGAAAAAGGAAAGGGGCAGGGTAGAAACACAGTTTGATGAATCCCCGGCGCTCGCAGTTTCAGTGCGGGGTGGCTGCAGGAGAGGCATGTAGGTAATCGGCTACGCTCTTTTCTGGCAAACTGTGAGTAAAATCCTGTTCTAAAACGCTTGACTATATCTTACGAGTCATTTTCTATCGCGGAGGCACCTTTCGGCATCTGACGATTTTTAACCCTGCTCCCACACAGAATATGTCCCTACCAGAGGCCAACTCCCACCCAACCCCGTGAAGCCCAGAGACCTTAATACAGGAATAAGTCCTGCTATTCTCAGGTCTCTTCTTGTGTGTTTATATGTTTGTGAGTCCTGTCTGTCAGTGATGCCTGAAAGGATAATTAATATCACATCGTTATCTTCTCACCGTACTGTGAGTGAGCACAGCTGAGTCACGCACAAAAGAATCGTGGAGTGCAAGAGACTTATGCGTATAACGATTTATTGATCACTGTGCACACCACTACTTGATAGGTGTGAAAGTTAATACAGCCGAGTCACGCACCAATACTCGTCGAGTACGAGAGACTTCTGTCTATAATGATACTTTGATCACTCTGCACACTACTATTTGATAGGTGTACTAGCACTGTTTGATAGGTGTGCAAGTGAACACAGCCGAGTCACGCACCAACATTTGTGGAGTGTAAGAGGTTATAATGTTACTTTGATCCCTCTGCACACCACTATTTGATAGGTGTGCCAGTACTAAATGATAATACCTGCGCCACTGGTAGCATATTTCTACTATTGGGCACGTCTAGATTGTCGTTGGTCTGAATGGGTTTATCACAGAGTAAAAGACACGTGAGAGACAGCACTGCACGACGTTACAGGATTGTAACAACTGTTCCATTCTTCTTTCACAGGTCTCTTTCTTTTTGTCTCTCTCACCCATCTGGGTTTGAGTGACCATTATACTGCAGATTTTTTGTCAGTAGTTTTAAGGAATCTAGGCCTGGCAGAGCGTTAGTGTGTTCTGACCACCCATTTTCCGTTGGTCCTGAAGAAAACCCGGCAACTTCCACCAGCGGGTTGAAACATGTAGACCTCCAACACATTGATACATATGGTCATAACAAACTGTAATTGTATCCTTCACACATTTTTAATATTGTCCAGTAGTCTAGAAATACACTTTATTAACAATAGTCATACCAGGACAATTTTTAACACTTTTTTTGCACTATCACACAAAAAAAACCCGCTCCACTGTATTTCAGGTGTCGAAGCACACCCTGATGGCATTCGGCTATCAGGGTGGACCCCGATGATGAAGCATGTCACCAACCAGGTTGGTGAGTGAGTGGTTTATTATAATCCAAGAAGGACTTTCTTCTGATTTAATCTTCCCACTCAGATCGCTCCTTGAGCTTTTCTAGGTGATACTCCTCTTATGTTTATTGATAGTTAGTCTAGGGGACTAGGAGTACTCCCCGTTCACAGTCCCTGTGAACAAATTCCCTTACTCTCCCTTGTGTTTATTTATATGCAGGGTAGAAACACCCTGATCCCCTAGGTTGCTTGGAGGGTTCCTATAGGGGACCCCTCATGTCCCAAAAAAAGCATTAACATATATATATATATTCTGTGGGAATTGTGGTGGATCCGCAGAAATGTTTTAAAAAACAAAGAGCTGCTTCCCCTTTGAGAATGGGTGCGCAACATTTTTTTCAGAGTAGGCAGTGGTCCCAGTGACCTACACCTGTCCTTAAAAAATGAAAAAAGTTTCCTTTAAATTTTTTATGAATGCAACCCGTTTTACTTTAAGGGAAACGGGCTGCATTTTTAAGTAAAAATGCTTTATTTAAAAGCAGTCCCAGACATGGAGGTCGGCTGACCCATCAGGCCACCATCCCTGGGAGTGCCAGCCATTCCCAATGGGGTCGCAAACTGTGACAGCCTCATTATTATGCAAGAGGCATGCAATTTGCGACCCTATCGGGAATCGCAAACAGTGTCTCACACACTGTTGTACATTGGCAATTGCGACTTGCAAATTGCGACTCACAAATTGCGACTCGCAATTTGGCGCAATTTGCGAGTTGTAATTGCCAATGGTCGTACATCTGGCTCATAGTATGGCATTTTAGTTATAATACATGTACATTTTCCTGAATCATTTAGTAATATTCACTTGTTAGTTTATTAGACACATTTGATATGATTTCTGGACTATTTCTACATCCTAAGCACGCTTTTACTATATTCTCTATCATGATCATTGTCATTTTCTAAAATGTGTGCAAGGTGCACATTTATTTTTTCTTCTCATTATAGGTTAATGTGTTGTGTAAAGGATGAACAGCATTTAGGCTGCCGCTATCCTCTGTCTATCCTCTTATTCCATTTCTATTCTTTTCTCAACTCTTTTCCGTTGTGTACAATTACACATTTTGATAATCACAAATACCAATAGTAGACACAGAGCAAATATCACTGAAGGTCTTAAGGTTTTTCCCACTATTCCACTTCTTAGATTGTTAAACCATTTACCTACACCAGTAAATTCCTTCTTTATTGATTCCCATGCACCATCAGTTTTCAACACTTTCAGGACTTTTACTAGATAAGTAATGTTTTTGAAGCAAACTTTCTCTTATCAGGAATATAGGTACAACCTTGTTGAACCTTTCACATCCAACAGACTCTGCCTTCCTTCGTAAGAAGGACGTCTAAAGCAAGTCTGTTTTGCAAAACCATTGAATGCAGTGTTTTCCAAACTGTACGCCGTGGCTCCCTGGGAAACCGTCAAACCTAGCTAGATGAGCTGCGCACCAAGCACTTTAATGCATTTAATGTTAAAGGGGTTGTTGGCTTCAGTTAAACTAATTAGACTTAAATGTATGATGTCAATGATTTGTAAGTGACATACCTAAAGCTATAAACATAGTGCTTAATTGATGGGATTTCGCAGGAGATGACCTCCATATGTCACTGGATCCCCACATTTCAACACTCCCAAAGTAAGCAGAAGATGCCTGATTTATTTTCTTAGACTTGTTAATAGTTTTGTTTTATTCCAAATGCATTTGACACCAATGCAAGTTGTCAGGAAAGTACAGTTGTCCTTTCTATTGAACACGCTAAGTATTATTAAGTATTGACATTTGTGCTTGAATCATAGGTATTTCCATTAACATTTCTTTCAGTACATACACATTTCCAGACAGGCCTGCTCTCTCCTTGAGCACAGGGAAGTAAAATACCATATATGGCAAAATGCCAACATCTGGAGGCAAGAAAGAGGACGTTTAAAAAAGAAATCAGAGGCATTTATTTTACTTGCATTGATTTGGAGGCAATTTTAGGGAGGAGACAGCAAAAATAAAGCTTTATATGGTTTAAAAATTGTGAGTCACCCTGCTGAGACAGGTGTGTTGGCAATTATGACATGGGTAGAAATGGAAGAGCATGCAAATAAGGCTGAAACCATTTGGCAACGGGGCCTACATGCATAGGGTTGCTATCTAGCACTGTAAGTGGGATGAAAAAAGTTTGAAAGGGTACTCTGAAAAAGGCATGGGCAAAGAAGTGTAACTAGGAATATTTTATCAGAGGCGCCACCTTATTAATACAAAAAGGGGAACAGCCTTTACAATGCAGGTATTACTACGCATTACCATTACAACGCTGCTATTACAACGCAAGTCGTTACAACGACTTGCGCTGGAGGGCGCTGTTGGATAGGTAATAGTTTAATTTTCTATTCCAACACCTTCCCTACTGTAACGTGGGCTGGAGTTGGAATAGAAAATTAAACAATTTCACTATCCAGTGCTTACAGCGCAAGTCGTTGTAACGACTTGCGTTGTAAAAACAGCATTGTAATGGCACGCGTGGTAAAAGCCCGCGTTGTAATGCCATACAACCATACAAAACACAGTGCGTTTATGATTATAATACCTTCATCCCAATTATTTTCAGGGAGAAAAATGCAAGCAATTCTGAGGCCGGGCTTAAATCCCCATCGCCTTCCGAAAAAAGTAACAGTGGGGTGCCAAGAGCAATGGCCAATGGGCCTAGGGTGCCGTTGGTCGAAAACGTTTGCGGACCACTGGTTATAAATAATAAAATGATCACAATATTGCCACATATATTATTATCATAAAGCATTTAAAACTCAACTGATGAGACCTTTTTTCGGTAGATACTATAGTCAATTATTACTATTTAAAATGAATTAGAAGGTGCTCGATATTCTAACGTTTATATTAACTAGAATAAATAAAGTGCCATTATGCATGCTTTTTATAAAAGTCTATGCTTGGTTCTCGCTTAAATAGTGCTAATTGCTGCTTCTAAAGTATCAGTGCAAAAACGGCTAAAGAGTATTTAAGTGACACAATATCTATCAATATTTTTGCTGCTAAGACAGCCTAGATGCCCCACAGTTTCTAAAAATATTTGCAGGGTGTATATTCATAGTAGTATCATTCTTCCTGGGCAGCCTAAAGTATAAAGTAAAAGCTAAATCTTCAGATGTCGAAATTGTTTAAGTCAGTAAAGTGCCATTGTGCATGCATAATTATAAATAGACGCCTTTTTTCTCAATTGATTGTCCAAAACTGTTACTAAGGTATCAGCACTAATTGTCTTAAAGTTTAAAATAATATTCCTACAGCTAGAATAACCTAGGCGTCCCACTGTTAGTGTTACATTCAGGAAAATAATATTTCTACAGCTAAACAGCCTAGGCGTCCCACTGGTTGTGTCATAGTCGAGGAAAGCAAGTGCAACTAATTAGTTTGTCATGCAATATCAAGAAGTTCAGCAATTTATCATTAATCTTGGCATCCACCTTTCATTAAATATAGATTTCAGTAATAAAGTGCCGGGTTGCTTTAAGGCTTTACATATGCAAACTAGGTGTATTATATCTTCCTTTAGAGCAGCACAAAGTCTGCATGATTTTAGAACTTTATATCTCCATGCAGGTTGGACAGTCAAGGATGGCAAGACTCATAATCATAGTGCCATCAGCTTTATTTATAATTATGTTGGATATGTCGTGCTGAGCTATTCTGCTGGTTTTAAACTATTGTAGGATTGAACTATTATCCAGTTATGTGTCCGCGAAGTAAGTTTATACTCATCTTCAATAATGGAATGCAATCAGGCTATTTTATTGATTGCACAGCAAAATGTGGAATGTGGTAGATTCAAGTGCCATAGGTTAGTAGTATTTGTTTCTTGCAATGATGACCACAAGTATTTGCTATATATTGTATATGTGTCATTGTCCAGGGAATGCGATAATGCAATGACTGATGGACTGTTTAGATTTGTCCATATTTTATGTCATGGTTTGATGGTAACATATATTCTTGCTATGCTTTGTTTCATTAGACCGAATTCCAATCATACTTGCGGTGGAGAGGCACTCTGAGGGAACCCAAAAACTTGACTGTAGGTGTTTGTAACTTGTCCAGAGTAGACACATTTTTCCCATAACAGCACTGGCAAAAGTCACCGTTGGCAGTAGTTTTGCAGTAACAATGGCTAATAGTGGTTTGAAGGAAGGGCCATTCAGCTTTTGGCGAGCGCACAAAAGGAATGAATCAACACCTTGCTTTTATTCACCATATGTTGTTTATGCATAAGGAAATTTAACTTTTTGTCTATATTAAAAACCAGATATTTATACCTGCTGACATCCACTAGAGTTACGTCACTTGACTTTATGTTTGTGGGGGGACTGGATCCATTTCCCATGGACATTGTTTTTGTTTTAGTCGGTTTTATTTCTAATTTGTTTATCATGGCAAATTCCGAAAGCTCTTCCATTGGCCTTTGTAATCCCACTCTTGTGTGGCTCAGCAACACGATGACATCTGCATATGACAGATGTGTCAGGGTCAATGGTCCTTGTCTAGGAGGGTGTCAATCTACTTGATCAAGACTCAGCAATAGGTTAGCCATGAATAGTGTAAAATGGTGTGGAGCCAGGACGCCGCCTTGTTTGAGGCCGATGGTTGTGGGTATTTGCCTGGACCTCCTTGATCCATCCGCCAACTTGATTTGAATCCAGGTGTGGGTATACAATTGCCCTTTTGAAGACCCCACCGCCTTAGCTTTCACCACAGAAGCACTCTGCAAGCCGATCGAAGGCAGCTTTCAAGTCTATGAAACATAGAAGCAAATGTTTCTTTAGACGCTTTCATTTATCAGCAATTGATGTTCCTGCTACAGTATTTATGGTAGTACCATAGCCTTTCCGAAACCCTGTCTGGTTGAACGGCATCAAGTTGTTAGAGTTGGACCACTCCATCAGATGTTGCAGGATTAATGAGGCGTGGTATTTGGCTTCTGAATCTATGAGTGCGAATAATATATAATTCGCTGGGTTTGATTGACCTTCTCCCCCCCTTAAAAATTGGGTTCATTATTGATCCTTTCCAACTACTGGGGATTAGTCCAGTCGCCCTCACCTCATAATACAATTCCGTCAGCAGGCTGGCCCGATATTTCTGGATCTAGCTTGTAAATTGCCTGCACATGCAGTTGGGACCTGGTGCCCTATCTCTTCGACCTGCAATAATTACTATTTCCACTTTTGCAGTGGTGCAATATGGCTCCACTAATATAGACCATATCCCAGATGTAATCGCTTATCCCTGATGTTTTTATCTGGCATGGCAGACCCTGATGTAGGTAATTGCATACATATGTAGCAATACCTAGCATCCATAATGTCAACATACTCATACAGCAGTTTAGTATATACATTCCGTGAGTAATCTCATTTTGAAGCAAGTGTATGGATTTTTCTTCTAGTACATTCATTGAAATTATTAGCAGTAGATGTAAAAGCTTTAGAATGACATGTAGGTTTAGGAATTTCTGCGTGCATTGATGAGGTAAATTCAAAATTATAAGTAAACCAACCAATATGAATGTGAAAACAGTAAATAATCCTATACTGATGTGTTTACATCTAAGATAGGTTGTAGTAGCCTCAATGAGTTCTCTAGCTTTTCACTATTTAGCTTAGAAGATTTCTTACAGCAGCAGAGAAATGTGTAGCTTAATTCTTTTGGCACACACAGCAATACATAGATCAAGTGTTATTTTCAATTCCTATAGGCCAAAACCTCTTTGATAAATGCACAGATCAGGTTCATTGATGAGATTTAACGGAACAATTTGAGTCCGTCTATTTATTGGCATGATAAATTTGAATCTCAGTTCAGCCAGAAAGGTCTGTTCATGAAGTATCAAATGAATGTGAATTGTTATAGCAAAATGTAGGAAACTCTCTCTCCCAGTTATTGGCTGCCAATTAAGTCCATTCACGAGAAGAGTACTTTTAGCTTGGTACTCTCTCTCTTTTTGATCTCCTTGCTGCTTCTTCATCATCACTGTCGCTCTGGTGAGACTGGACAGGACTCTCAAGAATAGCTGGATGAACTCGCACCTCAGTCAAACTGTGTGTTCCTCTTTCTTATCTCTGGGCCAATAGTGTCTGGGTACTAATAGCATTTCAACTTCGCTAGGCCCTTCGCTAGGGTCTGTATATTGTGCAGTCATCCCTACAAGCTGTGACCCTTCTGACTCATTTGGCCTAAGGGGGGTCTTCCAGACCCCCCTTAGGCCAAATGAGTGCTATCCCAGCTGCTTGCTGGTCCCCAATAACTTGACTACCCTTCTCCCTCTGTCTCACTGTAACCACCGGCATATCAAAAACAGGTGCTTATATATCATCAAGGGGACATGAGACTCTATGAGTATGATCAGCATGTGCCCTCTTCAGGAGACCTCCACTCTTTACAGCAGTAGTGCTAACCAGTATTACACGTTATGACCCATGCCAATGGGGTTCCAAGCATGACTTTCGTATGTGCTTCATCACCAATACCCAGTCTCCGGGACTGAGATCATGGCACTGCTGCTGTTGAGTCGAAGTTGTAGCCTCTCCACCCTGATGAGACACCACATCAGCCAATCCTTTGCAGTAATCAAGAATCATATTGTAGGAAAGTTACTCTTTTGACATGATTTCCCCCCACTTTTTGCCTGGTATTTGATGCAACTTGCCTGAGAGTGTGCTGGGTTACAGCTAAGCATGTCCCCGAACCTGTGTTCTTTCCCTAAAACTGTACTATTGTTCCACAATTGACACTCCTTTAGGATGCTTGTAAGTCCCTTGTAAGTGGTACCCCTGGTACCTAGGGCCTTGCAACTAAAGAGAGTCCCAAGGGTTGCAGTCCAAATTGTGCCACCCTAAGGGACCCCTCACAAAGCTCATGCAAACTGTCTTTGCAACCTGCATGTCTTTGAACAGAGAAAATGGAAGAGTCGACATGGCACAGACCTCTATGCATCATGCTAGAAAAGCACTGCATGTGATATAGGAAAGTCACCCATACGGCAAACCTTACACCCTTAAGGCATGGTGTAACATACCCATGTGTGGGCATATCTACTCGAGTGGATGTGTCCCTGTGATATCTAAGT
The DNA here is from genome assembly GCF_964263255.1 of Lissotriton vulgaris. Taxonomy (NCBI): domain Eukaryota; kingdom Metazoa; phylum Chordata; class Amphibia; order Caudata; family Salamandridae; genus Lissotriton; species Lissotriton vulgaris. The sequence goes on from NC_141689.1 coordinate 1,522,868,293, forward strand.
TCACCTTTAGATATTACGTCTGTGCAGGGTAGCCAGAACAAGTACATGGGCTGAAAACCCATCAACACGGGTTCCGAAACTACATGGTGACTTCACTGTACCCCAAGGTGTTTTGAACGAAACTCCTTGTCTTAATAAACCTATACTGATGCCAGTGTTGGATTTATAAATAGATGCACCCAGAGAGCACCTTAGAGGTGCCCCCTGAAAATCTACCAACTACTAGTGTATTGACTGATCGGTCTCAACCGGCCACCCAACCTAGACAAGTTTCTTACCTCCTGAGGTGAGGGCCTTTGCTCTGGGAGGACAAGAACAAAGCCTGCTCCGGGCGGAGGTGTTCATACCTCATCCAAACAGGAAGGGCATTGCTGGGCGAGAAGCTTCAAAGGCCGTGCTGCCTTTGATATGCAAGCCGGGACCTCTCGATATATAAGAGATGCCCACCCCCCTGTCCTTACCCCACTTTTTGGCAGCAAGACAGACAGGAAAATTAGTTAGATTAGGAGGTGTGCCCACATTCAGCCAGCAACACCCATAGGGCAGGCCAGCAGTTGTGACCCCACTTTTAAAAATCCTCCATCTTGTATTGGAGAGAATTAACCTATTAGGGTTAGGGATATGATCACTTCCCATAGTAAGTGGTCACCCTACAGGTAGGCAGCCCATTGGATGCTACCTGGTACTCCCATAACCCCCTAAATTGAGTATTTAGGTGGCACCCTTGACCCAGAACTTCAGATTCGGTGGGTCAACAGAAGAAGGACAAAAAAGAGTCAATGCCTGGTGAAAGCTGCAACAGAACTTTGGTGAAAACCTTGTTGTCCTCAGCCCTCTCTCGACACTCACGACAGACTGACTCGTCCTGCAATCTGGAGAACTACCAAAGCCTTGTGTGGCCTGCTATCACTTTAACAAACACCGAAAGTCTCCCTTTGAGTAGAGGAGCTCCTCCCCTGCAGTCCACAGGCACCGACAAGCAGAGTATGGTCCACCGCCTTGCACCTCCCCAGCATGCCCATTGCCACAGACAATTAAGAGAAGGTACTCATGCTCTGGAAGGTCAGTTTGGTCTCCCTGCTATGTGTGAGGACACCAGGACCAACCGGAGCTTTGCAGTACCAACCCCCGGGGTACCGGATGCCCTACAATAAACACCAAACTTGAGTGTCCAGTCCCAACTCTCACTGCACCAGGACCAAGCCGCCATCAAGAGATGTCACCATCACTGAGACCCACTTCAAGAGTGGCCCAGCTGCCGTAATTTCTCTTCGTTCATCTGTTTGTCCCTGACCGCAATGTGCATCTTTGCCCACCCAGCCTAGCAGACCAACCCCCTTCTCCCAAGCCTACCGACCCGGGTCCGACGAATGGGCCATACACCTGTGCTCTAAGACCCCTTGCAACTTGAGCCCCCATTTGGGAGCCCTCGGACTTGCCCACAAGTCCCTCTCTGCAGCCTCTTCTCAGGTGGCCTTCTCTTCTCCATAGCGCCAGCTACCAACCTCACCGGCACCCTGCACCCGGTAAAAATCCAGGTGATTCGAACTACTGCTGGCTGTAATTTGAACCTTAGCCCAGTACTAGTCCAATTCCAGAAGGTGAACCTCTGAAACCGAATGTACCTATTTTTCTGCACCTTTGAATTTTTCTCCCAAAGGAATCCATTGTGTGTAAAAGCACACAGATTTGAAACGTTTACTTCCCTTTTAATATTTTCTATTGAAAACTGCACTTACTTTGAAACTTCATTATTTGCATTCTCATTTCTAGGCAGGAGCAATAAAGAAGCAGGATTCAAAGTAAAGCACCTCTTAATGGTAACATTTTCGGCCCCCAAAAGACTTTACTCATATCTGGTAAGCCAACTATTGGTCAAGTACTGTGTTTGAGTATGAGTTAACAGTACTTAGACTGAATGGGGCACAAAGATAGTTAAAGGATGGCCCATAACTATGCTTTAATACTGTTCAAGGCTCAAACATGTGGACGCAACCGCTTACAGACATCCAAGCAATGTGGCGGTTACAGGATCAAAAGTTGCTGAAAAGTATGCCATTGGTCTGCGGGCACAACCATGCATCTGCGTAAGCACTGAAAGAGCATAGCTGTCTCTCTCACTGCAAAACAATACAAAACTTCAGTTATAATCAGGCATTCACAGAGCCGGGACGCACGCAATAGAAATATTCTCACAGCTCTGTGAAAGCACGAATGCAGCTGTCATTCCATCATACTAGATCAGACATATCCTTGTGTGTCAGCCTCTGGAGAGGCTTGGCTTTCAAGGAAAAGTTGGGAATCCACTGTCGACAACTGCCCACCATTCCTAAGAACATGCAAACTTCCTTTTGAGTAGTTGGCGGACTCATACTCAAAATTAATGAGATTCTTTTTAGGGAGACTTTCCTTGCCCCCTTCTCAATGTAATACACAAGGTATAAAACCTCTCTCTTACAAAACTGTAACTTAGTTGGGGAAAGTTTATATCCATTTTCATCCAAATGATTCAGCAAGGCAATAGTTGCATTTTTACAAGCCTCTCAGGTATTTGACACCACCAGTAGGTCATCAACATATTGTACTAGAACTGAGTGATGAGGCATCTATAAAGACACTAAATTATTTTTTAATAATCTGATTAAAGATTGAAGGACTCTCCATATACATTTGTGGGACTCAACACCATGCCAAGACATGACTGCTGAAATGGAAAGTAAGAAGAAACTTGCTATCCTCATGTATGTGTATAGAGAAAAGGCTTGCCATAAATAAATTAGGATAAAAACACTTGGACTCACATGACATCTGAAACAAAATCACAGCTGGATTTTGTTCTACAGTACAACAAGGGACAACAATTTGATTGACTTTTCTCAAATCCAGTACAATGCTATATATCCTGTTGGTTTTCTGCAGACCCATGCTGGTGAGTTACATGGATTCCCCATAATGTTTCTCAAGATTCAATGCTCAGTCATTGATTCAATCACAGGAGTTATCCCAGCAATCTCATCAGGGGTCAAATTATATTGCGGGATTCTAGGAAAATCAACATTAGGTTTCACCGTAATGTGGACTGCTTCAACACATTTGGTAAGTCCAATGTCTTTACCAGTGAAGTCCCAGACTTCAGTTAACACTGTATCTCTAATTCCTGTAGGCAATAACAGTACATTCTAATGTCTCATCTTTGTCTAGCTAGCTTAAAAACAATTTCTTCATAATTTGTATGGAACTCAATGCCATTTGGTGTACAGTAAATGGAGCAATTTAGCTTGCATAAAAGGTCTCATTCAAGTAGGTTCACTGGACTTGAATCACATGTACGTACCCTCCTCTAGGTACCTCTCCAATGGAAAGCATTCGTACTTCCTCATCTTCCCCATCTAATACAAATGGAGGTATCAAAACCCTATCTTTCTTTGTTTGCTTTTTCTTTGACCATCTCCCTTCCCATTCATCCACTTCACTCCATTTTCTAAGCACTGTCATTAACTACTTAATCTGTCATTTTATTCCTGCTGGTCTCATGTTAGCAAGATCTCGGTCACTAAAGTCTAAGTGATATGTTTTCTGTAATACTTTTGATTTCTGCACATCAATCCCATATTTTTAAGTTAATTCAAGTAGCTATTCGTGAGTCTGTCTGGCACGTCTAGTGACGTCTTTGCACAAAAATAGTAGCTCCTTGCCTTGGTAAATATTTAATCGAGTCAAACTAAGAGTTCCAATGATCATCGCTTCTAACTCTTCCTTTCATTTTAGCACATCCGCGACCCTTTCTTTTCCTCAGGCTTTAGTATATGTTCCATTTGTTCCAAGGTTTCCATCAGCAACTGAAGTATTTATCCATCTAGGCCAATCATCATAATCTCGGGATGTAAGACCTGGCTGTTCTACTGGAGTATTCTGAGAATGTGTCCGAATGGCTAGGGCGGTCAGCTTAGAAGCAATGGACCTGGGTTCAAGTCTCAGCAGGTTCGCTCAACATTCTGTGATTCTGGGCAAATCACTTAATCTCCCCGTGCCTACCAAAAATGAATGTGTCTATCTGTAAAGTAACTGGTGTTCATGTAAAGTGCACTGATTCGTTCGGGTCAAGTTTGCGCAATATAAAGATCTAAAAGAAAACATATTTTCCCCCACTATATGTGCCTCTACTCTTACCAAGTGGTGAATGTAAGAGGGACATGTCAGAATTCGGTGTTCCCCTGGGCACTTTTGTTCTGGAAATACCATAGTTTACTTGTGGCGGCTCACTCGTTCTAGGCATAAAAAATGGTGGTGACCGCTGAAAATTGCTTCTAGTAGGGTCAAATCTTGTCTGATTTAATGTAGGATCTATGTTTGCACCACATGTGACAATTCATTGAGTTGGGATCACAGAAGTCTGTGGAACGCGTCTCATTGTTCAATTATAGGTGTACTAGCTACAGCACTTACTCCTGTAGGAACAGGTAATATATGGGCATTATTTTATAAAGGGGTACAACAGGACCAATAGTAACAGAGACAGTCAAAGCATCTGGAACATTTAAGGTGATTGGATTCAAAAGTGCTGTCATTCTCTCATCCTGTCCTAGAGTAAAATGTGTGCGTAAAATTGAGTTTACAGGTACACCACGTTCATTTGAGAGTCAATCTGAATAAGTATTAATCAATCCCTCAGGTTGAGATTCATTGTAGGGCGGTTGACAATTTAACAATACTTAGTTTAGAAATTCATCATCCATGTCACTGTCTCTATGAACTGTAACGTCTGTCTTGGTCATCTCTAGATTCCTTTTTTTCTCCTTTCTTTTGCCTTTAACTTCTCCTTCTACTGTAAGGACGGGATACATTCTTGTTCCCTCTGCTTTATCAGCTCTCCAAGCTTTCTGTTGTGCATTCCACTTGGCATCTATATAAGTGCTTATGGCTCTTTTGCATCTCCCCTGATATTTCTCCTTCTCTTTCTACTGAGGTACGTGTTCACATTCATTAAGAGCTTCAAATTGTGCAGATCTAGGAGGCGGCTTCATTTCATAAAATGTCTGTTAGAAATGGGGTCTCTAGTTGGTAGTGGTTTGCACCCTTTCCAAATAGGGACTCTCACTCTAGTCAGGGAAAGGGAGTAACACAGTTAAGATAACCCCTGCTCATCCCGTTAGTAGCTTGGCACGAGCAGTCCGGCTTATGTCAGAGGCAATGTGTAAAGTACTTGTACACACACACAGTAACAAAGTGAAAACACTACAAAAGGAATCCACACCAGTTTAGTTAGATAACTAATATTTTTCTGATTAAAGCAAGACCAAAACGACAAAAATCTAACATACACAAGTCAAACTATCACTTTTAATTGATTCAGTTTAGTCCATATAAATCAACAGATGTGTTAGTTTTAGCAAATGATACCTTACATGCGTCAAAAATCAAAAATGTGAGGCACCAGGTAAACATATCAATGCGTCGGTTGCCTTACTACACAGGGGAGGTGAAGCATTGGTTCCTTACTGGCAGGGGAGGTGAAGCATTGGTTCCTTACTGCTAGGCAGGGGAGTTGATATATTGGTTCCTTACTGACAGGGGAGGCTATGCATCAGTTCCTTACTAGTAAGGGAGATGATACGTCGGTTTCTAGGCACGCAGCCTTGATTCCTTACTGCGCTGCTGTATGGATGAAGAATTGGGACCCAGGTGCTGCTTCGATTCCACAGCCGTGTAGCAGGTGCTGCATTGACTCCTCAGCCGTGAAGCAGGTGCTGTGCCGCTCTTCTGCAGTGAAGCATCGATAAAACAGACGCTGGGAGTTGATGCGTGGATTTTCTCCTTAAGGTCAACAGGTTATACTTGCCAAGGGCCCTCGATTTGGCAGCACTTGGCAACTCAGGACTCTCAGCAGAAGAGCCCAGGCACTGGTAGGGGAAGTTTTTTATGGCCCTGAGACTTCTTAACAGGAGACAAGCACACACAATCCCTCGCAGAACTTTGGAGAACCTTGGAAGCAGGATGTAGAAAGCAAAGTCCAGCCATTTCATTCCAAGGACAGAAGCAGCAAGAAACAGGCCAGCACAACAAAGCAACAGGCAGAGGGACAGTCCCTCCTGCAGCATCCAGCTATTCTTCCTAGCAGAATGTCCTCAGTCCAGAAGTGTTCTAAGTTTGGGGTGTCAGAGGTCCAATACTTTTACCCCGTTCTGCCTTTGAAGTAGACAAACTTCAAAGGAAAGTCTTTGCAGTACACAAGACCCTACCTTTCCCTGCCCTGGCCCAAGACACACTACAGGGGGGTGGAGTCAGCTTTGTGTGAAGACAGGAATTCAGGCAGATCTCTATTAAGCATGGGCGAATTTTGCGAATCTCGCGTGCGCGAATTTTGCGGATTTGCGAACTCGCAATCCGCAAAATCCGCGAATTCTCGCGAATTTGCGGATTTTTTTTTTTTGTGTTCGCGCGGGTTTCTGCCAGTTCGCGAGGGTTTTGTACAATTTCGCAAACGCGAACTTACCTGTCTGGTCGCAAGTTTTGCGAACTTGTTGTTTCTACGTGTCCAGCCTGTTTGGGACACTCTTCTTCATCACTGCCACTCTCTGTCACCACTGCCACTCTCTGACTACTCATGCCACCCTCTGGCCCACCCATGCCACCCTCTGTTTCATCACAGCACCCTCTGGTTGTCCAGTGTACATTATTGTGGCAAAGCAAAGTACACCTTCCCTGCCTCAAGTGACCTGAAGTAATTTGGGGCTGATTAATGTGTCACAGAATATTTTTTTAGCTGGCACCTGCTTCCTTAGTGCTTCCTGATTAGTGATCTTTTGCACTTGCTAAGTGCTTTCATTGTTGCAAAATTAGTTACAACACCTGCCCTGCCCCAACTGACAATAATGAATTAGGGGCTGATTAATGTGTCACTGGATTTGAACTTCCAGCCTGGCTCCTGCTTGTCTCCCTTAGCTGTAATTCAGGACCTTTGTGGCATATGTGTAACTATTCTGAGGGTCAGAGCAGGGTCACATAATAGTTGCAAGTAGGCAACTGAACTCTGGAGGGGCCCCTCAGGAAGCACTACAGGAAATGGCTACTAATGATGAGCTTGAACTTTTGAACCTGGTAAGTAGTTTCAGTTTTGCTAAGATCGTATTTCTGCAATTTAGCGCTTATTCGCGGGGCGCGAAGTTGAACTGGGAAGCCACGAACTCACGCGAACAGTGTGAGCAAGCCATAAAATCCGCTGCTCGCGGATTTGCGGATTTTGCGGGAAATTTGCGAATCTCGCGGATTGCGAATTTACCGAAAATCCGCAAAATCCGCGAGCGGAACGGATTTTCTGCCCATACTTAATCTCTATTCAGGTGTCAGTGAAAACTCCTCCCACCACCGTAGATCACAAAGGCTCATCAGCTTAGTGATGGGCCATCAGAATATCCAGGGCACACCTCAGCTCCCTTTGTATGACTTTCTAGAGTGAATGCACAAGATCCCAACTGCCAGCCAAACAAGACAATATGCTACAGGCAGGTAAAGTCTCAGAATAGTTAAACAAGAGAATGCCCACTTTCGAAAACTGAAGTTTAGTGGATTTGTGGCACTCACAGGTATATATCTTTGATCAAAGTATTCAGTTCAGTTCAGTAAGGTGTAGGGTGCCAGTGGGTATAGCCCTCTGATCCAGGGCATAAACACAACAATGAAAAAAGATTGGCCCGTCTGGAAATAGAACAGCATCCCCACTAGGCACACCAAAATCTGTCAAAAATTTCAATAATTATATTCACTTTGGTTAAGAGTTTTTTTACTTATCATATTGGTGTCACCAATTTTTTACAGTTCAATGAAAATGTTCCTTATGCCATAAATCACAGGGAGTCATCAGTTAACTCAATCCCAATGCATTTTGGGACAGTGCCCTTTATCTCTGCTACAAACAGAATGACTTTAGAGGAATTTTCAACATCCACTCCTGTTCGCTTATCAAAGATCTAAAAATCTCAAAGAATGTTTAAGTAAACCTAATACCATAACAACATTGATCTACAAGGGAACCATACCCTGTTTGAAATGCAGCCACTGTAACAATGTCATTAAAGGAAATAACCTTATGCACCCTACCCAAGGGACACCGATTAAAACCTATACCAAACCGACATGTGACATTAACCACTTGGATGCTAGGCGTTTTCCCCCCCAGTGCTGGAAAACTCTTGTTGCCATATATTCATGACGAGCTCAGCTCGTCATCAGCACACGACCCCCGTGGGTGATGACGAGCTCAGCTCGTCATCAGCATCGAAGGGGTTAAAAACATTGTGTACATGCTAAAGTGCCCATGTGGTTTGGTGTATGTGGGAAAGACTGAGCAAAAGGTAAAAGTATGCATAACTGAACAAAAAAGCAATTATCTGAATCATTACGAAAAGTCACCTGTTGCAGTAAATGTTTTCAACCAAAAACATAATGTAAGTCATCTACGCTTCATGGTGCTTGAAACTGTGCCTATCCTTGAAAGAAGAAATAATAAAAAATGGTTACACCGACATGAGGCATTTTGGAGTAACAAACTTGACACTTGTAGTGGAAGGACTGAGACATGTTTGCAGGGTACTCATGTAGATGGCACAATTAGTGCTGCAGGCCCACTAGTAGCATTTGATTTACAGCTTCTGGGCACACCTGGTGCACTTTACTAGGGACTTACAAGTAAGTCAAATATGCCAATCATGGATAAACCAATCACCAATACATTGTACACAAGGAGCGCTTGCCCTTTAGCACTGGTCAGCAGTAGTAAAGTGCCAATAGTCCTAAAACCAGCAAAAACAAAATGCCGCACACAATCAAAAACAGGAGGTCAGAGGCAAAAAGACAGGGGAAATTATGCCAAAAGATTCCAGGTCTAACAGCATCCTTCTCAAATGTTCAATCACCCTCACATTATAGGCACCATAACGTGGGAAAGGTAATGATCCATCTTTCTCTGTGATCTTACTCCATTGCTCAAGTCAAAGGCACAAATGGTATCCTTTGTTTAACACCATATCATCATGCAGCTTCGGTTTTCCTTTACTAACAGGTATAACATCTCCCTGTATCAGTCTACGTGCTGCTTTAAAAAAATTTCATTTTCATTTAAATTTGTGCAATTTCACAATTACTTTTCGTGACATCAGGAAATAAATTTCTCCGATAATCCTCTGTTCAGCAACCACAACGAATACAAGCGCAACTCTTTATGACATATTCTACCAATCCCAGTGCAGCTTTACACCAAGTGTGCAATACCAGCACGGCACACTGTGACGTCAACCCTACTTCTTGCAGCAGCTCACTCTTCTTTACAATTTCTCTCTGTGCGTTTTCTAAGCAAACTTCAAAAACAAAAGCAAGCAATTTTCAACAACCAACTCTGTCTGCTCCACTAATGAAATTAATGATTCAATCAAACAAGAAATGCTTCGAAATAATAATTTCATTTTCAACCTATTCAGACATTCACTTCTAATGAAACCTCGACCAGCAGGATCTCATTTGGATTGATACAGTTAGACCTTGTGCACAAAGATCAACTATACCAACCACTTCTCACGACCATGCAAAGATAAGTATCTATCTTAAAGATCCTATTGACGACGTCTCACGACAAACACCACAACACAGCAGACAACTACACTCAGTGTCATCTACAATGAAACTCAAATTGTCATTGTATATGCCAGATAACCTCTTCAACTTCTCTGCATTAAACTCCACACTCACACATTAACTTCAGCATTTTCAACTTCGCATGACATCACACAGCTTTTTTTCCAAAACACTGCAATCTAAGAATTAGTAAGAGTGATACACAATCTCCCCCTCTTCTAAATTGTATCTGGTAAACTCTGGATCAAATCTGGAAGCACGTCTGCTGGTTTTGTGCATTGACGTGAGGATTTTGGGTGTCCTATCCAGAAATCGCCCCAGCCCCGTCCAAGACCAAATTCTCATGGGTTGACAGAAGGATTATTGTAATACCAGTAGAGTTGAAACGACTTGTAGCAGCAAAAAAGTGTGAGTGTTAGCAGGATTAACCCCCTCAATTACTTTGGTCCTCTGATGAATCTTCCTCATCGCAATGCAAAGACAATTAGAGTGTGGACTATTTGGCTACCCAACGAGGACCAGGAATTGATAATCAAATTACAAGTTGGTAATCAGATTTAAATATATGATCATACTGTAAAGTAACAGGATAGCATCTGGAAGTCCGAATCTCCTGAAAAAGTTCAAACAGCTTAGAACAACACAGACTAACAACTCTGCTGTTGCGATACAGAACAGCAGCACCAGAACCTGGTGTTTGGAGAAAAACCTATGGTTATCTCTATTATGTATTAGTAATCTATATACTCTAAGCACAGCCCCTGTAGGGAAAATCAATCTTAAGATTCAAACATTTAAAGAGTTTCAATTACATTTATAATAGAATTGGCAATAATGTAAGACATTTATCAGTGATAGCCTCATATAACTCAGGTACAGGTGTAGCAGAAACCCACACATTGAATAGAGTTTCGAGAGTAGAATTTCTTATAGTTCTTCAAATAAAGCATCCATGGGGCAAGTCTAAAAGGACAAGTTTAAGGGAAAGCTTGGCAAGGTATTTTCGAAGCTCTGGTTCGGCAAAATAGTCCAAGGTAAGTCCTTCAGGCAAGGGGTTCCTGTCTAATAAATGGCATGGGCAAAGTCTGCAAAGTTCTCTCAGCACAGGCAAAGGATCCGGGGAAAGAGTCCACAGCAATGGGTCCCAACCAAAAGGGAAAGCTAGTAATCCAGAGTGTATGCGAGAATGCTAGTCGGGGGAAAAGACTGCCAGGGAGCTTCCTTTGAAAAAAGTGTATTTTTGTCTAAGAATCATACTACATCCACAGTGTCACACCATCATTATCTGACATACATTTTCATTCCAACATATTTTTATTAACCTTTAAGTTAACAAACTTTTCGCATATCAGCTCATAATGTTACACATGATACAGTTTATAACATAGTTCAACAGCTCATTATTCCAAAGCTTTCAGTATGCAATTCCCAGATCGGTTATTAAATGTGATGCACCATCACTCAATCAATCAATCAATCAATCAGGTGTTTGTTAAGTGCGACTACTCACCCATATGGGTCTCAAGGCGCTGGGGGGAGGGGGGATTGCAGGTTCCAGTCTGTCAAGGAGGGGGTCTGTCGAAGAGCCAGGTTTTGAGGTTTCTTGGGAAGATGGGGAGCGATGTTGTCTCTCTGAGGTGGAGTGAAAGGTCCTTCTAGGCTCTGGCCGCGAGGAAGGAGAAAGAGTGGCCTCCCGATCTGGACTTTCTGGCGCGGGGGACCACGGCGTAGGAGAGCTGAGCTGATCGTAGGGTCCTTTGAGGTGTGTGGAATTTGAGTCGGCTGTTCAGGTATGCTGGTCCGGAGTTGTGGAAGGCCTTGTGAGCATGGGTTAGCATCCTGAAGGTGATTTTAGCTTTGATGGGGAGCCAGTGGAGTGTGCGCAGGTGCTGGGAGATTTGGAAGTGTCTTGGCAGGTTGAGAACTAGTCTTGCGGTGGCGTTTTGGATGTTCTGTAGCTTGCAGGTGAAGTTTTTGTTTATTCCGGCATAGGGTGCGTTGCCGTAGTCAAGTCTGCTGGTGACCAGGGCGTGAGTGACAGTCTTTCTGTGTTCGAGGGGTATCCATTTGAAGGTCTTTCGTAGGAGGCAGAGGGTGTGGAAGCACATATATGAGTAGGCTATCATGTGTGATCTGGGGGCTCTGTAGCAGGGCCGGACTGGGAACCAAAACCAGCCCTGGCAAAGTGCTTGCCGCACCCCCCCTCCCCCTGGCGATTAGGGGTGCCAGGGCCGGGTTTCAGCTGATTTTGTTACAGGGCCCTGTAACAAAACCGGCCCCCACCCATGCGGTGCACCGGGGGATTGCCCGGTGCACGCTACAGCCAGTCGGGCCCTATTCCTGTAGTAATCCATAGAGCGTAGTGGAACCCTGCGCAGTTAGTTATCTACTTATGTGTGCAGCCTAACCTGGGTGAGGCTGATCACTGGTTTGTGGCCTCTGCAGCACTCACTTTCACGGCTCCAAACCTCCCTGATCTCTGCCTCATACGATCTAGAGGGGGGATTTTACTTGTGTGGCTCTGATCGCCTTCTCCGCTACCAGATGACGTAGGATAATTATCGGGCTGGCGCAGAGCAGCAGTCGCACGTGTCTGCCATTACCAGCGTTCAAGCCATGCCCACTCATCGTCTGACATACATAAGGTGATCTTCTGCTCACAAGGTGCAAACTGGAAGGATTCTCTGTTATGAGACCTGTAGGTAAATCCACAAAAGGCTATTCATTGTCAGAAGTTTCCAGTGTGCTAATTACCACAGTCCAGATTCTTAAGAAAGTATCAATATTTTAGTGCAGTGTGTATCAAGTCTCTTAGTTTCTCATGGAAAAGAACAAGAATGCTGCATGATTAAGAACTATGTAAAATACTTTTTGTAGACATTATGATAAGGCACAGGCCTAAAAATTAACGTCAAGTTGAACACATTTAAAAATAATATGACATTATTAATATGCAGTTTATCTCTAAAGATGAGCATATGTAACTTCACTTGCGGATTAGTCAAGCAGTTGATATCATATTTTGTTTCTTATAAATGTTCAATGGCAGGTGAAGTCAAGTACTGTGCTCCTCGCTGAAAAAGCTCTTCAACGCCTTGTCAGGGGTATTAAGCGCTATACAAATGAACTAGCAGCCCGTCCCGAAGTTGTCTGGGTATGAATTGCCACCGGCCAGTAGTATATTGTTTTGTAGGATTTCGTTTTGATAGCATTTCTTATCTGTGACAGGCCTGTGAAACGCTCCGATTCACAGTGCACTGCTGATGCACTTAAGAGTGCGCGTTCAGTAGTGTGTGAACTCGAGTTTCCCTACTTTATTTTTCCTTGCAATATTATATAGCGTGAACTCGACAACATGGCATGAGCACAATTTACATTACAGAAGAACACATTCATTTGTGGTAGGCACGGGGAGACAAAGCTTATAACGTAGCTCCCCAGGTCTAAATTTGGCAATTCTAGAACTTGTGGCGGGAGGTGTGTCTAAAAGTGTATGTCGTGCTGGCCATCAATGAGAGAGACCTGTGCATTTTTCAAATGGGTGGTGAAAAAATATGAGTATGTTGCTGGAGATGTGGGCCGCCGTGCCACAAATGTACTCACCGGGGGAGGGTAAACACACATTATTCCGCAACTTTCTTTCCGCATACCATCACTCCGCATACTTTCATTACGAAAGTACCATGACTCCGCAATGCCATTATAACACATGGCATTACATTTTATATGCTTTTACCACACATACATTTACAACGAAATTCGTTGTAAATGCATGAATGGTAAAAGCATGTTTTTTTTAATGTTTGGATAAGGTAAGTATGGGTATAGGGGTATGTTTTGGGGTACTGAGGTATATGTTTTGGGGTGTTTGGGTATTTTAAGGGTTCAGATATAGTATTGGGTTATGGGGTACAGGGGTCGTTTTAGGGTTTAGGGATAGGTATGGGTTTTGGGGTACAGGGGTATTTTTAGGGTTCAGGGCTAGGTTTGGGTTTTGATATATAGGGGTATTTTTAGGGTTTAGGGATAGGTATCGGTTTTGGGGTACAGGGGTATTTTTAGGGTTCAGGGCTAGGTTTGGGTTTTGGGGTATAGGGGTATTTTTAGGGTTCAGGGGTATGTTTGGGTTTTGGTGTACAGGGGTATTTTAAGGGTTCAGGGCTAGGTCTGGTTTTGGGGTACAGGGGTATTTTAGGGTTCAGGGGTAGGTTTGGGTTTTGGGGTACATGGGGTATTTTTAGGGTTCCGGGGTAGGTTTGGATTTTGAGGTACAGGGGTATTTATAGGGTTCAGGGCTAGGTTTGGGTTTTGGAGTACAGGGGTATTTTTAGGGTTTAGGGATAGGTTTGGGTTTTGGGATACCGGGTATATTTATAGGGTTAAGATGGGTTAGTATTTAAGGGTGTTGGGGTATTTTGAGGAGTAAGGGTGGGTTATGATTATGGGTTGCAGGGGTATTTAAGGGGAGCAGGGTGGGATTAGCACACGATATGAGACATGGCATGAAGGGCAGAACGTACCACATGCTCCCAGTGTTTACACGCCCCCAGCACACGCCCACAGCACAACGCAGACGCGCCCACAAGGGACTACTTTGCTGGCACGGTTCTTTTACCTTTTAAATGTATATGGTGGGCGTCTGCATAGCATATGTCCTTCTGCTGCAACTGCCCTTTCCAACGCTATATTGGGTGTTGTGATTGGTGCTGTGGTTCCTGAGGTTACCGGCCTCAAAGGTTTGGGCTCTCTCTTTATTATATTAGTATGGATTTATAATTACAATACATGTAACATGTGTTCATAATTGTAAATTCTAACATTCTTTTCGGAAATTTGAGACTCTACACATAAGAAAATGACATCTGAAAAATGTTAGTTTTCTAGCTATTAAGAAATTGATTTTGCGTCAGACAATCATTAATCAGCATGGCATTACGATGGTAGGAAAAAGAACAGTTTCCTGTGCAAAGTGCACATTACTAATTTCATTCCTGTTAAAGTCTTAATAAGGCATTTTAGTTATAACTCGTGTAAATTCTTCTTAATGATTTAGAAATGTTCATTTGTTAGTTTATTGGACACATTTCATATGATTTTTCGACAACTTCTACATCCTCAGTCAGCACTCTTTCACGGTGCTTTTACTATAATCTCTATCATGATCATTGTCATTTTCTGAAACGTGTACATTTGTTTTTTCGTCTCTGTTTAGGTAAATGTGCCATGTAAAGGATGAACAGCATTTAAGCTGCATCACACGAAATGAATGTTGCCTTACAATGGAGTTCGGCCTCAGTTTGAAATGCGTGCAGTGTGATATGCACTTCTCCATGTTCTAAGCAGAGCTGGCCCAGGTGGATGGGACAAGTTCAAATGTAGAATGACAGTCTTTCCCTTTACGAACAAGGAATGCACTTTAGTGCTGAGAGACTTCAGCCACACCCCACCTCAATGTGTGCTTTTCTACAACAGTCACTTATATTATTAAAAAATTGCATTTGTAGATAGCAATTTATACTTTTAAATTATGCGCAAATGTCTTACGTCTTACGCTGTTCCTTAGTCCTGAAAAATAAAAAAAGGACACATAAGGAGCTAGGGTGAGCACACAATAATCGCCAGACCTATGTCGGGGGAGTGTCCAAAAAGGACCCTCCCTGTGAAATTCATGAGGATATCAAAAATAATCATGGAGTAAAATAAAATTACTCACGATTAATGAGAGTGAGTGATAGAAGAAGTGCAAGAAATCAATCAATAAATAAATAAAGACATGCAGAATTAAATAAATAAGGGGCATATTATCAAGGGGGTTTATCTCTGCTTTTTTGGCTTTAAAAGCCAAGAAAACGGAGATAAAATTATCTCCCTATTACCTAGCTATTGCTAACACCAGTTAGCGACAGCTAGTAGGAGATAGCACCCATCTTGGGCCCCGCTTTGTATGTCAGTGATATTTATCACTAATGACATGCAAAGTGGGGGTGCCAAGATGTTAGCGACTGGAAACAGTTGCTTACAAGGCTATCTCCTTTTACCAACTTTTGGAGATATCTCCAAAAGCTAACACCTGCCCCAGAGCAGTTCTTAGCCATGTTTTCCAATGGAAGGTGGATAACATGGCTAAGAGCATTAGCTCGGTAATGCATGAATATCGCGGACTTTTCAGCGATATTCATGCATTTCGGCCAATTTTTATCGCTTAGGAGATATACCTTGATAATAGCAAGGTTCCTAAGCGATAAAAATCGCCGCAGCTCAGCGATAAAAATATCGCTGCTAAACCAACATAGTGATAATTATCGCTAGTTGTTGGTAATATGCCCCTAAGTTTAAAAAAAAAGTAGAGTTCAACGCAGTAGAAGACACCTTCTAGTTTTTACAAATGGATTTGGGCAACACACCGATATGCCTGATACCTGTACCTAAATGTATATGTGTTTATGTACATCAGTGTTTTAAGTAGAGCTGCTGCACCATACTCTCTGCACGTGATCGGCATAACATTGAAAACATATTCCATGGGGAGATAGGAAATGACTTTGTAGTAAAGGGATTACATATAAGAGTGACCATAGAAGACAGAAAATCTGTTTGATAGAAAACAAATTATGGATTTTAAACTTTTCTAATTCAAGATACTGAGGGTTACTGTTAAGTGTGGTGGAAAAGGTTGTGCTGGCAATTTTGCGGCTTGGAGGAAAGAAAAAGAAATCTAGCGTAATATGGAGCTAAAAAGGCTTAGGGGCAGATTTACAAGCCCCTTGTGCCTCTTTTACGCCACTGTTGCGTCACTTTTGTGATGCAGCGGTGGCGCAAAAGATGCGCCATGGTGCGGGTATTTACAACGTGCCGCATCGGGAGATGCGTCACGTTGTAAAGCCCTGCGCCATAAGGAGGCGTTCAGGCGCGGGGGGCGTTCCTGCGCAGGAACGTCTCCTAAAAGTGGATGAGTGAAATCTACAAGATTTCACTCTGTCACTTTTAGGCCAATGCTGCTTCAAAACCCTGCGTCTACTTGAAGCAGGCATAAGGATTGACATAGCATTGTGTAGATAGGCCCCCCAGAGCATTGCTGGAGCTGCGTCGCGCTTGCGACGCAACTCCAGCAATGCGCCACCTTTACAGCACAGATGCCTTTTTGCACCATGGTGCGCCGCATTGTAAATGTGGCGCACCATGGGTGGCGGAGCTGCGGCGCACAATAAGTGGCGCATCCCTGGGCATGCGCCAGTTATTGAAAATCTGCCCCTTAATTTCTTATGGTCATATACACACACATCACAGTTAACACATTACACAACTATATTAACCTTTTTATGATCAATTTGATAATTTACAGACTTTACATTCATTTGTAATTGGAGTTTTCTTTCTCAAATACTTACCCAAAATATCATAATGTATATCCCACTTGAAATTTTTCGGGACATGCTAACTTCGGTTCATACTTAACATGAGCAGCTGCCGCCCCTGTCCGCGTGTCACGGTTTAAATTCTCCAACACAGGCCACATGTGTCACGCATGTTACACTTTGGTTCCTGGGCTAAACCTAGTTTAAACCACCTTAATGGCTTGGGCTCTCGAGGCCATGCAAAACTTCAGAGCGAGAGTGACAAGCGGGACAGGTGTACTGTGAATGAGACGTGGTGACAAGAGCTCAAAGTCAACTGCATTCTCACTGCGGCCAACTCTGAAGCAGCTGGCCGCACGAGAGCTTCCCGGCTTCCGTAGGAATGTCTGTGTTAGAAGCAAGAGTGGCCGGCGCGGTTCTTGGGCAGTGTGTGTGCTAACTTATTAGCAGTCCACTGTCCAGTCAAGATATCGACAGACGCGTTGTGGATGGTTTTCATGTTTGATGTCCTCGGGAGAAACGCACATTTTCTCTCAGAAGGTACATAGTGGAAGGTAAATGCCTCGAGCACCACCTTAAAGACATTTAACTTTACTCCACAGAAAGAAAAAAAAATCGATTGTGCAAACACTTCTTATATCTTTCAGAACGCAGGTGCGCGTCAAACACAGAGGATTGGCCGGGCTTCGTTCTCGCTCTGGCTCCCAAAAGGTGGAGATTTTAGGAGCGTCTGGCCCGAGGTACCGTTTGTCTAGTATGATTGTGTGGTGAGCAACATGGCCGCAAATGACCCAAACAAAAATGTGATTTTTTTTTACTGTTTTAAAGTGACGGCTCCTCCGCTAAGGCAAGGAGCGTTGCCCCATTGCTTTTTAGCAGCGAAATAACGGGAAAAAATTGATAATAACTTGCGTTATTATTATATTTTTTTGTCCTACTGCTGCAGCTTTGCAGGGCGGGGCGGGTCTGCTTTGACTTTTGAGCAGGGGAGTGGTGAGCACACTGTATAAGTGCGCATGAATGTTTGGCCGGCCGTCTCGGACCATCCAAACATCCATGCCCACATCGCAAGTTCTCCACGCAGGCTGTAATACAGCTTGCGTGGAGAGGAGAACATGCCCAGGCTCTGTAATAACGGAGCCACCCGGCCCACACACGTACGCACACACGCACGCATACGCCTCAGGGGCGGGGTAGCCCCTGAGTATAAATAAACGGCCGGAAGACCGCTCGTGGTCTTTGGCCCTAACCAGCAGCTAGTGTGTGCGTGTGATTTATCACCAGTTTTAGTTAGGCCCCATTCTGAGGCCTAGGCGTTCCCTCCCCGTGGCTCCGGACACTACACTGGCGACGAGGCGGTTTCTGCTACCCACGCCTCGCCACACAGCGGTGCCTGCCATCCTGCACCCGCGCGCACGGCCGGGCCCTGCAAGGACGGGCCCCCGGCGTTGGCGCTGCCACGTGCGCACTTCTGCTGTTCGGCACCAGGCCGCGGTGCCCAAGGTGAGCTCGCGCCTCTCCGAGGCCGCAGCAGGCGTCCTGCAACTCCGCCTGATCCATCCCGTGGCCTGCCCTCCCTCGCGCCGGCACCCACTCTCCGGCGCGGTGTGCAATTACCTGCCGCCTCTGTGTGCGCCCATCTGCCGCCAGCGCCTCGGGGGGTGGTTCTCGACCCTCGCGCTCGATCCTTCGCGGCCGCGCTGGGAGCATCGGCTCGCGCATGCGCACACCGCACCTGTTCGCGCAGGCCCTGTCTCGCCTCACGCATTAGGCGGACGGGCATTGTGAAGAGCCCTGCGTTTGCTCACGCATCGGGCGGATGGCGGATACCTGTCGGAGGGTGTGTCCGGCCCTCAGTATCCCCACCATCCCTGCACGCCAGAGACCACGTCTGCTGCCCCTGCGCACCACAGCCCCCAGAGGGCCATGTCGACTGCCCCTGCGCTCCGCAGGCCTCGTTCTGCCGCCACGACCGCCAGCGCAACACTCCTGAGTCGCTGAGGCCGTCCCTGCCTATACCCCACGGACTGGGCACCAAGCGCCTCCTCCACCGTCACGCAGGACCTGCTCCAGCCGCGCCTGCCCTTCCAGGCCTGTCCTGTCCTTGACTCCACGTGCTCCTGCATCATCGACCATGAGCCAACTGCCCGCTACTGGCGGCGCCACAGCCGCGACTCCCGCGCAACATCAGGCGCCGGCCACCACTGGTTCTCCTGCCACCGCGCCGCCCCAAGTCACCGGTCCAGCTCCGGGTGCCGCAGTGGCCGGTCCGGCCCCGGGTGGTGCGACGGCCGCTACGCCAGCTCCCCCTGGGCATGGCCTTGCTGCGCCACTTCCTCCATTTAGCGAACTTGCCGACCCTCCCACAGCCGCGGCGAGATGGCACCTATGGATTGGGAGGCTGGAACACTACTTCGTTGGCGTCCGAGAAACTGATGGCAAAGTTAAGCGCTCCCTGCTCATGTGCTACGGGGGTGACGAACTCTATGAGCTCTTCGAGACGCTACCGGATCGGGGTGGTGATCAAGACTACGGCGCCGCGGTCAGAGCTCTGAACCTGTACTTCGACCCTAGGGTGAACCCGGATTATGAGTGGTTCAAACTACGCCAGGCAAGACAAGGCGAAAGGAACCCATAGACTCCTTCTATGCGCGGCTGCGTAAGCTGGCCCTGGCCTGCGAGCTCCCGGACCAGCGCCAGGAGATACGGGCACAGCTAATCCAAGGGTGCCGCTCAGTACAACTCAGACGCCTCATCCTCAGACAGCCGAGGATCACCCTGGATGAAATCCTCGTCCTCGCGCGCTCACATGAGCTGTCCAATGCCAGAGCTGACGAGATGCAGGCTGCCCTCGACCGGCCTGGCACGCCCGTAAAGGTCCCCCACATCAAGGTAGAACACGTGGACGCCATTCGACGCCGGCCACAACCCCAGAGGGGGTCCTCACATGCCTCTTCCCGGTCCTCCTGTGGGAACTGTGGGATGGATCACCCCGCCGGTGGGAAGTGTTTCGCGAGGGGTAAAGTCTGCTCCAACTGTGGGAAGATGAACCACTTCGCCAAAGTGTGCCGCAGTAGCGGGAACCGCCGCCCCAGTTCCAGCGGGAAAACTTCTGCACAGGCTGTGCGTCAACTCTCCCTGGATGACCCGGGCCCATGCAGCGATGCCTCCAGATCGGCATTCCGCCTCGAGGACGACGTTTTCTTTGTCTCCTTTGTTGGAAGGGATGGTTCCAGAAAAAGACCTCCACCGATGTGCGAGATCTCCATCGCCGGCTCACCCATACAGGCGCTCATTGACACCGGAGCGTCGGTGAATGTGATGGACAGCACACAATACGCGTTACTGTCACCTCGCCCACCACTGTCACCTTCAAACGCCAAAATCTACACCTACGACAGCGACGACCCACTTCCCCTGAGAGGAGTGATCGAGGTGACTGCCGCTTGCAACGATCACCAAGTCAAGACCAAGTTCCATGTCACCGGAGGCAGGCGTGGCACACTTCTGAGCTGCCACACGGCTGAGGACTTGCAATTAGTATTCTTCGCACGACAGGTGCATGAGCTGCACGCGGACGCAATGCTGCGGGACTTCCCAGCCCTGTTTAAAGGACTCGGCTGCCTAAAGGGAAAAACATTCAAGCTACACGTGGACCCAACGATCCGGCCTACAGCCCTCAGACACAGACGAGTACCGTTTCACCTGCGGCCGCAGGTGGAGGAAGAACTGCGCAAACTCGAGGAGCTGGGGGTGTCGCCGCTGGTGATCGCCCCGAAACCGAAACAGCCGGGTGCTATACGCCTGTGTGTGGATATGCGTCTTCCGAACAAAGCAGTGAAAAGGGAAAGGCACCTGACGCCAACTATGGACGACATCGTAGCAGACCTCAACGGCGCTCGCTGGTTCTCTAAACTGGACCTCAACACCGGGTGTCACCAGCTTGAGCTTCACCCGGACAGTCGCACTACTTTTTCCACCCATGTCGGGCTCCGGAGGTATAAACGTCTGAGCTTCGGGGTGTCATCGGCTGCCGAAGTCTTTCAAAATGCCATCAGGGAGACACTCTCAGGTTTGACAGGAGTCATAAACCTGAGCGACGATATCCTTGTCTTCTCCAAGACCTTGGAAGAACACCATGTCCACCTCCGAGCCACATTGCAACGCCTCGCCGATCACGGCCTCACCCTCCACAGGGATAAGTGCTCCTTCTACAGAGAATCCGTGGATTTCTTCGGCTATATCTTTTCCAGGGAATGACTTCAGGTCGATCCGAAGAAAGCAGAATCCATCCGAACTGCTCCCAAACCCACGTCGGCCACTGAAGTCAGAAGCTTCCTGGGGATGGCCACTTATTGTGGCCGTTTCATCCCTGGATTGGCGTCCCTCTCCGAGCCACTACGTGCCCTCTCCAAGTTGGGCCAACCGTGGGCATGGACCGCCAAGGAAGACGAAGCCTTCACGGTGATCAAGGCCGCTCTAATCGACGACAAGGTTATGGCTTACTTCAGACCACACCGGCGCACGGAAGTGGTTGTGGACGCGAGCCCCGTTGGCCTGGGGGCTGTCCTTATGCAAGAGACTGAAGCACGCGAATGGGTACCGACAGCATACGCAAGCAGAGCACTGACTGCGACGGAGATGCGGTATGCTCAAATTGAACGTGAAGCACTGGCCATCAAATGGGCTTGCCAGCACTTCCACCTCTACCTATATGGGCACGAGTTCAAAGTAGTATCCGATCACAAACCTCTCGTGCCTCTATTTGCTGGAACCGCCAGGCTTGCTCCACCCAGGATCGAGAGGTGGGCCGTCCAACTCCAAACATACCGTTTCGAAGTCATATACCGGCCTGGAGCCGACAATCCCGCGGATTTCCTATCAAGGCACCCCGGCACCGCCGATTCGGCTCAAGCAGCGGGCGACATGGAGGACGTCGAGGAGTATGTGCGGATGATTTCTCAAGAGGCCTGCCCGGTGGCCCTGACACTGGAAGACATTGGCAAAGCGACAGATGAGGACGAGTGTCTCCTCAAAGTGAAAGCCACACTGTCAAATAGGAACTGGAAGCACTTCCTGGACGGAGTCAGCGCCCTTACACCTCAGGAACAGCTGTCAAGACAACAACTTTGGAGGGCTCAAAGTGAGCTGAGTGTCGGACCCCACGGAGTGATCCTCCGAGGAACAGCGATTGTGATACCCGCGAGGCTACAGGAAGAGGTCGTACGTCTAGCCCACCAAGGACACCAAGGCGTGTCAAAGACCAAAGGGCGACTGCGCAGCAAAGTGTGGTTCCCCGGCATAGACGCAGCGGTAGAGAAGGAAGTCGGCAACTGCCATTCGTGCACCATCACAGGCCGAGAACCAGCTCCCCACCCTGTGATCACCGAGGACCCATGTTGGAGCCATGGTCAAAAGTTAGTGTGGACTTCGGATCCTTCCCAGATGGGCGGCATACCCTCGTCTTAATTGACTCTTACTCCCGTTTTCCCATCGTGGAAATCGTACCCTCCACAGCGTTCACTCACGTGAAGAAAGCCCTGGAGAAAGTGTTCGCCATGGTAGGCCTGCCAGAAGAGATGAGATCGGACAATGGTCCTCCCTTCCAGGGAAGAGACTTCCAGGCCTACCTAGCCGCCCGGGGCATCCACCACAGAAAAATCACTCCGCAATGGCCCCAGGCAAACGGGGAAGTCGAGAGGTTTATGAGGACCCTGAACCGCGCACTACAAATTGGAGTGGAAAGGAAGGAGGACGCAGAAGAGTGCCTATCACAGTTCCTCAGTGCATATCGACAAACGCCCCACTCGACCACACGCTGCGTCCCGGCACACCTGGTGTTCAAGAAGGTACCAAGAGACTGCGTGCCAGCTACACCTGCATGGTGTCCTCCAGAGATGAACCAGGAAGCCACTCAAGAACGACGGAAGCGCACGAACGACAAAGCCAGTTGGACCAGAAGAGCCCAGACCAGGTCATTGGTAGTCGGCGACAAAGTGGTCCTCAAGAACAGACACAGACATTCAAAATACGACCCGGCATTTGAACCTGAAGTGTGGGAGATCGTGAACGTACACGGCACCATGGTATCCGCATCCAGGGGCACAAGAGCCGTGGCCAGGAACGTGTCGTGGTTCAAGCGTGTCTCTCGTGAGAGTGGAAACACCGACTCTGCATCTGAGGGTGCTGAAGACGGGGACCAGGAGCCGGTGCAGGAGGAGTCATCCACGGCCCCACGAGAAGAGGAAGGACCAACTCCACCGAGACTCGAGCCGGACAACACCACCAGTCCCGGAAGTACCTCGAGTGACATTCAACATCGTCCTGAGCGACCAGCGGAGATGGAAGGTTTGGAAAATCGCCGAAGCCAAAGATACCACCTGTGGCCAAATCCAACTCCCAGTCAAAGGCTAAAGGACTATGCATGGACTATGAACTGACTAGAGACAATTCATGGCCGGGACTATTGATCTGTAAGTTTGGAGGGATGTAATAACGGAGCCACCCGGCCCGCACACGTACGCACACACGCACGCATACGCCTCAGGGGCGGGGTAGCCCCTGAGTATAAATAAACGGCCGGAAGACCGCTCGTGGTCTTTGGCCCTAACCAGCAGCTAGTGTGTGCGTGTGATTTATCACCAGTTTTAGTTAGGCCCCATTCTGAGGCCTAGGCGTTCCCTCCCCCGTGTCTCCGGACACTACACCAGTCAGCATCTGAGTGCCGAACCACGGCGCTCAGACTAATCACAATGCTTCATTGCTGCGTTGTGATTTGCTATGGGGTACCTGGGTGTGCTTCCTGTTCCGGCCAGAAAGAGGAGAGACGCGGCAAGGAAGCAGTAAGAAGGTACATTTTTTCTTTCTTTTTTTTTTTCCCCCACTTTCCTCCCGCGTCCCCCGCTTCCCGATCCGTGCCTGCCACTACTGGTTTTAAAAGCTCCTAAGGCAAGCCAAAAATAAACCTGGCTTCTGCCCACTATTTGTATTGTGAAAGACAACCATTATGTAAGTGCAGTGTCCCTCACACTTATGTGCTGCAATGCACAATATCTGCTACAACAATGATAGATACAAGCCTTTTTGGACAGAGGCATCCAGAGCGTTTCTCCTATATCTATGACTACGTAACCACAAAGAGATTTAGAACATTGTCTACCTATGAATTAGTTGTGCAGAATGCATGTGAAGCATCTCAACACTCCTTTCTGTTATGAGAGGGTATTTCAGCCACAATATCGGCCATATTTATCTACTTGTCTAGTGCTTTGTGAGTCCTTCAAGACTCATTTGCCCTAACAAGCTAACAAGTATCTGGTGAGTCGATAGAGGTGTGTAAAGAAAACCACTTTTTTGCCTTTTGGCCGTTTTCAAAATCTTAAAGGTGAACAAACAACAACAGTGGTTTAGCTGAAAGGAATGGGGTGACAGAGGAAATAATGATAAATGTTTGTTACATTTCAAGGACATGAGATGTAGATATTACAACTGTGGAAGACAGTGTATGTGTTATTGTTTATGAGTCCAGCCTGGAGAATACTCCCTCAGGGCTCCTCTGTTGCTGGACCCCATAATCTCGGTTAATACATTGTTACTTGCCTTCTTGAACCATTCAGTTCTCAGCGGGTTTCTGGACGCCGAATGTTAAGGTTTTTAGAAATGGGGGTCTCGCGTCTGCAGTGGTATACTCCCTGTCTAAGTAGGAACCCTTCCTTCTAATTAGGATAAGGGAGTTACACACCCAGATAACCCCTACTCTCCCCCTTGGTAGCTTGGCACGAGCAGTCAGGCTTATCTCAGAGGCAATGTGTAAAGTGTTTGTACATAATTCACACATTAACACAGTGTAAACACTACAAATGGACACTACACCAGTTTAATTAAATAATCAATCTGTATCTAAACAAAACAAGACAAAAATGACATAATCCGACATTCACAACTTAAAATATGACTTTTGAAAGGTTTCAAGCAATTCTGTCAATAGAACTCTATGGATGTGGTGATTTTACACTGAGTGATGTAAATGCATCTAAATCCCCAAGGCAAAACAGCTGCAGAGGAGGGTAGCATCAGAAAACACATCGATGCATCAGTTCATGAGTCTTGGGGGAGGCGATGCATCAGTTCTGCTGTGCACAGGAGAAGTGTGGCATTGAATCTGGACTGTATGGTGAAGCGATGTATCGAAATCCAAGATGGTTCTCGTTCTGCGGGAAATGTGCTAGAAAAGCTTGGTACCCAGGTACCACGCATGGAAATCTGGAGGTGCTGAAGGTCGATGCGGTGGTGGCAAACAGGCGCTGCGTCGATTTCTTCAGCTATGGTCCCACGATGCATCGATTCTTTCAGCCATGCAGCAGGCCTGCGTCGGAGTCAATGTGGGGGTCTCGGCACTCGGTGACACGGTACGCTAAACTTGGGCTGCAGCGGATGATTCGCCCGCTGACAGGTGCTGCGTCAATTTCTTTGGCTGCACGGCGGCAGTGCATGGACATTTCTCCTGCATGGTGATGCTGCAGCGAAAAAACAGGCGCAGGAAGGGGGATGCATTGTTTTTGATGTTTTCTTCATGCTTTTTGCAACAGGAACAACCTCTAAGGGCCCACAATAGGAATTGGCCCCACAAGGCAGGTCAGAAATTCCAGCAGAGGAGTTCAAGAGTGCTACAGATTAAGTCTTTGTGCCTGAGACTTTCTTAACAGGCAAGCTCTACTTCAAGCCCTTGGAGAATCTTCTCAAGCAGTATACAGGGAAGTAAAGTCCAGTCCTTTCCACTACCCACAGACAGAAGCAGGAACTGCAGGCCAACCCAGCAAAACAACACACAGCAAAGGGTCAGTACGCCTCCTGACAGCTCTTCTTCTTGGCATGGTGCTCTTGATCCAGAAGTGTTCTAAATGTCTGGGGTTTTAGATCCAATACTTAAACCCCATTTGGTTTTTGAAGTGGGGTTATTTCAAAGGATTTTCTTTGTAGCGCAGATGTTCTTGACCTAAATGGGCTTGGCTCCCACCACTCTAACTCAGGAAGATCCACCAGCCAGGTGATGGGCCATCATGATCTGCAGGGCATACTTTCCTGTGTGTGACTGTCTAGAGTGAATGGACAAACTGGCCCTGTCAGTCTAAACCAGACGTTGATTCCACAGGCAGGCAGAGGCACAGAATGGTTAAACAAGAAAATGCCCACTTTATAAAAGTTTTTTTCTCCAAAATTAGGTAACCTAATGTACCCTTGAAAGCTTGGGTGAGACTTTATAAAAGTGGCATTTTCAAACACATAATTAAAAAACACTTTTACTAAAATATGTATTTTTAAGTTTTGAGCTCAGAGAGCCCAAACTCATATCTCTAGCTGTTCCCAATTGAAACTTATACTTGTAAAATGTGACCAGGCAGCTCGAATGGTAGCCTATTGGAGCGCTAGTACTTGCAATAGTAAAAAACTTAATTTGCAGAATTTCACTATCAGGACATGTAAAACACACCAGTACATGTCTTACTGTTCATATACACTGCACCCTACCCAGGGTGGTACCTTGGGCCAACCATAGGAGTGTCTTACATGTAGTACAAGGGAAGGTTAGGGCCTGGCAAGTAGATACACTTGCCGGGTTGGCATGGCAGTTTAAAACTGCACTCACGGACACCGCAATGGCAGGCCTGGGACAAGTTGACAGGGCTACTCATGTGGGTGGCACAACCAGTGCTGCAGACCCACTAGTAGCATTTTATTTCAGAATCACAATTTACACAGGGAGCTCTTGCGCTTTAGCACTGATCAGCAGCCTAGAGTACCTCAACCAACGAAAACAAAGACCAGAATAAATTATAAAAATACAGGAGGTAGGGGTAAAAAGAAAGGGGACCCCACACCAAGGATACCAAGTCTAACAAGGGTGCATAGTGGGGCTGGTTCTTGTGCTTTTGGCACTTGAATTTCAATTGATGGCATGACAGATTGTTGGTGCTTGGTGCAAAACTGAGCATGCAAGAGCTGTCAAAGCCTTTCACTGACAGCTCCAAAGAATAGCACCCATAACAATTGCCACTGCAGTGAGTGTAGGATTTTCCAAATAGCAAAACTCATAGGGAAATCATTTGTGAGGGTGTTGATCGCTCACAGGCCACTTATAATATCAGCAATGAAAGTCATAGCGGCTCATGCTTCTTCTTAAACATCACAGCACCTAGAAAATTGTTCCGTCATTCTTCCAGATTAAAATAAAATCTGCATGGATTAGTTATATTGCAGCAGCATCGAAACAGACTGAGGGGCAGATTCATTATGATTCTATGCCATGTTTGCATCACAAAAGTAACACAAATCTTCGCTAATTCTTTTTGTCCAATTTTCTTTCCTGCACTAAACTTGTTTAGTGGTGCAAATAATGGGAAAAATAATGCTCTAAGGGGACGTTCCATGGGTGCTGCATGGGTGTCCCCATGTAACCACCCAATGTTTCTGACACTAAACCTAATTTACTAAATAAAATAGACAGGGTTTAGTATCAGAAAATAATGTACCCTTCAACCAGGCGCTATGAAGGAGAAATATTTTTTTTTCCCTTTATTTTCCGACTTTGCATGTGTGGTGCACAGAACAGCACACATACAAAGTGAGAACATGTTTAAATGTAGTCTAGCATAGTATTTTGTACTGGAAGGGTAGCCTTCCAGTACAAAACCTCTGCTTGACCCACAGAGACACCATTGCACTATGGCACAAAGGTGTCTCTGTGGGCCTCGACAGCTAATTTCAGCACCGGTGCTAGGGAGAGGGAAGGAGAGTACCATATTTCAGTAAAAGTGGTGCTCTCCTGCTCTATACTTCTCATGCAGCGCAGCAAATGAGGTTGCTGCATCGGGTTGCGTGACAAATTGGTAAATCTGGCCCTGTGTGCCTATAAAGGAGGCCATTATGGTTTGAGCAGTTTTGGATCAGAGCCCTTTGGCCATGGCCAGGTGCCGAAGTTCTCTGTAAATCTGGGCACCAAATAATTTATGGCAAATGCTTGGGAGTGACAGAATATGGCCTCCAATTCCATGGCAAAATTGTGGGTCAAAACCTTGTCCAACATGTGGGAAATTAGACTAGTCATTTTGGAAATACTTATTTTGTTTAATTTGATATAATATTTGAAGAATACATGATTAAAAATCTCAAAAATATGTTTAGCCATCTGCTTGTCCTAATCTGATAGGTTAGTAATCTCACCTAACTCATTTGAGGTCTGGTTTCCAAGTTGAAAAGCCAGGAAAATGATAAAAAATAATGTATCCAGTAAGGGACAGTCCTGAACATAGGTACTGTACAGCTTAAGCATACAACTCAGTCTTTACCCAAGAAACCAGCGCTCACTGACATTCACACTGGAATCCACTTTAATTTTACTCTAGATAGAAGCTCTCGACATCGCACCGCTAATGTTTGCCACCTGTGCAGCATTCTTCAGCTGTTTGATGGTCTTTATTTAGGATTATGAACAGGTTCTCTTTGATGTGTTCTAGTGCACTCTGTTTCTTTGGCTGGGTTGAAGCCTGAATGGAATCCTTATAATAGGATGTTGTGTTCTACACCACATCGAAGTTGTCATTTCACTTCTCCTTTTAGATTTAATCAGGGTTGCGTTAAATTGGAAAGGGCGTGGTACAGTGGCGGCTGGTAACATTTTAAAGTGGTGCGCATAAAATTATTTTCATACTGCACCGCAGCGAGCAGTAGTGTTACTATTGTGGTAATTTTTTGGGAAATTGAATATTGCGAACAATCCATGCGAGGCTCTGTCAACGGGTAATCGCTGCTCTAACGTAAATCAACGAGAAATCATAGGACATGGAGTGGAACTTCGCTTCTGCACCAGCTGCTTGCTCTCTTTTAACAAAAAAACCCATGCAGCATAAAGAAATATGAGCTTTCTGTTTTATGGCCCCCTTCAGTTATTCACCAATCAAATTACAGTGTAACAGTCTAGAGCTCCAGAAAGTGCTGACTATAATCTGATTGGCAGCAGATATTAGAGGGCGCCAAGCCACTTCACACCGCAAGTTAACCCAGTTTTATAAGCTGTCCTGAGAGATCATCATGGTCTTTTATTTTAAAATTCTGCCTATACAATACACTCCTTCCAGTGTAAAATATATAACGTTATTAATGAACTGAAGGATTTGTATGTGCATTGCATAACAGTAAATGTAAACATTAGATATTTCATTTGATCTGTTATGTTTTGTGTGACATACAGATAGAGTGAACCGTATATTTCCAAAATACCTGATGGGTCAGCGCTTATAAAATAGAGAGAAGCCCAACAGTAATCCCCCTGCACCTCTGCAAATCATACCATTATGGTGTCCTCATGGCTTCTTCTAAAATATTAATCGGCCAGTGTACATGATTAGAGTCAGCAAGGGGCCAAGCATCCGTGGCCAACATGCTCACGGGGGGGGGGGGGGGGGGGGGGGTTAGAGGGGCGCGGGTGGGAAATTAAAAAATAAAAATACAACATACCCTACAGTACTGCTGATTGCTAAGCAGCCTCCGCTCCAGGGCGGTCATCATGGTGCAGCCAGTCCCGCATGTGTGCCGATTACTGAGCAGCCTCCGCTCCTGGCCGGTCATGGTGCAGCCGGTCCCGCATGTGTGCCGATTACCGAGCAGCCTCCGCTCCTGGCCGGTCATGGTGCAGCCGGTCCCGCATGCCTCCCGGCTGCAGGAACAGGAAAAAGGAAACAGCCAGCAGGAATTCTCCCTCCCCTACCCAAGCCAACCACAACGCTGAAATGGCAGCGTTGTGATTGGTGAGGCGAGGCGGAGAGCGCCCCAGCCAGGCCATTTTCGCTGTGTAGGCTACATACAGCAGCGTACACAGAGAAAAATGGGGAGTGCGCATGACTGCTTTGTTCGGCCCTGGGGCCGACCAAACAGTCAGTACCCACAACAGTGGGCAAAGCCACCCCCCCCTGCCCGTGACCAGGACCGCCGAACTGCCTGCCCTCAAACAGGCACTTCAGGCATTCTGCTTTCTCACAGTGCGAGAATAAAAAGGGGGGCTTGGGGGGGCTGCCGACCGCAGGGAGGTCCCCCCCCCCGGGCGATTTGGGAGGGCTGCGGGGGGGAATGGGTTAAGCTGCAGAACTTTCTAGAAGTTTTTGGGCTCTTTTTGGTAGTTTTGGTAGCCTTGGCTATATAGGTCCCTGACTCCTCCTCCCAGCCACCATTTTAGGTTTGGTGACCTGGTGGCTGGGAGGTTAGATAGCGAAAACATTTTGTGAGTTAGTGTGACACGTTTAGCTTTATATTTTATAGCTAGTGTAGTTTTTGTACTTACTGTGGCTATGGAAGATCACCGTGTGTTAGAAGCGCTGCGCCTGTTGTCCAAAGCTGGCAGGATGGATTTGGTCATTGGGGGAGGGCCGGCGCGCCCTTCGCACCAGGCCTCTGCTGGCGTATATGCAGCTGTGGCTGCGTGTTCCTCCCCTAAGAAACGGCGAGCACAGGGGGTAAGTGAACGGGGCCGCCCTCGTACGAGGAAGCCGGCCCCGTCTGCAAAAGCGCGTGTTGAAAGTGGTGGCACTTCTGATATTCATTCTGCGCGTTCCTCCTTCTGCTGTGGGAGGGGCCTCTGTGGTGTTGTCTCCGGCCGGGCGCGCGTCTACAGGAGCTCGCGTAGTTGAACCCCCGGGCATTTTTGAAGGTGCCCCTGCGGTCACTGTAGGTCGCGGAAGTAAGCGGAAAGGCAAGAGGCGCTCCGTTTCTCTTTCGGAGCTTGAACAGCAGGTGGGGTCAGGAGCCGGCGTACCTCCGCGTGCGCCGCGTAGGGGTTCCATTGCCTTGGGTAGCGGGCGGGGACGTTTTTTCCTTTGGTCCTGCAGCGTCGGACCACACAATTGTTCAGTGTCAGTCAGGAGGTGTGTCTGTTGGGGGTTTTTCAGCTGCAGGTGAGCTTGGCGTGCTGGAATCGTTAGTTGGTCAGTATTCACAAGTAGATAATGAGGTTGTGATAGTGGGGGGTGCTCAGGAGGGTGCAAGCTTTGTTGCTAGTCCATTACTGTTTTCTAGGGAACCATCAGAACATGAGGATGTGTTGTCTGTATTGGGTAGTTCTGGGGGAGAGGGGGAATGGGCTCAGATGGGGGAAGGGGGTACAAGCAGAGCTGTTCTTTCTGAGGTGGGTGAGGCGAGGTCAAGGGCTGAGGGGTCAGTGCCAGGGTTCTCAGCTGAGACCTGGTCTAAGGCACCAGTGAGTGGTTCACAAAATGTTGTTCCAGGTGTGTTTCCATGTTTTGATAGGGATTTGGCACATGTGGGTGGTGTTTCAGTGGGGGGGTTTCGGATTTTGCCCCCTTTGGTTCAGAAGGTGTGCATGGCAGAGTTTGTGGGGCCGGTCCGTCTGGTTGGGAGCGTTTGTATGGATGGAAGTGAGGTGCAGAGGGAGGGGGATGACCGGGGTTTTACACAAGGATCTCTGGGCAAGGGGATTTCTTCTGACATGCCAGAGGCCAGGTTGGATTGGAGTGATAATGAGGATGTGGTGGGTGACTCTCCTGCGAGGGGTGCACTTCTGAGGGGTTCAGGTAGGTTTTTGTCGTTGGATAGGTTGCAAGGTCGGTCAGTTGGTACGGTGGTTTTGCGGCGGTCAGGGGCAGGTGTTTTTAGTGGAGCTCCCAGCACACCAGTCCAAACTTTTTCTTTTCAGGACATGGATCGGTGCGGCGGTCCAGACTCGGTAGGCGTGGTTCAGCCCATTTTCGCCGAGGTGAAGTGAGGAGACAGCCTAGCGCGGCGCTCTCCGTACCACCGAGGGAGCCCGTCGCGGTCAGCACACGAAGGCCTGGCGCGACCTCGCTGGCCCCAACGAATAGCAGGTCTAGGTGGTCGACCGTACCGTCGGCTATGGAGCTACAGAGTCAACGCACGGGGAGGTACAGGCGGATATAGTCTGCTCCCCCGCCAGGAGGATATTCTAACCAGTTTAAGAGTAATATTGCTGATGAGGGGTTGGGTAAGACCCGAAGTGTTGCTTTCCCTCCTGAGATGGAGGCGGTGGTGTTGGATCATGATGAAGATAGTCCTGAAGAAGGAGAATTGCGTGAGATAGATGTGGGGGAGCCCTCTAATGTGTCTCATAGTGTTTTTCAGGATCCGAAAGCAACACGACCAGTTCAGGAGAGACAAGAGCGCGGGTCGTCAGTCAGGGCTCCTCGAGGAAGGCCTACTTTTTATGTTTCAGCACCACGGGCGGAATCTGTGAGAGCTGTTTCTCAGTTGCCAGGTGAGAAGCCAGTTACACAGGCCAAATCTACAATGGTGTCTGTGGGAACGACGTTGGTTGGGGTTGCTGGGTTTGGGGATGGGAGGTTGTTGAAAGGGAGGTATGTGAAGGACACTGCTGTAGGCATGGATGAAGTTCTTGGGTCTGCAGGGGGCAAGGTGGAGAGTAGTACAAATGCTGAGGCTACTGGAGGTGTTAAGGAGCCCCTTGACAGCAAGGAGTTGAAGATTAAAAAATTGCCCTACATGGGTGTTACTAAACCTTTGGGCCCTCATTTAATGTTGTCTACTAAGGAGCGCATTTGGAAGGGTGAGTATGTGGAAATACTGAAACTCCTCCACCGTGAAGTAAGATCTAAGGAGGGTCCTAAGGAGGAAGAGTATGAGCTTGCAAAGCGTCCAAGAGTTCCGTTAACCATTGAGAATTGGACGGCGGCGTTTCTTATATATGCAAGTGTTTACTGTGAAAAGTTTCCAGAGTGCAGCGTATCTATTTTTAAATACATGGATGTTATTCGGAAGGCGCAATTGACTGGAGGGGGGTATGCTTGGGCCCAATATGATGAGGAATTTAGGGCTAGGATGGCATGGGACCCAGAGGCAAAGTGGGGGAGTTGGATACAGATCTATGGCAGCATACGATGGGGGCTGCTTCAGGGGGTAAGACAATTTTTACAGCCAGTGGTCTACCCTTAATTTACTGGCCCTTTCAAGGCAAGCCCACCCGTGGTGGGGTGGGGAGTGCTTCCAATACACAGTCAGGGAATGGCACTTGCTGGGAATTTAACAAGGGGTCTTGTAGTAGAGAATATTGCAGGTATAGGCATGAATGCTCCGGCTGTGGTAGGCGACACCCCTTGGTTAGATTTTGGGTTTACAAACCAGCGGGTGGCCAGCAAGAGATTCAGTCAGGTACAGGAGGTTCTGGGACGTCCCAACAGTTTCAAGGGGGTCGGGGGGTAGAGGTGCACAGGGTACTGGGCCCAAGGGCTCTTACGCCAGTTAAGCCGACGCAGTTACAGCTTGCCCTTCAGGAGTATGAGGATGAAGGTGTTAAACAGAGACTGCTGGAGGGTTTTCAATTTGGTTTTCATTTGGGCTATTTGGGGCCAAGGCAGAGACGTTGGGCTGACAACTTGAATTCGGCATCTGAACATAGTGCAGTGGTGCAAGAAAAATTGAATAAAGAGGTACATGAAGGAAGGATGGCAGGCCCTTTTCATGACTGGCCGATCCGTGACTTGATAATTTCACCTATTGGAGTGGTCCATAAAAAATAGTTGGGGCAATTCAGACTTATTCAACATATATCATGGCCGGATGGGTCATCTTTGAATGATTTTATTGATACGGATGCTGCTTCGGTTTCATATTCCTCTGTTGACGTGGCCATGTCACTTGTTGTGACCCCGGGCGCAGCTGCTGAGATGGCTAAGTGTGACATTAAGTCTGCTTTCCGGCTGCTTCCAGTCCATCCGGATGATTGGAGTCTTCTGGGTATCCATTTTGAAGGAAAATGGTACGTGGACAAAGCATTGCCGATGGGTTGCTCCATGTCTTGTGCTCTTTTTGAATGTTTCAGCACCTTTTTGCAGTGGCATTTTACACACCAGTCTGGTCATTCACTGGTAACGCATTATCTAGATGAATTCTTCTTTGTTGGTTCCCCAGGCTCCGCGGAGTGCCAGACAGCTTTGGACACTTTCCAAGGGCTCATGGAGGATTTGGGGGTGCCTTTGGCTCCTGAGAAAACAATGGGTCCTGCCACAGTCGTGTCATTTTTGGGGATTGAAATCGATTCAGTGGCAATGCGGGCTCGCTTGCCAGAGGCCAAAAAATGAAGATGCTGGAGTTGTTGGGTGTTATGTTGACAAAGCGGAAGGTGTTTGTGAAAGACATTCAAGTGCTACTGGGACACCTCAATTTCGCGTGCAGGGTGGTGAGAGCAGGGAGGACTTTTTGTTGCAGATTGGGCAGGGCCCTGGCAGGACAGCATTTGCCTCACCACAGTGTACGGCTGTCAGCGGGTGTCAAAGATTTGCTAATGTGGGAATTTTTTCTCACTTCCTTTAATGGTGTGCCTTTGGTGAGAGGTGTTTATTTCCAGTAGGATTTGCAAATGTTTTCTGATGCTGCAGGCAGTGAGGGTTTTGGACTGTACTGGAATGGGAAATGGTGTGTGGAGCACTGGCCAGAGGATTGGTTGAATGGTGGTCGGAGTATAACTTTTCTGGAGCTTTTTCCTTTGCTGGTAGCCTTGACTCTTTGGGGGGAGGATTTGGCGCACAAAAAAGTCCTTTTCCGCGTTGACAACATGGCTACATGGCTGTGGTAGAGATTGTTAATCGGCAATCTGCCAGAGATGAACAGGTATTGAAACTCATGAGAGTCTTTCTGCTAGGCTGCTTGAAACATGACATTAACTTTCGCGCTTTGCACATCCCTGGTGTGGACAATGACATAGCGAATGCTTTGTCTCGTTCGCAGTGGGAGAGATTCCGTGGACTGGCCAGGGAGGCGGACAGATCACCGACCCTGATGCCGATACATCTGTGGCACGTAGGCAACGTCGGGTCTTACACTGGTGGTAGGTTCTTTATCTGTGTCTACATGTTCTGCTTATTCTTTGACCTGGAGGGAGTTTTTGCAATCTGGAGCTTGTAGGCGTGAGGAGGTTTGGCGTCGTTCAGAGGATGTAGTTAAATTCATCTTGGACCTCATGGACAAGGGTCTGTCTAGAGTGACTATTTCAGGGAAGTTGGCGGGTGTTTCCTTCATGGGTAAATTGTTTTGGGGTTATTCCCCCTCGGCTGGTGAGATTGGCAGGAGAATGCTTGAGGGTTGGGCCAGAGACCAGGGGAGTAATAGAAGGCTGCGGGCTCCACTATCTTGGCAGTCACTTGCGCGTTTATTAGCGATTTTGCCCTCTGTTTGTACAGATGATTTTGAGGCTTGTTTGTTTGCCATGTTAATGGCCTTTATGTTCTTCGGTGCTTTTCGGGTGTCTGAGTTGTTGGGTTCTAAATCCAAGGGAGGCATTTGTTGGTGAGATTTTTTTGCTCAGAGGAAGGTGTGCATGTGTGGCTGGCTAGCTCTAAAACTGATCAGAGGAAGTTGGGTTGGAGGCGAGTTCCCCTAGAGTTACATGTCAATTGCTGTTGGCTCGCCGCTGGCGTTCTTTATCAGGGGGTTGTGATGATGATCCTGTTTTTCAGCATATTACTAAAGCTCCTGTTACAGCCTATCAATTTCGCATGGTTCTGCGTAAGGCTTTGCAGCGCATTGGTTTGGATGTGGAGCAATATGGTACGCACTCTTTTAGGATCGGCGCTGCGACTGAGGCTTTTAATAGCGGTTGGTCATAGGGGGACATCATGAGGTTTGGGCGCTGGTCATCAAGGTGCTTTCAGCGATACGTGAGAGCTGGCGCGGAGGAGGCGCATGCGTCATCTTCCTTTACATGAGTATTTACTGTTTTTTCTTTTTCAGGTTCAGTTGCTGGGCCCTGATCTCAAGTGGTGACGGTTTGGATTGTGGGGCACTCGTTCGTGAAATAGGCCCGGGTTCAAGCGGCTCAAAGTTATTTTGTTGAAACGTTGGGTTTTAATGTCAGAATGTTTAATATTGTTTGGAAAGGTAAAGGTGGGATGCTCTGGAGGGAACTGATTCCATGTCTTAAGAACGGTATGGTGGGGGGTTGCTGCCCGGATATTTTAGTGATCCATTTGGGTGAGAACGATCTTTGCGCAACTAAGGGTGTGGTTCTGTTGCGGTCCATCAAGAAGAATTTGGCGCTTATTAAGGAGCCTTGGGCTGGTTGCTATGTTTTCTGGACGGAATTGGTTCCATGTAGGTTTTGGAGAGGAGCGGTGAATCCTAGAGCGGTTGATCGTGCCAGGAAGAAGGTGAATGCTGAGGTTTCTAGATTTTACAGTCAGCTTGCTTTTGGTAGAGTGTCTCATAGAGAGATACGTTTTGAGTCGGTAGAGTTCTTTAGGGATGATGGGGTCCACCTTTCCAGAGTTGGTATGGATTTGTATTTGTTGGAGTTACGAGAAGATTTAGCGAGGTCTTTGACAATGCAGCGGTGAGGTTCGCAGGTTTTTATCTTTCCTTTTTTCCTACTGGGGGGGCAGAAAGGGGGTGGGTAGTTTTCCTCCCACCCCCACCGTCCTGGGTGGCGGGCTCTAGTTGTTTCAGGGCTGTTTTGTGTCAGGTTTTGGTGATTAATGGTCAGGTTTGTTTTATCGTCAGGGAAAGGATGAGTTGGTCATTGGTTGACCGTTTAGACGTTTTGGGGGGGTTTTGACAGGGGTGAAGGGTCAGGCAGGTGATTGGTTATGGAGGGCCTGGTATTCATAATGTTATTGGGGTTGTTGATGACGTAATGTTTAATAATGATGACGTATGTTTTATAATGATGACATATGTTTTATAATGATGACGACATGTTTTATAATGATGACCTAGGGCCCGATTCACAGAACTAACTTAAGACAAAATCTTAAACTTACTACCATTTTGTTATTCACAGAAGGCACGTACTACTTTTGGCATTCACAGAATGAACTTACTCATTTCGGTATTCACAGAAGTTAGTAGTCCTAACTTTAGGACTCCTAAATGCCTTCTGTGAATACCGAAAGTCTTAAAATTAGGATTTTTCTCAATTTAGTAGTAGTAAAGTTAGGACTCCTAACTTTAGGACTCCTAAATGCCTTCTGTGAATACCGAAAGTCTTAAAATTAGGATTTTTCTCAATTTAGTAGTAGTAAAGTTAGGACTCCTAACTTTAGGACTCCTAAATGCCTTCTGTGAATACCGAAAGTCTTAAAATTAGGATTTTTCTCAATTTAGTAGTAGTAAAGTTAGGACTCCTAACTTTAGGACTCCTAAATGCCTTCTGTTAATACCGAAAGTCTTAAAATTAGGATTTTTCTCAATTTAGTAGTAGTAAAGTTAGAACTCCTAACTTTAGGACTCCTAAATGCCTTCTGTGAATACCGAAAGTCTTAAAATTAGGATTTTTCTCAGTTTAGGAGTCCTAAAGTTAGGAGTCTTAACTTTACTACTACTAAATTGAGAAAAATCCTAATTTTAAGACTTTAGGTATTCACAGAAGGCATTTAGGAGTCCTAAAGTTAGGACTACTAACTTCTGTGAATACAGAAATGAGTAAGTTCATTCTGTGAATGCCAAAAGTAGTAAGTGCATTCTGTGAATACCAAAATAGTAGTAAGTTTAGGATTAAGTCTTAAGTTCATTCTGTAAATCGGGCGCGTAATGTTTATATGATAATGTAATGTTTTATAATGTTGTTGTAATGTTTGAAATATTGTATTGTATGGGTGGGGGAGGGGCCATGAAATTTTAGGGAAGGGGTGGGGGGCGGGGTTTAGGTTTATTTATTTATTTAGTGAGGATTAGTTTTGGAAGGCTTTGCCAAGGTTTATTTATTTGTGATGTGCACCTGTTCCTAATAAAGAGGCCTTTTCCACATCCAAGTCTTTTTGAACTGCTTTTACCCTCACCCCTCGCCCTCCCTCCGAAACATAAAATGGTAGTTTTACCATTTTATGTTTCTGACTTCTCACGCTGCGAGAAAGCAGTGGGGCAACACCACCGCCCCTATGGGGGAGTCGCCCCTGGCTGGTACGCAAGGACCTTCTTCGGGAAGGAGAAGGCTCTAGCAACTGCTCCTTTTCCTTTTAGGAGGGCCAGGTTATTCGATTGCTGACATCAGCAGAGAGAGTTAGGAAACATTTCCTGATGCATGCTATCGGTCACATCCATGGCAGCTTTCATCTTATTTGCTGTCCTTGAAGCTTCAGCCAGCTTCAAGATGCTAAAGGGACTTGCAAATTAGAGAGATTGATTGGAAGTATTTGCCATGTTCGCTTGTCAAAAATTGTCAAAAGATCCTCATAATGTCATTGTGTTTTTTGACCTGTGATGGTTATCATTTTCAAAGTATGTAATTTTTTTATTTTCTTTAATTGTTATAAGTTGGCTAAGGTTTTTAGGATGTGTATTCTTTCTAGTGCTTTGTTGTACGCTCTGAAATTTTTTTGTTAAATGCTGGCCACCCTTCACAATCAGCCTGCAGGGGCAATACCTATTTGTGAGGTGGATTAATGACCACACTAAGTAGATGAAAACACAAACTAATTTACCCACGCAATAATCAGTTAAGGTTTTTTTTTGGAAATACCTATTTGACTTTACTTTATGTCACAACCCAGAAGATGCCTGCTCCCTATTGAGCAGGCCCTCTTCCAGTTTGTTGCTATCACTTCTTCTGAATACAATCCTTTATCAAGGTTTTAAAAAGTAAACATGTAACACAATAAATATTTGTGAAGCAGTTAGCTAAAGCAGTAAAGACTTGATAGATCAAATTAAAAAATGCAAATATCGCAAACATACTCTTGCACAAAAGTGAAACAGTGTTGCAGGTAGTAGTGCTAAACTATTGAAAGGAAGAGCCAAATGACAAAGTCCATTCGAAAATCAAAAAGCACAAAAATTCAAGCGAAGAAGGCAGAACACACCCATAAGCACACCTCTAACAATACACTGAAAACAGCATTCACGTTCATGCATAGCCATAGGCGGTCATCAGAGGCATAGCTATCATTCTCAGTTAGCACTAAACTGCAACAAGCAACGACAAAAAAGAGCCAGTGCACAGTGCACTGGTGCACAAACAGGACCTAAGCAGTGAAAGGAGTGAAACGTAAGCAATGGACCCCAAGAACTGCTTCACTAGCACACAATGATCCCCACTGAGCCATTTGCATCCCACGCATTGCTTAGCAAACAAGGCCCATATAACATTGAACACAATTTGCTCTTTGTCACACAACGAGCATGTATCCATAATAAAAAATAAAAGAAAATGGAGCAAGCTTCCACTAACGTACACATCAAGGGCCTCATTTATGAGAAGTGAAGCATCGCTGCGTGAAAGCAGCAATGCGCCACTTCTCAGTGCGCCCTCCTGGCGACATGATTGATGCGTCATATTTATAATATGACGCATCATGTCGCAAGGAGTTACAGATACGTCAATATTTCTGAAGTATCTGTATGGCGCAAAAGTGACGCATTTCAGGAGTGTGTAACAAAAGTGATGCAACTCCAGCAATGTGTCCTTTCACATGGGGCAAGCCCAATGTTAAAGGGCCTGTGTCAGTCTTACGCCTGCTGTGAGGCAGGCGTAAGATATTGACGCAGTTGCGTCCTAGAAGTGACGCAGTGAAATCTCATAGATTTCACTGCGTCACTTCTACGACCCTTTCTTGCGTCAATATGCCCCCCTTGCTTACATTATACCTGGCGCAGGTATAATGTGGCGCAAGGGTTTACAAAGTGACACATCTACCTAGAATCATCACTTTGTAAATATGGCGCAACAAGGCGCATTTTTTACACCACTAGTGCGTCACAAAAAGTGAGGCACCGGTGGCGTAAAAGTGACGCACAGCCTCATAAATGAGGCCCCTAGAGTTTGCTCGTCACGAGGTCAAACCACCAGCATGAAATGTATGCAGATATGTCTGAGAGGAGCACAGAGTTTCAGTAGAGGAGACGAGCGACCCCCAAAATCCACAGGCATCATGGTGCATAAATAATAATACATCCTTCCCTGAGGATTGTTGTCAGAAATGAGGTCTCAAGTTGACAGTAGTTTGCACCATGTCCAAGCAGGGACGCTCACTCTAGTCAGGGTAAAGGAGTCAAACAGCTAAGCTGATCCCTGCTCACTCTCTTGGTAGCTTGGCACGAGCAGTCTAGCATAACTAAGAGACAATGTGTAAAGCATTTGTACATACGCAAACAGTAACTCAATGAAAACACTTCAAATGGAGTTCACCACAGTTTAGAACATTTTCCATAGGAACTTTTGTCGCGGCTACAGCCCAAACTGCTGAACGGAATGACACCAAATTTGGCAGCGAGGTGGCTCTTTGTCCAGAGTGCACTCTTTTCTTTAAATGGTGTAAATCTGTTCAGTAGTTCCTGAGAAATAAAAAATATTGATATCTGGGGACCGCAGTGAATTCGCAAACCCGCCCGAGTTTCATATTGATTGACTGCCAACACTCCAAAGCAGGAAGTGTTGGCAGCCAACTTGCTCATGGGGTCATGGGGTCCCTGGACCCCCAGGCCCAAAACACAGCTTTAAAAAAAAAAACAACGGGCGAATTTGCGCTGAGTGCGCGAATCCGGCCAAGAATTTTTTTTTAAAGCGCGGGCTTCATTTTCTACAAGCGCTGGGGTGGGCCAGGTCCCGTGGGCAATGTGCAATAAATTAACGGGGGCCCCTGCAGCCATGGGGACCGCCACCTCCCCGGGGCTTCATCCATTATGTGCGAGGGGGCACGCAGCCCCCTGCAGCCCTTGGGCCGCCACCTCCCCGGGGCTTGTGAAAAAAATCCTCCTGCCCCCCCCTACACTGTTCCGGGAACCAGCACCTCCCCAGTGCATTGTTCATTATGGGCCGGGGACCACCACCTCCCCGGGGCACTAATTATTTAAATACAGGTGGCCGTTGCAGACCACCACCTCCCCAGGGCTATTTTGACAAAAGGAGCCCTCCATGGCCTTGGGGACACCGACCCCCAGGGTCAGCTCCTGCAATGTCCGGGGGTGCCCACTCCCGGGACATTGCCGTTTGCTATGGCAGGCATTGCTGTCATAGCAAACACCGCACTTGCTTCCAAGAAGCAAAGCAGAATTGCTTTTGGGCAGGGGGAGCTGCATGTTAGCAGCTCTCCTTGCCCAAAAGCAATGCCAGCTCCTGCAGGAAGTGGAGAGCCAGCAAGGATCGTGTGGCATTGGAGCTCCCCGCATGGTCCCCAACTTGAGGGCCGGCCTCGGGGGATGGGGTTCCCAGGGCCATAATTTCACTTAGAAGTGGGGCCATGCGGCCCCCCTCAAAAAGACAAACTGGCCAGGTCCCAGGGGTTGGGGTCCACGGGGCTAGAAGTGGCCATGGGGAGGGAGGCCATGCTGCCCCCCTCCTGAGAAAAAAAAACATAGCAATGCCCCGGGGGGTAGGGGTCCCTTGGGCCAAAAAAGGCCTCAGGAGATGGGCCATGCGGCCCCCCTCCTTTTATTAAAAAATAAATATATATAAATAAAGATATGGCCATGACCCGGGGGATGGAATCCCCGAGGCCCAAATCATTAACCGGAGGGAGGCAGTGCCCCCTTCCCGTTAAAAAAAATAAAATAAAACATAAAATATGTCAAAGGCCCAGGAGGATGGGATCGCCAGGGTCCACAACATATTATGAGAAGGGGGCCACACAGCCCCCTTCTAAGATACAAAAAACCTAAAAATTGCATCTTGGGGGAGGCCCTGCTCACTCCCTGCAGCGCACTGCAAACGTGCATCCTGGTGCGTTGTGGGTTGGGGGATTAAGTACCCTAAGTCCTCAAGGGGTCTTAGGGGCTCTTAGGGGCCAACTAGCCCACCAGGTATCTCCAGTAAGCCCCACACAGTGGGATTGCTGAGAGGTGGTCCGAGGCCATGCCCCTTTTTACACCACTCTGCAAACGCATCTCTTGGTTCACTGCTGGTGGGCGATAAGGTCCTCTTGTGTCCTGAGGACCTCAGGGATAAAGTGGACTTCATCCCCCTGGGCAGCAGGTCACCAGGAGGTGTGTTTGCAGTGTGGTGTAAAAAGGGGTTGTGGCCTTGGACCACTCTCAGTAATCCAGCTGTGTTGAGCTTACTAGAGATAACAGGAGGGCTAGTTGGCCCCTAGGGACCCTCAGGAGGCAAGTGTACTTCATGTCTCAACCAAGAGCACCCCTGGAGGTGCGTTGCAGAGTGTACTTGTATTTTTTTGTATTTATTGAGTTTTATATAGCGCTGGTTAGACCCGGAGGTATCAGAGCGCTTTACATAAGGAACAACAGCATGTTACAACAATAATAATTTTGACATTTTTCACGGAAATTACAAAGTGAATCACAAATCATAGGAGGGAGAAGGGGGATAAGAATATACGTAAAAGGATAGGTGGGGGAGATGGGGAAGGAACTTGAGGGGGAGAGGGTAAAGGCAGAACGGACGAAGAGAGAAAAACATTTGACTCAAGAGATAAGGAATCATAACGATTAGCATAAGGTCAAGGTACAGTAATTTAAAGAGAGAGTTGCGCGGAATAAACAAGGACAGTGGAAAAATTCAAAGGGGGAGAGAAGGTAGAGAGGGACAAAAGTGGTGTTATGAGAGAGGGTGTGGGGGTAGGAGGGAGCTGGGGGGGTGGAGTAAGGCAGTCCAGACAAAGAGAGAAATACTTTTGAGGATTGTCGGGGTGAGGAAGGAGGAAAGGGAGAAAGGACATAAGTTCAACAAGATGGTGGGTCCAGGTCCAGGAGATCAGCAACAAAAAGGCGGGCGGGGTAAAAGTAGAAAAAGACAAACAGTCCAAGACGCGAATCAGGGAGCATGAATTAAGAGCAAAAAAGAAAAGAAGTCAAAGGAGGGTACGCAGTTTGAGAATCAAAGGCGGGAGGAAGGGAGAAGAAGCATGCAGAGGCCCCAGACCACAGGGGCATCGGTGCAGACAATCCGCCGGGCGTAGCTCCCGCACCCCCATACTTGGAAAAGGACTCTAAGGTCACAGAAGATGGAATCGAGGCAGAGTACATCTAAGAAGACGGCCAGCATGGGGGAGGCAGTGAAGCAGCTGCAAGGATTTGGAGAGCGAGTTGTCCCCGGTTCGGCAGACTGCAGGCGGGAACGCGGAACCATCAGACCAAACAGAGCCGTGGCACTTACCTTCGACCCAGTAAATGCTGCAAGTGATTAAGCATCGGGGTAGGCAGTTAATTGCGACCTAGTGGGTAAAGGGACGGT
Source organism: Lissotriton vulgaris (assembly GCF_964263255.1). Lineage (NCBI taxonomy): Eukaryota > Metazoa > Chordata > Amphibia > Caudata > Salamandridae > Lissotriton > Lissotriton vulgaris. The sequence goes on from NC_141689.1 coordinate 1,522,911,427, forward strand.
CCGGATGAGTGGAATCCCATCCCCTATCAGGCTGCTGCCATCTGGTGACTTCTGATGATGAAAGAGCTGAACTAAGGCTAGTCCAAACAGAGTGGTGGAGGAAGGGGGCGTGGCCTGTGTCTACCTGTCAGTAATCCCACTGTGTGGGGCTTACTGGAGGTAACAGGTAGGCTAGTTGGCCCCTAAGGACCCCCACAAGCGAAGGGGACTTCATCCCCCAACCAAGAGCGTGCAAGAAGGTGCGTTTGCAGAGTGGTGGGCAAAGGGAGCGTGGACTGCAATGAAAACTTAGCAATCCTGTTTTGTTGGACTTACTGGAGATAATAGGAGGGGTAGTTGGCCCCCAAGATGTCCTTTGGGGCCGATTACCCCTCCTGTTACCTCCAGTAAGTCCCACACAGTGGGATTGCAAACAGGTCTTCGGAGACCCCGGCCCCCTTTCTCCATCACTCTGCAAACACACCTCATGGCACACTACGGGTTGGGGGATGAAGTCCACTTTACTCCTGAGGGACTTTGGTGGTCCAAGTAGCCCTCCTGGTACCTCCTGAAAGTACTACGCAGCAGAATCCCTTAGCGCTGGTTGGAGGTACAGCCCGCTTTCTCCACCACTCTGCAAATGCGACTACCAGTTAGAGAAGCATTTGCAATGTAATAGGTCTCGCGTTTTTAAGTTTTAGAGCTATTAGCTTTCTAAATCTAAGAGTGTTTTATTCATGTTTTTTGGAGTGGAGTGGATGTAGGTTGTGTGTAGGGAAATAATGTGGTATGGTGTGCGGTGAAATTATGTGGATAGAAAGTATGTGGTATTTAGTGTATAGGAATTATGTAGAGTGGGATTATCTGTTATGGAGAGTAATTACGTGGTATGGTAGTCTGTGTTGTGGAGCGGTAACCTCAGGTTTAGTCTTCCTTCTTTCCATAGAAGCTAAACTATGAACACAATGAGACAAACATATAAGGAGTCACTGAAGACCACTTCTGGACCTAGTCAGAGGTATGAGCAGGGCCACTGGAATTATGTGACTGTTTGGCTGCACCAACTTTCTCACAGTTATACATTTTCCGCATTAGCCACATAATTCATCATCTGCTGCCTAATCTGCAGATTTGAACAAAAATGCCTTGTTTCTAGCTCAAACAGCTCAAACGTTACAAAAATGCAGCAACAAGTGTTACAGTGTGGTGGAAGGTCCTTTATAAACCTTGAATGGTCGCCTGTTACTTATTGCTAAATGTGGGTGTTAAATTGGTATTAATGGTGTGCAAGCCACTCTTGCTTCTTTCTGCGCCTCTCTTGCCTCTTTCTGCATTTCTTTTGCTTCCTTTTGCACCTTTCTTTCTTTTTCTGCACTTCTCTTGCCTCTTTCTGCACATCTCTTCTACTTTCTGCACCTCTTTTGCCTCTTTCAGCCCCTCTGTTGTCTCTTTCTGCACCTCACTTACTTCTTTGTGCAACCCTCTTGCCTCATTCTGCACCTCTTGCCTCTTTCTGCACCCCTCTTCCTTCTTTCTGTATCCCTCCTGCCTCTTTCTGTACCTCTGTTCCTTCTTTCTGCACATCTTTTGTTTCTGTCTGCACCTTTCTTTCTTCTTTCTGTACCCCTCTTACTTCTTTCTCCTCCCCTCTTCCCCCTTTCTGCATGTCTGTTGCTACTTTCTGCGCTCTTCTTGCCTCTTTCTCCACCCCTCTTCCCTCTTTCTGCATCTCTGTTGCTTCTTTCCTCACTTATCTTGCGTCTTTCTGTACTTCTGTCACTTCTTTCTGCACCCCTGGTGCCTCTTTCTTCACCCCTCTTCTCTTTTTACACTCCTCTCACATCTATGTGCACCTCTGTTCCTTCTTTCTGCACTTCTTTTGTTACTTTCTGCACCTCTCTTGGTTCTTTCTGCACCTCTCTTGCCTCTTTCCCCATCACTCTTTCCTCTTTCTGTACCTCTCTTGCTTCTTTCTGCACCCCTTGTGCACTTTCTGTACCTCTCTTCCCTCTTGTTGCACCCCTCTTGCCTCTTTCTGCACCTGTGTTGCATCTTTTTGCACTACTCTTGCTTCTTTCTGCACCTCTCTTGCTTCTTTCTGCACCACTCATGCCTCTTTCTGCACCCCGTTCCTTCTTTCTGCTATTCTTATGTTTAATTCTGCACCTCTCTTGCTTCTTTCTGCATCCCTCTCGCCACTTTCTCCATCCCTGTTCCCCCTTCTTGCATCTCTGTTGCTTCTTTCTGTACTTCTCTTCCCTCTTTTTATACCCCATCCCTCTTTCTGCACCTCTGTTGCTTCTTTCTGCACTTCACTTGCTTCTTTCTGCACCTCTGTCCCTTCTTTATGCAACCCTTGTTCCCTTTTCTGCACCCCTGCCATCTTTCTGCTCCCCTGTGACCTCTTTCTGCACCTCTGTTCCTTCTTTCTGCTTTTCTTTTGTTTCTTTCTGCAACTCTCTGGCTTCTTTCTGTATCCCTCTTGCCTCTTTCTCCTCCCCACTTCCCCCTTTCTGCATTTCTGTTGCCTCTTTCTCCGCCCCTGCCCCCCCTTTCTGCATCTCTGTTGCTTCTGTCTGCAGTTTTCTTCCCTCTTTCTGCACCTCTGTCCCTTCTTTCTGCAACCCCTGTGTCTCTTTCTGTACTCCTCTTCCCTCTTTCTGCTCCCCTCTTGTCTCTTTTTGCACCTCTGCTGCTTCTTTCTGCACTGTTTTTGTTTCTTCCTGCACCTTTCTTGCTTCTTTCTGAACCCCTTGTGCCTCTTTGTGCACCGTTCTTCCCTCTTTGTGCACCTCTCTTGCCTCTTTCTGTATCTCTCTTCCCTCTTACTGCACCCCTCTAGCCTCTTACCGCACCTCTGTTGCTTCGTTTTGCACTTCCCTTGCTTCTTTCTGCACTTCTGTTACATCTCTCTGCACTCCTCTTGCCTCTTTCTGCACCATTCTTCCCTCTTGCTGAACCTCTTTTGCCTCTTTCTGCACCCCTGTTCCCTTTTTCTGAACCTCTCTTGCCTGTTTCTGTAACACTCTTGCCTCTTTCTGCAGTTCTCTTGCCTCTTTCTGCACCCCTGTTGCTTCATTCAGCACTTCCCATGCTTCTTTCTGCACCTGTCTTGCTTCTTTCTGCACCCGTTGTCTCTTTCTGTGCTCATCTTCCCTCTTTCTGTACCTCTTTTGCCTTTTTCTATATCTCACGTGCCTCTTTCTGCACTTTTCTTGCTTCTTTCTACACCTCTGTTGCTTCTTTCAGCAATTCTCTTGCCTCTTTCTGCACTTCTCTTGCCTGTTTTTGCATCTCTCTTGCCTCTTTCTGTACCTCTCTTGCCTCTTTCTGCACCTCACTTGCTCCTTTCTGCACCCCTCGTGCCTCTTTCTGTACCCTTCTTCCCATGAAATGAAATGAAATGAATTTGTACTTGTAAAGCGCACTTATGCCCCAATCGGGGTTTCCTGGCGCTGTATGCATACCGCTGTGGAACCCTTTCCTGGCTTTTCACTGTGAAATGTCCACTTCTGGGCACCCCCAAGGTGAAGCCAGGCATCCCAGCGCTCTTGGGGCCGTTGTGGAGATTAAGCAAGCTATTGCCCAGAGTTGCAGAGTGGGACCCATGATTAGAATAGGCACCAAGGCGATAATTATCAGGTCCAAGGAAATTAAGCCCAAGACCCGCCGAGGCTGGAATTGAACCCTGGTCGCGGGCCAGACCTCTGCATCAGGGTCTGCCGCTCTAACCATTGAGCCACACTTCTCCACACTTCTCCTGCACGTCTCTTGGTTCTTTCCTCACTGCTCTTGCCTCTTTCTGCACCCCTCTTGCCTCCTTCTGTACCTTTGTTGTTTCTTACTGCACTGCTCTTGCTTCTTTCTGCACCTCTCTTGCAAATTTCTGCACCCCTCTTGCCTCCTTCTGCGCCTCTCTTGGTTCTTTCTGCACTGTTCTTGCTTCTTTTTGCATCTCTTTTGCCTGTTTCTGCAACTCTCTTGCCTCTTTCTGCACTTCTCTTGCCTCCGTCTGTACCTCTGTTGCTTCTTTTTTACACTTCTCTTCCTCTTTCTGCACCCCTCTTGCCTCTTTCTACGCCTCTGCTGCTTCTTTCTGCACTTCTCTTGCTTCTTTCTGCACTTCTCTTGCTTTCTGCATCCTTCTTGCCTCTTTCTGTACCCCTTTTGCTTCTGTGTGCACCTCTCCAGCCTCTTTCTGTACCTCTCTTGTATTTTCCTGCAGTTCTCTTGCCTCTTTGTGCACCTCTCTTGCTTCTTTATGCACTTTTCTTGACAGTTTCTGTAACCCTCTTGCCTCTTTCTGCACCTCTGTTGGTTCTTTCTGCATTGCTCTCTTGCTTCTTTTTGCACCACTGTTGCAAATTTCTGAATACCTCTTGCCTCTTTCTGTGCCCCTTCCTTCTTTCTGTACCCTCTTGCCTCTGTCTGCATACCTGTTCCCTCTATCTGCACCCCTTTTGCCTGTTTTTGCAACTCTCTTGCCTTTTTCTGCAGTTCTCTTGCCTCCTTCCGCACCTCACTTGCTTCTTTCTGTACTTCTATTGCTTCTTTCTTCACCCCTGTTTTCTCTTTATGCACCACTGTTGTCTTTTTTTGCACTTGTCTCCTCTTTCTACACCTCTCTTGCTTCTTTCTGCACTTCCCTTGTTTCTTTCTGCACCTCTCTTGCAAACTCAGGAGTAAAGTGGACTTCATTCCCCAACCAGCAGTGTGCCAGGAACCATGTTACGTTTGCAGAGTGGTGGAGAAAGGGGGCATGGCCTTCTAGTACCCTCAGCACTGTCTGGGACTTACTGGAGGTAACAGAAAGGAGTTTCTGGACCCCAAGGACCCGCAGCATCCAAGGGGACTTAATCACCTAACCGACAGTGCACCAGGAGGCACGTTTGCAGAGTGGTGGTGAAGGGGGCATGGCCTTTGGCGACTTGCCAGAGTTTTTTTTCTTTAAACATTTTTTTTAAGGGAAGGGAATTGCGTGGCCCCCCTTTCCTAGGCCATTTCCTGCCCGAGGACCCCATCTCCCATGATCCAGCCTTTTTATTTATTTTATTTTTTCAAGAATAATGGGAGGGGCCTCCACGGCCCTCCTCCGGGGCCGATTCAGGCCGCGGGGACCCCATGCTCTGGGGCCTGCCTCTTTTTTATGTTTTTGCTTTAAAAAGGGTGGGGGCCCACTTGGCCCCTTTCCTTGTCTGATTTTGGCCCCACGGACCTAATACCCAGGGGTCTCTACTGGGTTTCATGGTCCCACCCAGGCTACCCAGTCCTTTTTGTTGGGGACCTCGGGGAGCCTGAAGACCCTTGTGGTCCCTGCTGGCTCCCTGCATCCAGCAGGAGTCAGCATGGCTTTTGGACAGAGTGAGCTGCTGACAGCTCCCTCTGTCCAAAAGTAATTCTGCTCCACTTTTTGCAAGCAAGAGAATTTTCTACTCTTGCTTTCACAAAACCAAGCAGAGTGTGCTATGGTATGGCAGGAGCAAGCCTAGCAAACTCAAATATACTATGGGTGAGCACCATGGGACATTGCTGGAGCCGGCCTGGGGGGGGGTAGCGGTCCCTAGGGCCATCTATGGCTCCATGAGAGGGGACTCTCACCCCTCTTCTTTCTTTATATATGCCCCAGGGTGGTGGTGGTCCCTGCGCCTGCGGGAGGGCGGTGCAGTCCCCCGCATTCTTTTTTGTTAAAGCCCCAGTTAGGTGGTAGTCCGCAGGGCTGAGCGGGGTCCACGTGGCCCCCGCATTTTAAAAAATGAAAGCCTTGGGGAGGTGGTGACCCCTGTGGCTGCCTTCTTAATACATAAAGCGCCAGGGAGGTGGCGGTCCCTGAGGCTGGGGGGGTCTAAGAGTTGCCCCCATTTATAAAAATTATAAGCCCTTGGCAGGTGGTGGTCTCCGGGGCAGTGGGGGAGGCTTTAGGGGCCTCCCACTCATTCACTTTGAAAAAAGCCCCAGGGATGTGGTGGCACCCAGGGCATAATGAGCCCCAGAAGGGGGGACCTGTGCATCCCCCCGCCATTATTAAACCAATACCCCCTGGACCTGGCCCACTGGGGGCCGAAAATAAACGAAGTGCGGGAGACTGAGCTTAATTTTCCATAAAGAAATTCATCCAGATCCCGCTGGAAAGTTTTTTTTTTAAATGCTTTTTTGGCCCTACCATGACCTCCTAGAAGGCCTAGGGTTCTACCCTGCTCCTTTCCTCGTTTTTTGTTACATTTTTGGTAGGAATCGGTTCAATTGAGTTGCATGATGGCTTCCAACACTTCCTGGTTGAAGTGTTGACAGCCAATCAAATTTCACTATGGTTTCAGTAGGCTGTTGGGCTCCCAGATATCTATATTTTTAAAACTTAAATATCTCTGTAACTATTGAACAAATCTACACCAAATCACAAAAGGCAAGCTTTCTTTACCAACATCTATCTTTCTGAGTCATTTGGTGTCATTCCGTTCAGAGGTTTGGGCTGTAGTCGGGTTCAAAACTGATAAACCCCCATAGACATAACATAGGGAAAATTCATTTAGGGACCCCCTTATTTCTCTGTCCCCGCTTGACGGATCACCCCAAAACTTTCAACACAGAAGTTGAACCAAAAAGAGGATGTTTTCAGAAAAAATCCGTCAAGAATCATCAAGCGGCGCCAAAGTTATTGGCAGAACAAAAAACGTTTTTCCTAGGAAACTTTGGTCCTAATATATATCTAACATGGTTAATTGACAACTTTAAAGGACGAGGTAAAGTGTCTTGGAAAATTAATGTGAGGGATGTTGCCACTCAGCCCTAGATGGAATTGACTCCTTTGACGCATAAAGAGGGCACCGTTTCACAGTTTTATTACCGGAGGTATGCTTTTACTGTGGCAAGAGGAATAAAAACATTTGCAAGGCATTATGGACAATGAAGTCCTGGTAACATGTGGAGACTATGATCAGAGTGTTACGAACTTGAACATTATTTAAAAGAAAATGCATTGCCAGAAAATGAGTCAGAGTATTCGTTAAGCACTCACTGATCATAAAAAAAAGAACAACAAACATTTTTAAAGTAATTGACATTTGTCTAACACTGTGTTTGCCTGTTTGAGTCCTTCCTCACTGCCTGAGATTTAAATCTGAGAGCAACTGACCTAAGCGGCGATAATTCTATCGCCCTATTAGCAAGCTGTCGCTAACTGATGTTAGCGACAGCTTTTAGGCGATAGCGAGCGGTTTGGGACCCGCTTTGCATGTCAGCGATGTTTATCGCTAATGACATGCAAAGTGGGCATACCCAACCAGTTCGCGACTGAAAGCAGACGCTAAGGTCGCTATCGCCTATTAGCAAGGCAGGCGTAGCGTGAATATCTCCAAATACTAACACCTGCCCAGACCAGTTCTTAACCATGTTATCCAATGTGAGGTGGATAACATGGCTAAGAGCATTTTGTCGCTAATGCGTGAATATCGCTGTATTCTCAGTGAAATTCACGCATTTCGCCACTATCGCTGGATATTTTAGCACAATGGAGAAAAATGTTGCTAATAGCATGTTTTCTCAGCTAAAATATCCAGCGAGGGGCAGCGATAAAAAAATCGTTGTTAAGCCTATTTAGCGATAAATATCGCTACTTGTTGGTAATATGCCCCTGCTTTTTACTTACGTTTCGAATGGATGGGCTTGTGTATCATGCTTTGAGATTGATCCGCCTTTCAGCACTAGCTGTTGTTCATGCGATATTCGAAGAGACGTTTGCTAATTGCTAAAATGAGTTTCCAAACATCTTGCCCCCCTCCTTTCACAGTAAAACCTTGGGGAAGATCAATTGTCATAGCAGAAGGGTGCAAAGATACAACTATACTCTGTAGAGGAGCCACCGTGATGTGAGAAAATTAACCAAAGATGAACATATCTATCAGACTAGTTTGTCAATAAAAATTTGGGAGCTTATGCAAACAATGTCAGCGAAAAATGATACTTAAAAAAGGCATCAGAGAGTTGCAGAAGTGCTGGCAGAAGTCAGAGAGGCATTTGGCGGGGTTTGGCGACCCGCATCATATTCTTTTAAATCTGCAGATTTGCCTGAATTAGTAGTTTATGCACGAAAGCTATATACATTAGAGTTACAGATGATAAAAGTATTATAATTATAATGATGAAATCACTTCCACATGATGCACAGTGATACTCCCTTCCAAAATGTACTGAAGATGTATATTTGTGGGAGCTGCATGATAAATCCAGCAGAGTCTTATCCCTCCAATTAACAATGCTCAAATACTCCTACTAGAACATTCTTCATGGGAAGGATGGAAAGGAAGGCAGCAGGCCTTCATACCCAGACCGCAAATCACCCCCACCCCCACCCAGATGAGCTCTTCAGGTTTGCCTGCCTGTGAATGCCTGTCTCTTTCTTGGCGCTGTACTAGGTCTGTTATGGAGATGAATGCTCTCCCTCAAATTGTTTGCAAGCTGTATTTTTTCAATATCAGCGTGACTTCACACAAACGATTTCAGGCATTTTTTTGGAAAGGGAGAACACTCATTTCCTACTTTCCGCCCACAAATGTAAGATAATACAACATGTCTAATGTATTACTTATGTGACTGCAACTTAGGATAGTCGCAACATTAGATATTTCTTAAATATGATGTTTCTGGATAAGCTACACATCTATACTTACTACAACCAAAAAGGACCTAAAACAGTAGTAAATGTACTCATGTGCTCAAAGCAGTGGCGTCACTAGGGTTGGTGTCACCCAGTGCGGGTAACTCATGGTGTCACCCCCTCATGACTTACATCATGAATCCATGATGCCCCCCAGATACCCGTACACGGCTTTACACAGGGGCTAAAATGCACATGGCACCCGTGTGTCATGTGCAGCTACACACATGTCCTGGACAGTACAGGACACACACTATGCATGGCACCAGTCTACCCTTGCCCAGTTAGACACAGGTTTACTGGCAGCACAAGAACCCTACATGCCCGTTCAGGGCTACACTGTTTCCGGGCATAGCATGTTATGTCTGCACGGACTCAGAAAGATGCGCACAGTAACATATGGTAACATGACACCCACGTGCAACTCATAGTCAGTGGGCAGTACGTTACACTTGCACACAATAGCGCAACTACAGATCAAAGCAGTTTACTGGGTATATCGCACGCTCAGACACAAGGAGCACAGGTTGTAATCGTCAAAGGGCATACTTTCAAACACAGCGAAGGGAAGAATGAGGGTGCCACTTACCAGCTGCAGAGGAAGACAAGCGTGCACCTGGCGCTGCAAAACCCTGGTTCACTTCCACGGGTCGGTTAGCCAGAGTTCATCCTGCAGGGACTTCTTTTTCCTTTGGTTTTCCTGAAATGATTCCTCTTGCCCGCATTGCAAGAATCTCAGGGGCGGAATCCATCCTCCCCTTTCTTGGTGTTGGGTCAGGTAAGATTTTTCAGGCCTTGGAGTGTTTAGCACACCACTTTTCTCTTATAACACACTGTTTGCTACCTTCACATTTTGTTTGCTTTAGATACTTGCACAAGTGCCACCATTGCCTGCGTAACGTTTGTTCTTGTGCTTGAGTGTCTGCCATATTATGCAGTATTATACCTCTAATTGTACTGTTTTCTCTTGTAACCTGCACACATCACTTTTTCCTCCTGTATTGCAGCGTTTGCTACCAACCTTATGTATTTTGTTTGCTCACAATTGTCACTTTTGCCACAAGTAACTAAATGTTTGCTTTTGTAATTTGTTCACTTGTTATTTTCTAATCATCATGTATCATTAGAGTTCCTATAGTGAAGCGCTCTGACGCCTCTTCGGGTAAAGTCCGCGCTATATAAAAAGCAATAAATAAACTTTTTGGGGCTCGAGGATCGGCTACTGCAGGAAGGGTTGGCGGAGGGGGCCTCTGAATGTCTCCCCCTGGAGCGTTAGGAGAGGCAGGAGAAAGCCATCAATCACTGTGGAGACAGGCATGGGCAGCGCTGCCTCTGCTTCAGCATTCCGCCTCCCAGAATAATATGCTGCTCTGTGCTCCCCTCCGATTGCCAAGGACAGGAAAGTGAGAGCACGGGCGTTATGTCCCGCGGTGCGGCTGCAGTGTAGAGGGTACGGGAGGATGTGTAGTGAGCTGAGCGCCGTATAGTGCAGACAGCACTGTGTGGTGCAGAAACCACGGGGCGATGCCCACTGCATTGTGCGGATGGGAGGCGCGCAATGGGCACTGGACATAGAGTCAGTACATAGTAAGCGCTCCGATGCCCTGTCAGGGGTAGTAAGCGCTATATAAATGCAATTCCAATTCCAGAGCAGCCAGAGACCTACGTGCAGTGGGGCCAGCGCTTGATATTGCAGGAGGGTGGCATGCCGTGAGCGCGGAGTACAGAGCCTGGCACCGCAGTGCAAGGGGGCGCCGAAGGAGGGTGTGCAGCAGATGCACCGGTGGGCACGGGGGCACGATAGGTGTCATCCTGCAGGGGGATGCTGGATAACACGTGAGTGACTGTGGTAGTGATATCCATTGGGGAGGAACGCAAAGTAATGCATTGTGTTTTAATGTTGCCACCCATGTGAACTCTCAGCCACCTCGAAGCCCCCACCGATGCGCTAGAATTGCACGAGCATAGAAGAAATGCAATAGTTGAGGGCCAGGGCAAAGGGTGTTCTCGGTGGTACGCATCCTGAAGAGCAGAAGAGGTAAGTTTGAGGCAGGAAAATGAGGGAGTTTCGAGAAGTGAATGGGGTGAGGCAACGAGGAGGCAGGGTGTTGTGCATGACTCGGGATCCAAGGTGAGATGGCGGAGGTACGTGGAGGGCAGGATCAGGAAACAGGAGCCCTCGTTGTCTGGCACATGAGCCAGGACTCGGCCGGGCTTCTGGAGAGCATTAGCAGCCAGCCCGCGATGTTACTTGTAAAGAAGCTTTTTAAAACGTCAGGTCCGGGAGCCACGTCACAACGTGACAGACGTTTCGAACGTCATTGACGTCCGGATGCTGAAAAGCCATAGCCTAATAATTGGGACAATAATTTTGGCCGGCGGCCGGGTAAGGTTCGACAGACAGAAATATAATTTTGCATTTTGGTGTCACGGACACGGACTCCGTGAAACCAAAATGCAAAATAATATTACTGTCTGTCAAACCTTACCCGGCCGCCGGCCAAGATTATTGTTGACACGGACCATGGTGTCACCCCTTTGATGGTGACACCCGGTGCGGTCCGCACCCCCGCACCCCCCTAGTGACGCCACTGGCTCAAAGCTGGGGTAAGTCCAGCGTCACACACAATGAACCACTGGCACTGTAACACCCTCCCACAGAAAATAAGGGAGAAAGGGACTTAAAATATAAGTCCACTGGGACTAAATTAAATTAACTTATAAAAATGATTTAAGAAATATAGACATTTGATTTAATGTTAAACTAATAGTAATCAACTATAACATCATTATTAGTTTATTATAAAAATAGTTAATAGCCTTTTTTTAAATTGACGAATGTAACAAACATTTAAAAAAACGATTTACATTAATTCAAATGATTTCTGCTCATAACTTCTAATAATTTGTAGTAAATGTATTGCAAAGTGTAAGGTTAAACTTATGTGTATAGATATAATCGGTAAACAGTCATAATATCTATTCCAAAATATAGAATGGACATAATATCGAAGTAAAAATATAGAATGGACAAAATATCGAATGGACACAATATAGTGGTTAAAAATATCGAATTTAAGGTAAGTAATATCGATTTTCAAAATATAGAAGTCAAAATATCGAAGTATACAATATAGGCATTAAATATATCGATTTTTTAATGATATCAATTTTTTTAAAGTGTTTTGTATGTTAGTATATGTGTGAAAAGTGTATATTAATTATTGTAATGTATGTTTAATGTATTTTAAGTAATGAATTTTATGTTATTTAATTTTTGCGTAATTTAATTCTGTAGCGGGTTGTGGGTTTATAGGGGAATAGGGTGGGAAGTAATTTAATTGTAATTAATTAAATATTTTTATTTATTTATTGGTATTCCTTTTGAATTTATTGTTATTTTTTAATTGGTTATTAATTTTTATTTGCCAATTAATTTGTATTAATTCATTGTTAATTATGTTAATTTTCTAAATGTATTTTCTGTAGCGGGTTGTGGGTTTATAGGGGAATAGGGTGGGAAGTAATTTAATTGTAATTAAGTAAATATTTTTTTTCATTTATTGGTATTGATTTTAAATTTATTGTTAATTAATTTTTAATTGGTAATTAATTTCTATTAATTGGCAATTAATGTTTATTAATTGGTAATTATTTTGTATTAATTAAATATTTGATAATTATGATAATTGTATTAATGTATTTTCTGTAGTGGGGTGTGGGTTTATAGGGGAATAGGGTGGGAAGTAATGTAATTGTAATTAATTACATATTAAAAATACTTTTTGTGTATTGATAATTAATTTACTGTTAATTTTTAATTGGTATTAATTTTTATTATTAATTAGTTTTTGTTATTGAAAATTAATTCGTTGTTAAATATTTATGAATAGGTTATTAATTTGTAATAACTAATATGTAGTTGTATTTCTAATGAATTATTACATATTATTACATTGGTTATTAATTTCAATTAATGTTTTATTGGTATTGATATTTAATTTATTTTAAATAATATATTAAATCATTACTTTCCCTACTGTTAAACTCACTGGAGTGGGAATAGTAATATTCACTCTCCCGCTATCCAACGCTTTCCCTACTGTTGCACTCTCTGGAGTGGGAATAGTATTTTTTACCCCTACGCTATCCAACGCTTTCCCTACTGTTGCACTCTCTGGAGTGGGAATAGTAATTTTTACCCCTACGCTATCCAAAGCTTGTCCTACTGTTGCACTATCTGGAGTGGGAATAGCAATTTTCACACTCCCTCTATCCAACGCTTTCCCTACTGTTGCACTCTCTGGAGTGGGAATAGTATTTTTTACCCCTACGCTATCCAATGCTTTCCCTACTGTTGCACTCTCTGGAGTGGGAATAGTAATTTTTACCCCTACGCTATCCAATGCTTTCCCTACTGTTGTACTCTCTGGAGTGGAAATAGTAATTTTTACCCTTCCAATATCCAACGCTTTCCCTACTGTTGCACTCTCTGGAGTGGGAATAGTAATTCTTACCCCTACGCTATCCAACGCTTTCCCTACTGTTGCACGCTCTGGAGTTGGAATAGTAATTTTTACCCTCCCGCTATCCAACGCTTTCCTTACTGTTGCACTCTCTGGAGTGGGAATAGTATTTTTTACCCCTACGCTATCCAACGCTTTCCCTACTGTTGCACTCACTGGAGTGGGAATAGTATTTTTTACCCCTACGCTATCCAATGCTTTCCCTACTGTTGCACTCACTGGAGTGGTAATATTAAATGTTACCCTCCTGCTACCGTACGGTAAAATATTGTACATTTTTTATTAATAACTTAAATTAATTATATCTTAATTTTAAGGTTATTTGAGTATTTTAAGTATGTTTTAGTTAATTATATTTATTATTTCATTAATTTTAAATTACTTTTAAGACATTTAAAAAAATTCGATACTTTGACTGACTATATTTTTTACAGACTATATTTTGGATTCGATATTTTTGTACTTACCTGTTTGTAGATAGGAATTCGATATTTTGGCATTCTATATTTTGGTGACTATATTTTGGTAAGTCTATATTTTGTCATTCTATATTATGTCAGTGATCCGATATAATCATGTGTAAGTTTACCTTTGTGAATATTCCCAATTGTTGTGAAAACCTTGCCACGTAGACAATCACCCTCTTGCTCATTAATGTCCTTGCTCATTAACCTTTCTCTCAGGTCAATCATTCCCTCTCTATATCCTACTTTTATTCTCTGGCTCACTCACTCACTCACTCACTCACTCACTCACTCACTCACTCACTCACTCACGTATTCCTTCTCTATCTCACTCACCTGCTTGCTTCTTCCCTCATTCATTCTTCCCCGCCTCGCGGTTCTAAAGCCTAAATTGCTGATATTTCAGAACACTGGAAGACGGTTCTCGTTGTCTGTAGATATAACTGTCCATCGACAAAGATGCAAGGCACAGTCAAAGCGATGAGGCGGTGTCGAGCCACCCAGTGGACAAGATGCATCGATTTTCTCCATGCAACTGCGGCGATGCATTGGTTTGGAGTTCAATGCGCTGGTTGCGAATGCGATGCGCGACTACTGCTTTCGAAGTAGGCGATGTGTAGATTCTGATGATGATGTACTGGTTGCGAGGGCAATAGGCCGGGTCCACTTCACGCAACGACAAGGCTGAGCTGGTTCCTACCCACACAAAGGCGCACTGGTTGGTTCAGATTAGGATGTGTGGGTTCTGGTTAAAGCAGCACTTTGAACCCACTTTCAAGGAGCCAGGACTGGGTTGGCACCACTTGGCAGGGCAAGACTTGTAACAAGCAAAGTCCAGATCCTGTAAGGATGAGTTAAAGTCTTTGATGTCCCTGAGACTTGGAACAGGAAACAAGCCAGCAAGCCCTTGGGTCACTCTGGGTTAAAGTGATGTGGGGCCAGTCCTTCTCACCCAGGCAGGAGAACAGGAGGCAGCATGGCATCCCAGCATGGCAGGATCCCACAAAGCAGCAGTCCAGTACAGTGGTAGACCTTTAGCAGCACAGCAGTCCTTCTTCCTAATAGAGTCTTCACTGCTCCAGAAGTGTATTGACGTCATGGTGTCAGAGGTCCAGTACTCATACTGAGTTGTGCCTTTGAAGTGGGGGAGACTTCAAAGAAAGCTTTGAAGTGCACAGGGGTCCCCCCTTCCAGCCCTAGCTTCAGAGTCACTCCAGAGGGGTATGCAGGCCTTTGTGTGTGGACAGGATACAGCCTGTTCAGGTGTAGGTTTGAGTTTATGCCCCGCTCCTCCCTCCCATCACCCAGGATGGCCCATCAAAACACACCTAAGTTTTCTTTGTGTGTGACTGTCTAGAGAGAAAACACATAGTCCAATGTCACCCAGACTGAACAGAAACAGGTAACATGCACATATGGCTAAAGGAAGTAAATGCCAACTTTCTTAAAGTGAGAAAACTAAGACAGTGGTCGAAGCCTTCAAGTACACTACTCAAGAGCCCTCCAATGGAGTGTATCACATATTACTGAACAGGTAGTCAGGTACCACAGGTAAGTAAATACACAAAGTAGACAAAAACACTAATTAGAAACCAAAATATCATATCCAAAGGTAAACAGCAAAATAATGCAAGAGGTGCTGATGTTGGCTAAAAAAATTCTTCTTTTATTGAGCAAACTTCAAGTGTCTCCCAAAAGGAACTTCAATCAAATACGAAGAGAGGCGGCAGGGCCGGACTGCCTACATCCCACAGATTGTTAATCGGTCCCAATGCATTTCGTGCATAAACAGCTGCCCTTCTTCAGTAGAATCTTCAAATGAATGAATATAATATCTTGATATTTGCATTACCATAAATACACTAGAGTGAGTACAAAACACATAAGACATGGGGAAAGCACATGTTCAAAAGCAATAAAAACAAGGGCAATTGTGACCAGATGGAGATGATGCTAGAGCGGCTCCATGGTTTTAAAGCAGCATAGAATAAAGTAAGTGCAACTGTCAAGATGATAAAGAAACAGAAAGAGAGAAAATACAACACCAAGTGCAACGCGCCAGAGAGGAGTGAATTTATAAGAATGATGTAAGCAACAATATCCCGAAGGTATAAGCTAACATCAGTGCTAAGAGAAACTAAGAGTGGTGAACAATACTCCAAAATGCAATGCAAACCACCACATGGATAGACTCTAAGGTGTCATCCAGCACAAAATTAACACGCCCCCTGAGCAGCATTCATTATCTAGAGGCAGTAGAACAACGCAACCTGCAAAAGTCCAAATGACATGTGACCTTCACACTGAAAGAAAAGGAAACCAATATAATGAGCCATAAATGTCCTACCGATTAAAGGCGGGTAAAGGCACTAGTGGTGCAAGAGGACTCACTGAAAAATTGAACCACAAAACTCGGAGTTCCTAAATGAGTGAGGCAGAGTTGGTGTCAATCAAGACCAAACACCCTAAATTAACATAAAGGATGCTGCATATCAACATGATGGAGCCTGACCCGACTCTAGTAACATGCCAACAAAGTTAAAATCGTCAAACATTTACTCACCAAAACGTGGCCCCCAGACCACGCCATCCCAATAACCAAGTTCAACACTATCAATTAGACCAAAGCGCGATGCCTTGAGTAACCGCGTTCATTAGCGTTTCGTGAAGTGAAGTGATTCTAAGCGCAAGCGCGCTACCCGGAAGTTATACGCTGAACCGGTCTTAACCCCTTCGTTGCTGATGACGAGCTCAGCTCGTCATGTTACGTGGGTTTTTTAAAAACGCCGCACACAGCGGGAAAAGCCACTGCAGCGATGCGGTTAAAGGCGCAGTGCATCTGGCATGCTGAATAGTGGACTGTTTGAATGAATAAAGTTATGTGCAAGTTAGTGAAATCCGATTTAGAGTGTTAGGAACAAAAAGGAGAAAGCAATTGTAATTTTAATATCATCGTAATCATGTGGTCTCACGACGCATAAATGTGAATAGAGCATAACTAGCATAATAAGATATAATTTACAAAACACTGCGAGACTGGCAAGTTTAAATAAAGCAAGAAAAAAAGAGAAACAAGCAAAATCAAATCATATAATAAACATTAACAAATGGTTTAATGACTCATGAGCGTAATTGCAAAGTAACCAGCATGATTGAATAAAGAATGCAAAAAATACTACAGGACAACAGCTTAAATACAAATGTCTAGCTGACAACAAGTTAATTCTAACAAGCCTTGATGCATGAATCCTAGTGCATGAATGACTGCACACAACATAATAACTGGTTGAGCGAGAGTGTCACAGCATAGCATGAAAAGACAAGAGCTTTTAATGTGGATGAGTGACCCAATGAGGGTTCCAACAGTCATGCGTTCAATAACATTGGTAAATAAATGCATATACATTAATGTGCTGAGTTCATTGTCATCCCTGTTAGACACTCTCAAACTAAATAAAAGATATATAAAAAATATATGCAAAAACTAAATGGAGAAAAGTGCAGATAAGTGCAAGACCTGGGGAAAATCTGGAGAAAATATGGTTACATAGACCAAAGAGAGTCAGAGAAAGCAGGAAAATTCAAGTTTGTCATTAAGCCCTTTGGGCATAAGGGTGTCCAAGCAGCGTGTCCAATAGGTCTCTCGTTAAGACAAATGTTTGGACATATCCCTATCAGCATGTATCGTCACTACTTCTAGCATAGTGAATCGAAGCTGAGCTATCGTGTGGTGGTGATCGTGCCAGTGGACTGCAAGTGGTGAGGTGGTGGTTTTAGTCTTTATGCAACTTTCTTTTCACAGTTGGGAATTACAGTTAAAAGATGTAATAAGGTAATCCCAATCTTATTTTATGAGAGAGACATTCCCTAGAGTAGTGAACAAAGAAATTGGGAGTTTTTGACTACCACAACATGTAAAATGTAGAAGTACATGTCCTGCCTTTTAAATACATTGCACCCTGTCCTGTGGGTCATACAGGGCCTACCTTAGGGGTGACTTATATGTATAAAAAGGGAAGGTTTAGGCCTAGCAAGTGGTTTATCTTGCCAGGTCAAAGTGGCAGTGTAAAAATGCACAAACAGGCCCTGCAATGGCAGGCCCAAGCCATGGTTAGAGTGTTACTTAATTGGGTGGCACATTGAGTGCTGCAGGCCCACTAGAAGCATTCAATTTACAGGCCCTGGGCACATGTAGTGCACTTTACTAGGGACGTATAACAAAATTAAATATGACAATTTGGGTTAAGGCAATATTGTAATGTTTAAGGGAGAAAGCACAAGCACATTAGCACTGGTCAGCAGTGGTGAAGTGCACAGAGTCCTAAAGCCAGCAGAAACAAGGTCAGAAAATGGAGGCAGGCAGGCAAGAAGTTGGGAGACCACCATAAGACTGTCAGGCCTAACACTGAGCATTATCCTCTCTTTTAACGTTTTTTTTCATAGCACCATATGTTGCATAAACATTTACATTTAAACTAAATGCACAACTTGCAAGTCTATCTGCTCTGATTTTCCACAGTGCACCTAACACTCTAATTTGCATAACATTTAGAAAAAACACAATTATTCTTGCATCAAAATCATGACTAGTGTCACTCCAGCATTACTAAGCAGTGTTTTGCTCCCACACAAATATACACTATTGTTTACTCATGGGTGATGTATATTTTTTGTTTGGTTGTATATCTTCGGACCATATCCATCAGGATCATTTTGGGGAATGGAGAACAGTGTGTTTTAATCATTTTAGGGCTGCAACAATTATTATTATTATTATGTTTCTCATATAGCGCCTGAATCGACCCCCGAAGGGGTATCTCTGCGCTTGCCTTGGGAACCCGTCCTGGCTTTTCCCTGTGAGATAGCCCCTACAGGGAATCCCCAAGGTGAAAGCCAGGCATCCCGCCGCGGGGGGCCGTTGTGGAGATTAAGCAAGCTTAATGCCCAGAGTTGCAGAGTGTGAACCCATGATTAGGTCAGGCACCAAAGCGAGAATGATCAAGTCCATGGACATTTGAGCTCAAGACCCTGCCACGTCGGGAATTGAACCCTGGTCCCGGGTCTGACCACACAGAAGGGTATCCTGTCACTGAGCAGGTGTGAGGCTGGCCAAACAGAGGGCATAGTAGGAATACTGAAAAAGCTGGTCCTTCAGCTTCTTGCAGGATTGAAGAAGTGAGGAGGAAGCTGTTATGCGTAGCGAAACGTTATCGGTTCTGGTTTTCCATATGCATGAGATTTGTGCAAGTACGAGTCAAGACGAGTGGAGGTATCTGGAAGGTTCGTGAAAGTAGATATATTTGTTGAGGTATGCTGGACTAGTGTTAAGTAGTGCTTTGAAAGTTGGGGTGAGTAGTTAGAATTGTGCTTATTTGTGTATAGGAAGCCAGCAGAGCTGCTTCAGGTGTGGTGTGATATGAGCGTGGTATGCGAGATTAAGAGTGATTCTAGCCATCGAGTTCTAAATGTTATTGAGCTTTCTGATGAGTTTTGTTATGAACCCAGCATGGAGGGTGTTCCAGTAGACCAGCTTTCTTGTGACCAGGGCATGGATGATGCGTTTTGCAGGTCGAGATTCGAAGCCATCTGAAAATCTTGGTCAGCATCTTCAGGATATGGAAGTATGAGGCATAGACAGCGTTGACTTGGGCGGACCTGTTGACTTTGCGGTCGATGATGATCCTGAGATTCTTGGCGAGGGTGTCAGTCCTAGCTCTGTTGGCAACCAGGTGGAGTCCCATGATGAAGTGCTCTTCCAGAAGTTCATGAGTATGTTCTTCTCTGTGTTCAGCTTCAGACAACTGTTCTTCATCCAATAGGAGATTTGAGTCATGCAGGTATTGAACTTGAACTGGATACTGGGCATCTTGCCTGTGAGGGAGAGAATGACTTGTGTTGGTGTAGAAGTGGATATTGATGTCATGAGAGTGGATAGTGCTGGCTACAGGGATCAGGAATGCGTTGAAGAGGATTGAGCTCAGGGAGGAGTCTGGTGGAACTCCACAGAAGGTGTTGCGGTTGTGGAGGTGTATGGTGCAAGGCTGACTGACTGGTTGTTCCAATCAGGTGAGAGCAGATCCTTTGGAGTGCATGTCCTTGGATTTTCATGGCATGTAGGCATTGTATGAGGATAGGGTAAGAGACTGCAAAATGCATGCTGAGATGTCTAGGAGGATGAGGACTGATGTGCCTCCTCTGTCCAGAATCATGCAAATGTTATCAATGGTGGCAATAAGGGCAGTTTCCATGCTGTGGTTGGGGCTGAATACTGACAAAGTGTTGCCCAGGATAATGTAGTAGTTGAGGTATTTAGTGAGGCATCTGTAGATGATTTTCTCTAAGACCTTGGCCAGTAATGGTAGCAGGGAGATCAATCTGTAGTTGGTGAACATTGAGCGTTCAGAGTAGGGTTTCTCCAGCAATGGGAGGACAGTTGTATGTTTGGAAGCATCTGGGAAGGTCACAGAAGAGGTGGAGGCATTCAGAGTGAGTGTGAGCCAGGCACTGATGCGTTGTGATACTCTGGAGTAGGCAAGAGTCTGATGGGGCCCCTGAGTGGATGGACTTCACAGTGTCAGAGGTTTCTTCTCGGGTGATGATGTGGTTAGCATTGGGTCTTTGGAGGAGTTTGGGAGGCATTTGTAACATTCGTTGGATCTGATTGCGGGTGGAAGTTGCTTTAAATGGCAGTGAATGTGTTGCTGTAGAATTGAGAGACATTGTTGCAGAGACCCTGCGAGGAGGTGATTGAGTTGGAAGAGGCTGCTGATGAGGTGAAATCCTTCACAATGATGAAGATGTAAAAATACTATCGTTACCACAGCCGACTACAAGTTGAGCACCTCAATCTTAGAGTCCCATATATATCAAATCCTGTGCATAGGGCCTCCGAGACCTGCTGCGGTTCGGTCCCACTGGACATCCAGAGACAAAACTTCAAAAAGCGTGGAGGCAGCACCAGGGATGAAGTCACAAAACAGACAAATGTAACCTTTATCAATATTCTTTATTCTTCTTATTTTTAGAAATAGGACAACAGCCAACGCGTTTCGTTCCTATTATAGGAACTTCGTCAGGGCAAATAATATAATAAGTGGACCACATAGGATTCCAAACGGTAGGCAATCGGATCAGATGGCGCCTAAGCAAGTCCAATTCAGAAAGATATTTTAGAAAAGTTGCTGACCATGTATTTCACAGCCTGTAGATGGAAGTTTCCGGTTTACTCAAGTCAAAGTCAGTACATGAATATAAGATGTGACACACATCACAAAATCAAATTTTCATAAGATCCATATATTCAAAGGCAGCAGAGAACAAGATTTCAATGACAGCGATATGTCTCCTTGATATATGTATAGAACTAATTAGTTATAAACTCGGACCCAAATTTGTCCAGAGATTAGGACAGTAACATGGAGATATATATATAATGAAATAATGCAGCATAGGCATGATGCATTTCGGCATGTAGTAGCCTTCCTCAGACGCCGCTGCTCACCAGTTCCTTATCGACCCGCCTTTAAATGTCCTGTATTACCCCCATTCGAGGGGGGACAATGCCCGCAGGTCACATGGTCGCACAAATACTGCGGTCCAAGTTCGCCTACAGTTCCCAGAAGTCTGTGTTTCTGGTTGCGTGGAAACAGCAACAGGAAAAAGGCGCGTTGTAGTAGGCAGGATAATCCCCATATATCTTAATATATATATATATATATATATATATATATATATATATATATATATATATATATATATATATATATATTGCAATACATCCAACTATCCAGTTGAAGAAATGGCAAGCACACTGGAATCCGCTATGAAAATTCTTTAATGCAAACCCCCCTTCACCCCTGACAGACGCGTTTCGCTAATCCAGCTTCAAAAAAAAAAAAAAAGAATAATATATATATATATATATATATATATATATATATATATATATATATATAGGAAATACAGTGAGTTTCTGGTGAAATAGGAACGAAACGCGTTGGCTGTTGTCCTATTTCTAAAAATAAGAGGAAGAATAAAGAATATTGATAAAGATTACATTTGGCTGTTTTGTGACTTCATCCCTGGTGCTGCCGCCACGCTTTTTGAAACAATGATGAAGATGTATTTGCTTCTGTTGGTGCTGGCTTTAATGTGGTAAGCCAGAGTGGCACGTTTGGTGGTCAAGAAATATGAACGCATGTTTAAATGATTATATATGACCTCCACTCCATCACCTAAAAGGGACAGATTGATGATTGGTTGATTCCCTTAGTCAAAAGAAAACATCCACCCAACGTTATCACAGTAGCTTTGATACAAGAGATCTTTCTGCTCCTGCTTTTTGCATATGCATACAATACAGCTCACTGTATAAATATGCTATTTAAGTATGCTTGTTTTTTGCATGTGCATACAATACATCCCACTATACAATGGTCAATTGCAACAAATGTTTGTCTACAGACAAACTTATGTCTCTTTCTCTTATTTGCATGTATCTATAAACGTTTTAAATCCTTTAAGTCTGCTAGTGTAAAGTACCCCATTTACATTACATGCCACTAATGAATTATTTTTAGATATTTCTCCAGCTAGTGGATTTAGTGACTCATTTCCACCACCTTCTTCCATAGTCCAGGTTCAGAAGCTGGAATCCTAGGGCCTGTTCATAAAGTAACATTGATGACAAGAGAAGGTATGCCATTATTTATATAATTTCTTTGTCCATATAATAATCAATAAGTAACATTATATAATATTATAATGTGTTATTTTTTAAATGAAAACTGCCATCTATTGTTCTCAAATAATGTGAAAAGTTTCTGTTTAAGGAAAGTATGAAATATCTAATATGCACGTTACTAATGAAACTGCACTTTTCTTCTAAATCCTATGGATTAATTGCCTGATGCTTAAAGATTCACAAGCAGAGGAGGGCATGCAATCTTGAGGGAACATCCTATCTTCCCCCAAGTTGTCATTTCTGCAGCCTCCGTAGCTTAGGAGGAAGAAAAGTAGGAGTTAGAGATAGTAGGCCCCTCCTGGATACCATCACAAAAAAGACTTCAAGGCTGGTCTCCATCCTAAGTATTTCCTACAGAGTTTCAAGTATTTAACCAGCAACTACTAATCTACATACTAGTTACACAGTACTCTCCTCAACCTACTCCCAACCCACCAGGTTCTCCATTTGACTCCAATGCTCCATCCTCCAATGACGGTGATACTATTCAGCAATCTTCCTTATGCAAACCTTACTGTATCACCGGTAAGAGGTACCAAGGTTGATGAAGATACAGACCCATGTCTTAGAAGAGATTAAAACATCTCTCTAAGACACGTCAAAATTGAGCCAGGAACAACTGTGTTTGTTTAGCAAGAAAGATACAAGGGGACATGTAGATGTTACATGCAATACACCTCAGTGAGCTGGGCACAAAAGCAACCTGTGAGACCCAACCCTTCTACAAACCCTCACAACTCCTCACCTGGACCCCTCACAAACTCACTGACTCTCATTCTATAACCTCAGCCTCAATCCCAAGTGGACCGAGTCTTATGTAGCCAAAACTACCCTCTACCCCAAACTTGCCATCCATCCTGAACAGCAACCAATACCCCCATGATGAATTAAATATCTACCATTCCAACATACCTCCTCATTAAACACACCCCAATTTTACACACTCTCTTCCCAGAACTTTTGATATATAGTGAAACACTTTCATTATTCATCACTTGCACTTACCTATCACTTGTGTGTCAACACTTGTATGCATTAGAATGATGTAATACAAGACTGTGTACCATTTAATAGTACCACATACAACAATAAAGTAACATGCATCTATAAGCATCCTAATACACGCACACACATATAAATAAGAACACAACTACTTTTAAGTAATTAACATATTTTTATTTAAATTATATTTTAAAAATATTAAAACAAACGTACAGCATATGCTTAGTGAAAATGTCAACTGCCCTTAGGAAATAAATAAATAACATAAATGGAGCATAAGTCTGTCAAGGTAGCTTCAACTTGGAGAGGTGAAGGCAACTTAATGCAAACATGGGAAACATCAGCGGATGAGTTAACATAAAAAGTAAATTGCTCACAAAAAATGGTAAATGTTCCAAAAATATATAGTCCCAAACAAAGTTTAAAAATTCTAAATGAATGCTCAATTTCAAAGAAAACGTTTAATGTCCAAATTAAAATTCATTCCTCCGGTGTTTTGGAAAGGCATTCCACTGTCGGGGCCAACAATTCCTGTTGATAACCCTCTTCTTCAGAGCCCAGGACCTCCTGGATCTTCTTCAAAGATGCAGGCACTTGGGTTTGTCTGGGGGACGAGGGGGGCTCGGTACCGCCCGTGGATTTTTCAAACACTAAGGTGGGTTTGGGAAGAAAGGGAGGGAAGCCATACTCAGGGATATGACAACACTATCAGGGGAGCTGGGAGAGGGCCCAAGAAGAAATGGCTGTAGTTCAGGAGAAGAGAAAATGAGGCAGCAGTGCTCTCTGTGCTGGTCAGTGTGCACCTTTTGGTGTACCTTTACATCTAGCACCACCTCTTGAAGGCCTGAGAAGAACTCCTGCTGACTAGCAATCACTTGCTACACAACCTCCTAAAACACATCCATGGTCACATACTGAGGACGTGTGGGTGAAACAGCACCTGAGGGCTCAGGGGAGTTGCAGAAAATCTCTCCCTTGGCCCCTGATCTTCAGCATGGCAGTGGTACTGGGAGGAATAGCAATGGGTGCAGCTGGAGGTCCTGTTATTGTGGGGGCCTCTTCAGTGGTGGAGACCTGGATACAGTCCCTGATGTTTTTGACCTGAAGGGACCTCATTATCTGCCTCCTCCTTGTATTCGGTGTCCAGATCAGACTCTTGGCTTGGGATGCAGTGACTCATCAGGAGGATGTATCCTCCCTCCTTCTTTGTGGTGGTGCTCTGTTCTTCCTCCTGTGACAACCTATTAGCAGAAGCCTCGTTTTACTTTCCCCTGGGGCCCTCCGTTAAACAGTTTCACCTTAGCTGCCCGCTGAAAAGGAGAGTAAAAATATTAAATCATTAGTGTTTGTGTCCACTAATTCTTTAAGTCAAAAATCAGCTTTATATGTAATAGTATTACATGTGACAATTAATTAAGATAACAAAATAACCCTCTCTACTGTGCCATGCAAACTTCGCAAAGTCAAGCTGCCACTTTCAATAGAAAGTGGAAATAATTACCAAGTATAAAATACAATCACATACTTTCCCCCAGTTTTTAAACATGTATCATACTTTATATGTATGATATATAAATAAAAATGTCACTTAGGCAGATAGGATATCTAGAAATACTAAACCACAGTCGACATACAACTCAGATATGAAGGTTAAAAGAACAGAGGTATGGGGGGCGTTGCTTAGCGGGCCGTGATGGTGGACGTGGCTTAGAGGAGCTCCGTCCAGCCCGCCAAATATCCGGCTTTATATCCTGCTGGGGCTAGTACATCGTGAGGCCCAGGGTCCGGTGGGGCCATGGAGGACAGGCGTCAAGCACTTTCCGACTGGACAGTAATCACACCGGACTACGTCAGCAGGTGATAGTGGGCCAGATAGGCCCTGGTGTGGGCAGCCGAAGTGAGTGTGCCTGGAGCACGAAAGAACGGCCGTGGTCAGTTGGGGAGCGGCTGTGGCGCACGTATTCCAGGACTGTGGAGAGGAGATAGGGCGTCCGGTCTGGAGAGGCACCAGGGATCCTGCCACACGGTGCCCAACGGAGATCCTGGGAGCAACGTCCAGGTATATAGGTGACTGATCCTAGTGGAGTGTGTCCCGGGCCGCAGACAACAATGACCAGAGGTGGGAGTGGTGGAGGGTCCACGAAACAAGGGCCCATTGATAAATACACTGGACCGAGTGGTGGTGCTGGGGCCACTGGGGGCCAACCCAGTCAGGGGCATGACAATGCAGCATTGATGGCGGCGATAACTTAGTCAAGGGATATGCTTGACGCGAAAATAGGCGCCGTGGGAGCAGATGTCACACTCTTGCGTCAAGATCTGCGGAACGCAGTGGCTCTCATCACAGAGGCCGAAACCAAGATTTCCGGGGTGGAGGATGATGTGGTGATCCTTAAGCATAAAGTGACGGACATGGAGAGTGTATAGAAGGGGCTGGCCCTGAGAGTGGAGGATGCGGAAGGACAAGCCGGCGGAATAACCTTAGATTTGTGGGATTCCCGGAGGGCTGCGAAAAGGGCAACATGAAGCGCTTCCTGACTCAGTGGCTGGAGAGTTGGCTCCCTCCTGAATCCCTATCACGATGCTTTGTGATTGAGCGGGCCCATTGGGCGCTGGTGCGGAAGCCACCGGTGGGGGCCCGTCCCAGGGCTGTGATCGCCAAGTTACTGAACTATCATGACCGCGACACCATTCTACGGGAGGCGAGGGCGAAGGACTCTCTCATGTGTGAAAACCAAAGGTTCCTGATATTTCTGGACTATACCAGGCTTGTCCAGCAACAGAGGCAGTCATTTACTGCGGCCAAGGCGCGCCTCCGTGACCTTAAGCTCCCGTATGCCTTACTGTATCTGGCTCACCTGAGGGTGGTGTTCCAATCTCGTGCCCACTTCTTTGACGCCCCGGAGGAAGTGTTCCGTTGGACGGATGAAATTGTAAAACTGAAGGTGCACATACCGCCAGGCCAGGACTCAGACTCTTCCTTGAGTGGCGCACAGACGCAGACCGATCGGGGCTCGCGGAGTAGAGGGAACTGGAGGTCCAGATCCAGAAGGCATTCCTCCCCCGGTGGTGCTGCGAGTGGCGGAGCGGATGCTCTGGGAAATCTGATCACTGATCAATGAACATTTAACTGCAGAGAGGTGTAACAATGGTGTACATACACCCCTGTGGGTGTAACTTGAAGGAGCTCTCCACCAGAATGGTCACAGGGCCGAGAGGGGCACATGCGGAGATTGACAGATAGTATATATTTAGATATAGGGGAGTGGGGGATCGGGTGGGGGATCGTTAAGGGGCGGACCACTTCCCCAGGCTTAAGGCTTGTTGGGGGGGGAGTAGGGTGAATGGGAGGTTTTTTGGGGATCCATTGGTGTGGACGGCCTCAGGTCCTACGTTGGGGATCGGGGGTTGCCCAGGCCGCGACAGGTACTTCATCGTTTTTTGAGGTATGGGGGTGGGTGTTTGGGGGGGAAGGAGGGGGGTGGAGTGGGGATTGTGGGGGCGGGTGGGGTTTGGTCTAATCTGCACAATAAGTTTGAAGTCTCGACATTTGGTGTGTATACGTCCTCTGGGCCCGTTTCTTGGACTATTGCCATGCATCCCCATAGATGGCGGCTGAAGGTACTAGGCTGAAGCTTCCTAGGGCGTCCATACGGATTCTTAGCTGGAATGTGCGGGGGAGCTTGATAAGGTGAAGAGGGGGGCAGTTTTGCGATTGGGGAAACAGGAGGGAGCGGATGTCCTATTATTGCATGAAACGCACCTGCTGGGCAACAAGACAAGCAGTGGGTTGACCCGCAGGGCAGATACATATTTATTAAAGAGATGCTTGGTGAGGAGCCCCTGGTGTTGGGGAGTGTGTATGCCCCGCCCCCGTTGCAGTGGTCACTAGCTGAAAAGTTGTTTGCTGTGTGGGCAGAAATCCCTGAGGCGCTAGCAGTGATTGGGGGTGACTGGAATGATGTCATGAATGGTCGGGTGGATCGCTGTAGACCGGGGGTTGGACAGGTAGTAGACGTGCCCACTAAGCTAGGCGATATGGTCCAGGGGATGGGATGGGTCGACACCTGGCGATACCTCCACGCGCAGGATCGAGAATATTCATATCTATCTGCAGTCCATAGGTCATTTTCTAGATTGGACTATGTCTTCGTCCCACGCGCGGTGATTGGTAGAGTGAAATCAGCCGGTATACTACCACGGGGGCTCTCAGACCACTCCCCGGTGGAGGTGGACGTCTGGCTGGATAAGGGGCGGCAGCCCTTCCAATGGCGCCTCTCCACTTGGCATCATCAGCAGGAGGATTACCAGAAACATATGGGGGAGGCTATTGCCCTTTACTGGGAGGAAAATGTGGGGTCGGTCACGGATGTTGTAACACTCTGGGAGGCCCTGAAGCCCACATTGCGTGGGGTGGACATCGCCTTGGGTGAAGCGGCCCGTAAAAAGCGTAGGGATGACTTGGTGAAGGCCGCAGCGCGTATTGAGACCCTAGAGGGGCAATGCAGGCGAATTTGGGAGGGTAGGGAGGTAGGGCAGCTCCTATTGGCACAGCAATCTTATGCTTCTCTGCTGCTCGACGAGGCTCAGCAGGTGTGGATAGCGACTCGGAGCAGAATCTATCAGTGGGGGGATAAATCGGGCACTATGCTCCATAGGCTCTGCCAAAACACACTTCAGGCGCAGACGCTGCCAGGGATTACGGATGCGGCCGGAGCCTCGATTACAGACCACAAAGACCTAGCGCATAGTTTTGCATTATACTATGCAGCCCAGTACGCTCAGAAGGAGTGTCTCCCTGCGGCAGTAGTGGATCAGTTCATTGCAGACTTGCCACCGCGGGCAGTATCGGAGGAGGCGCGGGAGCGTCTCGAACTCCCCCTAACCGCTGAAGAGCTCGGCACGGCCCTGGGGGAGCTTAATACAGGGAAGGTACCCGGGCCCAATTGGTTCCCAAGTGAATTTTTTAAGAAATACCACCTCCAATTCGGAACGCACTATAGGGCATCGTTGGAGGCGGCAAGAGAGCAAGATTGCCTCCCAGCAGACTGGAGGCATCCGGAGGTGGTGGTGTTCCACAAACCAGGCAGGCTCCCGGAAAGGCATGAGTCTTACCGACCCATCTCCCTCCTCAATGTTGCAGCAAAGTTACTGGCTAAGGCGCTGGTGAATCCGCTCCTTCCTTATATAGCAGAGCTGGTCCATCCGGACCAGGCGGGGTGTATGCCCGAAAGGGCAACGAGGCATAACATCAGGGGCGCACATGTCGCGGTGGAGGCGGTTAGAGGCACTGGGGAGCAGGCTGCACTCCTGTTGGCGGATATAGACAGGGCATTTGACTCGCAGAGTTGGGTCTACCTGTTTACACTTCTGTCTCGTCTCAACCTTGGGCCCCGCTTCTTGTCATACCTAAAATTATTATATACAGATCTGACGGCTTCGGTGAGGGTGGCCGGGGCCACGTCCACCAAATTCCGCATAGGGCGAGGTACTCGGCAGGGTTGCCCCTTGTCGCCGTATTTATTTGCCTTGGCTATGGAGCCACTGGCGGCATGGGTGCGTATAGACGCACAATTGAAAGGCTTTGAGTGGGAGGCCGGGTCCTCAGATAGGATTGCGCTGTACGCGGATGATGTCCTGTTTTTTATCACTGACATTAATAGGTCGGGCCGCGTATTTTAGAGATTATGCGAATCTTTGGTGAAACGTCTGGACTCTACCTCAATACGCGTAAATCCACCCTGTGGGTGCTGGGAGACCGCACGGGAATTAGACCTTGGGCGTCCGGGTTGCAAGTGGTGGTGGGGGCCTTCAATATTTGGGAGTATTCCTCTCTGACTCCCCCATGGTCTCCTGGGAGCGTAATATCATGCCGGTCTAGGACCGGGTTCGAACGGAGATGAAGACGTGGTTCCGTATGCCCCTTACAATTTATGGCCGTTCGGTGATTTTTAAGATGATAGCCCTCCCACGCCTGCTTTACCAATTGCAGAACCACCCCTACCAGATTTCACCTACTTGGTTTAAGCAAGTCAATTCAACGCTGGGGCGCTTTCTTTGGGCAGGGGGTGCGGTCCGGGTTGCACTGCGTACTTGCTTTTTATCAACTTACTGTGGTGGGCTGGCAACATCCGATCTCTTGTCGTACTTTCAGGCCTCCCATCTCTTGATTCTGAACGACTGGTGGTATGGGGATAGGGGAGACCCTGCCTATGTGCTTGAACGCTATCTTATGGGATCGGATACACTTCACACTATTTTATATTCGGCGCGATTGAGGAAGCGGTTGCCGCAGGCTACCCAGGTAGTATTTCAGGTCTGGAGACAATCGCTGCATCGCATGGGATGGTGGGGTAATTTAACAGAGGAGACCCCCCTATGGCATAACGGTCGGTTGCCTGCGCTGGCGTCCCTGCAGGGCTTTCGAGGTTGGGACAGCGTAGGGATTTCAACGCTGGGAAATGTAATGATAGGCACGGCCCTTAAATCATTTCAAGACCTTAGTGAGGAATATGGTATGTCTCGTACTCAATTTTTCAAATATCTACAATTCTGTCATGCAATTACACCTAGTTTGGAGGGACTTGACTCCTTACCTGAATTTAGTCCACTGGAGGCGAAGGTCTTTATGGGGGATTTAGAGGATAAGAAAATATCCCTCATTTACCAAACTCTGGTTACTCATTGCTCCTCCTCCTTGCACAAATTGAGGGAATCCTGGGAACGAGATGTTGGGACAATGGAAGAAGAGGACTGGCGGAAAGCCCTTGAAGCCCCCCGTGGTGCAGCCATAGCAATGCGCTTACGCCTTATTCAGTTCAAATATCTCCACAGAGCCTATTATACGAGGGAGAGGCTGTGGCAGGCGGGTCTGATTGCGTCCCCTGATTATGTGCGGTCAAGAGGTGGGCACCCTACTACATAAAGTGTGGAGCTGTTGTGCTTTGGTTCGGTTCTGGAACGGAGTGTGGGACTGTTTGTCTGAGGTGTTGGGATGGGAACTTCCACGTACCCCACAATTAGACCTCCTGCACATTTTGGAGGGGGTGGGGGGTAATATTTATAAAAGGCATCTGCTGCTGTTGGGCCTCACCCTGGCCAAGAGAGATGTGGCCCAAGCTTGGAAAGATATCCGGGCCCCCCCAGTAGTGGTTTGGAAAAAGGGGCTGGATTTTTGTATGGGGTTGGAGCGTCCTATTTTTGAGGCTCGGGGCTGCCCTAGAAAGCACTACAAGATATTGAAGAGGTGGGAGGAATATAGGGGTCTGTGGTTAGAACCACCAGCTGAACGCAATGAAGGTTTGGAGATGGAATAGGGGGCCGAAATGGAGGAGCTGTATACATTGTTATGTACGTGAAACTATTTGGAATGAGACGGTATTGTGCAGTGGGCTAGGGAGGGATCCGGGTGGGGGGAGTTCGCAGGGAGGGGGGTTGGGGTTGGGACGGGGAGGGGGGGTGAGGGAAGCCACCAAAAAAAATAAAAAATGTCTATATTGCCAATCATTTGATGCGGTTCATTTGTTTGCAGTTTTCTCCTGACTGTGGAGAGCTGCGTCTTGAGTGCAATCGGTCAATAAAATATGTTTTGAAAAAAAAAGAACAGAGGTATAAACAAAGATTAATGATTGTTTAGTAATAGAGAACGCATACATGTGATAGATGTTATTTGAAATAGCATCCTTTATGTACATTACGAGACAATGATCATTTTCTATGTGTGCATTTTTATATAATTTTAAAACGTGCCCAACACGCTACAATGTGTGTCTGAGTTGAAAGTGTCACCTAAAAAGTCAGTCATTGTAAGAAATAAAGCCATATATTAACACAGAGGTACTTTTTAAACACAATTGCATACACACTTCTTAATTTGTACTTATATAACTTCTTTTTTTTAAAAGGCCAAACATACACATTATCCCTTGAGTGCGGTTAACCCCTTGAGTGCGGTTGTCGGCCAGATAAAAAAAAAAGTTATACATCTGAAACCTCAGGGTACATATTCCATTGATGAGAATTGAAGACTTTATAAATGCGCAGTGCTCTCCAGTAGCACAGCCAGAAATCTTCAATGGTCGTAAGTTGCCTAGTAGACTGCTGGAATTTTTTTGTGAAGTGTCATTTGTGACTATGTGGACATGCATCTGCAAGCACAATTATACATAGTATGCAAATGTGCATAGTTGCCTTGCATTTATGCAATGTGTAGCGTCCTGCACGTGCATGGTATCACACCACACATGGAGCTTGGTATTACAAGTCGTTATTCACTAGCATCTAATTGTTAACTTAAGATTCTACATCATGAATTCTATCACCCACGCACTTATGTCACTGTTCTACGGAGTTTGTCAGGAACCTAAAGGGTCCCGTCATCTCTTACTCACAACACACTACACAATGCCCTCTTCCCTTTCTCACCATCCACATGGATTTGCTATTGCTCTCGGTAGGAGTAAATGTCCGACTATTTCCACATTTCTTCAGAGAAAAGTTTGAGAAAATCATACTCTTTCCCGGGCATCTCTGCCCTGGTACAAGGCTTCCCAGGGATTGGTTTACACATGCACATTATTACACCATTGAGGGGTAAAGTTTCACACAAGTACAGAGATTTACCAATGCAAGTTCTCTTTTTGTGATATCTTGCTTACCGATGTCAAGTCATTTGTGTACAGGTTACAGTTACATGTGCAAATGACTTTGCAAATTTGGTCCTTTGTGTATTATTCTATATATTCAAATAATATGTGCTTGAAATTACATCTGCAATATTTATATTCTTTACTTATTTGACAAGAACATGCCTTGGAACTGTTACACGTGTTGTTTTTCACATCAATGTGAAGATTCTCTCCTCTTGCTGCTTCTAACCTACATGATCCTACTAAAAGCATATTATTTCAGATGTAAAAAATAGCCTTCAGCATGCTGCACAATAGTAACCTAAAATAATTTCAGTATTATATGAAATATCTCTGCAATGTGCCTAAGATCCGGTACATTTGTTACAATTAAACACATTTTCACGTATGTAATACAGAGTCTGTCAGATGTATACATTGGAAACGTGTTTGCAAATGCAGGATGACAAACCTTTTTTTTCACATATGGGAAAGTGATTAGGCATTATGCAGGTTCGTCTGTTGCAAAGCAGTGAGGTAAGAATAAATCAGAACAGATCTGGACCTCGCCCAGCTAGAGGGCTTGACTTTAATAAACACCAGACCGAGGAAAAAGAGGAGTTTGAAAGATTCCTTTTGATTTTGTGGCTGAAGCTTCTTGCTTGTCTGTCAGTCCTTGGAAGCCCATCCACTTAGGGAAACTGTCTAATCCCCAAGGCAATGACAGCCAGCACACCATTAGCAGGTTCAAAGGGGGGTTTGACAGCTTCCTCTGCACCTCCAACTCCAAATTTGCCTTCACTTCCTCTCTTTTGAGGTGAAGCTATGTTGGCTTAATGTTTTTGCTGCATGAATTTACACAAGGCATGGGTGAATTTGGAGCCCTGACCACAATTAGAAGCATGTTGATCGGGAGTGTGGGGTGAAGCCTTCCACCTGGTAGCGCCTTGACGATAATGCACCGCAGGAATGGGAAGCAGATGAGTATAGATAGCTGCTCTGAAGGGTGAATCCCCAGTGGATCAGGGCAGCTTTTAGCGGGATTTGTCTCGGATGAGGAAACCACTCTTAACAGGCAAGGCTTTATCAGTTGAGGACAGGATGTTGGGAGTATGAACTACAGCTTGGTGTGGGTATCCTGATGCTGGGATGGAGATGTACAGGATGTGCAGAGAGTGAATAAAGATGATTACAGAGTTGAAGAACAAAATAAATTAGTTTCATTAACTTCTTACTCAATAGTAGCATGAGCAGCCGCGGTCCGTGCAGGGAACAGTGGTGGGGCAGGTATTTCGAGGGACGATGCAGAGGGAAAATTAAATAAATAATAAATATTCCCTCAGCATCGCCCCTCGAAATACCCCCCCACCACGCGACCCCACCGCCCCACCACTGCTACCTCCGCGGACCGCGGCTGAGCATGAGACCAACCACACAAAGAAATCCAAGGTGAGCAACAATGGCAACATTGTTAGTTGTGATTGGTGATCAAGTAAATGCAAACTCCTGTATCAATCAACCTGCTTTTCAGCCTTACCAAACACTCCAGACTGTTTCCCCTGTGGGGTGAGTGAGTAGGCATTAAGTGCACATGTGTTCTCATCATGCCAAACTTGCGATTCCCCTACCTCTGTCAGAGATGTGAAAACTGCGAAGGAGCCTTAGGTGGTTCTGCTGATGGAAAACCAAGAAATGGTGGCGCATCTGCCAAAGGACTGCTGGGACACAGCAGTGGGACTACAAATGTTTTAGCTTATTTGGGTCCACCAAAAAAAAAAAAGAGAAATACCAAACATGAGTGATGGGCAGGGAGAAAGCTGCCAGTACATCAGGGAGAAAATTACAAAAAACAATTTGATGGACAGAATGTAGATCAATGTCTTACATTCACCCCAGTACAAGGATCTGGGCCTAAATCCATCGTTTTTGCACTCCACACCACCCTGGGTCAGATAATGGCTTTATGCAAATCAGCTCTGACCCTGTGCCCCATGGGAACAGTCCAGTCCGAACTACAACAGCCATATCTTTCCCAGACCGGAATCAAGCATCCGAGGACCGGACCGGTTTCGAGGTAACACCTCTCATCAGCCCGGCTAGCTTTTTGAGTTTCCAAACAAACTTCTCCTTTGGTGGTTTGTTAAAACAGAAAAGAATGATACATGGGCTCAAATCAATTGTGTCCGTTTGGCACTCAGCTTTGCCTACAGTACACTGGCAGTTGAACTATAGGCACAAAGATCCTGCCAAACAGATGGGGATCCCAAACTTTGATGGGCTGTCTTCCTCCTGAGGATGGTGAAGTCTTCCCTGAACCAGCAGGCAGGCGGGGAGCCTGCTGAAGTCCAGATCAGTCCTTTGGTCTCGCGCATGGCATGGTCGGAGGGAAATGTGGTGCACCAGCAGGCCCATTGCTGGGCTGCAAAAGCTAGTGTGACTAGGAAGCTGAGAGGTTCAGTGTATCCAGTGTTTCAGGAAAGCTAGATGATTTTACTTGTTATTCTGGGCGGAGTGTGGATAAATACCAGAGCCCATATATGCTTGTCTGGGTAAGAACCTGTGAGGGAGTGTCTGAGTGAGAAAAAGGTGAAAAGGCTTTTCACGTTTCCAGGTAGTTGAGTTTGGTGAGAGAGTGCCTCTGATTTAGCTGCCACCAGGGCTACAATGAAAGGCTACAGCCATGATGCGTCCCAACACAGGGTATAGCTGAAGCAAGATCTAATTTGGAGGGCCAGAGCAGAAAGGGGTCTCTTTTTGTAGAGTATCGGGACCCTCAGAAATGCAAGAACTGAGTGGTCTATTTCCAGGCTAGTGTTGAGAAACCAGTGGGCAGAATCCCCGGCGCACCCCCATGATCAGCTCCAGAGGGAGTTCAAGTTCAAGTTCAAGGATTTATATAGCGCACTACTCACCCAGAGGGTCTCAAGGCGCTAGTGGAGGCGTTCATTATTTATCAAATAGCCAGGTTTTAAGTTCTTTTCTGAAGGATATGTGGTTCTGTGTAAGGCGGAGGTGAGTGGGGAGTGAGTTCCAGGTCTTGGCCGCCAAGTAGGAGAAGGATCTGCCTCCCATGGTGGATCTTTGGATACGCGGAACTGCAGCGAGGCCTTGATTGGAGGATCTTAGTTGGCGGGTGGGTGTGTAGAAGGATAGTCGAGTGTTGAGGCATTCGGGTCCTAGTTTGTAGAGGGCTTGTGTGCGTGGGTGAGGAGACGGAATGTTATTCTCTTGTTGACGGGAAGCCAGTGGAGGTCTTTTAGGTGGCCGGTAATGTGATCTTGGCGAGGGATGTTCAAAATGAGTCTCGATGATGCGTTTTGGATGCGTTGGAGTCTTTTCTGTAATTTGGCTGTCATTCCGGCGTATAGGGTGTTTCCGTAGTCTAGTTGACTCGTAACCAGTGCGTGGGTGACAGTCTTTCTTGTTTCGGCGGGGATCCAATGGAAGATTTTTTGAGCATACGAAGTACGTTGAAGCAGGAGGATGAGACGGCGTTGACTTGTTTGGTCATCGAGAGTGAGGAGTCTAGGATGAAGCCAAGATTACGTGCGTGGTCTGTGGGAGTGGGTGCTGAGCCCAGGTCCGCAGGCCACCAAGAGTCGTCCCAGGCAGAGGGGGATGATCCTAGGATGAGCACTTCCGTTTTGTCTGAGTTAAGTTTAAGGCGGCTGTTTTTCATCCATACGGCTACTTCTTTCATGCCTTCGTGAAGATTGGTTTTGGCGGTGTTGGGGTCTTTGGTGAGGGAGAGGATCAGCTGGGTGTCGTCAGCGTAGGAAATGATGTTAAGGTTGTGTTGACGCGCGATGGAAGCGAGTGGACTCATGTTAACGTTGAAGAGGTTGGGACTGAGTGAAGATCCTTTTGGTACACCGCAGATGACTTCCGTGGCTTCTGATTTGAATGGGGGAAGTTGGACTCTCTGAGTTCTTCCAGCTAGGAACTAGATGATCCAGTCCAAGGCTTTTCCTTTTATGCCGATGTTGCTGAGGCGTTGTATGGGGGTGTTGTGACAGACAGTGTCGAAGGCGGCGGAGAGGTCGAGTAGAATGAGGGCCACTGTTTCTCCGTTGTCCAGTAGTGTTCGGATGTCGTCTGTAGCTGCGATGAGGGCGGTTTTGGTGCTGTGTTTGGCTCGAAATCCGGACTGTGAGGGATCGAGGGAGTTGTTGGATTCGAGGAAAGCAGCGAGTTGGTTATTGACGGCTTTCTCAATTACTTTGGCCGGGAATGGGAGGAGGGATATGGGGCGGTAGTTTTTAAGTTCAGAGGGGTCTGCTGTGGGTTTCTTCAGGAGGGCGTTGACTTCGGCATGTTTCCAGCTTTCTGGGAAGGTAGCAGAGATGAAGGAGCAGTTGATGACATCACGGAGATGGGGTGCGATGATGGAGTCTGCTTTGTTGAAGATGTGGTGGGGACATGGGTCGGTTGGCGAGCCAGAGTGAATGGAATTCATTAGGCGGATGGTGTCTTCAGTGGTGATTGGGTTCCAGGCGCTGAGGTTGTTAGAGGGCGGTTTAGGTTGTGAGGGGGGTGGAGAGGATTGTTCGTTGGGACTGTTTTCGAAGCTGTTATGTATGCGGCAATTTTGTTGTAGAAGAAGGAGGATAGCGAATCGCAGAGGTCTTGAGAGGGAGTGATGTTGTTTGAGGCTGCGGTGGGGTTGGTGAATTCTTTGACGATGTTGAAAAGTTCTTTGCTGTTATGGGCGTTGTTGTCGAGTCGAGTCTTGAATGCTGATTTCTTGGTGGATCGAATCAGCTGATGGTGTTTGCGGGTGGCTGCCTTGAAAGTGGTCATGTTGTCGGTGGTTGGGTTTTTTCTCCATGTTTTCTCGAGAGTACGGCATAGCTTTTTGGATTTCTTAAGGTCATCGTTGAACCAGGGGGCCTTTTTGCTGTCTTGTTTGGTGTGATGGTTTTTCAAGGGTGCTAATTCGTCGGCGCAGTGAGTGATCCATTGTTTGAATTTGATGGCAGCTTGGTTTGGGTCCGATAAGAGGGCGGGTGGGTTTTGGTAGAGCGATGAGAGGAGTTGGTCGGTGGTGATTTTGTTCCATTTTCTTCGGGGGATAGGTTGTGGGGGGTTGTAGGTCGAGGTGGTTTTGTAGCTGAAGTGAACACAACTGTGGTCCGTCCAATGGAGAGCTGTGGTGCGATCGAAGGAGATGTGTTTGCTGGAGGTGAAGATTGGGTTGAGCGTATGTCCGGCAACATGGGTGGGGGTGTCAATAAGTTGTTTGAGACCGAGATTGGCTAGGTTGTCAAGAAGGGTGGTGGTGTTGCAGTCGTTTTTCTTTTCCAGGTGGAAGTTGAGGTCTCCTAGTAGAATGTAGTTTTCGGAGGCGAGGGCATGTGGGCTGATGAAGTCAGTGATGTCTTCGCTGAATTGTTTACGGGTTCCTGGAGGCCTGTAGATGAGGGTGCCTCTGAGTGTGGTCCTAGGGTCGGTGTGGATCTGGAAGTGGAGGTGTTTGGCGGTTGTAAGGTTATCGTCGGCGCTGGTTGTGATTTTGATGGTGTTCTTATGGACAATGGCGATGCCTCCTCCTGTTTGGTCGGTGCGGTCTTTTCGGATGATCTTGTAATTGTCCGGGATGGCTATGGCGATGTCGGTGTTGATGAAGCGTTCATCCATGTTTCAGTAAGGAAGGCGACGTCCGGTGATGTAGTGTTGAGTAGATCCCAGAGTTCGGTGGCGTGTCTGTGGATCGAGCGGGTGTTCAGCAGGATGCACTTCAGGTGGTTGGAGTCGGAGCTGTGTTTGGGGTTAGTGATAGTGGTATGGGTCTTGATGCTGGTAAATTTGCAGGATTGGCAGGCGAAAAGACTGTGGGAACGTCCCGGGGCAGCTTCGTAGCATTGTGGTGTGCGTCCGGGGTTAAGGGCTAGGAGGGTAGCAGCGGCATACGTTATGCTGGAGGAGTGCAGTTTGCGGGGGCCAGGGGGTCTGGCGCTGGGCGCAGTCCAGGCGCGGACGGGCGTAGACGGGCTTACCTTTGGCGCACCTTCGGCGCGCATGGGGCGCGATCGCTGCGCGTAGGGTCATCGGTCATATGTGGATAACAGAAGGGAAGGGGCGAGGGAGGGTCAGCTGGGAGGCGGGTGCGAGGTGGAGGGGACGGGCTCCGAGGCACAATAACACCAAATGGCTAAAGAAGCAAAACCGGAACCGGTTGGGGCCAACAAGAGTGAAAGCTTCGTGGGCAGAGGCACAATAACAGTAATATAATCAAATAATGTTACAACTACACAATTCTGGCGAGCATTTGAAAACAATGCTAGCACGAGCAGCGCACTCCAAAATACAGGCAGCAGTACGATGCCAAATGCAGCAGCGCACTTCGAAATGCAGGCAGCAATACGATTCCAAAATGCAGTCAGGGGTGAGAGGAGCAAACTTGGGTAATGGCGCTATGTGGTCAGCAAAGCGATCATAGCAAGGGCCAGTGGCTGCGGGGAGCGACCGCTTCTGACGGCGTCAGGACGGACAGACAGGGACAGATAGGGACAGACATGACAGCTTCCAGCAGCAGTAGGTGGACAATGCTATAGCATGCCTTCAGTTATTAGATAAAAGATTTTAGAACCTCTATATTTAAGATACAATGGAATTGCAGTGCTGGTGATGTCACTTGGGAGCAGCTTTTGACTAAGAAGCTGGGACTCACTCAGGAAGATGAATCAAAATATCTTGTATACATTCTTGAAGTGTATTCTTTACATTTGGTGATAAGTCGCTGAAGGAGGCTGCTGTAGAGGATCACAACCTAAGGAGGTAACAGCAAGGTAACGCTCAGGATTTATCAGTGGCATTGAGAAACACTGCTTCAAGGATTTCATGATCAATGTGACATTACTTTGTGGCATATTCATAATTGGGGAGTGGACAGCTATTCAATCAATCAATCAATCAACTCAGATTGGTAGAGCATGGCTAATCACCCACGAGGGTATTTAAGCTCATAAGAGATTGGTATGTCATAAGTGTATAATATACAGTCCAAACATATTTCAAATATTAGAATAGTTTTTGGTTCATCATTATAGTGGACTTCAACTGTCTTAGGGCCTGATTTAGAGTTTTGTGGACAGAGTACTCACCACAAAAAAGATGAGGTACCCTGTAAACTAAACTGATGGTCCGTCCACCCTATTTAGAGTCGGTCAGACAGTCATATCTCCTACGGCAGTGCCCCTGCATACTCCATGATTAGAAATCCTACATAGAACAACTGCAATTTTTGTAAGTTTATTTTTGGAATCAAAGCATTTGGGTGAGTGGCTGTCTAAAATATAGTGGTTGTTCATCAAAC
The DNA here is from genome assembly GCF_964263255.1 of Lissotriton vulgaris. Classification (NCBI taxonomy): domain Eukaryota; kingdom Metazoa; phylum Chordata; class Amphibia; order Caudata; family Salamandridae; genus Lissotriton; species Lissotriton vulgaris. Next base: position 1,522,950,733 of record NC_141689.1, read on the forward strand.
CTTCAGTGACTATGCATTGCGTTGATGGGGACTCCACTGAAGGCATATAATTCTCTTAATAAGGTGGATGATAGTCCAGCAACAGTGGTAAAGAAAGGACTTTTAAGCCACTAAACTCCCTTTTAGTGACACAAATAAAGAAACACCTGTGGTAGTATGTGATGAACTTCTGTATGCCTATATTAAATCCATCAATTACTTTTTCCAACACTCTAAGTTGCTAAACATAAGTGTACAGTCTCCATAATCACTCTGTTTACCCTTTCCAATAAACTGTTCACATTTAGCTTATACAAAGTTGATTGCCATGACTCACACCAACATTCATCATTTTTTTAAGCAAACTACATCCAACTGTTTGTTACAATAAGCTAGGAAATGTCTTCTTCCATTTCTGTTAAAAATCTAACAGCTCTGTTTATTGCTACTTTTCTTACATTTTGTTAACAAATCACTAACAGACGACCCTTTAAAATCATTATGTAAAGAAGTGGTACCTAGAGGTTGGTGAAGTCTTTGCAGTCCCTGAGACTTCAGAACAGGAGGAAAGCTCTACTTCAAGCCCTTGGAGATACTCAGTACAAGTAAAGAAAGTTCAGTCCAGTCCTTTCACTGCCCAAGGCAGAAGCAGCAACTGCAGTCTAACCCAACAAAGCAACACAGCAAAGGGGCAGTACTCCTCCTGGCAGCTCTTCCAGCTCTTCTTCTTGGCAGGCTCCTTGATTTCAGCGAAGTCTCTCTGAAGTTTTTTCTGTCCCTGAGACTTCCAACTGGAGGCAAGCTCTACTACAAGCCCTTGGAGAAAACTCTAACAGCAGGATGATGAAAGTACAATCCAGTCCTTTTCCTGCCCATGACAAAAGCAACAAGCAGCAGGTCCACACAGCAGAGCATGCAGCAAAGTGGCAGTTCCTCCTGACAGCTTTTTCAGCCCTTCTGCCTGGCAGGTTCCTTAGTTCAGTAATGTTAAATACTGGGGACTGGGTCCCAATATTTATACAGCATTTTCCTTTGTTCTCTTGGTGCAGAGAGGCTCGGTGCTCAGCCAAAATCAGTTCTGTCCTCTCTGGTCCAGCTTCCTGGCAGGAGGTGGAGACAGCATTGTCCAAGGCAGACAGGGCCTATTCAGGTGCAAGGGGAATCTCCTCCCACCACTCCAAATGCAGGCCAGGCCTATTCAGGGGCTAGTAAACACCCCTCCCACTACTCTAAATGCAGCCCAGTTCTAATCAGCCCAGCCCTGACTCATTCAGGAAAGGCAGACCACACATCAACACCCCCCCAGTGGCTGTCTGAGAGAATGCACATCCCCAGCCCCTGTCACTCCAAAGCCAGAGAGTAAATCCACAAACCAGCAGAGGCACACAGGATGGCTAAGCAAGAAAATACCCACTTTCTAAAAGTGGTATTTTCAAACACACAATATAAAAATCATCTTTACTAAAAGATGTGTTTTTATATTCTGAGTTCAGGCATACTAAAGTCCATCTAGCTATCTTGTCTCAATGGGAAGATATACCTATAAGACATTATAAGTAAACTCCCATTCTATCCTATGGGACATATAGCCTTTCCATAGTGAAAAACTAAATGCACTGTAATTCACTACCAGGACATGCCACACACACCAGTACATGTCCTATCTTTAACACACATAGCACCCTGCACACAAGGGTACCATGGGCCTACCTTAGGGGTGACATATATGTAGGAAAAGGGAAGATTAGGGTATGGAAAGTGGGTGCACCTGCCAAGTCAACATGGCAGTCACAGCTTCCCACACACAATGCAGTGGCAGGTCTGAGATACCTTTACAGGTCTAGTTCCGTGAGTGGCACAATCAGTGGGGCAGGCCCACTAGTTTCATTTGATTTACAGGTCTTGGCATTCTCTGTGCATTTTACTAGGGACTTACCAGTAAATCAAATATGCCAATCATGGGAACACCAATCCATAATACAATTTACACAGACAGCATATGCACTTTAGCACTGAATAGCAGTGGTAAAGTGCCCAGAGTTCTGAAACCAACAAAAACAGGGTAAAAAACAGTAGGCCAAAAAGCAAAAAGTCTGGGGGTAAACCCGCTGTAAACGCCAAGTCTAGCAGTAAGACAATTCCTTTAGGCATGTTGTTGAGGATAATGTGATAATTTCGACTTGTACTATAACATCTGAAAGATGCTGAAGGCATCTCCAAATTCCCTCCAGTGCACATATTTGTGAGTATGGTAAATAAGATGACTGCTGTATGTCTGAGATGCTGATGGCAGTTCTAAATTACCCCTAGAGGTAATATTTGCAAATATACCCAAAGCTGTAAAAGAAAGGGAATTCCATATTTTCTAAATACATATTTTCCCATTAAAAGTATTTTGTGTCCTGCCACACACAATTATAATCAATACCTCAATGTCCAAATGTTGAAAGGTGAAATTGATCACCAGGTTATATAGTGAAGTACATAAACTAATAAAATATGGCCATTTATTAAGCTCAGGTATACATATGCAATGTATTTGTGTATATAAATATTGGTTTGAAAACTCATGGTACACCAACTAGCAGCCCTTTCAGCTTATGGTGCTTGTAGTTAAGAAATACTATTGATGTTTCAGTGGCCTGTCACTCTCTCTCCCTCAAATTACATTAGCTCAGATGATTGTCTTCCGGGGTAGTGGATACAAGTGTAGATTAAGGGATCTAACAAAGCCAGTTTGGAATTCTTAAAATTGACATTCAAACATATCGTACAGTACCACAAGAACAGAAATGAGCTGTCAGGTGTTTGAGATAAGTATCAAACAAACACAGAAACAACAGTCAAGAAAGAAAGAAAGAATTTTCATCATAGGTGTAGGACATCCATGCCTGATAACTGCACAGCTATTAGTTCTGATGGTAATGACAATGAAGCCATGTGCTCACAATGGGCATCAAGAGCAAATGAGAGAGAAAGAGGACTCGGGATGCACTTCCAAGATCAGTCCTTAAGTGGCACAGCTCTTCTTTTTACAGGTATTACGATGAAGGAAGTTCCCCCTCTTGCATCAGTACTCATTTAGAGCAATGCAGAACATGGGGGCGATGTCCACAAAATCTTCACAACTAGTCAATGGGTAAATACCTTACCAGAAAGGAAATAGAGAGTATTTAATAAAGGACTAGTGTATGGAAGCACCAATAACACACAACTATTTGCAGGCAAGATTCAGAAGGGCTAAATATTAGGAACATACATCTCACATTGTTTTGCTGATAGGGAAAGAATGACTCAACAGGTGAACATTGCACAATTTACCATCATGAAGAAAGCATTAGTGGGAAACTGGCTTATCTTTTACAACACAAGTACATCAGATTTCGTCTGCTTGCTTTGAGAGGTTGCGTTGCATTAGGAAATTCCTCCACTTGCTTCCGGAGGAGAGCCCCAGAAAATTAGTCCATGCGCTGGTGACTTCCAATTTGGATTACGCCAACAGCTTGTTTCTGGGGCTACCAACCTACTTGATACATAGACTACAGATGGCTGTGAATGCTGCTGCAAGGCTGATTGGCCGGGTCCCTTTCCAGCAGCATATTTCCCCCCACCGGAGACACCTACGTTAGCTCCGAGTCGCTAAGAGGATTGAATGTAAGATGTTGCCCTTTGCTTTCTGAGGTACGGGTGATAGTAGCCCAGGTGATCTCAGGCCCCGGCTCAGACAATATCGACAGGAACGTATGCTTAGATCCAACCACCAGCGGCTGCTCTGCGTCTCACAATATGCTAATGCCTGACAAGGGGGTAAGTCCTTTTCCTGTGGAACTCTTTGCAAGCATACTTGCACCAACTGGAATTGGATCACAAGTTTAGGAAGGCCCTAAAAACCTGCCTCTTTAAGCAGGGATAATATCGGTCTGTCGCTAGGTTGCTGATGCAGTCTGTGTAGCATCAGGAAAGCTCTGTTTAAGGTAGCAGTGAGCTTTATAAATGTTTATGCAGATTTATGAGTTGACGGTATCTCACAATTTAAGGGCTTGCAATGGTAGATTGGACCCGGATAAGCCATCTAACTATACTTATAGTAAAGGGAACTCTAAATCACTTATTGATTTTGTATTGATCACTACTAATTTGTGGCATCTGTTGTTGACCTTTTCTGTTGTGAACAGACCAGAAAGCGATCACTTCCCCCTACAGGTAGGGTTACTTCCTAAACCGTTCCTATCATTAGATAGTGGAATGGAATCAAACAATGAGGTGGGAGAGGTTGAGGTTTCTAATAATAGGAAAGCCATAAAATGGCCACATATCTTGGCAAAAGAGGATATACTTACAGGTATTTATAATATCTTCATATACAAACCTGACTATGGGATCCCACGAAGTCCTCAAAATGCACTATCATTTAGTAGAGGAATTAATCCCCCTTCTGAGTAAAACTTGCAGTAAAAGTAAAGGCAATATAAAACGGCAATTGGAACTAGAGACACCGTGGTACAATAAACAGTGTCGTCTAGCCAAAGGTAACCTAATTAAAGCCGTAAAATCTAAAGATCAGAAGAGGGTAAGAGAGTGTAGAATCGAATATAAAAATCTCCTCTCTAGAGCGAAAAAAGAGTGGGATGACTCAATCTGGGAAGACCTCTTAAACGCTGCCAAGAAACATGACCAATGCACCTTTTGGAGCCTAATAACAAAAAATAATAAATCAGGGAGCTCCAATAGAGATTTCTTTTTAGATGAAAAAATCTGGTATGACCACTTTTCAAAACTATATGATGCAATCGAGGTGCCTTCAGATGACACCTGCATCAGATCCCTTCCATCTTACACTAATCTAGAAAAATTCACCACTAAAGAGACATTGTGTGCAATAAAGGCAGTTAAGGGGGGTAAGGCGCCAGGCCCTGATAAATTACCAGGCGATCTGTTCACTCATAACATTGAAGTATGGTGCCCCTACATAAACTTTTTGTGCAATTCTATTTTACTTGGTACTCCGATCCCCGAATCATGGAAGGGGGCGGAAATAGTAACCATTTATAAAAAAGGAGATCGTTACAACCCCGGTAATTACAGACGATAAGTTTAATAGACATATTACAAAAAATCTTTGCCAGACACATTTTAAATCGCCTTTTAGATTGGGTTGAGGAAACTGAAATCCTCTCAAAATATCAAGCAGGTTTTAGAAATAGGACAAGTACTATAGACCAGGTACATAGGTTTATGTGTATTTGTTGGAAATATGTCCAAATAAAGAAGTGCAGTATATATGTAGCATTCATGGATCTACGCTCAGCGTTCGATCTCGTCCCTCGATCCCAGCTATGGAATACCTTAAGGAATATGGGTGTCCCGGAAGAACTGCTGTCTAACCTTATAAAATTACATACTGATAATTTTGCGAAAATAAGATGGGGAAGAAATGGTGAACTCACCCAAGCAATCCCAGTTAGACGGGGGGTACGGCAAGGGTGCGTATTGGCCCCGACCCTCTTTTCCTTATTCGTAAATGATATCCCCCCCTACCTGGCACAATGCAACCATGATTCCCCCAAACTATGCAATGAGGCAATTACAGCGCTGCTTTTTGCAGACGACACCATTTTAATATCACAAACACCCAAAGGATTACAAAATTTAATAAATCAATTCGATAGTTATTGCGACAAGAAGGGGTTAGAAATCAATTCAACTAAAACTAAATATATGGCTATCAATCCCCCAAAATCTTTCAAGAAAAATTTGGCTCTAAACAACACAAAACTTGAGTACGTGGAATCCTTTGATTACTTGGGCATCAGGTTTGATAGTAAATTGTCCTGGTTAAATCAGCTAGAAAAAAGCAGACTGACACTTAAACACAACTCCCTACCTATTCTAAAAATCCATGGAGGGAGTATTTCAAAAGCCATAACACCTGCGATTGAAGTGTTTAAAGCTAAAGCACAATCTGCGGCCTTGTATGGCGCCGAGATTTGGGGGCCTTATTCAAATCAAACATTCCATAGCGAGGAAAATGTGTTTTGTAGACGTTTGTTAAGGTTACCAACAAGAACACCTTTAGTCCCTGTTTTCCTAGACATTAACCTAAAACGTACAGATTACCTGTGTTGGTTGAGGCCATTGATTTATTGGGTAAGAATATGGTCCACCCCGGAACTCGCTGACTACAGAGCGGGATTGATGGAAATCATGGAACTGGACACTTATAACTCAATCAAGTGGCTGAGACATATATCTGCATGGCTTACTAAAATAGGTCTCTCACACCTCTGGAAAAACCCAGCATCTATGCAACCAAACTGTAAAGACAGGTAAAATCTGCTTTTTGGTATTATATGAACACTAATATACATGAACGTGAGACTGGATCATTAACAATTAAGTTTTTGCAATTTAAGGATACCCCCATACTCGAACAATTCATGGACGAAGTGGAACCACCTCTGGCTAAAACTATGTATCTTCAATATAGGTACGGGGTTCTACAAATAAACGCTAATACTTGCCGGTGGGGAAATCCTAATCCCAACAGGAATGATTCATATTGCAAACTGTGTGACCTGAAACAAAAGGAAGATGAGGCACATATCCTCTTCTTTTGCCCATTGTATAAATCTCAACGTACAAAATGGATCAAACCCCTATGTAAAAATTTGGGCATACGTTCATATAAAGAGGCAGAAAGATTACTTAGATCTTCGACTATGCGCCTGATAACTTTCGGAGTCAGCCGGTTCCTTCATAGTATCTGCTTGATAAGAAAAAAGCATGGTTTTAAAACATAGATATAAAGTGTCTTTTTAATACTGGCTTTTTAATTATTTATAGATTGCATATAGCTGTTTTTATTATTAGGTCTGTAAATCTCCCCGAAGGTGAAAATGTAATGTATCTTAGTATGAATTGCAATTAACTTAGTATGAATTGTAAATAACTTGATTTTGTAGGGGGACTGCACATTCGTTTATACTGTATTTTCCCAAAAGATGTAATTTTGTTTTTAAGAACCATGTTTAAATGTATTTTATATGTGTTGGCTTTATGGCAAATTGTCGAATAAAAGCTTTACAACAACAAATGTTTATTATCATTATTGTTATTATTATTATTATTATTATTATTGGTAAAGATCTGGAGACCTTTACACATGCCCAGAAGCCAGCTGGGGGATTCAGCACAAAAGAAGACAGTGCCAGAGAGGGAAAACAATATTACAAATTCAGCTAACAATTACTGTAAAATAGTGTTTACCAAGAAATCCACCTTTGACAATGAAGTGTGTTACATTGAAATACAAGCTGCTGTAAAAGGACGCAAGTGTGGTAAAAAGCTGTATTATACGCTTACTCTTCTTACTTCTCTAACTGTACTGGGCCTGTTACGATTAGGCAATCCGTAGCATTACCCTTTTCCATGGAAGAAGTGATCCTCTGATGAATCTTTCTCTGCTGATAGGAGGGGTAGAAACTAGGGAGGGCAGATTTGGGTACACCACCCTCAAAATCATGCTGTAGAAATAAAAAATAGCAATGGGTAGACCAAACCTCCTGAAGAAGTTAGGTCTAACTAGAATCTTGCAGACAAAAAGCTCTGCAACAGCAACACAGAACAAAAGAAGTAATACTTGATGCCCTGTAAGAGATCGCAGGTACCCTCAAGACATCAGTAAAATAGCACCGCTCTAATGGATGGAAGTACTAACAGTACACTTTGCACACATTAGACTCGGGAACACATGAAACCAAGACAAGTGTAGTAGAAGCACTTTAAAAGCGTGCTTTAAAATGTAAGATGAAGAAAACACACATGCAAAGTAATACTAATACATATAAACAAGTTCCACTAGTGAGGATATCCTATGAAAACTTGGTTTTTTAACGTTTATTGATGAGATTATGTTGTTAATAAAGTGGCTTAGTGTTTCTGTTGCTCTCTGTTAGAAGGCACCATTTGGAATAGTTGTTGTAAAAATGTGTAGAAACTAGGTATGATCTTGAAATTTTGCATGATAATATTAGAGATTCTATAGTTTATGAAAATTGTGGCAGTAGGGTAATTCTAATGTTAGGTCTTTTCATATCATACTATCTGGTGAAATGTCTACATATTCTCTATTTGAATTGATTTAATTACATTATAATTGATATTGCTTTAGGATTTATTTCATTAAAAATGCCAATTTAAAAAGGCTCTTTTGAAAATGCTTTTTCTCTACTACTCACCATTCCCTGATCTGATAGAATCGTTAATTTACAACTAGTGAAATGTTGCTTTATTTGTTCTGTTCATGTATAAATTTCGACATTTCTAAATGTTTCTTTAATGTTCATAGATGCATTGTATAAAAGAAACCAATTTTTTTGTTGTATTTTTTTCACTGCAGACACATTGGCTCACATTACAGCAACTCTCTAGCAAAAGAGAGGGACCCAAATTCAAAGGGGTAGGGTTCCAAAGGACGAAATGTCAAAAATGTACATTTTATTTTGACATATGTTAAAAAGACACAATAAAAATTATAAAGCACCAGTAATAGTCATTACAAAAATGAACAGAACATAAGCACAAAACGTGGGAAAAATTACAAGGAAAATTATTCCAGTTAAAAAAGAGAAGGGCACATTAGTCAACAGGAATTAAATCATACTCCAAATTGTAACTCTATCCTGATTGGAGAAGTTTTTGTCCAGCGACTTAACGTATCTCAGCTCAACAAAGCATTGACGCGTTTCGGTTTGGCAACTATTATTATGAGCCAACATCTTCTTCAGGATTAAAAATAAATTCCCACTTTATACAGTGTGTCTTATTGAGGCTCGAGGCTCGAGGAACCCATTTCGCCGTGTTGACCAGTTACCAGCAGACTGCGGGCGGTCTAGCTGTAGCGGGAATTAATCTAAACTAACACAATATCCCGAGATTTACGGCACCATCTAAATTTGGAAGTCACTGTATGCAGCGTATATTTACGAGCTCCGTGAAAACGATCTTAGTTCAATAGAAGAATTAGACGCCCACTGAGGAGAATCGTGGATTAAGCGTTGAAGTGCGTAGAGGTCAGTTTGTGATCCTCAATAAGACACACTGTATAAAGTGGGAATTTATTTTTAATCCTGAAGAAGGAGTTGACTCATAATAATAGTTGCCAAACCGAAACGCGTCGATGCTTTGTTGAGTGGAGATACGTTAACTCGCTAGACAAAAACTTCTCCAATCAGGATAGAGTTACAATTTGGAGTATGATTTAATTCCTGTCGACTAATGTGCTCTTCTCTTTTTTAACTGGAATCATTTTCCTTGTAATTTTTCCCACGTTTTGTGCTTATGTTCTGTTCATTTTTGTAATGACTATTACTGGTGCTTTATAATTTTTATTGTGTCTTTTTAACATATGTCAAAATAAAATGTACATTTTTGTATGACCTCATCATTTGTATCATCATTGCTCCTGATATATTGTGTAGTATTAAATATGTATGGAACAATGTGGTTTAAGCTCTAGCTAATTTAGAAATGTACCCAAGGGGGAAACCTTTTTGACATTTCACATTACAGCAAAACAAATTTATTTATTTTGAGGAGAATGGCTGTTCCTCTAATGGGTTCCATTGGAGGAAAGACCCCACAGCATCCCTAGCAACCAAATTCTAGCATCAAGCAGTTGATAAAATTCAGCAGGCCGGGCAGCTTCAGCAAAGCCAACTGGTCTGTCTTATATCTGAAACTTGACTTAAATGCAGCCAAGGTACATTGGAAATGCCAAAGCATGTTTAAATTAAGTAAACAGGTCCTGTTTGGAATCTGACACAGAAGTAAGTATTGAGTGCTCTATCGAGGTGATTGCCACTTTACCATAGCTCTGTCCAATTGCCACTTTACCATACCTCTGTCCAATTTAAGATTATTGCTGGTGTGTATATAGTGGTGTTATGGCTTTGCTGGGTTTTTCTTATTTTGTGATTTCTATTTTGAGGAACTGTTGTCAATGCCCTTGATTCTGACTATGGATTGGAAGTAGGCAGATGAGCTTTGTCAGTGGTTTCTGCTCTACAATCAGATTACATTAGTCTTTCCTGACTCTAGAAAGCATTCCACTACAATCACTGATTTCTTTATATCTGACTCATTTGGTAATTAGGAACTATAGGCTCACAGTTTACGGTTGGCAGTCTGTACATCAAATAAGTGCTAGGTACCAGTGCCAATCCAGCCCAAGTACCCCGGATCCTCTGGCACAACAGCAATCTTTACCATCCCTTGCCGTAGCTCACAATCTTCTTACATGGGCCAGTCCACAAATCAATGTCCAGAAAACACATACTCCTTTTCCAAGATTGAGTGCCTCCCTCTGAAATTGTCAGGAAGCATGTAGGAGATATTGCTTACTGCTTATGGCTCATTGGGGGTGCAGTCCTCCAAACTCACAGGGAGTCCAGATCTGAGAAGAACAAGCTAGTGGTCTCAAAAGAGCCTCCTGGCGTGAAGATTCATATATGAGAATAACTCATTGAGGGCTAGAATACTACATTTTTCAATAGTCCTTCATCTTTCCTGCTGTTTGGAGAAGGAAACACAGCCAGCTTGAGCCATTAGTTATATCTTTTCTGATGTCTCATGGCATCCTTGCTAGGCAATTGCAATACATTGGATTCGAGATGTATTTTGTAGAACCACTGCTTTTCTTGCAGGTTGTAGGCGACATTGGGAAAGCAAAGTCATATTCGGAACATATCATTGTGCTGAGAAAATACACTTTGAATATCTTTTTGAAAATATGATTTTGGGATTAGGGATTACTTCATTTAAAACTAGAGGTTTTTTTCCTGTAATGGAACACGTTGATCCTAATATTAAATGGTGATACATGATATGTGTATATGATAATGTGTGAGGTAGGCAGAGTTTTGAATCTGTGAAATATGAATTGCCAGGATGGAAACCACAGATTATTAATGACTGTTAATAACCTTTTCAATGACACAAACAGTCAATTAGTAACTGAGCTGGTCTGCAGCAAGGAACACAGAGTTTTCAAAGTTTGAGCATGTTATTAACTTTAGGGCTGAAGTGCAGATGAAAATGGCATATTAGATAGTTTCCTCGTGTATTCTTTGGTTTCAGTAATACTCTAATCCTAGGCTGTAGAAAAGGTCTTTTACACAGTACCTTTAAAATTGTTTCCTCAAACAGAGAAATACTAGGGTGTGCCATAAACAAATGTGGAAAGTCAAGGGGCATGGCTTAAAAAGGGGGACAGCATGTGTTCAAGACTGCACCTCACAAAGAAGTCTGCTTAGCTGAAATATCTAATGCACATTTCTCACAAATACACTGTGGAGGAAGCTGTTCAGATTCTTAGGTAACTAATTGTTCTGGATCACCCTCAGTTCTTGGTGTAAATAGAGTGTTGCCTGTGGCTTCCAGAAGCCATAACGCCAACGATATGTTTTGTGTCATTGGTTTCAGTTCTGTTACATCATGGCAGTTAACAACTAATTTTGTACTGTGGCATCTCTTGGGCTGCTGCTGCCTTCAACTACTGAGTTTAGGTCTCTACAAACCACATATAGTGGAAATACAGCTGCTGCTTTCAGTTCTCTCCTCTTTTCTCCTGGCCTCTGCAGGCTAGATAGAAGTGGAGAAGAGACAGTTGCAGCAGCTCAGCCTCTCCTCACTTCTCCCTCATCCGTAATTCCCCCGAGACCAGGGGGACTGGGAGAGGGGCAAGTCACGAGGCACTGCCTCCCACCCCCCTTCCACATCCAAAAGTTGTCATCTAGTGGCATCTCATTCCATGACCGATTCCTTGTGAATGTGGGCCTGGCTCTCTGTCCGGCACCACAGTAGTGTGCCTCCCCATCGCATAGATGCTGCCAGGTGCAAGGTCAGCAGCGACCTGTACAGGTAAGAGCGGTGGGCCGAGTGGGGGGAGATTTTGACAGACAACAACGAGGGAAAATTAATTGTTTAATTTCCCCTCATGGTTATTAGTCGAATTCCCCCAACCCGGGTTCACCTCTCTTACCTGAACGTCCGCTGCTGTGCAAGGTCTCTGCTGGTGCCTCCACATTGGTGCTGTATATGGATCTGCTGTGGTATTGGGCCTCTCACAGTGCTTCAACATACCCTCAGGAAGAACATCAACGCACCTTAAAAATAGCAAAGGATGGGGAAGAAGCCAGCACCGATGGAAAAGGCATGGGCAACCATCGTGATCTAGCCTACTGTGGTGTTCCAGAGCTTCTCCAAAAACTCAGCATCAATATCATTGTCCTAGTTCTCCTTATCCCATCTTATTAGTGCTTACATATGGCTAAGGCCTCTCTACATATTACCGTTATCAATCTACTCCATCCACTCAGTGCTACTACTGCATTAAGAGTGGCGTGTGGTTCTGGCTATCTTTCTCTTGGGCTTCAGGTCGGTTAAATCACTCTAGTTTATTGACTATATGCCAGAAATTGGCCCCATTGCAAATCATAGGACTTTCCAATACTCGCACATGTTCCCAGCGTTACCCCGCCGAAGAGATCACATATTGTATTGGTTTACCCAAAGTCGTTTGCCAAAAACACTGTTCAACTATAACAACAAAGCAGAATCTCAGGCTGATATGACACACTCATTGCGGTGCCAGTAATATCAGGGCATTGTCACTAATTTTCATAGTACTTTTCTTGAGTTAGGACCAATATTCAGCATATCAAGAAACAAAGGGGCCAGCCTATTTTTAATTAAACTATTTCTTCAGAGGGCCATTTCAGCAACTGTGGGAGATATGCAGCAATATATTGATGGAACAAGGTTTTACACTTAAAGTGACTTGCTTGTACTCAACCCTCTCGTAATAACATTAATGTACTAATTAACATGTTTTTGTCTTATTAATATTGCATTACACAACATATTAGATATCTAGAGGAAGCTTGTCAATGTGCTTTTACTAACAATAATCCGCTTGCACTAAAAATAGCGGCTGCTACACGGGATTTTCTACTGCACATGCGCCCACGTGATATGCTTGGAGGGAAAACTTCTACTTCTGCGCAATAGAACTAAGATGGCTGTTATGTATCCTAACGTGCAAGAAGCTTGCAAAGCTGCCTTGCTAAGCTGTCTGTTTAGCATAATCTCTAACGCAATAGTATAAAATAAAATAATGGGAGTAGAATAGAAAGAAGTGGTATACAGTGTATTCATTTATTCTGTGTCTCTAAAACTGTTCTTTTCTATTTTTACATGATAAACTGAATGGGCCTAAAATGCTTTGCTGAACTCCATCTTTGGAGAAACTGCGACTGCGCGACAAGTCCTGAAGTTACAGAAGCTGTAGCCTTGAATCATGGCCAAGATGGACATGGAAGGTGGAGAAGAATGAACCTCTTGCCTTGACAGAGGAAGCTGAATTGATAAAATTGTTTATTAAAATAAAAACATTTGATACATTTTATTACCGGGATGAATAAAAAGAACATGGATTGATAAAGTTATGGGAGGGTATGTCATGAATACATGATTTAAGCTATAAACAAGAAACTTAGGGGTCTAGACTAGGAATCCACTAGTGATTCCGCAATATATTCCTTATGCCAACCAGTGTGCGTAGGAAAATTACATAGAACTAACAGACCATATCACCATAATGCGAAACACCAGCAACCGTGAGTCCCCCATGGTTTCAGGATTCCCATCAAAAGTCTTGTATGAATCAATATTCTCATCTGGTAATCCTTATCGGGTATTGTGTCTCTTGATCATTGAGACCACTAGCATACCCTGATAGACGGTTCGGGGTAGCCACCCACAATCACCTGGTTGAGCCACATGGTGTTGATATGATGGGAATGTGCAGTGCAGAAACAATATATGTGGTGGTTAAAAAGGGATAGGGAACTTAACAAAAACCTATTTTAATAAACGTCAGCCCCTTCCATGTTAAAAACAAGAACAGTCTAGCACAATCAACGCAATACACACAAATAGTCAGGGGGAGGCACCCTGACTTAGTCAGCGTCTCAAGATAACGACGGACAGAGCGGGGTCTCACATATCCTGAGCCAGGTCCAGGAAGAGGTGAGGTCCACTCCCCGGACACACTGGATAAATTTTAGACACCAGATGCCGAAGAGAGGAGTTTACAGATGAAGGAATACTATATCCTTTACTGTTGTATTTCACTTGTGTGTTTTTTCATATAGTTTTTTCACACTTTTGTCCACTTACAAGCGGTAGCAACAATATAGAACAGAGACCCTGACGAAAGCCTGGGGCATTTCCCGGTGTGGCTGAAACATGTTGGTCTAATCGCAGCTATTTGTGTGTACTGCGTTGATTGTGCTAGACTGTTCTTGTTTTTAACATGGAAGGGGCTGACGTTTATTAAAATAGGTTTTTGTTAAGTTCCCTATCCCTTTTTAACCACCACATATATTGTTTCTGCACTGCACATTCCCATCATATCAACACCATGTGGCTCAACCAGGTGATTGTGGGTGGCTACCCCGAACCGTTTATCAGGGTATGCTAGTGGTCTCAATGATCAAGAGACACAATACCCGATAAGGATTACCAGATGAGAATATTGATTCATACAAGACTTTTGATGGGAATCCTGAAACCATGGGGGACTCACGGTTGCTGGTGTTTCGCATTATGGTGATATGGTCTGTTAGTTCTATGCAATTTTCCGACGCACACTGGTTGGCATAAGGAATATATTGCGGAATCACTAGTGGATTCCTAGTCTAGACCCCTAAGTTTCTTGTTTATAGCTTTAGTTCCATTGGGGGATATTACTTAGGCAAGGTCTTTAAACATCCCTCTAGCCCTTTGACAGTGCTTGTTTTTTATGAATACATGATTGACAAGTTGCTTCTAGAAAAATATGGTGTGATGGCTACTCCTCGTTCTTGTCCAATAAAATTGTGGGATTTACACATTTGCAACATTTGGGGGTGGTACACTGACCTGAAAAATAGTATAACTAGGGTAGGCTTAGCTAGCTAGATTGTCCGACTTGTCCGAATAGCTGACCTGGCACTGACCCAACACACTCAATAGGTGATTGAGAGCAGAGTTGCTGGCGGAGCACTCTGTCAGAAGATTCGATAATCCAATTGGGGTTATTGGGAAGGGGATCGATGACCCAATCGGGGTTCGACTGTTAGCTGCAGAGAGGCTTTACAATGCAGGCGTTTTGAACTTTAACTGTGGTGCTGGTCTTAGCCTGTGGTTGTCCTATCCTGATCCAATTTGGTCCGTAACTTGTCCTGATTCTGGCTTGCACCTTTTCTTTTCTGCTGGCACCCGAACTTTGGGATTCTATTTTCTTTGACTCAGCCTATGACCAGGGTTGGTCATCCCACCAGAATAGGTAACTATTAAGTGTGGGTTTGTCATTGTACTGTTTTCCTTTTTTTCTTACCCACCCTTTGTTCATATGCTTAACAACATTTTCTTTCTAAATCATTCTGAAATGTTATTAATCTACATTAGTGTAAAAAGAATAAGAAATTAATTTTGAGTTTTTCATGTTTATAAGTTTCAAAAGATTTTACTTAGATAACGATTTTAAACCTTTCCCGAGTTTGTGGTTATTTATGAAATGCTAATTGTTAATATTACTACCTATTTTCTCTCTAACTCCTTTGATCCTTTAGGACTGTAGGTATCGGTAACCTGGATTGGTAAGATAAATGGTATAAAATCCAAATGGTAAAAAACCCCAATTGAATAGAGTGTGTAGGGTTACCTCTTTAATGTCTACATAGATATATGGGCCCAGGTGAGCATGTTGAGCAGGTGAGCCTGTGCTCTATCAATATTAAAGCTCCATGTCAAGAACTCGGTGACCAAATTTGTCAGGTTCCGTCTACAACTTGTCCAAAGCCACCCATTTTGTCCTGCACAAATATTAGGTTTACCTCTTACTACTCTTCTCTGCCATAACACATTAGTAAGTAAGATGCACAGTGACCTAAGCATGCACAGATACTCTTGTATACAGCAGCATTACTTTCTTGTAACCCCCCAACCCACGCATTTGTTTCTTTGCAGTAAAGAAGGAAGACCCCCAGAAAACGTCAAGACTGTTCCAATGGCCTCTTCAAGCACAGAGATGAGGTCCCTTGCCCGCTAATGCCTTCTAAGATTAGTCTAGACAAGTAGAGAGGCACTAGTCAAGTAAAGGGTGGAATGGTGAAACAAACGTGGCTGGCAAGCAGCAGCTGCTCAGTCATATTGCACAGAGACTGTTACTATAAAGAAGTGTTGGGGCAAGGAAAGGATGCCTGGCAGATGAAGCCTGAAGCTTTTGCTAGTCGCAAAGTAACTTAATCTGCATCTTCGAGTGGAAACGGTCATTACTGTGTTTGGTGAACAGTATCTAGCAGTCTCACAACTAGAGATAGATTCACAGAATAACACTCTTTATGTTATTCCTCTTCACTCATGTTTATTTATTCTGTAAGAGGCACAACCCTGGCTGGCTGCAACCCTCTGTCCTTTTCGATCCGCGAGAGGTTGTCCAACGACTGATGTTCACTCAGAGGGCCCCAGAGAAGAAGAGGGGCCTCTCTGAGTACTGAGTAATCGAGTTCTGCAAAGTTGCAGAAGCCCACCCATCCAGCTCAGGTGCTTTTACTAAAGAACCGTCTGGTGGCGAAAACATGAAGAAAATGGCAGAGGGGTTCCGAGTCAGCAGCTAATCCCAGGTTGCATCTTAGACTTCCTCTCCAAGGTGAATTGGGCAGACCTTCCCTATTCTGCTGACTGTCCTGGCCTGAGACAGACCTTTAAGTCCCACCGAACCATTTACAGCACAAGGCTGGTCTTCTCGAAGCCATTCTTTGCTGGTGCATCCTGATCACAGTGGGAAATTTTGTTCATGACTAAAGATGATCCCCTCATGTCTCCAGGAGGTGCAAGCTTTTTTCATTTTAGGGACTATTCTTTAATACCTGTGCAATCTCTGCAAGGGACGAAACAGTAGTTCTGAGGTTGTAAAGTTTGCTATGAGGGCAACAGGATCAGTACCTTTGTGTGAAGAAAGAGGGAATTCCTGATGGGTACAGCTGGGAAATCAAGGCCTGGCCTTTTCTTTAAACCTAGACAGGTGAGAAATTGGTTTGGACCTCCGATCAAAGTCCAAGTTGTTTCAAGGTGTTGGTTCGAACACAACGAGGGATTTTCCTTCATCTTTATTTCACTCGGATCTCTTTGGTAGGATGAGCAAGGTCCAGGAAGAGAAGAGATTATGGTCATAGTCTCTGAAGACATTTTGGGGGCATGGCTGACTGCCGATGGAGTGAGGTCAGGGTTCTGATGCTCCTGGCCATCCGACTACATTCAGCAGCAGCCTGGAGCAATCCGTGGTCAAGGGGACGCCAAAATAGTTGGAAAAGACCCCCTAACACCTACAGTGAACAGAAGGGGGAAATCTGCAGCCCCATCCTGCTGCAGGTCCAGACTGACTCAGGCTGGGAGCTGCGCGGTCACCCTAACAAAATGGTGGCAGCAGGACTCTGCTGCAATCCCATAGTCAGCCCTGGCTACAGACATAGGCGCTCCAGCACAACATTGTGCTTTGGGAGGGAGGGGGCAAGCCAAACCGAGACCAATTTGTGTGTGAAAAAGGTCTCTTTATTGAAACATGTGCACATTACATTTAACAACACTGGCAACTGCCTTACAAAACTAAAACCTCACTATACATCAAATAACTGACCCCTGATCCCTCCCCTACGATCCCCTTAGATGTTTCCCCACCCTGCGTTAACATAACAACATTACACAGTATTGCAGTTAAAAGTCATGCCCACCAATAAAACCCAAATCCCCTACTTGACTTTATGCAACTGTAACTACCAAACGTCTATTCTGAAACTTAGCCTACCAGCCTACCCTTTCCCTGCCCCTGCTCACAAACTTCCAGCACTTAACCAAAAACTTCTGCCAGTCCTGGCCAACTTTTAAAAACCCTGCCAACACCTGTTCAAAGTGACAACGTAGAAAAACAACCCTTATGCACCTGTCTTCAACAAACCTAGCCTAAGGAAACATAAAAAGAAAACAAGGACCCAGCCGATGCCAAAACTTAAAAAGAGTGTTGGGAGGGGGGCAAAAGGATTATACTGCCTACACTATCCTGCTCCCAGCCACCCGGTCACCAAACCTAAAATGGTGGTTGGGAGCTCCCCGCGCAAGCCCTTATGACATTGGGCTCTACTTGGGCTACAACCTGACCTAGCCCACATCTACAAAATGGCAGTTATTCGGCCAGCCCCACCCCTCCCAATCTGCTCGGCTGCCCCACTAGCCCCCCTTGTGATGAGAAGTGTAGCTGGGTGAGCCATGCATCTTAAACGGGCTGTGGTGGTAAGTCGAGGGAATGGACCTGAGTGAAGAGGCCCAATCCGCTGTGACACTGGTTCGCGGCAGACGCACAGGGAGCTGCGCGACTGCGCTAATTAAATTTTGGCAGGGCGACCGTAATAGTGTTCTGCTGCAGATCGGAGAAAGAAGCTCTCAATCACAACAGAGCACTAGTAAAGGCAGAGCGGTGCTGGGGGAGCCCCAGACCTGAAGTGCTGAGTCCAGAGGGTGGCCAAGTGAGAAGGAGTCCCTGGAGTGAATATACTGGATTGGAGGATTTCTCTACAGCATTGAGGATATCCCCACTGGCTCCACAGTGTTGTCCGAGCCATCCCCTGGGTAGATAGCTGCTGGTGCACAGTGGTGGTGGCCCACAACTGGGGGGGGCCTGATCACTCTGCTGTAGTGGTCGTGCAGCAGAGGGTTGATCCCCCCACTCCCCAGGAGAATTAGCAGCACTTCGGGGACCAAAGGGGGTTAGGCTGCGCACTTAAACGGTGGGTGCTGAGGGAATTAAGCAGTAATTGCTGGGCAGGGCTGGTGGATCTGAGAATTGCAGGAGATAGGGGAGGGGGGCGGGGAGGCCTAAGGAGCCCTAGCTGTACTGTTTCCCCCAGAAGCTGCTAAGAGTGCTCCCTGCAGAAACTTTTGAAATGAGAGCTGTCCTGCTGACCTCCTTGACGAGGGCATTATGATGAGATACTTCCGAACTATTAGAGGCCCCCTCCATTCAAACCCTTAGTGCCAATGCCAGACTCCTGGATTGCTCCAATGGGCAGAACGGCCAATAAGAAATATGAAATCCTCCGGGCACCATCCTCCTCGGAGCCCAGTGTTGTGGAGGGAAGGGATGAGGCTGCAGCTGATCGCCCAGGCCCACGAAGGAAGTCACATTAGATGCTATACTTCAGGCAATTACTAACACCCGAGAAGCCCCGAAAATAAAGATGGACACAATAGTAGCAGATGGACACGATGGTAGCAGATATGAGGATCCTAAGTGTAAACCAATGACACCTGCCAGAATGTGTTACAACCACGGAATGCACCATGGCTGATTTAAACCCGAAGATGGAATCGCTGAGAGAATGCCTGGCATCAATGGAGGGTAGAGTCAAGATCCTGGAATATAGGACAGAGGACGCAGAAATTAAGGTACAGAAGAATAATACCCTAGTGATTGACCTGCCAGAATGGAGTGAGTGACCTAATATGTTGCTGTTCCTGGTAAAATGGCTGAGAGACAAGGTGGCAACTGAAGGCCTTTCCCCCTTCTTTGTCCTGGAGAGAGCACACAAAGTCATGGCGAAGCTGCCACGCCTGGAGCTGCTCCTCGAGTTGTGGCAGCCAAGCTCCTTTATTATAAAGACCGGGACCATATTTTACAGCAGGGTCGGATGCAGAGGGACCTGCAGGTGAAGAACGGTAAGGTTATGATTTTTCCAGACTTTACACGTGAGGTGCAAAAACAGAGAACCCCCTTCCTGGACACTAAGATGCTCCTTCCCCAGGTGGTGGTGCAATATGCAATGGTATATCCTGCCAGGTTAAGAGTGGTTACTGAGGACGGGGAGCGCTCACCATAGGAAGTATGGAACTGGATATATCGACACCCTCCCCCAACCAACTCCCCGGCTCCTTCGGGTGGCAGACCTCCTAGGAACAAATCAAGACAACATGCGCACGGTCTTAGCGTGGTAGTACCTCTCTCACTCTGAGGCCCAACATGGCCAACTGAGAGCAGTGGAGGCCGCTGTGATACTGAAAAGAGTGGGAGTGAGCCCTCTATTGATTGCGGAGGGGAATGGGGCTGGAGAATTGGACTCAGAGAGTGGATCGAAATCCACAATGAGTTCACATACTGTATTACCTCAGATGATGCCTGTGATGCTGATGATCTTCTTTGACTGGGGAGTCTTACAAGTCAGCTTAGTACTGTTTCGAAAGGGGGAGTGTGAGGTACATGGTTATGCTGATAGCCTGTGCAGGGGTACTCTCCCCTCGAGTGTAGGTGAATGCTGTCTATATCGAGCTGGTGGAGGAATCCCTGCCCAGGAAGCATCTAGGATAGTGCGCACCCCACTAAAAGTTTCATATATGTTAGGAATGCGTGTGGTTGCTGTTGTAGTTCTAGTTTAACAGTTTAAACATTCAATGCAAGGTATAGTGACAGGTATATGTGAAAAGAGTGCATTCACAAAGCATCTGGGATACTGGTGAAAACATGACACCAGACCTTTGGAAATCATGGAGTGCAGTGTCACTTGGAATACTGCTGAAAAAAGTTCTTACCAAGTTCAACAAAGATTGGAGTGATATTGTTTGTATTTGCAGTGATTCAGCTACGTATATGAAAAAGTTGTGTGATGACCTGTCGAAATCAATAACTGTGCTGAAGTGCTCCCATGTAGAAGATCCTTGCCACTTTTTAGATGGCAATCTGAAAGCATCTTTATAATCTTCAGAGTTATTGAAGAATGCTATTGACTTTTTATTTTGTTATGCATGGGAACTAAAACACAGATATTCTCATTTTGTGCTTTGTGTAGCATCAAAGAAAGAGTCATCCCAACTGTGTCACTTAGCTGTCCTAGAGGCCATCCATGTGGCAACCGTTTACAGAACTTTTGCTGAGTGATGATGCAAACAGCAAGAAATGTGAAGATCTTTGGTCACATATTGATGGTGATTTGAAAAAACGAACACTCTACTGCATTCTTAGATTTTTACAGGAAAGCATGACTGCTGTAGTGGACATAACAAACAAGCATTTGCAATGCAATAGATCTCGCATTAGGAAAGTTTGAGCTATTAGTATTGTAAATGACAATTTTTTTATTTATGTTTTGTTTTTGAAAATAGCGAAATTAATAGCTTTGTCATTTACAATGCCAATAGTTATAACGTTCGCAAATGTGACACCTATAGCATTTGTAATGCTATATGTGTTGTATTTACGTGACTTACATGTATTGATATTACAAATAACAATGACTTTTAATTTTTTTTCAATAATTAATACTTAAATAAAAGTTATTGTAATTTATAATGGCAATAGCCTAACGTTTTGTAAATAACTTTTGTGAAGATTATGTTCAGTGTATTTTATTGTGACGAAAATCCAAGAACAGAAGTGAAATATTAACATCTTTTTGTTACATTTGTAATAAAGCTTGAAACATTGAGAGAACATATTTGAACCAGGTGTTGTTGAATGGTTGCACAGATTGATGCTGTGGTGGCGCTGAGTGATGTTGTGATTGGGAATGAGTGATGCTGTGGCATTCAGTGATGCTGTGGTAGCACATAGTGATGTTGTGGTGCCCCTGAGTGATGCCCTGGTGGTGCGGAGTGATGATGTATGCTATACTATGTTTTGTTTTGCTATCCTATGTTTTGTTTTGTTATGCTATGCTATGTTTTGCTATCCTATACTTTGATTTGGTATGTTATGCTATGCTGTGTTTTGTTATGCTATGATATGTTTTGTTATGCTATGCTATGTTTTGCTATGCTATGATTTGTTATGCTATGCTATGTTTTGTTTTGTTATGCTATGCTATGTTTTGTTGTGTTTTATTATGCTATGCTTTGTTTTACTATGCTATGTTTTGTTATGCTATACTATGCTATGTTGTGTTGTGTTGTGTTTGGTATGCTATGTTTTGCTATACTATTATATGTTTTGTTTTGCTATGCTATGTTTTGTTGTGTTTTGTTAAGCTATGCTATGTTTTGTTGTGTTTTGCTATGTTTTGTTATGCTATGCTATGTTGAGTTGTGTTGTGTTTTGTAGTGCTATGCTATGTTTTGCTCTGCTTTGCAATGCTATGTTTTGTTATGTATGCTATGTTTAGTTTTGCTGTCCTATGCTTTGTTTTGTTATGCTATGCTATGTTTTGTTGTGTTTTGTTATGCTATGCTATGTTTTGTTGTGTTTTGCTATGCTATGCTTTGTTATGCTATGCTATGTTTTGTTATGCTATGCTATGTTTTGTTGTGTTTTATTATGCTATGCTTTGTTTTGCTATGCTATGTTTCGTTATGCTATGTTTTGTTATGCTATAATATGCTTTCTTATGCTATGTTTTGTTATGCTATGCTAAGCTTTGTTTTTTATGCTATGCTATGTTGTGCTGTGTTTTGTTATGCTATGCTATGTTTTAGTGTGTTGTTATGCTATGCTATGTTTTGCTATGCTTTGCAATGCTATGTGTTGTTATGTATGCTATGTTTTGTTGTGTTTTTTTATGCTATGCTATGTTTTGTTATGTTTTGTTATGCTATGTTTTGCTATGCTATGCTTCGTTTTATGTTATGTTATGCTATGTTTTGTTATGTTCTGCTATGTTTTGTTCAGCTATGTTTTGTTGTGTTTTGTTATGATAGCTATATGTTGTTGTGTTTTGTTATGCTATGCTATGATATGCTATGCTTTGTTGTGTTTTGCTATGCTATGTTTTGTTTTGTTATGCTATGTTTTGTTTTGCTATCCTATGCTTTGTTTTGTTATGCTATGCTATGTTTTGTTATGCTATGCTGGTGAGGGTGTGTGAGTGTGTGTGAGGGTGAGTGAGGGTGAGGAGGTGTGAAGTTGAGGGTGTGTGAGGGTGAGAGGGGGTGAGGCGGTGAGGGGGTGTGAGGGTGAGGGGGTGTGATGGTGAGTGAGGGCATTCGAGGGTGAGAGGGTGAGGGGGTGTGAGGGTGAGTGAGGGGGTGTGAGGGTGAGTGAGGGGGTGTGGGGGGGTGTGAGGGTGAGGGTGTGTGAGGGTGTGTGAGGGTGAGGGGGTGTGAGGGACAGGGGGTGTGAGGGGGGAGGGGGAGGGTGTGTGAGGGTGAGGGGGTGTGAGGGTGAGGGGTGTGAGGGTGTGGGTGTGTGAGGGTGAGGGTGTGTGAGGGTGAGGGTGTGTGAGGGTGAGGGGGTGTGAGGGTGTGTGAGGGGGAGGGTGTGGGGTTGTGAGTGTGAGGGTGTGGGGTTGTGAGGGGGTGTTAGGGTGAGGGTGTGAGGGTGAGTGGGTGTGAGGGTGAGGGAGGGTGAGGGTGACGGGGGTGAGGGTGAGGGTGTGGGAGGGTGAGGGGGTGTGAGGTTGAGTGAGGGTGAGGGGGTGTGAGGGTGAGGGGGTGAGAGGGGGTGTGTGAGGGTGAGGGGGTGAGGGGGTGTGAGGGGGTGTGAGGGTGAGGGGGTGTGAGGGTGAGGGGTTTGAGGGTGAGAGTGTGTGAGGGTGAGGGGGTGTGAGGGGGTGTGAGGGTGTGAGGGTGAGTGGGTGTGAGGGTGAGGGAGCGTGAGGGTGACAGGGGTGAGGGGGAGTGTGAGGGGGTGTGAGGGTGAGGGGGTGAGAGGGTGTGTGAGGGGGGGTGTGAGGGTGAAGGGGTGAGGGGGTGTGAGGGTGAGGAGGTGTGAGGTGAGGGGGTGTGAGGGGGTGTGTCAGGGTGAGAGCGTGTGAGGGTGAGAGGGTGTGTGAGGGTGAGAGGGTGTGTGAGGGTGAGAGGGTGAGTGAGGGTGAGAGTGTGGGGGTGTGAAGGTGAGGGGGTGTGAGGGTGAGGGGGTGTGAAGGTGAGAGGGTGTGTGAGGGTGAGAGGGTGTGTGAGGGTGAGATGGTGAGTGAGGGTGAGGGTGTGTGAGGGTGTGTGTGAGGGTGAGGGTGTGAGGGGGTGTGGGGTTTGAGGGGGTGTGGGGGTGTGAGGGTGAGAGGGTGAGGGTTAGGGGGTGTGAGGGTGAGGGGGGGTATGAGGGTGTGTGAGGGTGAGGATGTGGGAGGGTGAGGGGGTGTGAGGGTGGGTGAGGGTGGGTGAGAGGGTGTGTGAGGGTAAGGGAGAGAGGGTCTGTGAGGGTGAAAGGGTGTGTGAGGGTGAGAGGGTGGGTGAGGGTGAGAGAGTGGGTGAGGGTGAGTAAGGGTGAGTGGGTGTGAGGGTGAGGGTGTGAGGGTGAGGGTGGGGGGTGTGTGGGGATGTGAGGAGGTGAGGGTGAGGGGGTGTGAGGTTGAGGGGGTGTGTGAGGGTGAGGGTGTGAGGGTGTGTGAGGGTGAGGGGGTGTGAGGGTGAGGGGGTGTGAGGGTGAGGGTGGGTGAGCGGGTGTGTGAAGGTGAGGGAGAGAGGGTGTGTGAGGGTGAAAGGGTGTGTGAGGGTGAGAGGGTGGGTGAGGGTGGGGAGGTGGGTGAGAGGGTGAGTGAGGGTGAGGGAGTGTGAGGGTGAGGGGGTGTTAGGGTGAGGGGGTGTGAGGGTGAGGGTGTGAGGGAGGTTGAGGGGATGTGAGGGTGAGTGTGTGTGAGGGTGAGGTGGGTGAGTGGGTGTGTGAGGGTGAGAGGGTGTGTGAGGGTGAGAGGGTAAATGAGGGTGAGGGTGTGTAAGGGTGAGGGTGTGTGAGGGTGAGGGTGGGTGAGGGTGAGGATGAGGGGGTGTGAGGGTGATGGGCTGTGAGAGTGAGGGGGTGTGAGGGTGAGGGTGAGGAGGTGCATGAGGGTGAGGGGATGTGAGGGTGAGGGAGGGTGAGGGTGACAGTGGTGAGGGGGAGTGTGAGGGGGTGTGAGGGTGAGGGGGTGAGAGGGTGTGTGAGGGGGGGTGTGAGGGTGAAGGGGTGAGGGGGTGTGAGTGTGAGGGTGTGGGGTTGTGAGGGGGTGTTAGGGTGAGGGTGTGAGGGTGAGTGGGTGTGAGTGTGAGGGAGGGTGAGGGTGACGGGGGTGCGGGTGAGGGTGTGTGAGGGTGAGGGGGTGTGAGGTTGAGTGAGGGTGTGTGAGGGTGAGGGGGGAGAGGGATGTGTGAGGGTGAGTGGGTGAGGGGGTGTGAGGGGGTGTGAGGGTGAGGGTGTGTGAGGGTGAGGGGTGTGAGGGTTAGGGGGTGTGAGAATGTGCGAGGGTGTGAGGGTGAGGGGGTGTGAGGGTGAGGGGGAGGGTGTGTGAGGGTGAGGGGTTTGAGGGTGAGAGTGTGTGAGGGTGAGGGGGTGTGAGGGTGAGGGTGTGAGGGTGAGTGGGTGTGAGGGTGAGGGAGGGGGAGGGTGACAGGGGTGAGGGGGAGTGTGAGGGGGTGAGAGGGTGTGTGAGGGTGAAGGGGTGAGGGGGTGTGAGGGTGAGGAGGTGTGAGGTGAGGGGGTGTGAGGGTGAGGGTGGGTGAGCGGGTGTGTGAAGGTGAGGGAGAGAGGGTGTGTGAGGGTGAAAGGGTGTGTGAGGGTGAGAGGGTGGGTGAGGGTGGGGAGGTGGGTGAGAGGGTGAGTGAGGGTGAGGGAGTGTGAGGGTGAGGGGGTGTTAGGGTGAGGGGGTGTGAGGGTGAGGGTGTGAGGGAGGTTGAGGGGATGTGAGGGTGAGGGTGTGTGAGGGTGAGGTGGGTGAGTGGGTGTGTGAGGGTGAGGGTGTGTAAGGGTGAGGGTGTGTGAGGGTGAGGGTGGGTGAGGGTGAGGATGAGGGGGTGTGAGGGTGATGGGCTGTGAGAGTGAGGGGGTGTGAGGGTGAGGAGGTGCGTGAGGGTGAGGGGATGTGAGGGTGAGGGAGGGTGAGGGTGACAGTGGTGAGGGGGAGTGTGAGGGGGTGTGAGGGTGAGGGGGTGAGAGGGTGTGTGAGGGGGGGTGTGAGGGTGAAGGGGTGAGGGGGTGTGAGTGTGAGGGTGTGGGGTTGTGAGGGGGTGTTAGGGTGAGGGTGTGAGGGTGAGTGGGTGTGAGTGTGAGGGAGGGTGAGGGTGACGGGGGTGCGGGTGAGGGTGTGTGAGGGTGAGGGGGTGTGAGGTTGAGTGAGGGTGTGTGAGGGTGAGGGGGGAGAGGGATGTGTGAGGGTGAGTGGGTGAGGGGGTGTGAGGGGGTGTGAGGGTGTGTGAGGGTGAGGGTGAGGGTGTGTGAGGGTGAGGGGGTGTGAGGGTTAGGGGGTGTGAGAATGTGCGAGGGTGAGGGGGTGTGATGGTGAGGGGGTGTGAGGATGAGGGTAAGGGGTTTGAGGGTGAGATTGTGTGAGGGTGAGGGGTGTGAGGGTGAGGGTGTGAGGGTGAGTGGGTGTGAGGGTGAGGGAGGGGGAGGGTGACAGGGGTGAGGGGGAGTGTGAGGGGGTGAGAGGGTGTGTGAGGGGGTGTGTGAGGGTGAAGGGGTGAGGGGTGTGAGGGTGAGGAGGTGTGAGGTGAGGGGGTGTGAGGGGTTGAGAGGGTGTGTCAGGGTGAGACCGTGTGGGGGTGAGAGGGTGTGTGAGGGTGAGAGGGTGTGTGAGGGTGAGAGGGTGAGTGAGGGTTTGTGAGGGTGAGGGTGTGGGGGTGTGAGGGTGAGGGGGTGTGATGGTGAGGGGGTGTGAAGGTGAGAGGGTGTGTGAGGGTGAGAGGGTGTGTGAGATGGTGAGTGAGGGTGAGGGTGTGTGAGGGTGAGGGTGTGTGAGGGTGTGTGTGAGGGTGAGGGTGTGAGGGGTGTGGGGTTTGAGGGGGTATGGGGTGTGAGGGTGAGGGGGTGAGGGTTAGGGGTGTGAGGGTGAGGGGGTGTGTGAGGGTATGAGGGTGTGTGAGGGTGAGGATGTGGGAGGGTGAGGGGGTGTGAGGGTGGATGAGGGTGGGTGAGAAGGTGTGTGATGGTGAGGGGGAGAGGGTCTGTGAGGGTGAAAGGGTGTGTGAGGGTGAGAGGGTGGGTGAGGGTGAGAGAGTGGGTGAGGGTGAGTAAGGGTGAGTGGGTGTGAGGGGTGTGAGGGTGAGGGTGGGGGGTGTGTGGGGATGTGAGGGGGTGAGGGTGAGGGGGTGTGAGGTTGAGGGGGTGTGTGAGGGTGAGGGTGTGAGGGTGTGTGAGGGTGAGGGGGTGTGTGAGGGTGAGGGGGTGTGAGGGTGAGGGGGTGTGAGGGTGAGGGTGGGTGAGCGGGTGTGTGAAGGTGAGGGAGAGAGGGTGTGTGAGGGTGAAAGGGTGTGTGAGGGTGAGAGGGTGGGTAAGGGTGAGGAGGTGGGTGAGAGGGTGAGGGAGGGTGAGGGAGTGTGAGGGTGAGGGGGTGTGAGAGTGAGGGGGTTTGAGGGTGAGGGTGTGAGGGTGAGAGGGTGTGTGAGGGTGAGAGGGTAAATAAGGGAGAGGGTGTGTAAGGGTGAGGGTGTGTGAGGGTGAGGGTGGGTGAGGGTGAGGATGAGGGGGTGTGAGGGGGATGGGCTGTGAGAGTGAGGGGGTGTGAGGGTGAGGAGGTGCGTGAGGGTGTGGGGGTGTGAGGGTGAGGGGGTGTGAGGGTGAGGGTGTGTGAGGGTGTGTGAGGGTGAGGGGAATGAGGGTGAGGGGGTGTGAGGGTGAATGAGGGTGAGGGGGTGTGAGGTTGAGGGGGTGTGAGGGTGAGGGGGTCTGAGGGTGAGGGTGTGAGGGAGGGTGAGGGGATGTGAGGGTGAGGGGATGTGAGGGTGAGATGGGTGAGTGGGTGTGTGAGGGTGAGAGGGTGTGTGAGGGTGAGAGGGTGGGTGAGGGGGAGGGTGTGTAAGGGTGAGGGTGTGTGAGGGTGAGGGTGGGTGAGGGTGAGGATGATGGGGTGTGAGGGTGATGGGCTGTGAGAGTGAGGGGTGTGAGGGTAAGAAGGTGCGTGAGGGGGTGTTAGGGTGAGGGGGTGTGAGGGTGTGGGGTGTGAGGGTGAGGGGGTGTGAGAGAAAGGGGGGGGAGGGGGGTGTGAGGGTGAGGGAGTGTGAGGGTGAGGGGGTTTGAGAGTGAGGGGGTATATGAGGGTGTGAGGGTGTGTGAGGGTGAGGGGGTGTGAGCGTGTGTGAGGGTGAGGGGGTGTGAGGGTGAGGGGGTGTGAGAGTGAGGGGGTGTGAGGGGGGTGTGAGGGGGTGTGAGGGTGTGTGGGGGGTGTGATGGGGTGAGGGTGAGGGGGTGTGAGGGTGAGGGGGTGTGAGAGTGAGGGGGTGTATGAGGGTGTGAGGGTGTGTGAGGGTAAGGGGGTGTGAGAGTGTGTGAGGGTGAGAGTGTGTGTGAGGGTGAAAGGGTGTGTGAGGGTGGGTGAGGGTGAGAGGGTCGGTGAGGGTGGGTGAGAGGGTGAGTGAGGGTGAGGGGGTGTGAGGGTGAGGATGTGTGTGAGGGTGAGAGGTTTGTGAGGGTGAGGGTGTGAGGGGATGTGAGGGTGAGGGGGTGTGAGGGTGAGGGGGTGTGAGGGTGAGGGGGTGTGAGGGTGAGGGTGGGTGAGAGGGTGTGTGAGGGTAAGGGTAAGAGGGTGTGTGAGGGTGAAAGGGTGTGTGAGGTTGAGAGGGTGGGTGAGGGTGAGAGGGTGGGGGAGAGAGTGAGTGAAGGTGAGGGGGTGTGAGGGTGAGAGGATGTGAGGGTTAGGGGGTGAGAGGGTGAGGGGTGAGAGGGTGTGTGAGGGTATGAGGGTGTGTGAGGGTAAGTGAGTGTGAGGGTGTGTGAGGGTGAGGGTGTGTGAGGGTAAGGATGAGGGGGGTGAGGGTGATGGGGTGTGAGAGTGAGGGGGTGTGAGGGTGAGGAGGTGTATGAGGGTGAGGGTGTGAGGGTGAAGGGGTGTGAGGGTGAGGGGGTGTGAGGGTGTGTGGGGGTGAGAGGGGGTGAGGGTGAGTGAGGGTGAGAGGGTTGTGAGGGTGTGAGGGTGAGGGTGTGAGGTTGTGTGAGGGTGGGTGAGGGTGTGAGGGTGAGTGAGGGTGTGTGAGGGTGAGGGTCTGAAGTAAATGGTGGAAGGGCAGACATCATAAGACAGAGAGAAGAGACTGCGTGGTGACTGCGTTGGTCAGTTTCAGAATCAGGAGGGGCAGAGTCAGCACAGTCTGCAAGGGATCAACGTGTCTAGAGGCAAAGCATAGCGGATGTAGCATTGCAGCTAGCAAGTCGAGTGTTTTCAAGCTGAGTGTCCCTAGAGAGATGGCAACACAGCAACAGCATTTGAGGAGCAAGGCTACTGTAAACAAGCACGGTAGGCTTTTACTTTCGCCCAGAAAAAAAACGAGAAAGGTGCAGAGAACGCCGAACAGAACACAGCTTCCCCGCGAAATGGATGCAAAAAAAACCAAGCTCTTGGCATTGCTGTGGCGGGGGGCGGGGGAGCGGGAGCGCATTCCTTTGAAGTCTGATACCAAGGCTCAGACAAATGGTGGAGTGCGATGTGCACATGCAGGGGCGGGGGAGCGGCAGCCTTTGAAGTCTGATGCCGAGGCACAGACAAATGGTGGTGTGTGAAGTGGCAGGCTCTGTGCACGCGCATAGCTCACATGATCTGTACGCGATCCGCAGGCTAGGTAGACTTTTCTTTTCCCCTTACTATAATCTCGCCTATTTATACCTGCGGGATATAATAGGCGAGACCTAAAAACTAGAGTCTGAAAACACCCTTGTCTGCCAAGTGTTCAGCATAATTTATGTAGATGTGAAACATCTCCTTGAGAGTAAGCTGGGTGACACTTTCAGTGACTTTGGCACAGCAACATGTTCCATGTTAGAGTACTTGCCACATGGTAAGCAAAGAAATGTTGAGGAGCAATTCATGAACTTTTATTTTATGATGTATGAGAAATAGCCTTTCACCAACCATGGCATTTGAAGTCAATGAAGCTTCACTGTGGTACTCTGCACAAGTTATAGATCCCTTCGGTAAAGGGAAATTTTCTCCAGAGTTTCAAAAGTGCTGACTCATTTTTGAGCGCTTCAATAATTCTGAGGGCATATGTGCCCAGTTCAACGCATTTGTTGCAGAACTGTTGCAGAGAATCACAATCTTCAGGTGCACTTCAGGTGCACCAGTATTAGCATGGAAAGCTATGCTAGTGGAGGGCCGATGTAATTGCCATGTCATTGGGATTCTGTTCTGTACTGAGGCAATACTCCCATTTGAAGACCTGAGAACAGAATTAAACCTCCTGCAGAGAAATTGTTTGCTCCATAGAGCAGTTGTAGCAGGAAATTAGGAAGCACTGGACAGAGGAATGACTGAGCCACACACACATCAGAGCTGTCAACTCATGTATACGAGCCCTTAGAGCATATGTGATTAAACCCCTGAACAGTCTCCAGGAACAGTGGGAGGAGGACATAGGGATTCTGATACCAGAGATTGATTGGGTGAAAATATTGGAACAATCCCCGAAGGTGCCTAGAAATGCCCATTTTAAATCAATTAATTGTTATGTCCTTCATAGGGCGTACCTCCCCCCGGCAGGGTGAATAGATTCTTTCATAAAATGGAGGACGTGCGCCCTAGGTGCTGGGTGGTAGGCGCAGAAATATATCATATTCTGTGGTCATGCCCCTGCCTACAGGAATATTGGGAGGGGATAACATCCTATGTGGCTGGTACTACCCGGTGTGAAGTCCCATGCTCAGCAGGACTATGTCTATTGAGTTGGTTCCCCCACCCAGCCAAAAGTAAGGTCACAAATAGATTTATAGGCTTAGCAATCATTCTGGCAAAGTGGGAAATCACCAAAAACTGGAAGGCGAGTCAAGACCCAGGGAAGGAACTTGTCGTAAAGAATTAGACAGATAGGCAGGATATGATAGTGGAGTGTTGCTTCAGGAGTCCAAGAGGGGCTGTGGTTCGATTGAAGTGGTCGTGTGTGGGAGAGTTTGGTTGAGTGTATGAAAGAGCCAGGACCTACCTCAGAGGTGTCCTCCTTGAATGAAGATGTAATGCAGGGGATGGGCAGGACATGAGAGAACAGAGCTGCTGAACTTTTATTGGCATAGGTTGTAGTTTTCCTTTCACTAAGGAATATACCAACATTAGTTTTGAGACTGATATCTGAGACCAGGTTCACAGGTCTCGACAAGGATCCGCTGATCACAACACAGCTCGAGGGTAGGGAAGGGATGGGGCGGAGAGGGGAGGGCTTCACTGGTTGTTTGTTATTGAAGTAAATGAGTAGGAAGAGCTGATTGTATGATACGTGTACCAATGTATATGTGTTAAAATCAATAAAATTCTGTTTACGGAAAAAAAAAATCTGAAGACATTTTGGGATCCCTTTACAGAAGGGGTTATCTATGCTACAGGATCTTACATGGTATCCTTTGTTCAATCAGAAGTCAGTATTGAGGATATCTGCTAATATTTCTTCAGGTGTGCACCATGAATATCAAACCTACAATATTGATGGGAGAGAATATTGAGGAAAGTATAGTAAAGAAAAATATTGGCAGGTTAATAATTCTAGATATATGAACCTATGTGGTAAATATAGATATATATCTTCAAGGTACATAAATGTGGAGTTAGGAATAGTAAATCTATACTTCCCTATATGTACTTACCTTTCAATA
The DNA here is from genome assembly GCF_964263255.1 of Lissotriton vulgaris. NCBI lineage: Eukaryota > Metazoa > Chordata > Amphibia > Caudata > Salamandridae > Lissotriton > Lissotriton vulgaris. Next base: position 1,522,982,270 of record NC_141689.1, read on the forward strand.
TTGTGTCTCTTGATATTCTGCCCTCAATAATATTGTATTTCAAAATTGTTAGTGTCAATATTCAATAGTACAACCTTTCTCTACAGCACGAACAGTTCTGGGCAACAATTAGAATAGACACATCCGCTCCCTGGGCATGCACATTGGAAAGTCTCAGGCATTCAGTTCTTAAGTGAAGTGAAGTCAGTAATCATTTATGAGGAGTTCTCCCTCCCAGTGGCTGATCATTCCAGCCCTATTAAAAGAACCTTCATTTCAAGGACTGAATGTCTTAAACTGAGATCGATTAAGCTTTATTTGTAAAATGTAATTTGAATTTGTATAGCGCCTATCACCCAGGGGTCTCTAAGCACGGTACGAATACCGCTGTGGAACCCTTCCTGGCCTGTTCCTCTGAGGTGTCCACACCTGGGCACCCCCAAGGTGAAGCCAGGCATCCTATTGTTATTAGGGCCGGTGTGGAGGTTAAGCAAGCTATTGCCCAAAGTTGCAGAGTGGAACCCATGATTAGAGTAGGCACCGAGGTGTGAATTATCGGGTCCGAGGACATTGAGCCCAAGACCCTGCCGCGACAGGGATTGAACCCTGGTCCCTGACCAGACCTCTGCCTCAGGGTCTGCCGCTCTAATCGGTGAGCCACACTTCTCCACAGGGTCATAGGCTCATATCCATTGTATGCTCGTCACCACTCTTGCTACACTGTACGTACTCAGATAGACATAGACAAGTGATGTTGTTAGACCAACCCTCTGCTCCTTGTGGTGGACCAATAATTGGTGCACCCATTGAGGTGGAACCAGTTGCAGACGTAGGAGGGGCTTCACTGGATGCTAAAGTGCCTTGCTGCACGCTGCTTTCAGCTGAGGTGGGTTGAATCAGGTGAATGACAGAAGCGAGGCAGTGAGTGCTCACCTATAAGCCAGGAGCCACCCACTGGACAAGCCTAAAGACTGCTCCCAACAATACCATTGCCTCTTATTCGTGGAATTTCGCTGTGCGGTGGGCTCATTTGTTTAGAGCCCTTGGGGCCTGGTAAGAGGCGTTTGATGTGTCTTCTTACTTGTCATTTCATTTGTCTATTCTACTGTCCAAATGCCCCACAGCCCCACACTGCCTCTTCCCTTTCCCCTCACCCTCTCACCCTAACACCAAGCACCTGATTTGGCTTTTTTTGCTGGAACTTTGCTGGTGTATCGCCTAAGAAGGTTCAGAAATGTAGCCCTCTGCTCTACCTCTGCTGTTTTCTTGATTCCCCATTCCACCCACTAGCTGTTTCATCATCTAGATCGGGGAGGCAGTTTGCAGCCCCAAGAGTACAACATGCAAAGACAAGACATATTGTGAGTTATGGTACAAGCAATTAATTGAGTGAATAAGCTGCATACAGAAGAGTGTGTTTGAATGAACAGTTGGGTATACTTGTGCATGGATGGGCGATTGTTGGTCCTGCAGGTCATGCATGTTTGGCTCTGGATATGTGCACTTGGGACTGAACAATTTTGCTCAAATACACAGCTCAAATATACCATGGTTATGCCATATTCAATCCTGGTATAAGACACTTTATGAATGTGATATTTTTGGAGTACCTACTGTGTGGATAGGTCCATGAAAGAAGGAGCTTAAAGTTACTTTCCTGGAACATGCAAGGAGTACCAGAATGATCAAATATGTAAAACAAACCATGTTTAATTCTTACTTAGAATATAATGTTAATGAAGGTTTTCAATCATACCTTACTGTTGTCACCAAAAGCTCTCATCGTTTTGTATTATCCCGTTTACGCCTAGGAATTGTGCACCATTTAGTGACATTCCCATTAACTAAGAAACCTGGAACATGCTTATGCCCCTGTGACGGTACATCTAAGCAGAGTAGCTGTCATTTTATGCTGTTTTGTAAATTTTATACTTCTTATAGGAAATTTTATTTGAAACCCATCTTTTTAAAATATAACACGTGTAGCACTAAAACAGCGATGCAATTGTTCAACTTAAAGAGCTCAGATATATGCTTTTTATGTGGGTACATATATTTTAAAATGTATCTCTGCACGGAAATCAATCATTGTATGAATTCAATACATGGCCCAGACTTATATGCACTTTAATATTGCTAGTTTGCACATGCATTATTAGACCATGTACCGATATATACCTCAATATTGCTAATTTGCACATGTGCTGGAAAATGAGTACTTTCTACAGCATTCTATAATAGTATATATCATATGCACTTTATTATTGCTAGCTTGCACATGTATTATCAGACGATGTACCAATTTCCACCTCAATATTGCTAATTTGCACATGTGCTGAAAATGAGTATTTTATATAGTATTATATAATAGTATATACCATATGCACTTTATTACTGCTAGTTTGCACAGGTATTATTAGATGAATGCACCAATATGCACTTTTATATTGCTAATTTGCACATGTGTCGGAAAATGATTACTTTATACAGTATTGTTGGTACTTGTTAAACCAGAGACTGATGTGATTCTTTGATGCACATGCATTTTATTTTGAATTGTTGCTATATGGTTGTATTCATACATACCGAATAAAGCGCTTTTGAATTGAAATTGAATTTGAGTGTGTGTGTGTGTGCATGTGTGTGCTTGTACACATGCATGCTTTTGGAAGTGAGTGTGTATATGCTTTAATGCTCAGACATATGATTGCTATGGCTATCCCTGCATGTGGTGGGCATCACTGGTATTTTGTGCACCTTCCTGTTATTTGAAGGCCATCAAAAAGGCCACCCTGGAATTTGGTCGACATCCCTATTAGATGATTGCAATAGTTGGCATCTACTGGCCATCTGTACACATTGATATCTCTAGCATATGGAGGTCCATCCAGGGCTGAATCTGGCATCATTGACAAATGATGGGCATTCTTGGCACATGCCGGACCTCCCTGCTCTACGGTGCACTTGTCTGGTTTGTTGTGTCTATACCAAGCATGTGGTGGTCCCCTATGTTGCATACAGTGCTTCCAATGAAATGGAGGGCCTTTTTGACACCTTGTGGCCTATTTAAGAATAAGCGTGGGTGGTAAACTCCGCTTCGCTGGCGGAATTCACTGAGTTTTTGCAACTCTGCACTCTGCTTGGAGCGTGGAGTTCAGCAATAAACTCTGCTCTGCCGGGTGCCAGAGTTTCCCGATGCCCAAGCCAGCTCCCTCCTTCCTCTCGTGACATAACCTTGCTACCATCCAGTGTTGCTGCTCCCTCACTCCCTCCTTCTCTCCCCTCTCAGCCTCTGACAGTTGTTTACATTCCAGGCTGTATAGGGGATGGTGCTGAGGACAATGGAGGAGCCAAGGCTGAGACTGCTTCCGTTTTCAGTTCACTCGGTCCAGAACTTTCCCCCCAGAGCCCAATTACCTGTGCTTTGTGCTACTGCTAACCTCATCCTGCTGTTAGCTTGTGTGTGCCGGGGGCATGAGAAGTGGCTCGAGGGGTAGGAGGTAGAGAATAAGGGGTCAGAGAGATGAGAGAAGGGGAGCAGAGGAGCTGAGACGGACTGGACGAGGGTAGACAGGGCGCAGGAGGACCAAAAAGTGAAGAGATGTGAGTGGACCAAGAGGAGGGCAGACAGAGGACTGGAGTCAGGGGGGCAAAGAGTGGCCTCTCTGAACACGGTGGCCATCATTGGCTCCGTGAACCTCAGTCTGGACACCTACAGCCTGTCCCAACAGCCAAGGAGGAAATACTAAGCGGGAGGTGCTCCACCAACTGGTAAGGGTACTGAGAGTGCTTATAGTAGAGGGCTGGGAATGTGGAGAGAGGGGTGAAGGTGCAGAAAACAGTGCTGTTTACTGACCTTACTGCCTTTGCTGTGTAGGTATGCTGCATGCATAGTGCATTTTTGAAGTTTTGAATCATTGGACGTGTTGTGGGGTCGTCATGGAAAAGGCAAGGAAATAATTTGAAAAAACAACAATTGAAGGACGGAATGTTACACAATGGCAAAACATTCACCCCCAGTCACAGATCTGGGTTTAATCCATCGTTATTTTGCTCACCACGCCACCCCAGTTCAGACATGGCCATATGCAAATCAGTCTTGACCCTGTGCTTCATGGGAACAGTCCAGCCCGAACTGCCAAGCCATGTCTTCCCTGGACCAGAATCAAGCATCCTAGGACCGGTTTCTGGCTATCAGCCTTCATCAGCCAGGATAGCTTGATTCCAGTGGCATGGAGAGCACGGGACTCACGTCTGAGCATACCCGTCCCACTCGGGTGACAAATGCAAAAACAACAATTGATGGACGGAATGTTGCACAATGGCATTCCCATGAAGCACTGTGTTAAGGCTGATTTGCATATGGCCATGTCTGAACTGGGGTGGTGTGGAGTGCAAAAAAACGATGGATTTAGACCCAGATCTCTGTACTGGGGTGAATGTATGACATTGTTATGCATTCTGTCCATCAATAGTTTTTTCAAGGAAATAATTTGACCAACATGACCGCTGCAGCTTTCTCGTCTTTGCTGCACTTTGGACCCTGGTTCCAGGGCTGACCTGGTTCTCGATTTCGGAAGAACTAAAGCAAGGACCTCCTGGAAATAATTTGACAGGGAGGACATTTGCGGGAAGAGCTCTGTAGTCTGTTTGCAAATTACATTTAAATTCCTTGGATGACAACACTCTGTAAATGCGCAGTCTTAAAATCTTTCTATTCCACTCCCTCCTCAGCACATTGGCGCACCAGTGCCTGCTTCTTCTCAGCCATCCGTAGAATGTAAGAGAACATGAGCCTGAGTCACTGTGGACCCGTCTGCTTGCGAAACTCAGCGGAATCGCGCGTAGTTTTCCAGTAGCTCCGCGTAATTCTGCAGAGTTAAACTCCAACCCAGCCTGCTTAAGAATCTGGCATCTTATGGCCATCTTATTGGCTGATGGACATCCCAACCTTCTAATGGCTATCTGTAACCTGCATGGGGCATCTCTTGCATATACTTTGCATATAAAATAACCATTTGTCTGCCAACATTCGTGGCATCTACTGGGCATAGATTGATCGCTCCAGGCACACATTAGCCAACTCTGTCATTTGGTGGCCATTGATGGCATACAACTCAAACATAGGGTGATCATCCTTGGCATTCTGTGGTTATTCCTTCCATATTTTGGGGATCTGTGGCATATGATATTGACTCCTGGGAACCTGAGGCTGAATTGGGCCATGCAAGTTTAAACTGCAAGATTAAACCTGCGGATTTGATGGTGTATATGGAAGTAAGCAGCAGTGTCCGTCCATGGGAGTTTATTTAGCAAAGGTGAGGAGCTACTTTTTGAGAATTATTGCATGTTCCGAAAGTTACCAGCTGGTGTTAGGGGACAACATAAGTTGTTATTCCAAAAGTGAAATGCTAAATTTATAGGTCGAAACAATGCATTTTTAGACAATTACAAGCTTTGGTTTTAGAAAATATTTTTTTTACGTTAGATGATATTTGATGGTAAATTAAGGACCATTTCGGAAAATGGCAGTTTCTGCTCGACTTTGCTTTCTTCTCCTTCCCAGGCCAGGCCGCGACACCAACAAGACATTTGAGTGTAACTGTTGCACCTAAAAAATAAACGGTATATCTCCTAAGGACTCTCACACTCCTCAGGCCTGAGAGTGCGTTCGACTCCTGACGCCTGCGCATCGCGTGGAAATGTGCGAGTTCACCACAGAAATATCGTACATAGGTTTCCCCCCAGAGAAATCCGTTGTAATTCGTGGAAACTTGATCTCCCGTTGGCTGCGTCATTTTGCGTTCCACTCGGATGGTTTGGCAGGTGGGTATTTTTCTTCCATGAATGGAGGCGACCAAGCAAAGTAAGTGAAAGCACCCATTGGCTGAAGTAAGTCGGCCCATGCCTTTCAAGGCCAGTTTGCTTTATGCAATCCAAAGTGTACGTCTGGCTGTATGTTAGTCTTGGAAGATTCTGCAGTCGACTAGGACGCCGGGAGTCGGGACAGGGAGGGTCGTTCTTTCCTCTTCCTACGCACCACCAAACTTCACCATTGCTCGACGCACTACAACCGCCATTTGTTCTCCTGTTATTACGTCTGAAGAATTACGCACAGCTTCTTTTTAGGTTATTTCTGGGTGGGGAAACCGTATTTTCACTCGCGTTGTATGGGAACATTGAGTTCGTGTTATTTAGTTCTCACCATGGTTCCATTTTTACATCGTAGTTCAGAAGCTGAAATGTGTCAAGTTATCATCAAGACTGAGTAGAAATAAATTCAGAAAACCTCCCAAGGGTACAACGAAAATTATATGTCAAATATGGTTATTGCATTTCGGCAGATGCTTTTAGATTTTGAATATTTATATGTTTTATTTTAAAATACAGCTAATGAGTTGTTACAGAATAAGCTGATTACCTTTAAGGCTTGGGGAAACGCACTGGAAATAAATAAGTTTAGCAGCAGCAAAATGGTGGTATGTTTCTGTAAAGGAACGGTAGATACAATATTGTGAATGTATACCAAAGTTACTACACTATATTTTCCTTGGCAGCGTTTTGCTTGTGTGATTTCCTCCAGGTATTATACAGAGGAAATTGAGTGTACAACGATTAGAGCTTCGAGTGCTGTTCCTTCCAAAACTGTGAATACTGGACTTATGGCCCTATCATCAGAATTCGTATTTCCTGATATGTGGTCAATTTTCCACACCTGTCTTCATTCCCTTCCCTCCTACGAAGTCACACAAACAGTTTTATTTATTTATTTATTTAATGATTTATAAAGCGCCTGGTGACCCGGAGGCATCCCCGCGCTAAAGATACAAGTGAAAACCAGAGGTGGGAGGGAGCTTATTTGGGAAAAAGCAAAGTTTTTAATTTCTTACGGAAGATGAGGTGGCTGGGTTCCAGTCGCAGGTAGCGGGGGAGTGAGTTGAACCGATATATTGTCCACTTCCTATAGCATCCCCTGTGAGTGTATTTTGGCTTTGTTATTTATCGAGCTAAGATATCTCTTTTCTCTTTGCCGTGAGGCAATGGTTGGTCAAATCCACAGAAACTTTCCCATAGTCCTCCTCCCAGTCTATTCATTCTTTGCAACTTTGGATAGGGCATGCCCTCTGATCACTGTTTTATATGCTTTCCAAAGCATCACTTCAGATCGTATTGTTACTGCATTGATCATTGGAGTAATTCTCTGTGGCCTCAATCAGGTATTTGACAGTTTCTTGACTTCCCAGCACGTTCTACCCCCTACTCACCTATCTTCAGTCCCACGCCCAGTAGGACCTCTAAGCGGAGTAGTCTGACATGCCACCTACTAGGTACTAAGGTCCTGATTACAAGTTTGACAGTCGTTATGCGATCCGCCACACCAGCGCCCTGCAGGAAGAACACCAAACTCGAAGTCAGACCGCCCACCGGATTACGAGTTTAATCCATTGTAATCCTGCTGCAGCGGTCCCACAGGAGTGCCTCTGTAAGGCTCAAAGGAGAGAGCCTTAGAAAGGCACCGCCGTCGAACCACCGAAGAACATTCCTGTACGAGAAGAAATGAATGTACATTTCTTCCTGTGAAGGACCTGAGGGTGAAGAAATACCTGCATGTACCCCCATCGACTGAGGCAACAAGTGGCCCTATAAGGGCTCCCTGAGTTGCTCCACCGCCACCTTTTCCATGGCAGGCTCACCGCCGTGGATAGGGTGGCAGTGAGGCATCTCGTAATATGCTCTGTGGTGCCACAGTGGCATAGCCAGCATATTACTGCCTCAGACCGCTGCCCTACTGCCAGTGGATCAGGGATCCCCAGCTGTTGCATCGGTCCAGTGGTGGTCCATCTGCCGAACTCATAATATGGCAGGTGGACCGCCAGTCTGGTGGTCCACAGACCACCACCACGACTACGGCGGTCCGATGGACCACCATTGTAGTAATTTGGCCCTTAGTCTTCCCCCTCCATGGCCAACCCTGTAGTTGTTGCTGTTGTACATAAAACCACCCAAGAATGCCTCACCATACTCATACTTCACAGCACACACAAATGTACATACACACACACTTACAGATCCAGTGCTATTTCCTATTTTAAATCAAATGTATCTCTTCCACACTTAATGGAATAAATGAGTGTGGTGACGCACTTGCGTCAGCGCACTAGTGTTCCGCTAGGCGGAACAGGAAACACGTCACGCGTAGGCGGAAGGCGGCCACTTGTAACCATTGGCGCCGACCGCTTCACGGAGAGCAGAAGTGTGTACCCGGCGCTCCGTCCTAAAAATAAAGAATCACTTGCAAAGTAATGAGCGTCACTCTTAATTTACAGATTCTATAATGGCGACGAGGCTATGGAATTGACACAGAACCCCAGATCGGAAAACGCTGATCCCATCGGCGGACTCGATTTCCACGTGCTGAGCAGCAGGACGGAGCGTGGCAGAGGCCTACACCTGGCTCCACACGGCGCACACCCCTTTCGAAGAACGCAGGACTGCACAACGGCGGAGGTAGGCCTGCAGACACACGGGGCACCAGGCACCACGGAGGCTCGGAAGGGCGAGCGAGCGTAGCGACTGTGCCCGCGCCAACAGAGGCGAACCAAGGGGCAGTGGGGAGCACCACCCCAAGGAGAGCAGGACCCGCCGAGCAAGCTGGCGGAACAGAGTGAGGGCAGGGGAGAGTCTTCGAACACTCGCCCTGAAGAGTCTGTAGGAGTGCAGACGGGAGCAGGGGCTGGGGCGCAACCACCACTCACCCCTTCCAACGCACAACTACGAGTAGACAGCGAGAGTGACCCAGAAGAAGGGGACCCCACCAAGCTCAACGCTCCGGGCAGCCCCCAAGGGAAGACGGTCTCTGTTCAACCCTCCAGGAACAGAGAAGGCAGAATGGCAGTGCACTCGTCGTCCCTCACGCAACTGGTGCCATTCCTGACCAACCCAGGGGAACCGGAGAGGCAATGGGAGGACTGGAAGAGGTACTTCCTCAACTACCTCGACGCTTTAGAGGAGGAGGCAGGCGCTCCATACTCAAGCAAACGCAGAAAGAAGATCTTGCTACACAACCTGGGCCCGGAGGGAATAAGAATCTACGACACCATTGTGAAAGCAGAAAGAGACGCAGCTGACAACGATGTTTTCAGCCACACCATTGCCGACTTGGACGCCCACTTCCGGCCCGTGGTTTGTGTCGCGATTGACCGCTACAATTTCTTCCAAAGGAAACAGAAGAGTAGCGAAACAGTAGATGAATATGTGGTTGCCCTACAGAAGCTCGCCATCTCATGCAAATTCGGCGCTCTACACGACGAGCTCATCCGGGACCAAATCATCATGCATACGTCGAGCTCCCATGTCCAAGACAAACTGTGGGTAAACGGAGATGCCTCACTCAAAGAGATTTGGGCCATGGTCAAGAAGGCCGAACTATCAAAACGCTGTGCCCAAGCAGCCAAAAAGGACTCAGGAGGTACGCAGTCGGTATGCCAAATATCGACGCAACAGAAAGGGGACCGCCCGAGGCAGAAGGAGCCACAGAAAAAACCGGAGGGCAGGAAGCAGAAGTCCACGTATTCCACCGACCAGAGGGGAGCTAAGGGAGGACGTCCGAGCTGCTACAGATGTGGAAGTGTCAACCATCTAGGGAATGATAAAGCGTGCCCGGCGTTCCGAGCTAAGTGCTCGTTTTGCGGAATATTTGGCCATTACGAGAAGGTATGCCGCCGGAAACCAAAAGGAGCCACAGTGAAATTCGTTGACCGAGAACAGCAAGACGACACCAATGACTCTGAGGGTACTGATGACCAGGAGGAAATACTGTATATTGACGTCCAAGTGTTGGAGATGGATGACTCAGGCAACGACAAGCCCCGGTTGGACATGCACATCGGTGGTATACCGTTAGAAATGATAGCGGACAGCGGAGCCCCCATCTCGATCATCCAAAGGAAGGTATGGGAAGACAAATTTGCATCCACACATGGTGAGAAACTGCGTCCCATGGACTTGCGTCCAGTCACGTACACTGGGCAGAGGATCCCAATGTTGGGGTATTGTCCCCTGTCATTCGAGTTCAGAGACCGCCAGGCGATATGCAAACTGTACGTAGCAGAGAAAGGCCCCTCAGTCCTGAGCTGGAGAGATCAGGGAGCCTTAGGGATCCAGTTGAACCCAGGGGGCATCGAGAAAATCCTGCTTATGGACATGGAGAAAAGAGACGATGTGGAGTCATGGAGAAGAGCGTACCCAAGAGTGTTTAATGGCCAAATTGGGGAGCTGGCGAAATACAAACACTTGATCAGACTGAAGGAAGGTGCTAAGCCAGTGATGCACAAAGTAAGGAACATCCCGTTCAGAAGTAGGGAGGCGGTACAGCAAGAATTGGACAGGCTCGAGAAGGAAGGGGTAATCAGGGCCATAGAAAGTGCAGAGTGGCTTTCCCCCTTGGTGGTAGCTCAAAAACCCAACGGCAAGGTCAGATTATGCGTGGACCTGAGAGAGTTGAACAAAAACATACTCGTTGACAAATTCCCCCTGCCACGCATAAACGAGATGTTGTCCAAGACCAAAAACATCAAGTGGTTTTCGACAGTGGACCTGTCCTCGGCATACCATCAAGTCAAACTACACCCATCCTGCACACACCTCACCTCCTTCATCACGCCATTTGGCTGCTAAGAATTCCTAAGGATGCCATTCGGCCTAGCTTCAGCGGCGGCAGTCTTTCAAAAGATGATGCATAAATTGTTGAGAGGAGTGGTCGACGTCCAATTCTTTCAGGATGACATTTTGGTAATGGGGAAGTCCATGCACGACCACAATGAGAAGCTCCACAAGGTGTTCAAGATCCTACAGGACAACGGTCTGACAGCGGAATGGTCAAAATGCAGATTGGGAGTGAAATCTGTCACCTACTTAGGCCACGAAATAGGTGAAGAAGGAATCCGACCCAAAGCCACCAACATGAAGGCCATTCAAGACGCACCCACCCCGAGCAAAAAGGAGGACGTTCGGTCATTCTTAGGAATGGCCGAATACTACAGCAAGTTTGTGCCACAATTCGCCTCAAAAACGCACCACCTACGACAGCTGCTCAAGGAGAGGAATGGATTCCAGTGGGGTCAAGCGGAACAAGGAGAATTCGAAAATTTAAAGAAAGAAATGAGCACCGCCATCCCGCTTAAAGGCTTCGATCCCCAGGCAGAGACAATCCTCACGACAGATGCGAGTGACCGAGGACTGGGAGCAGTCCTAATGCAGCGCTCTGAAAATGGAGACTTGCACACAGTCAGCTTCGCATCCAGGTCTCTGGCCCCCAACGAAGAGAAGTTCAGCGTGGTGGAAAGGAGATGCTGGCAGTGGTATGGGCCATGGAGAGATTCCGCCAGTACCTGTGGGGAGCGAGATTCCTAGTAAAAACGGATCACAAACCCTTAGTCCGTGTGTTGACATCAAGCGGCCATGCGCATGCCACACCAAGGATCGCAAAGATGACCCTGCGCCTATTAGACTTTCTCTACGACGTGGAACACATTCCCGGGCCTCAAAACAAGGTGGCGGACTTTCTCAGCAGGGCAGCTGCCATGGAAGCGAGGAGTGACCAGGAAGATCAAGAATGGGCAGGCTATGTGGTCGCCACGATCCAGGAGACAGAGAAGGCAATAAGTAGACAAGAGTGGGAGGAGGCGTACAAAGAGGATGATGATCTGGAAGCTATCAAGGGGTATGTGGTCCACGGGTGGCCGGAAAAGAGGCACCTAAGAGAAGAACTCCGAAGATACTGGGAGGTCAGGGAGGAACTATCTCTGGCAGAAGACTCCATCTTCCTGTTGAGAGGAGATAAGGTGATACCACCCAAAGGAGTACTGGAACACCTGATGGGATTACTACATGAAGGACACCAGGGCATCACCAAAACCAAAGCCCTCGCCAGACAGGCTTACTGGTGGCCAGCTGTCGATATGCAAATAGAAAGGCACGTGAGACAGTGCGAATCTTGTGCGAAGGCAGACAAGTCCCAAAACCTGATCAGACCACCCCTTGGGAAGTTCCCCATACCGGATGGCCCGTGGGAAGTGCTGTCAGTGGACATCTTGGGACCAGTCCTAAACAAAACAGGGACTCAGAAATATGTGGTGGCGCTGGTGGACAAATTCTCCAAATGGCCGGAAATCGAAGTGAGGGAAACCATGGACGCAGAGGCGGTGGTGAACTTCTTACAATCCACATTCCTAAGAGAGGGCATTCCCAAGATCATCGTTAGTGATAACGGCCCTCAGTTCACCTCGACAAGATGGACAAACTTCACCGAAAGGAATGGGATTGAAGTAAAGCACCCACCTATTTACCACCATCCAAGCAGCCATCAACGATGGGCTGGATTGGGAGAAGGAACTGGAGAAGATGGTATGGGCATACAGGATCACCCCGGGCACCACCGGGTACAGCCCGTTCAAAATTTTGCGAGGGAGAGAAGCGTTCACCAAGGACAATCAGGCGTGGAGGAAGTTGGTGATACAGAGTAGATGGTCTCCGGCAATAGTGAAAAGAAACCTAGAAAGAGCACAGGAGATCTATACTACTCACTTCAACAAGAACCACAAAGTAAAGGAGGCAGAGCTGGACAAAGGGGACTGGGTTAGAGTCAAACTGGCAGTCCATAAGAAGAAGGGTGAGAGCAAGTTTTCGCCGCCATTACAAGTCTTGGAACCGTATGACCGATCAGCCTTGCTAAGTGACGGAAAAGTATGGTCGCAGGACAGGATGGCCAAGTGCAGCAGGATGATCAAAGAGGAATGTGATGTGGAAGATGGTCTAGAGAATGTCGGAAGAGGCGGAGAAGATGAAAGTAACAGAGGAAGGTACGAGGATATGGAAGAAGGACAGCAGGAAGTAGCCGAGGAGGAAAACGGAGCAGGAGAGCAAGAAGAGCAGAGGAGCGGAAGGAACGGAGAGATGGACAAGGACATGAAAGACAAGAGTGGTACGCAAGTTAAGGAGAGCATGGAACAGGAGTGCAGAGAGGGAACGATGAAGGTGAGAACCAGAAGGGGAAGAGAAGTGAGGACACCAGAGAGATTCAAGGACTTTAACATGGACTGGAAGTAAGAACTTTTATTGTTGATTTACGATGTGTAAAGGGGGGAGATATGTGGTGACGCACTTGCGTCAGCGCACTAGTGTTCCGCTAGGCGGAACAGGAAACACGTCACGCGTAGGCGGAAGGCGGCCACTTGTAACCATTGGCGCCGACCGCTTCACGGAGAGCAGAAGTGTGTACCCGGCGCTCCGTCCTAAAAATAAAGAATCACTTGCAAAGTAATGAGCGTCACTCTTAATTTACAGATTCTATAATGAGGTTAGAGCTCACTAAATTAAAAACCTTTTAAAAACAATTGTGTGTTACCTTGACCAGTAAATACAAAATAATACTTTTCATTGATACTGAATAAGTAAAGTACACAGCTTGTATTTTTTTGAAGGTCATAGTTTTGCGTATTAAGAGTGAGGGATTACAAAAAATGTTAACTTAAAAAAAATAAAAACAACACATTTTATTTACGCATTGTCAGCATGCTAAAGATTCCTAATGAGAGGCATATATGCATCTCAATAGCAGCCTTGTGCAAATCACGTTCATATCTTTCTTCCTGGCAAAAAAGCAACTAATTTCTGATAAAGGTATTTCCTTGGATGAGACATTTTTGCTATTGATAAACTCTTGGAAAAAATGCTGAACATTGTCAAACATACACCCTCAGTTACAGATCTGAGTTTAATCCATTGTTATGTTGCTCGCCACGTCATTCCAATTTAGACCCAGCCATATGCAAATCAGTCTTGATCCTGCTCCCCATGGGAATAGTCCAGCCTGAACTGCCAGGCTAGGTCCTACCTGGACTGGAAAACAAGCATCCTGGGACCGGTTTTGGGGTATTAGCCCTCATCAGCCAGGCCAGCTTGAAGCCAGTGGCGTAGTGAGCACGGGTCCCACGTCTGGGTATTTCCGTCCCACTTATGGGTGAACATGCAACACAAAAAGATGATGGACCGAATGCTGAACATTGTCAAACACTAATCCCCTGTCACAGATTTAGGTTTAATTCATATTTATTTTCTTGGCCACGCCATTCCAGTTTTGGCTAGACTGTTCCCATGAGGAACAGAGTCAAGACTGATTTACAAATGGGTGGGTCCAAACTGGGGTGGCATAGCGAGCACAAGAACAATGCATTAAACCCAGATCTGTGATTGGGGGTGAGTGGTTGAAAAGTTTGAGATCTCCGTCCATCATCTTATTGTGTTTTCTGTGTTTGCCCCAAGTGGCCAAGGATATTCCCAGATGTGGGTCCCTTGTTCACTATGCCATTGGATTCAAGCTAGCCTGGCTGATGAAGGGTGAAACCCCGGAATCGGTCCCAGGATGCTTGTTTACGGTTCAGGCAGGACCTAGGCTGGCAGTTTGGTCTGGACTGTTCCCATGAGGAACAGAGTCAAGACTGATTTGCATATTGCTGGGTCCAAACTTGGGGGGGCATAGTGAGCAAACGAACAATGGATTAAACCTAGATCTGTGACTGGGGGTGAGTGGTTGAAAAGTTTCATCACTCCGTCCATCATCTTGTTGTGTTTGCTGTCTTCACCCTAAATCTCCAAGGGTATGTGCAGATATAGGTCCCTTGCTCGCTGTGCCACTGGATTCAAGCTAGCCTGCCTGATGAGGGGTGAAACGCCGAACCCTGTCCCAGGATGCTTGTTTGAGCTCCAGGACAGACCTGGGCTGGCAGTTCGGGCTGGATTGTTCCCATGAGGAGCAGGGTCAAGACTGATTTAGATATGGCTGGGTCCAAACTGGGGTGGAATAGTGAGCAAAAGATCCATGGATTAAACCCAGATCTGTAACTGGGGGCGAGTGATTAAAAAGTTTCAGCACTCTGTCCATCATCTTGTTGTGTTTGATGTAGTTGCCTTAAGTGGCCAAGGGTATGCCTACACAAGGGTCATTTGTTGCTGTGCCACTAGATTTAAGCTAGCCTGGCTGATGAGGGATGAAAACCTAGAAACCGGTCTCAGGATACTTGCTTCCCATTCAGGGAGGATCTGGCCTGGCAGTTTGGGCTGGCCTGTCACACGAGGAGCAGGGTCAAGACTGATTTGCATATGGCTGGGCCTAAACTGGGGTGGCATAGTGAGAAAAAGAACAATGGATTTAACCCAGATCCGTGACTGGGGATGAGTGGTTGAAAAGTTTCAGCACTCCGTCCATCATCATGTGTTTGCATAGTACCTTGAGGGACATAAAGGTTGCAAGCTCTGCGTTGTGTTGGTTCTACACCTGGAGCTGAGAACTTAGCTTGCCCCTGCCCATGACTAAATTGAAATCACCAATAAATATTAGAGTAGAAGTAGGACACCCAGTCTGTCCAATACCACTCTTTGCAATCTAGGGAGAGATATACTCTCACAATCACTATCTGCTCACGATTTCATGAGCCTGATACTGCTGCACAACAGCCTGCATGTTGAGTCAGTGTTTCTCTAGCACAAGCAGGGCTGACTTCTTCATACGTACTCCAATGACTCTACGTGGCCCCATGGTGACCCAAGTATGAGCCAGCTGCACACATTTTCGCCAAGGTAAAAATTGGCATCCTGTAATATCTGATTCTCTAGCACAAACAGGGCTGACTTCTTCATACGTACTGTAATGACTCTACGTGGCCCCATGGTGACCCAAGTATGAGCCAGCTGCACACATTTTCGCCAAGGTAAAAATTGGCATCCTGTAATATCTGATTCTGGTCACGTCTCTGTTCAGAGACTTGGCTAGATGAAAGTTGGAGTGAGAACTTTGTGGAACTAGGTTCCATCTTGGAGTGTTTACTTTAGACCTATTGTCCGTTGGTATGGGGTGCTTGGCCTCGGGCTTCCATGACTCCTTGTCCATGAACAGAGAACTCACAATACAACAGATTGGCATCTGGCTTCGTTTGTTGCCACAACAAAGTCATTACTGGTCAAGTGTGTCTCTTGGAGTAGTATTTAACCTTGCATATGTCTATGCAGCATTTGTACCACAACTCCTTTCTTTATCTTAACTCTCCAGGACTTTCACGTTCCACATAAGAAGCCGCAGGATCACTTGCATTTTTGTCATCATCCCAAACATTTTGTCATGCCTAAAGGGAAACAGTGTACTGCAACGCAAAGAGAAATAGTAAAAAAAATAAACATTAACAACCCTCCCACCCCTCTTAACAACCTCAACCTTACACTTAAGTCCTTTGATCCCAAACTGTACTTAACCCCAATGCATAAAGTGCCTGTCTCCGCAACATAATTGAATTTATAAACTGGAAATACCAAACTCAGCATTGGGCAGACAGAAAAAGCAGCTAATTCCTTGGTATCTTTAATTGTATCTTCTAGTATTTACTACCACAGCAGCTTCAGTATCTATCCAATGCTCATGTTCAATGTCACTTTGTGTCCTCTTGATGTGAGAAGAAGATGTGGTGCCGATTGATGTTAAGGTTATTAAAGGTGAGTGCAGATCAATGTTAAGGGTATCATAGGTGAGTACCAACTTAACTATCATACCTCTCTTGAGCATCTATAGGTTTCAGTCATTCTCCCAAGACTCCTTGCAGGATATATCTAGGCTAGTTTAGGTTAAGAAAAAGATATTTAGTCAATAAGGTATATGTGAGTATCTGCTTGCCTGTAGCAGCACACTTCACGACGACGTTTATGACCTCACCCTTTTTCATTTATCTTGGCACTTGGGTTTAGAAAGGAATGGATGGTATTACTTTCTCAGCCAATCACAGGGTAAGTTTACTTGAGCCTTCACTAGAAGGATAGAACTAAAATGAGACTAAGGGCCTGAATGAGATCTTTGTGGATGGAATATTCTGTCAAAAACGTGGTGTATATCCCGTATGCCGTATTACAAGTTGTTACCTACGCCGATGACACGCAGCTGGTTGTGTCTTTGGTGAGGAACGATGCTTTAAATCAGGGGATCAATAATCTGACCCCGTGTCTCACCAAGGTTCTGGAATGGATGACCTCCTCCTTTTTGAAGCTAAATGGGGCCAAAACGGACATTATGCTTCTGGGTTACAAAGCCCCAATTAACCTGGATCCTTGGTGGCCTTACTGCCTAGGACCCCCCCCCCCAGCACCTAAGACCCAAATAAAAAGCCTGGGGATCTGGCTAGATTCCTCCCTTGGATTTCATTACCAGGCTAAGAAGGTAGCCGCAACCTGCTATGGACTGTTGAGAGTCTTAAAAAAAGTGTTAGACCTCCTGCCATTCGAAGCTAGACGATTGCTGGTCCAGTCGCTGATTTTGTCGCGGCTGGATTATGCAAATGCCGTCTATATGGGGGCTCCAGTCGGCACCATAAAAATGTTGCAATCTGTACAGAATTGTGCTGCTCGGCTGCTCATGAAAGTCCCCAAAAGATGCTCAGCGAAAGCCGCACTTCAATCCCTCCATTGGCTACCCATCAAGGGAAGGATTATATTCAAAATCCTGTGCCTGGCGCATAAGTCCATCCATAGTGCTGGCCCGCCCATTCTTGATCCCCTCTTTCGTCGCCATCAATCAG
Organism: Lissotriton vulgaris; assembly: GCF_964263255.1. Lineage (NCBI taxonomy): Eukaryota > Metazoa > Chordata > Amphibia > Caudata > Salamandridae > Lissotriton > Lissotriton vulgaris. The sequence continues at coordinate 1,522,999,864 of NC_141689.1, forward strand.
TGAGATCTTTGAGATCCAACCAGCGGAACTTGCTGGTAGTCCCCAGGACGAAGCTGACTCGGATGGGTGGCCGTCGGCTTTCAGTGCACGCAGCTAAAGAATGGAACATACTCCCAGATGACATCAGGCACAAGACTAACCACCTTGCTTTCAGGAAGCGTTTAAAGACACACTTGTTCCAATAGTGTCTTCCATGTCCTCTGGTCTTACAGCGCTGGGATGCTCAAGAGTAGCCATGCGCTATAGAAGAGGGTATTCATTCATTCATTCATTCACAAGTGCCGTAGGATATAATGAAATAAAATGAAAAGATAATTTTTAAGCGCAATAGCTACCCTTAGGCGTCCTAGCGCTGCGGACCACACGTGCAGGGGTACAGATAGGAACTATACAGGTTTATTGAAGAGCAAAGTTTTCAGAAGCTTACGGAATGGGAGCAGATTGGGCTCTGACCACAGGTGAAGGGGGAGGGAGTTCCAGAGTTTGGCCGAGTTATAAGCAAAGGAGCAGCAACTACATCTAGATCTTTTTATTCTGGGTACTGCGGCAAGGAGGGAAGATGCTGATCTAAGCTGTCTGTTCGGGTGGTAAGGGATGATCAGCGATTGGTTGATAGCATGATGTGGTAAGAGGGCTTCACTCTATCATCCAGAGTCCAATGGAGTTGTTGAACGCTTTATTAAGGTTTTAAAGGAAAGTCTGCAGTTGTCTTTAAGTTCAGGGTCTAACTGGATGGAAGGTCTGAGTTAGAAATGGAGACTACCTTGTTGTGAAGCTAGTCCTGGTTGGGTGATTGAGAAAAGATTAAAATTGGATAAGAATGTTTGTGTTCCTACAGGTTGGGAAGACAAAGAAGACAAAAAAAATGAAATCAAAAGAAATTTACGACATAAGAAAGGCTGTCAAGGAAACTAAGCTTGAAATAGGTGATTGGGTGAGGACCAAATCCCCAAGAAAAGGAGCTAAATGTTCAAAGTTTGGTATGCCGTGTCAAGTAAAGAAATTATTTAAAAATGCTGTTAAAACTGATGACAATAGTATTTGGAACCTGAACAGAGTTTCAAAATGTTTGTATGAGCTTGAAAATGCTTCTATGTCTTCAAGTGTCAAACCAGCTTTCGATCCTGTTTCACTGAAGACTAAAAGCAATGGGTCTGGTACCATGGTGGGTAGGCCTAAACGTGAAAAATGTAAACCCATTCGTTTTAACCCCTTCGCTGCTCATGACTACACTGGTCATGTGCTCATGACGAGCTCACAATGGGAAATCAGGAAATGGAGCGCCGCGGGGGAAAACCTCTAGCAGCCAAGATGTTAAAGATTATGTTTAAAATGTTTGTATTTTTATCTTTTTTTTTTTGTTTTGTTTTGTTTTGGTATTTTTGTTGGGTTTTTTTTGTTTACTATAGGTAAGGAGGTGATGTGGTATCCTAGGTTGTATAACCAGCTCCTCGTGTGGTTCTGTAACCTAGGAGATTGTAGCTGTTGTGACAGATTGATTCAAGACTGCGTTCCTGCTGGTTGCTCTGTGGAGCTTTCCTGTGGATGAAGACTTTATATTTGGAAACTTAAAATAAACTCTTACTGTTCCTGTACCATCGCCTCCTACTTTGTTATTACACAGGACCTGTATTCCAGAAGGCCCTGTGGGCAATGCAGAGGGCCTTAAATTCAACTCTCTCCCGAACTGGGAGCCAATGAAGTTTCTTCAAACCGGGATTGATTGGGAGTCGACGGGGGATCTGAAGGAGTGTTCGGGCTGCGCAATTGTGCATGACCTGAAGCTTGCGCAAAGTGGACTGAGGGGCCCCTAGGTAGAGGGCATTCCCGAAATCCAGGCATGACAGAATGAAACCCTGGACCATGATCTGTCTCGCCTGTAATGGAAGTAGGGAAAAAAATTCTAAAGTAGCCTCAGTAAACCATAGCAGTGGGCCATGAGTTTAGCTGCCTGGTGGTTAAAGTTGAGGGATTTATCCAGCCAGATGTCCAAGCTTTTGATTGTGTACTTTGGCACTGGAGCAGGGCTGAGGCAGGTGGGCCACAGTGAGTTCATGATGAGCTTGGGGATGTTAGCTAAGAGCATGAGTGTGTCATCCATTTGACCACCTCCTCCAGGCATCCCTCAGGTTGTTCTGGGCAGTGTTGAGCTGGTTAAGGGCCACCACTAGCTGAGTGTCGTCGGCATAAATGATGATTTTTATTCTGAAGGGACGGACAATCTCAACTAGGGGGCTCATATATATGTTAAAAAGTGTGAGGCTCAGGGAAGAGCCCTGAGGCACACCGCAGCTGAGTGGCTTGCTGGGGGAGGTGAATTCGCCCTCAAAGACCTGGAAAGAGCGGTCCGCCAGGAAGGATTTAAACCAGGTGATGGCGCTTCCTGAGACCCTTAAGTTGGCAAGTCGGTGTTTTAATGAACTTGCAATAGGGCGGACGGGATATCCATCATGTTTGTGACAGAGTATCCCATCCGCCAAGTTCTAAACCAGGCCCTAAGTGCCTACACATGGACTTGGATGCATGGAAAACAACAGCACAATATACATCCACAAAACTCTTAATGTAGTGCCTCCCTCATCAACAATAACCAACTTTGTACACTTCAACACACCTAGTGGAGATGCTAACTTATGCAATAGTTAACCAGCATCTGTTTATGGCAGGGTTCTTCAATCTGTGGGGCGCGCCCCCCTGGGGGGGCTCGGCGCCATCCCAGGGGGGGCGCGGGCTCCACTTCGATCTTCCCTTTGTGCCCGTTTCTTTGTCTGGGTGATTCTCCCAGGAGGGGGTCAATTCACGGAGTCGACACCTTCGGCTGCGTGCTAGGCAGGGGTCTCCTCTGCTAAAAACGAAAGCAAACAAACAGACACGCTTTCAGTTTTAGCAGAGGAGACCCCTTGCCTCCCACTGCAGCTGAAGCTGTCAGCTCTGTGAATTAACCCCCTCCTGGGAGAGTTAGCTCTTCCCAGAAGGGAGAGAAGGTTTTGCAGAGGTTTTGAGGCACGGGCGGGGTGGGCTCTGGTCCAGGGCCCCAGCCTTTCAAGGGGGGTGGGAGTGAGGGGGAATTGGGGGGGCGGGAGTCCTTCAGTTATTTTGGGAAGGGAGGGAGAGGTTGCAATCCGGGTTTGGCCATAAATCGGGACAGTGGGCTCTGGTCTGCGGTCCTCAACTCATGAGGATCTTTGTGTGGGCACCCAGTGTTCAGGGATGTTGGTCTGCAGATTCGAATTTGAATCATAAAAGGTGTGAGGGTGGAGTGGTGGATGTATGGGTGGGGGGTGGATGGATGAGTGAGGGGATGGATGGTGAGTGAAGGGGTGAATGGATGGTGGGAGAGAGGATGGATGCATGAGTGGAGGGATGGATGGGAGTGGATGATGTGTGTATTGGAAGGGTAGATGGATGGGTGGAGGGGTGGATGGATCAGTGAAATGGTGGATGGATCGATGGGGGGTGGATGGTGGACGAGTCGGTGGGTGGATGGATGAGAGAGGTGATGGATGGATGTATTGATGGGTAAAGGGATGAATGAATGAATGGATGGATGGATGAGTGAAGGGGTGGATGTGGGGATGGATGGGTGATTGAGGAGGGTGGATGGACGGGGGGATGGATGGAGGAGTGAAGGGGTAGATGAGTGGTCAATGGATGGATTCATTAGTGGATGAGTGGATGGATGAGTGGGTGGATGGGTGAAGGGTGGATGGAGGGATGGGTGGCTGGGTGAGGGGGGAATGGAGAGAGAGGGGGAGGATGGATGGATGGATGAGTGATGACATGGATGAATGATTGGCAGAGTGGATGGGCAGGTGTGTGCATGGATGGGTGAGGAGAGGAGCATGGAGATGGATGGGTCAGAGAGTGCATGCATGAGTGGGGGGGAGGGTGGAGAGCGGGATGGATGGGTGGATGGATGAGTGGGGGTTGAGTGGGTGGACGGATGAGTGACTGGGTGGATGGATGAGTGGGTGGGGGGATGGCTGGATGGGTGAGAGGGTGGGTGGTTGGATGGATGAGTGGATGGATGGATGGGTGGAGGAGTGGATGGATGGGTGGAAGAGTGGATGGATGAGTGGAGGAGTGGATGGATGAGTGGGAGGATAGCTTGGGTGAATGGTTGGATGGACGAGTGGGTGGATGGATGGGTGGAAGAGTGGATGGATTGGTGAGGGGATAGATTGGGTGAAGGGATGGATGGATGATGGATGGATGGGTGAGGGGGTGGATGGAGGGATGAAGAGGTGAGATGATGGATGGAGGGATGGAAGGTGGATGGGTTTGCAAGTGGTTGAAGGGGTTTGTATGTGGATGGGGCTCAGATGGAGGGACGGAATGAATGGTGGGGTAGTTGGTGGATGACAAGGTGTACATGATGGATGGAGAGGGTTGTGATGACTTCCTTTGCTTTCTTGGTGCCATGAGAGCTGTGGTTCAGAGTGGAAGGTATTTGAATTGTTTGGCTGCTCCCTTGCCTATGTGTTACTGTTCTGTATTCTATGTGTGCTCATGTGTGGGATCTATGCATCATGCGTGTGACATTTTGCGTGACGTCCAGCTGCTACTTGAATGCGGGGCCCCCATGGGCAAGGTCGGGTTCCATGTTCTGGGTTCCGCTTGGTGAAGCACCCATGGTGTGTTTCCTACAGTGGGTTCATCACTGCGGTCCTCCCTTTGGTTCACTTGTGCATGGTGCTTTACATCCTACAATGTATTTGTTTATTTGTTGGGGAGTTTGTGAGATTGGGTTTTCAGCACTTGCGGTGTTGAAGACTAGGTACCGTTTAGAACTGGATGTGGAGCACAGCCTGAGGATGGCAGTGGCAGGGTTTCACCCACAGATTGAGAGTCTAGGTGTGGCTGGGCACCGGCACACCCGTCACATTCATGTTGGTGGTGTTGTTGTTGATCTGTGTCCTGTGTAAGGCAGGGCATCCTAGTGGGGAGAATTTGCGCACATTTTGTCTTGGAGGATTGTGTTTTGAGCTGTCTGGTACGCCTCTGTCGTTTCGTCACACCCACTCACAGGCCTGTAGTTTGCTAGGCACTCTTGTTGTGTTGAGCATTGTTTGCCGGATATGGCCCGTGGTGTGCGCGTGGCAGTCGATCATGTGGTGTGCCGGATTCCCGAGGTTTCTGTTGGGTGGTGGGGGGGCCCAACATCTGGGGGAATTCAGCTGGGGGGGCTCAACCTGGAAAAGTTTGAAGACCTCTGGTTTATGGGCATAACATAAAGAAAATATAATTCAACAGATAGCCAACATGCATAGGTTAGAGTAAAAACATGAATAACATATATTTCAATGCTACTGTGCATCAGCCTACTTAAATGAGTATAAATAAATAGCTTCCGTAAAATATTCCTTTTTCTAAATTAATTACTCACTAACTCAAATCTTAGATGCATTAATATATAAATAACTCAGTTCAGACAAACAAATATATAGTTTTGATTCAGTCTTATGTTGTATTACTGAAGAACAATATATATTTTCTGGTGCAGGCCTGTCTCATACCTGTGTGATGATTCTTGTAAATGTAAATGTATTGGCATTTATATAGCGCACTACTTACCCGTAGGGTCCCAAGGCGCTTCGACCGCAGCGAAACCCTTCCTGGCTTCCCTGAGAGATGGTCCCTTAATGGGTATCTCCAGGGTGAGACCAGGCATCCCCGGCAGTCTGGTGGGGCCGTTAGTGAAGATGAGGCAAGCTAATGCCCAGAGTTGCCGAGTGTGATCGCTGATCAGAGTGGGCACCGAGGCGAGAGAATTATCGAGTCCGCTGACCCTGGTCCAGAAACCTGCCGGGCCGGGAATCGAACCCTGGTCCCGGGCCGTCCTCTGCTCTCGGGTCTGCCGCCTCTAACCAGTGAGCCACACTACTTCACTACTTTCACTTGTGTTGAAGATGCAAGCTTTAATGGCAATCAGTGTAATGTGTCTTTCAGTCAAAATGTATGTATAAATAGTTTCTTTGTTTAGTTAAAAAAAATGGCACTGGTATATGTTCTGTTCTGTGTTGACTTTTAGATTTCACCTATAACTTCTTGGAACACATGAAAAATAATGCCTTTGAGACATTATATACACACTGTCAGTGCCTAAATAAAACACAGCTTCATTGAGTACTCACTTGGCATATTTATAAAAAAAGATCTATCATGTTTCTATCACGCCTTCTACAGAGTTTAGGAAAAATAACCTTTAGGCTTATGTTCCAATCGCTAGAGCTCCTGCTGGAGTCTAAATTGAAGAGGTCAAAGCTCTGATTGGATTTTTTGAAGTCTTGGAGTCATCTTGAGCAATGTTTATTTCCCAGGGCTTATTGCAGTGGTTGGGTTTCTCATTTTCTCACTCACCTTAACACTGAAATTGTTAAATAAACATTTTGAGAGATGTCCTGAGTTATGAGGGCTGTCTGGCTCATGGGCCTGCGATCCACGCGCTCACTGAATCAAATCACACTATTGCACTAATCCGGAACTGATGCAGAGCGGCCATGTTCCGGGGGAAGAGGGGCAGAAGGGGTTGTGCTATGCTCAGACAGTTTACCTGGGTGCATGGTGGCACAGTATAGCTGCGATATTTGAACATGTGTGCTGGATGGACCTCTTTGGAATTTAAAGTTATACTCAAATTGATGCTACTTCTACATTGACGTTATTCTGACTTTGTATTTAAATGTATGTACGTTTAATGTATGGATATTCTTGAATTAACATTTATTTCCCTAAGGACAAACTTTATTTCTGCCTGCATACTATTTGAAATCTCATGAAAAAGGTTAGCAGGGGGTGTTTGTATAGAATTTGTACATATATATTTTTGTAGGCAATTTTATTATACTAGACCCCTGTAACCAACATCCGTTGTAAAATCAAAACATGCCACGTTTTTGCAATTTTTGGGAAGAGGTGAACAAAAATGCATAAACCTTGGGTACAATTTAATTACCAACTGGATATGGAAAAATAACTCACTGTTTTCTTGGCATTTTTATTCGACCTAGTGTGAAAAATTATTAAAAAACATGCTAAGAATTGTGACTATCTTAAAAACACTCCCCATGCGAAATCATATTTATGATAGTGATATAACCATAAGAGATATCGTCAGATTTCTTCATCTGTGAACATCATTATTTGAATTCTGATTTTTATTTAAATACAGTCTTTCAAAATAAGAATGCCTTTCAATGTGCAACATTCGCGTACCTTATCTTTTTAATCAAAGGCTAGGCAGCAATCAAGTGAATTCTGAAAAGAACTACAACCAGAAGCAAATCGCTTTTTGATTTGTTTGAAGAATGGACCAATGCAAAAATATTGACTGATGAAAGAAAACTACGCAGCTTTGTAAGACTCTAGCTTTTATAAACAAGCATTGGTAAAACCCAATATTTCCCAGCTCACTGCGCTTACACAGGTTTTCCCGTCTGCTATCACAAAGGCACATCCCTAGCTCTGTTCTCGAACAGGCACACACCGACCACAAATTCATGAAGGCACAACCATCACTTGGCTATGACACACAAGCACATCTTTCACCCTATAGTCAGTCCAATGCTTACTTTTTGAAAGCATAAGCGCTGCTGCCCAAAGCTCTGCTCAGAAGCTCGTGGCCGATGCAAATACATGTTGGTGTGCCAAATACCAAGGCTGTGCAGTCCTAAACCCAACTCATCCCTCTTTCTCTTATTCTCGCAGGTTTCTGCTTTCTCCCTATATGACTATTTTTCAGTCTTTCTCTTGCTCCGCCTTTCCTCTTTGTCTGCTTTTCCTTCTCCTGCTCTCCATAAATGTCTGATGCAGAAAAATAAGTGCCGGCCCCCAGACATAAATACCAGTGGGCACCCCCCCCCCCCCACTCAAATTAAGCACTGAGTAAGACAGATGATCTCCCATCCACTCACAAAACACAATGCTCACCCTGCATTCACACATGCATAGCCCTCACCCTGCACTCACAAACCACTGTTTACCATTAACTCACAAGGGCACTCTGCTCACCCTGTGCCCTTATACAGACACAGTGCTCACACACAAGCACACATCTTACTGGGAAAGAGCAGAGTTGGGACAGCGTTGACATTGCTAATGCGGGGTATAGGGAGCAAGCTAAGAGTTTGGTGGAGTTCCATACCTGATCAGCCTCAGCGTTCGCTAATGTTATGTAATCCTCTTTCCCCTGAAGTTGTGAGCTAAGTAGATTGTGAAAACAACTGAGATGCCGTCACCTACAAAAAAGAGTCCGGGTTACATAGAATGGGGTTGCTTGGAAGCTAGTGGCCCAATAACACTTGGCCCGGCACTACCATCCGCGGTCGGTAGTGGGAGTACCTATTGGGCGGAGATTTGGGGAGGGGAGGGCCAGGGTAGGGGGTAGTAAGCTATGGATTATGGAGGTTTACAGGTAAGTAAACATATAAATAAATAAAACTAATTTTGTTGCGTGCACTGCATCGCATTTGGGGGTGCAGTGCAACCAACAAAACTTGTTTTATTTATTTATTTGTTTACTTACCTGTAAACCTCCGAAATCCACAGATTACTACCTCCCACCCTGCCCCTCCCCACATCATCGCCCGGCAGGTACACCTACTACCGACCACGGCTGGGCACTACAGATAAGCGAGGCCGGTGTTTGCAGACTTTTATGAGGAAGAGCTCTGGCCTCACAAAAATAGGCATATAGTAGAATAACAAAAGGAAATTGAAAACATACTGCCAGCTAATCGTGGCAGAGTATGCTACAAGGGACTTATTTAGAGAATAGTCAATGTAATTGATGAGTTGTACAAATGTAACACACTCAATAGTATCCACAGAATAACAATCTAACTACACAAAAATACATTTATGGAAGGAAAAAAGAGAACACATAGAGAACAAACTATATTTGACAACATTTTATATTTACTGAAACAAAAATTGGGGAGATAGATACAGACAAATGAATTGGAGCAAAAGTCATGAACAGAGGTAAACAATATTTTCTCTACGGTTCATAACTAAAAAATCAACTCCTAATGGATAAAGCAAACAACCTAAATTAATTAATAAAAAATGGTTGTAAGTTAGTGTCACAGCAACATTAGAGGAGATGATGGAGTGTCGACGTTTCGGTCTAAAGGGCAGTCATCAAAAAGACCATCATCAGGACAATATTTTTCAATGCTGGAAGAACTCCCTATATAAAACAATAAATTTATATTACAAACAGAGTATCTTAATAGATCACTAAAATCATATATATACATACAGGCTCTATGTGCCTGACAATTGCTTAATTTCTAGTTCTTCACAAGCAATTACCCCTTCCTGGTAATGCCTGAGAAGTAGTTATAAGACAAACAGCAGTCAATATGACTCAATTATTTTTCAATGGGTATCAACAGATCGATTGTACATGGGGAGGAAGGGGGAACATTTTGATTTTAGTGGTCAGAGTTCTAAGTTAATACTCCGAGGAGACAGATGTTTACAGAGCCCGTTCCTGGAGATCTCTTGACCAAAGAAGTGCGTCCGATCGAGCTTCTGCAAATAATGTCAGACGGCGCTCGTATCTTCTAGAGGACGCAGCGATATTGCTTAACTCGGGATTGACTTCCGGCCTCCGAACAGGGTGTGACTTTTGCCTCCTGTGATCCCATAACCCTCCCGTCCCCCCGCCCTCCCCCCACTGTCTTGATAAAGACCCGCCGTGAACACCAATCGGGGCACACTAGGTTCGAAACGTCGACGCACTTCTTTGGTCAAGAAATCTCCAGGAACTGGCACAGTAAACATCTGTCTCCTCGGAGTATTAACTTAGAACTCTGACCACTAAAATCAAAATGTTCCCCCTTCCTCCCCATGTACAATATTGTATATAGTTGTAAATATATGTCACTCAATGTACTGCACTATTCACTTTGCTCACCAACAGTCACTATTTTTAGAATTGGTATAAATTAAATAGGAAGCCTACAAGGGTTTATTGGGTTTCCCCTGCCTATAACAGCTAATCGTGGCAGGCATTTGCTTACTGGTACTGCAAAACAAATACTCCAGCGACCCATTGATTGGGTGGCCAGGTGTGGCAGAGAAAGGGGGAGGAATCACAATGGGTGGAGTCATGAAAAGCAGCTCCTGACAGTCAATTTATACATTTAGGGGCATATGTATGAGCGAGTTCCGTCACATCTGCACCACGCAACGTGTTAAATGTGTGACGCAAATCTCTAAGTTAGATTTTTTTAAGCCGCACAAAGCCGCTTTAAGTGGATTTGAGCAGATTAAAAACTCTGGAGTAACGCAATGCAGCGCAAGTTGCTGCATTGCGTTACTCTACCTTCGGAAGGCGTTGCATGGGTGTTCCCACGCAGCTCCTATGAATTTTGACGCATCCTCAGATTTATAAGAATTTGTAAACCTAGGGATGCGCCAAAATCTTACACCTTCCCATGTGAGGTGTAACAAGGAGAAATATCTCTATTTCTTATTGTTTCAGAGATCCTTTTGTTACTTCCAGTTCATAGGGTGTATCATTCTTTTATAACATAGTTATCTACGAACTAGCATCAAGGAACTACATGCAATATGTAAGTCATAGATGTAGATCCTTATGGTTTTTTCTCAATCTGTTATTCTTTTACGTTAGTAAAGAAAAGCTCAGTTGGCTAGTAATAAAGTCTTGTTAGTACTGACAACTCCAAACACTGTGGCACATTTTGAATTATAACTTTGTGTTTCTACCAACCATGCACTTTTAACATATGACCTCTACACATATGTTCGCTATGTGACTCCTACACCTCATAGCTCTCATTGTCTTATATAATACTTCATGTATATTGATTTACTCAAATGTATGATTTTGTGTCTTTCTGATTGTGATATAAAGTGCTCTGACACCCTAAACTGGAATGAGATGTGCGATAAAACAATTACATAAAAAATACATTTGTAAGTGCCATTTAAATTGTTGTGTAATTACTCATATACACAGATACATCTAACATTCTAACAGTGCATGTATAATGCTTACATGGGAGGCAAAGTCAAATCCCTGCCTCCAAATCATAGTTTCTCTCAACAGCTTGTGAACTGACAACAAGCTGTGGGCCTTTGCTTCTCTCAATTGCATTAGTATCTAAATAATAACTCCAGATAACTCCCAGCCAGGGTGATGCTTTAACGAAAGAAGGGCTGATGGCCCTTTAAATCAGGCCTTTGTTTTGGTCCTCGCTGGAAGTGAAAATAAGAAAGCTCCCTTGTCACCTGTAGGTTTCTGCTGTGAACAGGAAGCAGATAACATGCGGATGCTGCTGAATTGTGTCACAATGTCGGAAACATACACTAGGACAAGTTCAGAATATTTCACTTGGTCAGCTGATTCTCAGATCTTGTTCAAAAATAGAATTGGAATCAGATGGGATCCTACTCTTTTGCTGCACTACTTCCAATATAATCCTCCACTTAGCAACATAGCAAGTATTAAACAAAAAGTTAAAAAGTATTAGGATACCTACGGCAGATAATCTCAGGGATTTTTCTCAGATCTGTGTGGCAGAATCTGAACAAGCTATTTTGACCTGTAAGTCAGGCTCTCTGGGTGACCCCTGTCCCCTGTGGATCTTGTCAAGTCGATCAACCCTATTTTCAACCACTTGTTCAATCTATCAATCCAATCGACCAAGTGTCTGCTATGTGGGAAGGAGGCTAGACTGATTCCGCTGCTGAAAAATCCATCTGCAGATGTAACACAGCTGGACAATTTTAGGCCTATCTCTTTGCTTCCCACCACAGTGAAGATGCTTAAAAAGCTAATCAACTCTCAGCCTTCTAGCTACCGGGACCACCACTCTCTATTGCATGCATATCAATCTGGTTTCAGGTCTCACCATACCATCAAGACAGCACTGGTGGAAGCAGTGGACTCAATCAAACTGACGCTAGATCAGGGTAAACAGGCGGCCTTAGTCCTGTTGGACTTGTCGGAAGCCTTCAACACAGTATCTCACACTATTTTGCTACATCGCCTAAAGGATATTGGTGTTGTCAGCCTGGCCTTGGCCTGGCTCTGCCCCTTTTTGGAGAGCCACAGTCAAGCAGTTTGGATGGCACCCCACTCGCCGGATTAAAATACATTGATATTTGATGTGCTCCAAGAACCGGCTTGGTGCCCCACACTGTAATGTGTACATGACTCCGTAGCCTTTTTAGTTGAATCTTTTGGGGTTAGTATTGTATCATATGCTTACGATATGCAATTTTTCTCTCTATGGACAAGGCCTCCCCTGAGGCCCAGGTAACTTTTAAGGATTGCCTAGCTGCTGTTTTTTAAATCGATGTGGGCTAGCAAGCTTCAATGCAAGACACAAAGACAGAAATCCTGTTGTTTGGGTCCCCTCCTGTGAGCTGGGGCGCAGGTTGTAGGCCAGAGTGGGCTTATACCCCCTTGCCTCCAGTACCTTAGACCCATATTTTGTGGTCAAGATTGACTCATATCTATATATGCATGCTCAGATCTCAGCAGTGGTCAGGTCATGCTTTGGTTGACTTCATTCACTGAAAACATCCTTGCGATTGTGCCCCACGCAGCTTCAAAAAGGGGTGATTCATGTGGTATTTCCGTCACACATTGACCATGTGAGCATTCTGTACCTAGCTCTTCCACACTACCTGCTTAAACAACTGCAAGTGGTGCAAAATGCAGCAGCGAGGCTGCTCCGAAATGTTCCTCGACAGCTGTAGCTTGTTAAGGCGCCTTGATGCCTTCGGGTTTTAGTTGCGCATTATAAGTTGCTTTTCATTTCATTTCATTTCAGGAGTCTGTATCCCCTGATTTGAAGATACTTCACTGGCTGCCCATTAAGGAGAGAATTCAATTCAAGGCTCTGATTATCTCTCACTGAGCCTACTATAACTCTGGCTCTTGTTGTCTCTCCGTGAGATTACAACATTACTCACCGATTTGACCATTGCACTCATCTGAGGCAGGTTCTTCCTGCACAGAAAGTCACTCTGAAAATGATGTTCGGTGGTGCATCCTGGAGAAGGTAAAGGGGAGTGTTGGTACCCCCATGGACATTTCACGTAAACGACGTGAGTGTTTCTGGATTTTCTTCCTTGACCCTGTTAAACAGGGACTGAATGAAGAGATTCAGTGGATTATTACCAATCCTTGGTAATCACTAACAACTTAAATATAAGGACTGCTTAATGCTCCTCTAGGGAACCTTTGGCAGAAGATTGGGTACTGTGTGGTCAGCTATGCCCATATCTGCGTCGTGTCGCATTTTAGATGTGTTACAACTACTCCCTTGTAAGTATGAGCCAGCTCTGTATTTTTTTGAAATATGTAACAATGTGCTATTGCCGTTGTTATTCAGGAATAGTCAGTTGGATGTTATACATTACCACTGACGTATATACAGATGTATAATCCTTTGTAATAATAAATAAATATATGTTCCCTTTTCATCTCCCTTCGTTTAGAAATTGGATTTGAGGACTTTTAGGTAACAGTTGGATTGTGCCATTGGTGTGAATTTAATAAGCATTTTGAACATGACTGACAAAGCAAATAAATACATCATTTGATACATTGTACGTCGTGACTGTGAAATTGATGAGGGTCCTTCAGAGACTTGAAATCTGTCCGATTCGATTTTAATTACACCTAAGGGTTCGGTCAATTGAGGCTTACGTAGTAGGTTACAGCGCTCGAGTATTCCGCCGACACCACTTCAAGATGGCGGCCCCTAGTGTAGTCCATTGTCTATTATTAGCTTTCTACACTCGGGGGAGTCTTTCATGACGTGGAACGGATTGCACGCATTTAACACAGCTGTAGCTTGTTAATAGCCTTTCCGCTGTATTTTTAAGAAGGAGGTTTGCTATCCACCTTTCAGTGTGGAGCGAACTGTGGACGATGGCGGAGGCGGCTTGTGATGGGGACATTCAGCCTGATTCATCAACGGGCCGTTTTGCGAGCCCCTAGTAGCGATTCATAGCGAATCGCTATTAAGGACTCGCAAAACGGTATTCATGTAGGAATTGCTAAATAAATAGCGATTCCTACACATTCCTTATTTGCGAGTAGCAAATTGCTAATCGCAAATAAGGAATAACTCCCCAATCATTCCTATGGGCCAAAAGGCCCATAGGAATGATTGGGGAGTATTCCTTATTTGTGATTAGCAATTTGCTACTCGCAAATAAGATAGCGATTTAAAGGGTGCCAGGGGTGTCCAAAGGACACCCTGTAGCACCCCTTAAATGCAAATTGAAACAGGTGTTGCGCACACACATGTCCAAAGGACATGTGTGTGTGCAACATGCAACTTAGAAAAATGCTTTTAAAAGCATTTTTCTAAGTTTTTGCTATTTACCGAGAGGTCTGACCTCTCGGTAAATAGCGGCCCGAAATTGCGAATTAGCAATTTAAAAATGGTTGATGAATTGCATTTAAGGAATCTCAAATAGAGATTCCTTAAATGTAATTCCTCGCAATTTAGCGAATTAGCAATTACCGATTTTTGCATTTGGGATGATGAATCCCAAATGCAAAAATTGCGCTCACAAAGGGCCAGATTCTCAGATTCTGGCCCTTTGCGAGCGCAATTCGGCTTGATGAATCAGGCTGTAGGACCTTTTAGTGTTTTTGGAAACGTAAGTGAATGTTGGTGTTTAAGATTACCATATGCTTGGATAGGTGCCGGATTTCTGTTGTAGGCGTTCACTTTTGTGCCGTCTTGCAAAGGGTGGAGATATAATTATTAAAGTGAGGGTGCAATCATCCCTATGCTCGTTTGAGCGTGTGCGCTTAAATGCAGGCTTTGCATATTTGTATTATTATATTTATGCAATATGTCCGTCCAAATTCCTGTGCTGCCATTAGTGAAAGGAGAGTTACGGTGAGGGTGTAACTACCCTTATGCTCAAGCTTGCGTGTATAAACGGTGGTCGGTTTATTTACATCGCGATACTTGCGCAACATGCCCAGTTTAAAAAACGCAATATATTTTTATAAATAATTGTATTTAAGCTCCAGAAATTCGTTGCACTTGGGACTATAAAATCTCTCTTCACATTAGGTGCCGTAGTTTCTGAAGAATTAAACAACAGGGGGTGGTGATGGACAGAGTTTCTGAATTAAGCAGAATACTCTCACCCAGTCAAGATATCAGGGCTTAATCCAACACCGTTGTTTAGCTCACTGCACCATCCCAGCTCAGAACCTGGCTATATGCAAATTAGTCTGTCCCTGGCCCAGTGTATCATGGGAACAGGGCAAACCAAACTACCAAGCCAATTCTTTCACTGGGAAGGAAACAAGCTACCGGGGACCGGTTTCTGGCATTTCAGCTGTCTTCGAAGAGCTAGCTCCCTCTCTTATACTTCATGAATGCTCTCTTTTCAGGCATCTGCATTCTAAAGAGACACCGTACTATGGTGACGTATGTGACATACAATGTGCAACTAAAACCATTTAAAAGTAAGTAGGCCTATGGGTGTTCTAAATAATGGTTCTCACATCTACTTTGAAAGGATGTGTATGTTATGTACTTCTAATTATTCTATTATAGATGTGGCGTCCCCTCCACACCTTGAATGAAGAATAAGCCAAATTTAGAGATTGCGATAAGTCGTCCCCTGCCTCGTTCTGCCCTTTTGTATACCTTACAGGTAAAGGTTTTTCTTGTAGGTTAATACCCGTCGTATGTATCATATTCTGATCAGGGCTGAATAGCATTTGTTATTGTTATACTTTTCAGCATACAGCTGCTTTAACCATTTTAACAAAAGAAATGTGAATCTGGTCGCGTACATTACTGCAAACCTTCAGGTAACCAATGGTGACCATGTTTCTAAAATAAATAACAAATGTAGAGGTTAATATCAAGCGTAGCAAGGATTAGTAATATTCATGTCCTTCCCATATTAGATCGTGTTGCAGTGTGTCGTAATCCAGTAGGAGCACTTCTACATGTACCCACGTTTCTTAGAAAGGTACTTATTTATAGGCCTTTTATCTTGTCATTGGACCCTAAAACCATCTTTTGCATAGAAATGTCTCTTCTTTCTCGGTTACTGGGTATCACACCTTGTCCTGTGGGCTATAAGGTTTCACTTGGTGGTGCAAGGCTGTGTGAATTTTTGAGTGTGTGTGTTGGTCCATGCCGTTGTCTCAAATGTAAATGAGAATACACTATGTATTATAGGGCATACTTGTAAATTATTACTCTTTGTGCATATTTTTTTCAGACTCGCATCCCAGGTTTAGAGATCCTATACCGCACTGTCTCTGACTGGTCCTGATGAAGGTGGTCCTTACTGCTGTTTTTCCACCGAAACGCGTCGACCATTCTCCTTCCTTTCAAATCTAATGACTTTGGTCACCAACTGGACAACAGATTCAACGCTATAGGATACTTATGGTTGTTTTTGTGATGGGATGTATGTTTAGGTAGTATGTATGTGTATGTGTGTGTGGCTCTTTACCTGGTTGTGCCCATTTAATTGATTCTGTGTTTTATATGAATTTTAATAACCAAGGACATATATTTATAGCTCCACTGTGTTGAAAAATTTCCCCTGGAGTTTCTTTGAATAATGTATATATTTTTATAATTGTTGCATTTGAAAAATATGATATAAAGAAAAAAAGGCTTTTTTATAGAAAAATGAAATAAAATGAGTAAAAATTCACATTTTGCGTAGACATTGTTGGTGTATGCCCTGTGTTTGAGAGGTAACTCCCATGATAAAAGTATTTATAGGTCAAGAGGGAGCTCTTTCAGTTGTCTTGGTATTTCTTCTCCCCTCTACTCCCTGACCTGAAATTAACTTCCAGAGGGGGTCCCCCTTTTTGTACTATTCAGAAAGTGGAGTGGGACTGTGAGGAAGTGGCCGTTTTAGAGGACAATCATACCTTGCCATGGACTAAAAGTTGACTGCAACACCCACGATCCTTTACTGTCTCTTCTTAGGAAAACGGGAACGCCGAGTACCATAACCCGGAAGAGGAGGAGGAACTACCCGGATGTGGTACGGCAGAACGAATGACAGAACGCCATAAAGAGGCAAGGGCGGAGACAACCGTTGTCCACGCCGGAGACGGAGAAAGGAGTACAGAGAAGGAGCCCCGAGCAGGACGTCGAAGACGACAGCTGGTGCGAGGACTGGTGGTGTCCGGTGGATGCTGGAGAGCGGCCGTGACTCTAGGAAGAGTTACGGCAGGGTTGGTGAGTAATACCGACTCGAGGGAAATTGTATCGGGAAGCGGAAGGAAGAAGACACGGGGAGGGAAATTGAGTGTTCATGACCGTTGTTTGTTAAGGGCGTTGTGCAACTGTGTAAAAAGCCAAACCACGAGTATCCGCACGGGGTATTTTAAAGTGCATGGTGTTACGGTTAATCTTGACAGCATTTACTTCTTTCGGCACTGTACACTTTTGTCGAGTCTCGCCTTAGCTCTATGAAGGGCCTTACATATGAGCACTCAGTACCTTCCTAGGCACTATAAAGCTTCCGTAAATATCCTGAACTTCCCCTATCACGATTTTCGCCCACTTTCCCTTTCCCCACACGTTACCCCGTCCGTTTTTCCAGTCCCTAGTCACGAAAGGTGTGGTGACGGTATTGCTGCTGTCTCAGAAACTTTCTTTAGAGTTCTCACGATACCCTCCTTTATTTCCCTTCTCTTATGAGCCACCGGGGCAAGCCGCCACGTCCTGAAGATATGACGAAAACCACGAACCCTTTCATCGCCTGACACCTCCCCGGAGACCTCAGAAGAAGAAGAAGACGACAAGTTTGAAGATTCCCTGCCACCACCCGTTACCTCATCCGTTGTATTCAATAAACCTGTTTCCTTTAAACCACCACTACCGCCTCCACGCCTGTTTATCAGACCCGCCCTCTTACAGGGACATTGATTACTTATCTTGCATCTCGCGCCTGGAATCCTCTACCAATTAATTCGTGTAGGGTTCATTCTGAAATACTTTTTAGAAAAAGACTGAAGACCTGGCTTTTCAACTGGGCTTTTTGAGGGAGTTCCCTTAGGTCTGAGTTAGTCCGGCAGTATTACTAGTACCTGGACACTCCCTATGAGTAGCTGTTGCACTTTATAAATCACTTGATCGATTGAAGGAACCTTCACAAACAGATGCCATCTTGACCAGTAAAACAATGATAAACCATGGAGAATACTGTTCCAAGATGGCAGCGCCATTTTGAAATAAGCAGCAGGGTTGCCCTGTGTGAGAAATGAACAGCCTGGTAGCGATGGCTGGAGAGCTGCCAATAGATGGCTCGATATACAGAAGGTAGGTTTGTCATTAGTCCTTTTTCATTATCAAATTAGTCATCATTTTCCGTTGCAGTGGAGTTACTGGGACACGCGCTAGCAAAGTAAGCATGTTCTTAAGCCAGACTCCAACATATGAATGCTACTCGGTCTGATGACTGAAGTGGGAGGACTCAAACCCATTTTATGTAAGTATGATTGTTTTTCGGAAAACCTGATGCTGAAGAGACAGCAAAAGATGTGTAACCAAACCTGAAAGCATCATGCTTATCGTTAATGCCAATGGAAGATTTCTTTCTAGATTATTCAAGTCTATTGGGGGGGTATCCAAAAGAGTTGTGGGATCTTTTTGGACATTTAGCAGACAACTTTACACAAAACATTTTTTTATCATCATCATCATCATATATAACTTTATTTGGTCATTTGTAAAAAGCCATCAAAGTAGGCAAAATATAAAACATAAAAATATTTACAATTAAAATAGTATTAAACCATTGGGAACACTAGTACAAATGACATCCCGAATCAGTTTAAGAACATGGATACAAAAATACAATCAATCTAGTCATACTTAAAAGCGGGAGCAGTACAACCACCAAACATATGGGATACAGCCGTGTATACCAAGCTAGAGATTTAAAATACATATACAGCATAGAAAGTAAGAGGAGTTAAAATGGTAACACAACTATGATAAAAAAAATTGCGGATTAACCAGAAGGAGAACAAAAAACGGCTGAGAGCAAAGACTATTGGCCCAGAAGTGTCTTTTTTTAAGATTCTGAACGCGATCTGGTACTGCCTGACACCCAAGTTGAGGTATATCGGTCTCATCCATCTCCAACGTAACTGCCAATGCTTGGGACAGACGAACAAGATATGCTCTTTGGTTTCGTCAACTTCACAGCATGCCGGGCAGGTGTCTAAAACTAGGCCACTGGCCTCTTTCCCCGGAAAGTTCAGTAACAAGTTACCATACCTAAACCTAAAATACAAACTTTTAGCAAGGAGGGGAGTGGGGGGGGGGGAGGGAATCAGGTCAAGGAATGGTTCAATTAGGGAGCAAGATTTTATCATTAAAAAATGTGATGTTAGCTGGCCGCTTGTTTGAATATTAGTGTAGTGCTTCCCCACTACCTTCCAATACATAGCTTTAAGGGACAAAATGTCATGTATAGTGGCCCTTACTGCGTACTCCCATAAACCCATCAGGTTCAGTAGTTTCCACCATTTAGTGATATGTTTGAACCAAGGAAGTTGTTTTGCCCCATTCAGCGCCAGGACCTCCCGTAAGGAGTTACGACATTCAGTTAATTGGGGAATAGTACGTAGACCTGACCAGTAGGTTAGGGGTCTCTGGGCAGCCAAATCACTGATTCTTTTTAACCCAAGATCACAAAAAAGTGGGGTGAGTAGTGTTTTAACAGGTAACGAGATTAGAGCCCTTGCAAAGTTATTCTCGCAAATCGTTAATTGATTTACAGGAGTAAATCCCCAGATCTCTACTCCATACAAAGCTCCACTTTGGGCTTTTGCATGGTAAATTTCGAGTGCCGGAGAGAGGGGTTGGGTATAAGATTGTTTAAAAAATCTTAATACTGATTTGGATCTTTGACATAGTGTTCGGAAGCTCTTCCTCAGTTGGTATTCCCAACTAAGCGTCTCATTCAAGCCTATGCCCAAGTAATCAAAGTGTTTACTCGTTCCAATGGTTCGTATAAGATCTTAACCTCTCGTATACCACCCCGTACTTTACCGAACACCATGAATTTTGTTTTCAAGGTGTTCAGTTCCAATTTCCTCTCCTTACAAACTCTCAGGAATTTCTCCAATAAAACTTGTAAAGCAATAAGGGTTGTGGATATTAATAAAGAATCGTCTGCAAAGAGCAAGATGGGGATTTTTGCATCGTTTAACGAAGGGGCATCTTTCTTGCAACCCATTAGACAACTCACCACATCATTAATAAACAGGGAGAACACTGTAGGGGCAAGAACACACCCTTGGCGCACCCCATGTTGAATCAGAATCCTCTCTGTCAGTACCCCATTTTTCCCTCACCTGACCTGGGCATAATTATCTCTATGCAATATGGCAATCACAGTCACCAAGTCAGCCGGGGCGCCTTGGTCAAGCATGGCCTTCCACAGTAAATTGCGAGGTACCAAATCAAATGCACCTCGCAGATCCACGAAAGCAACATAAAGGCGCTGTTTCCTAAGTAGCACATCCTTCCATGCTAGCAGGGAAATTCTGACAGCTTGGTTGCACGTGCTAATTTTAGCATGAAAGCCTGCCTAGGCTGGAGGCAATACCATATTGTCATCCATCCATTCTTGCAGTTTGTCTAAAACTTACCTGGCAAAAACCTTCTCTGGGTTGTCTATTAGACTGATGAGTCTATAATTAGAGGGGAAAGCAGGATCGCCCTTTTAAAAAATGGTTATTACCTCTGCCCCCCTCCATGTTTTGGGAATATCACCACCAGCTAATATGCAATTAGACAGAAGGCTTATATAAGGTGCCCATATTGTGGGTTCAGACTTGTACAGATCCCCTGGAATGAGATCAGGTCCAGGGGCTTTACCTGTTTTTAATTTACAGATTGCTGACAGAGTGTCCTCTAAGCTGAAAACTAGCGATGGGTTATTTATAGTCCCATCAGAAGCGATGATATCTAATGTCAGGACAACCTTGCCAGTAAGGGGACCTGTGGTAGTCACATCATCAGAGTGTAAACTAGAAAAATGGTCCACCCAAACCTCAGGCTGAATATGATGGCAATTAGAAGTGGAATTCTCCACAGTACCCTTAGACACAATCATACAAAACATACGGCTATCTCTTACTTGAGCTGCTAAAACTAGATCAATCCAATAAGTGTCAGCGTGTTCATGTTTGGCTTTAACAAGTGCTGCTCTATAAGTATTACGGGCAGAAATTATGTCTGATCTAGATCTCTAACTGTAGTGACTTCTTGGCTCTCTTGCAGTCGTCATTGAACCAGTTGTGAACCCTTACACTGATGTTCCTTCCAGCACGACTAGGTTTTGAGAAGACTGTTTGCAGAACTTCAAGGAGCTCTTTGTGTGCGGCAATGACATACAAAACATTGGAAAAAACAGTACTATCCATGTGGCTAGACATGTTGGTTAAAGTGGCCACTAGGAACTTATATATTCTAGCATAGAGATCCTGATCAGCTTGAATTTTGGGCCATGTAATTTCTGCGATTGTTAATTGGGCATGGCTCAAATAGTTTGGAAATATGGCAATGAGCAATCCTGTCCAGGTCCTTACACTTTAGTTTTAAAAGCAGGGAGTTATGATCACTGTCTATCCTTGGTTCAATGACCATATCTTCCACTAAAGACCCTATTCTAACATCAACAAAAATATAGTCTATAATGCTTGTGTAGGCACCCCTCTTAAAAGTAGCCTTTCTTCCTAAATTTGAAGGGGTTCTCCCATTACAGGCCCTCAAGCTCCTACCAGCAGTTAAGGAAGCAATCTGTAATTAAACTTTTGACCGACGTTGGCCAGGTTTACCAGCTACCAAATTGGGGATGCCCCATATCTTCGAGAGAAGCACTTAATAAAGCAGAGGGTTCGAACGCGGCATTAAAGTCCCCTGTAATTATGATTTAAGAATTCGCTGGGTAACCTCCCACTAAATCATCTAATAGTGAAACTACTGTGGATTCACTATTAAAGGGTTCTGACCTGGTGTAAACATTTAGCAAGATCAAAATTAGACCAGACAAAAAAGTGAGCTGAATACCCATTATGTCAGGTGAATTTATTGAGAGTTTCTTGTACCTACAAGCTACTGTGTTTTTGACCAATATTAGCAATCCGCCACTGGCCCTACCTGTCCTTTTTGGAGGAAGAGCATCCACACAGTATGAGGTGTAGCCATTGATATACACCTTATCTACGGCCCAGGTTTCTTGAAATACACAGATATCATTGTTACCCATAGCAGTAAACCATTTGGGATCTTGGAGTTTGGACTGTATCCCTGCTAGGTTCCAGAATAATACGGTTAAGCTATTAGTTACCCTGTGTCTGCTGTCAGTGGCACTCCCAGAAACACCAGCTGCTCCATCAGTTATATTTTCGATTATCTCTTCAGTAGCTACATTTGGAAGATTCCCAACTACTGTTTTGGTGTAAAGATTGGCATCCTGGGGCTCAAGAGTTTGAACACTGGCAGCATTCAAAGAGACCATGGGTAACACATTTGTGTGTATGTTAAGAATATGCCCACTCTCCTTATGAGGACTACCAATAGTAGGTTTCAAAGTTGAAACCCTGACCACCTCTTCCAAATCGAAGGTCCCCATATCTTCCACACAGGTATAGGATTGAACTTTGGGTGTGCTGCCGCTAGTCACGACTATATTCTCAGATCTTCCTCTGTCCAGTGGGTTCAATGTGCACAGTCAATCGTTCTAGTCTAAAGGGTTAAGAACTTCGAACTGGTTATTAACTGGGATTGCATATCTAGCCTGCCTCTGCCCCTCCATTAAAAGCTCCCCTAATGGTGTCTGTATCGTACGATGATGTTTATAAAAGTGTCCAAGAGGTACAATTCTGGTCCCTGTTTGCTCCATCGACCAATTGCCTGCCCTTTCTAAGATCGCGTAAACTAGCTCAGGCGATCCAAAGGAGATTACTACATCTTCCCTGGACTTGTTTGAATTCCCTACCTAACCAACCTGTCTCACCATTTTGAATTTTGTATAGAGCGGGTTTCCTATCCTTGTCCTCCTGTTTAGCTCGTATAAAGATTTGTTTTTCAGACTGGACCAATGTTCCGACGCTCCCGGGGGTGGTTTGGGGACATTGGCTAGCACTATCGTGTAAGGCGTTGCCTCCGGAGGCAAATGGAGTACGTCATTACCTTTCGAGTCACTCCCTGGTTTATTATAAGCACAGTTATTCCTTTGGGACTGTGTTTCCTCAGTTCGTGCATGTTTAGACTTGTTATGGGGAGTTGTTATTGGAGTATTAGGGCACATTTCTTGTCTACTTGGGATATAGGCTAAATCTGTGGCTCTCAATAAGGTTTTCACCATGCAATTAGTGTTTTGGCTATTAGAAGGAATGGGAATGGTAGCCGTTATAGAACCCATACCATGATTAGTTGATTCGCCATTGCAACTACAGTATGCTGAACAGATTTAGAGCTGGTGGATCTGACCGGGGTTAGCTGAGAGGAGTGAGCATTTTTAAAGCATAACAGCTTCTGTAGGTCTAGGGAAACAACGCTTGCAAGTTTGTCAATGTCTTTTTCCAATTTTGACAGCTTTTGCATCAATGGGTTTAATAAAACTGATACAGCGTCGCCTAATATAGACCAAAACTCTTCACTATCAATAGACGACAAGGAAGGTAAAAGTGGTGGAGCAGAGGCAGTATTATCCACTATGTTTCCAGCTAAGTCCTCAGTATCCTCAACAACCTCTCTTACTACGCCTCTAAGCCATCTTTTAGATGGTGGGTAAGTTTGTTTGCCAGGACCTGGCCCTTTCCGTTTCTTGGGCTGAGGTAATGAGCTACCCCCTTGAGAATCTTCAGTTAATTGGCTTCTAGTGTGCACTTCCGGTCTAACAACTGCTTCATTTGACTCTGGGACAATACATAACACAGGACCCTGGTCAAGCGAAATAATGGTTGCCAGGGGTATAGAAGATCTAGCAGAGGAACCAGGATTGAAGTGGACACCTGGATTTATACAACCAGGAGCATCAGGCTGTGGAGGGGGGTTGGGGCTCGAGAGAAAGTCTACGCTCAGTAAGAGCGATTTCATGTATAAGGACTAACTCCGCCCTCTGAAGGAAGGCATCTGAAGTCCCTACCACCCCCCGACCCGGCAACGATTTCCTCTTAACTCGTTCCTTCTGCGCCATGACCCAGAGAAAGATGCTTTAACACACAATAATATAATTATATAGATACTGAGGAAATATAAATTTTATGGTCAAGAAATGTTCCCTAACGTGTACCCCACCGTCTCCATGTACGAACTTAAAGTGCATGTAACTTCCCTCCTGTGCCAGCTATGAAGACGCAAATACATTTGCGTCCAACGTTAACATGTTCTCTTTCAGACCCGCCATGAACGGGTTGAATATTCAGTTCCTAAGTATGCTATGCCAACGTCTTTTTGTGGTGTACTTTACACGTTTTTCAGCTCTGGCGAAGTAGGCCCCGAATTCTGCCATCAAGCTTTTTTTCTGCCTTCTGACTCTGAACGCCTCAGCCTGGGCTGCCTCTGTACCCGTGACCTCTGCCTTACTCCCTGCGCGGCTCACGGCGCTTAGCTCAGCCTGCTGCCTGCCAAGACCGAATTCAACCTTCGCATTATCTGTTCCGCTCCTCGAAAATACATTCCTACCTACTAGTTTAAGTAAACATTCCCCCAGCTGCAGAGCAAAGGGCCCAGCCTCACTGTCTCCGTGCAAGTAATTCATAGCCTCTGTTACCATGGTAGGCCCATGCCCCCTCGCATCTCATGCAGACACTTAGACGCTTATACACGCACTCACAGTCAGTATAGAATAGCTTCTGCCCCAGAGACCTTTTCCTTCTAGATAATATGGTTCCTAAACATCAGATATCAGATATGATAGTGGTACGAGTTGATCTGACATGCCAGACTTCTGTCTCTTTCCGCTAGTGTAAATGTCAAGTCCCCTGCACCCTCCAGCTTCACGTCAATCACACGTCATGCAGCTGCGCGCGCATCCAGGCTTCAGATTTCTGCTGACATTGCAATATTCTGCTTTGCACCCACCTACTTGTGACACTTACATATGACGTTTCTAGCACACGCCTCTATGTTCACGCCTAGTTCACGCCTTCTAATTACGTATCACTACCACGTGTGTGCTCTTATCTTGTTTCTCTCAGCTGTTACGCCTACTGTATTGGTTTCTATAATATGATTTAAGTATATAAGCTATGTATTGTCAATAAAATATGGCTCTATCCCTTCCTGCACCCCAGTGGTGGCAGGAACCCGATATCCGATCTGGTACCATGACCATTCCTTTTTAAGGAATAAAACCCCTAAGAACTCTAACACCACGGACTCTGCCTCTTTCTTTCCGATTGAGTTATTTTTGTTTAAGTACTTACCTGCATAGAAATTAAGACGGTAAATCAAATATTTACCACATTATTTTGGCGCCCGAAGAGGGACCCCTCCCCCACCCCACGCGCCGGTTGGTGCGTTGCAAGCTTTGCCCCCTGCCATCAGTCAAGACGGAACTACGCGTACCCGCAGGATTTCCTGTATCTCCCTCTGGCCCACGGAGGTGACGGAGACTGCGATCAGCACCCAGACGAGGCGGTGAGGAGTGCGGAGGATCCCGACCAGAGCCTAGCCGAAAGAAGCAAGGTCCGAGGTGTCAAGAGGCCCACCAGTTCCGAAGTATCCACGTGTCGAGTCGAGTCGAGTCCGGTCCAGTCCAGTCCAGTCGAGTTTTCCGAGGCCTTCTGTTTCCGTGCTTCCCGGTGAGTACCATTGCTGGGACGTATCTAGACGGGTGCATTATTATGTATCCGGTAAAGACGGGTTTGGGTACACAAACGCGGTCTGCACTGTTTTAGACAGTGTATCTGTACTGTTTAGCAGTATATCAGTTATTCAAGTTCTTGCACTGTCTTCGACAGTGTATCTGTGCTGTTTAGCAGTACATCTAGTTCCGAGGGTAGAGATATATGTTCAAAATGTTCTCTCATGTGATTAATGTCGTGGTATGAGTGACTGTTTAATGTGCATTATTGTGTTTTTGTGTAACTAGTTGTGTTCAGAGTTAAGTAGCCAGGATTGAGTATCCAGTACTAAGTAGACAAGATGCCGTTTTTCAATAAGTTAAAGCAGATAGGAACTAGGAAAGGGATGCTAGAGGAAGAAATTCCTATCCCCCCTAGGGACACGCCCGGAAATTACATGTACCACAAGCATGGCATAGACGCCATACTGTATCTAGATTTATGGGCCGATTATACTAAGCACCTAGAAGAAAGACACAGATGGCCCGCTACAGGAACATGGGATGCCGAGTGCATCCTGAAAGTAGAAGAAGCACTATGGAGAAAGAAAGCCAGACAATCACAGAAAGATGCCATAGAATTATGGCGTAAGGAATCACATAAACGAGCCGAAAAAGAACTCCGAAGAGAAGACAGACTTAGAGAAGCGCCGGATAGAGTCCGAGAAAACGAATTAGTTAATGAAGGGATCCGAGTAAAAGCCGAACAAGTAGACCGCGCACGAAACAATCTTGTAAATGGCATGTACTTAGTGGCCGAGGGTTCGCCTGAAGCCATTTCAGAAATACCGAAAGATCTGCCTCCACCATTGGTTCCAACTAAAGTAAACCACAGGACCACTAAAGACATATTCCTGGCTTCATATCTGGATGATGTAGCGCCCGCTTACACCAACCCACCTGCCCGTGTGCCGCCTACTGACGGTGACGGAGGTGGCAACGCGCCTCAAGACCATATCCCGCCATTACCGCAACAAAGTTCCCCCGTTCGACAGCCTGTCCCTCCACCCCCACCACTTCCCACACCTAAGGTTAAAATACCAAATCCGTTGTTGCCTGATCCTACTAAGAGACAAGTTCAGGTACACATACAGACTCCACAGAGAGATAATGCCCAAGCCTCCGCCCCAGGAGGTGCAACAGGGGGTCTTCAGACCCCGCCAGCAACACACAGATTACACGTTAGGGACATGCTGAAGCCATACACACCCCAATCACCCCGTCTCGACATACTCAAAGAACCCCTTCCAGTTTGCAGATATGATCCAGTACCCGGTAAAGACGATAGAATGTTGATAGCATCACTACGTTTGCGACAAGCCACAGATTACCTCGTGTTATTCCCGGGGATGACTGATCACTTAGATAGAATATATCATTTTGTCCAGACTGGGGAAAATCCTGAAAGTATTAAGGAGGCCCTGGCACACCAGAAAGTTGACACTCAAGCATATGTATTACGTTTTTTCATAAATTGCTTAATAAGAGACCGAGACAGGCCTGGGGTAGACCAGGAAGAAATGGAAGTACTAAACAGGTGGGGTCAAAATATAGCCGAAGGAAAGCATGATAAACAGAATTGCATAGCTAGCATGTACAAGAAAATAAGAAAAGCAGTAATAGAAATACACGAAAAAGAAAAAGAAAATGGTTCCTCCGAGGAGGAGGAAGGACCTGAAGATCAAGAAACGACTACAGATACGATAGCGTATGTAGGTAAGGGAACTTATCTTAGGAAAGGCATTCGCCCAGAAAGCAAGAGAGTTTTTCTCTCTGGCATATCAAAACCGAATTCTCCTGAATATCTGTTTCAAGACACTGATAAAATGCTTCGAGAACGAATGGGGTATCATGTACTCAATTCTATGGATGAACAAGAACTAGCCCGGTCAGCAGTACTATGGGCTGACAATACTAATATATACAATGATGACACAGTAGCACAGACATTTCTGAACCTTTCCCCAGACGAGCAGAAATTAGCAGGTATATACATGATTCAGCACCTCCTCACGTTATACAGAAATCAACACTCTGATCCAGGTCCCTTACCTGATACATTAGAAGCACTACTTATGAATAGATGGAGAGGCCTAAGTACCAAGTTAATTCAAATAATTCTAGAACAACGGCACAGATATAACACTTTCTTAGGCCCACAATATGTCTCCGCTCCGCCCCAGAAAGGAAAATGTTCCATATGGAGCATTTTGAAAGGCAGAACCCATTACGAGAAGTACATCCAGTTATGGGCACCGATAATACCCTGAAACGTGTGTATGTATACACACCTCTGACCAAGTTAGAATTATTGGAGATGAAGAAACTAGTACCCTGTCACGATAAAGACCCTGCAGGTTTTCACAGAGAACTTAAGGATATGTTACTCATGGGAGATTACACCTATACTGATATTATGAAATTGTTAAAGGTTCTGTTGCCCACCGGCATCTACGAGAAGCTCAAGGAAAGAGAATGGGAGGTGGGAGATAAAAAGATTAGTTGGACTGAAATAGAAGGCGAGGAAAAAATTCGTACTCCAGGGCTAGGCCTTGGGGAAAAAGCTAAAGCATTACCAGGTTTGATAGTACAGGTCTTGCCAAGATTACTGACAACTAAAAAGGAAGACTGGGATGCAATCTCAGCCTGTAAACAGAAACACGATGAAGATACTAGTGACTTCTATTCAAGATTCGAGAAATGTTTTATTATTAATAGTGGCCTGAAACCAAGTAGCGAGTCATACCCACACCTTTTTGTAAGTAAATTAGTAGAGAATTCCTTAACGCAAGTTAAGAATCGAGTATATAAAGTCGAAAGCACATGGCAAGCAAATACGCCATCCCAGATGTTACAAATGTTACAATATCATCAGAACAGAATTAGAGAAGAACAAGAACATGAACAAAGACGTATGAAAGACACGAAAATGAAAATACTAGTTGCCCAGACAGCCCCGGCTGACGGTCAGAAAAAGGGTGGGACACAGACAAATAATTCAGCAGCTCCCGTTAAAGGGACATGCAACTATTGCAAGCAGCGAGGTCACTACGTACATGAATGTCCAGTCCTGAAACACAATATAGCAACAGGTAAAACTAAAGAAAGACCGCATCCGCCTAGACAAGACGAGGGCCAGCAACAGACTTCGCAGAATTCACAACCGATGCATGCTTCATCACATACAGGACAGGCCGCAGCGGCATCACAGCCACAGCCCATTGCCGCGACACAGCAAGTTTCACGGCAGATGTGCCAGTATGCCCAATCAGATTATCCCGATTATCAGCGATACACATGAAACAGCCTAGAGAGGGAGGTTGGCTTGCCTCTTATTGAGATTCCTGTAGATCAAGAGGGTCCTTATGTACACAGTCAAGTATTGGGAAAAGACAGAAAGTTTTTAATTGACACAGGGGCAAGCCGCACCACAATCAGCCATGATGAAGTCCCAGGGGCACCCCTCTCAGGCTCACAGAATGTTTCCCTTGGTTTTTCAGGACAGCCTATTGTAAATGAAGTATCGAAACCTGTCCCCTTAGCAGTAGGTCCATTATCACGTGTTACAGACTTGTTACTAACGAAATCATGTCCAGAAAACTTGTTAGGTATCAAAACATTGAAGGCTCTAGGAGCTGTGATATGCTGCTCTCCGGAAGGAGTTAGACTTTTCTTGCGAGACTTCAAGGGTCACTATGTATTACGAGAGTTTGATGTCAGATTGAAAAATGTACCAGAACACCTGTGGGCACAAGGCCCAACCGATGTAGGCTGCATGCACATTACACCATACCGTGTTACACTCAAGCCAGGTGTTGTTTTACCCCGAATCAGACAATACAAGTTACCACCGATGCTGTAGTGGCTTTACTGGAAATCATTGAAGAGCTCATTGCCCAAGGAGTGGTCGTAGAGACCGACTCCAATATCTGTAATTCCCCTATCATTCCGATTCTTAAACGTACTGATCCCAATGCACCGCCAGTATATCGGCTGGTGATTGATTTACGAGAACTGAATAAATGCATTGTTCCACAGTACCCTGTGGTTCCCGACATCTCATCCTTATTGACTGCTATTGATTCAGAAGCGACGTTCTTTACTGTAATTGACCTCAAGAACGCCTTCTTCAGTGTGCCCATTGATCCAGAGAGCCAATATCTCTTCGGATTCAGTTTAAATGGACGAAGTTTCAAATTTTCACGCGCACCTCAAGGATTCACAGAAAGCCCCAGCATCTATAGCCAAGCACTGAAAAGACAGCTTGATTGTATCCAAATGCCAGTTAACACTGCCTTACTGCAATACGTCGATGATCTGCTGATCACCGCACGAAGTGAGCCCGAATGTGAGCAAGCATCACTGACAGTTTTACATTTTCTGGCCGACAAGGGACACAAGGTGTCTCCTTCGAAGCTACAATTCTGTGTTCAGCAAGTTGTCTACTTGGGTCACTTGCTGTCCAAAGTGGGGAGACAGCTCACTCCTGATCGCATCCAGCTAATTGTAAATATGCCGCAACCCCAGACACAAAAGGAAGTGCGGGCCTTTATAGGCCTCACCTCGTACTGCAGACAATGGATTCCTCAGTATGCATTTCTAGCTAAACCACTCATTCAGTTGACAACACAGGAGGCAGCGACTTCGACTGCCCTCCCTTGGACTCAGGAACATACACAGGCTTTTGAGGAATTAAAGAAAGCTTTATGTCAAGCACCAGTTCTAGCGACACCATGTTACAACAAACCTTTTACACTTTTTGTTACAGAACGTGATGGTACAGCGTTGTCTGTCCTCACTCAAGATCAAGCAGGTTCACATAAGCCTTGCGCTTATTTTTCAAGTACATTGGATTCAGTAGCCCAGGCACTCCCTGCGTGCTTAAAGTCAGTTGCAGCGACAGCCTTAGCAATCAGACAGAGCGACTCAATCGTATTAGGACATCCATTAACAGTACAAGTTCCACATTCTGTAGAGGTCCTTCTAAACCGAACCCAGACTCAACACTTAACTATAGCACGACTGACAGGTTATGAATTGACGCTATTCCAGCCACACATAGAAATCAGACGCTGTAGCATTCTAAACCCCGCAACATTGTTACCTTCGATTATGACAGATCCAGCCCCGCATGATTGTATAGAGATCATTAATGCAGTAACAAAGCCCCGACGAGACTTAACAGATGTTCCATTGACAAATCCAGACCTGACACTTTACGTGGACGGTTCATGTATGAGAACAAGTACAGGAGAATTAGTGGCCGCGTATGCAGTGACCACTGAAACTGAAATCAAAGAAACACATCGTATTGACACACTGTCTGCTCAAGCGGCGGAGCTCATTGCTCTGACCCGAGCCTGCATACTAGCCAAGAACAGAAATGTTAACATATACACAGATTCCCGTTATTCTTTCGGAGTCGTACACGACTTCGGAGTGATATGGCAACAACGAGGTTTTTTGACCTCTCACGGTGCCAAGATCCAACACGGTTCACTCATTCAAGCCCTGTTAGAAGCAATACGGATCACTGAAATAATATCGACTGACAAAATATCGACTTGCCAAAATATCGTGGACAAAATATCGACAGTCAAAATATCGAGTTTGTATCTACAAACAGGTAAGTACAAAAATATCGAGTTAAAAATATCGTTAACAAAA
Organism: Lissotriton vulgaris; assembly: GCF_964263255.1. Taxonomy (NCBI): domain Eukaryota; kingdom Metazoa; phylum Chordata; class Amphibia; order Caudata; family Salamandridae; genus Lissotriton; species Lissotriton vulgaris. The sequence continues at coordinate 1,523,031,400 of NC_141689.1, forward strand.
ATATAGATGTAAAAAATATCGACTTTATTAAAAACAGTGTTAAATTAAATTAATATTAAATTTTAATTACTAAAATATACTTAAAACGACTTAAATTAAATTATAATAATTAAATAATAAATGAAAATAATAAAAATATTTTTTTTAAATCTTATTTGTTGACCCTGAACCCTAAAAATACCCCTTTACCCAAAAACCCAAAACTGACCCTGAACCCTAAAAATACCCCTTTACCCAAAAACTAAAAACTGACCCTGAACCCTAAAAATACCCCTTTACCCAAAAACTAAAAACTGACCCTGAACCCTAAAAATACCCCTTTACCCAAAAACTGAAAACTGACCCTGAACCCTAAAAATACCCCTTTACCCATGAACTGAAAACTGACCCTGAACCCTAAAAATACCCCTTTACCCAAAAACTGAAAACTGACGCTGAACCCTAAAAATACCCCTTTACCCAAAAACTGAAAACTGACCCTGAACCCTAAAAATACCCCTTTACCCATGAACTGAAAACTGACCCTGAACCCTAAAAATACCCCTTTACCCATGAACTGAAAACTGACCCTGAACCCTAAAAATACCCCTTTACCCAAAAACTGAAAACTGACCCTGAACCCTAAAAATACCCCTTTACCCAAAAACTGAAAACTGACCCTGAACCCTAAAAATACCCCTTTACCCAAAAACTGAAAACTGACCCTGAACCCTAAAAATACCCCTTTACCCAAAAACTGAAAACTGACCCTGAACCCTAAAAATACCCCTTTACCCAAAAACTGAAAACTGACCCTGAACCCTAAAAATACCCCTTTACCCAAAAACTAAAAACTGACCCTGAACCCTAAAAATACCCCTTTAATTTAACATAATTAACAATTAATCTATTAAATTAAATTAATTACCAATTACATTTTAATTAAATACCATATATTATTTAATTACCAATTAATTAATTATTACTACCAATTAATAAATTTACATATTTAATTAATTATAATTAAATTACTTCCCACCCTATTCCCCTATAAACCCACAACCCGCTACAGAAAAGACATTATTTTAATTTACATAATTAGAAATTAATCAATTAAATTAAATTAATTACCAATTAAATTTTAAATAATTAACATATATTATTTAATTACCAATTAATTAATTATTACTACCAATTAATGAATTTACATATTTAATTAATTATAATTAAATTACTTCCCACCCTATTCCCCTATAAACCCACAACCCGCTACATAATAAAATGACACAATAATTAAAAAAATCATTAATTAAAAATAATTATAAAATAAAATGACACTTTTCACACATATTATTACATAAAAACACTATAAATAATTAAATATTATTTTAAAAACTATATTTTTTACTATCTAGATTATATACTTGGATATTTTCACTGTCTATATTATTTACAGTCGATATTACTTCACTTACCTTAAAAACGATATTTTGGCTGTCGATATTCTGTCTAGTCGATATTTTGTCCAAACGATATTTAAAACTCGATATTCTGTCCAAACGATATTTTGGAGTCGATATTATGTCTGTGCACCAAGCAATACATCTGCCTTCAGGCATATCCATCATGAAGTGTAAAGCACATACTAAAGTTACAGATTCTGTTTCCCAGGGTAATGACCTGGCAGACCAAACAGCAAAACATACAGCATTGACTCACACCCAGACAACTGACGTGACAAAGACCATAGTACCGACACATTGTATGACAGTTAGGGATCCCACACTAGATGTAATCGACATTCAGACACATGCCACTCCAGAAGAAATCAAGAAATGGACTGAACTAGGAGGGATTCAGACAGATCAAGGATGGATGACGAAGGGAAAATCTACATGGTTTCTCCCTGACTCTATGGTTCAAGTCATAATAAATACAGCACATAGTCCAGCACATCTAGGAGAAAAAGCTATGTTAGACAGTTTACAGAATCTCTGGTACAACAAACACTTACGAGCAGCAGCAAAACAGAAAGTGCGTACTTGCATGATCTGTTGTCAGTTCAATCCAGGTAAAAGTGTCCCTGTAGAGCAAGGTGGATTTCATCCTCCCGATCACCCTTTTGAAGTCCTCCAGATGGATTATATCCAGATGGACCGTTGTCGAGGATTTAAGTATGTCCTCGTAGTTGTTTGTGCACTTTCCCGTTGGACCGAAGCATATCCAGTCCCAGATTATACTACCCCGACCACTGCCAGGCAGCTGGTCCGAGAATTCTTCCCACGGTACGGCTTGCCTCGTATCGTGTACTCAGATAACGGACAGCCATTCTCATCCGAGCTCATGAAACAGGTTTCCCTTCTGCTGGGATATCAGTGGAGATTCCATTGTGTCCGACATCCCGAGGCCGCTGGCCTTGTAGAAAGGCATAACCAGACATTAAAAACACGCCTTGCCAAAATCTGTAAAGAGAAAGGGGTCGACTGGATAGTCGCCCTGCCAGTTGCACTGTTTTACATGAGAATGGTCCCCCATTCGAGATCAGGGCTATCCCCGTATGAAGTAGTTTTTGGCAGACCACCGAATAAGTGGGGGACGCCCATGCCTAAGAAAATTACCGATGTTGACTGTAATATGCTGACAGATTACCTTGCCTCCTTGATGTCTGCACTCCAATCATGTCGTTCACAGGTTGCCGCCGCCTTTCCCGACAACACTGATGTAAAGCCACACGATGTTCGTCCCGGCGATACTGTGTTGATTCGCAATTTCGACAGGAAAAGCCCGCTGGAGCCCCGCTGGAAAGAGCCGAAGATCGTCCTTCTTACCACGAGGACCGCGATTAAGGTGGAAGGCCGAAAGGGGTGGATCCACACGAGTCATATTAAAAAATGCAACGAACTGCTGCCAGAAACTGACTCGTCCACCCCCTCAAAGGACTGCCTCGAATCTAGTGACTGTAAAGTTACCAAGCGAGAGAAAACTCCCCAAGAGGAGTATCGAACAAAACTCCGATCTAGCAAGTCAGACAGTTTAATTGTTTAAGCCCTCCCCTAGGTGAATCGGTTAAATAGTTTCTGACATGTATCCCCTAGATAGAGATAGAGAGAGAGAGAGACAACTCAAGAAACGTACATACTGTAAATCACTCCGCAGTCACTGTATAGTGACATTATTGGTTATGTTTTTTCTAAGTCTTTTGATTATTGTTGCTAGTATACTATTGCCAATATACTACCCTATCTTCAAGCGTGAACAATCTGCTTACAATGTAACTGCTGAACATTCTTTTAGTGAATTACCGCCTCATGAACTATCTTACAGACTTGCGCTGCGCAACAACACATTCATTAGTATGTTACATCACTCCCATCAGACTAACAATGCTACAAACTGTTGGATATGTGGCCGACTCCCTCCCTATCAGAAATACAAGGGAGTTCTGCCTCTCTTTCCGTACCCGTTCACTCACAATGGCTCCTGTGGTGCATGGTTTAGATTAATTAATTCTTTAGATTCTGATATTGCTGTTTTCGAGGGGAATTGGATTTGGGGAAACCTGAACCTAGTTCTGCTCAACGTCTGCTACCCTGACAAAAAGGGACTTCCCATTAGGACAGGAACTGATCTAGAAAATGAAGTATATGGATTAGGTAATTATACAATTAACCTCATGATTCTTAGTATTGAATCCGAAGCTGCACCAGTTCTCCCTGCTATGTCAGTATTACCAGTCACAGGTGACTTATGTGTCAGAAAGAAGGGTTCAGTACACTTAGGTCATAGCAAATGTACTACTGTGGTCGAATTCAGTGATCATGGCAAGTCTTCCTTTAGAGCTACTCGTCATTCCTATTTTGTTTGTGGCCATACCGCATACATACGCTTACCTCCAGATTGGGATGGTACCTGTTACATTGCCTTCCTTCTGCCACCTGTTTTCCTAGCCCCTCCTGATTATCACAGAAATACAAATCTAGTAAAGAGTAGACTCAGAAGAGATCTCCCGATTGTCGACTATACTGAAACGGCATGGGAGCAATACACAGATTTCAATAAAGGATTCTTTTTCTTCACAGGCCCCGTCCAAAACAGTAAACTAATACGTAGATTAACTAGAACACTCGAAGCAGTAGTGAATGAAACTACCTCCGCTCTAGGCAACTTAACAGAGGAACAGTCCGCCATGCGGGTTGTTGTTCTTCAAAATCGTCTTGTTATTGACGTCATCTTGGCAGATAGAGGCGGAGCTTGTAAGGTCATCGGGTCAAGTTGCTGTGTTTTCATTCCAGAAAATGCGCCAACGGTATACCAAGCTATTACACGTCTTCATAAAATTGCAAGTTTGATACATCAGAATCCAGGCACCTGGACTTGGTCCGGTTGGTTCTGGACAACGTTGACTGCTTGGGGATGGAAGATCCTATCCTTCCTAGGCATTGCCCTTGTCATAGTATTCAGTTGCTGCCTGTGCCTACAATGTGGGCCAGCGATTTGTGGACTGTGCGCCACATCGTGCATTGCACATTCCAGTTTTCACTCAAAACGCAAAAAGAAGAAAGAAGAGCAAATGATGTTACAAGAACAGACTGATCGATTCATGAGGATCGATATATCATGAAGGGTCCGTAGGGAACAAGGAGGGAATGAGGAAATATAAATTTTATGGTCAAGAAATGTTCCCTAACGTGTACCCCACCGTCTCCATGTACGAACTTAAAGTGCATGTAACTTCCCTCCTGTGCCAGCTATGAAGACGCAAATACATTTGCGTCCAACGTTAACATGTTCTCTTTCAGACCCGCCATGAACGGGTTGAATATTCAGTTCCTAAGTATGCTATGCCAACGTCTTTTTGTGGTGTACTTTACACGTTTTTCAGCTCTGGCGAAGTAGGCCCCGAATTCTGCCATCAAGCTTTTTTTCTGCCTTCTGACTCTGAACGCCTCAGCCTGGGCTGCCTCTGTACCCGTGACCTCTGCCTTACTCCCTGCGCGGCTCACGGCGCTTAGCTCAGCCTGCTGCCTGCCAAGACCGAATTCAACCTTCGCATTATCTGTTCCGCTCCTCGAAAATACATTCCTACCTACTAGTTTAAGTAAACATTCCCCCAGCTGCAGAGCAAAGGGCCCGGCCTCACTGTCTCCGTGCAAGTAATTCATAGCCTCTGTTACCATGGTAGGCCCATGCCCCCTCGCATCTCATGCAGACACTTAGACGCTTATACACGCACTCACAGTCAGTATAGAATAGCTTCTGCCCCAGAGACCTTTTCCTTCTAGATAATATGGTTCCTAAACATCAGATATCAGATATGATAGTGGTACGAGTTGATCTGACATGCCAGACTTCTGTCTCTTTCCGCTAGTGTAAATGTCAAGTCCCCTGCACCCTCCAGCTTCACGTCAATCACACGTCATGCAGCTGCGCGCGCATCCAGGCTTCAGATTTCCGCTGACATTGCAATATTCTGCTTTGCACCCACCTACTTGTGACACTTACATATGACGTTTCTAGCACACGCCTCTATGTTCACTCCTAGTTCACGCCTTCTAATTACGTATCACTACCACGTGTGTGCTCTTATCTTGTTTCTCTCAGCTGTTACGCCTACTGTATTGGTTTCTATAATATGATTTAAGTATATAAGCTATGTATTGCCAATAAAATATGGCTCTATCCCTTCCTGCACCCCAGTGGTGGCAGGAACCCGATATCCGATCTGGTACCATGACCATTCCTTTTTAAGGAATAAAACCCCTAAGAACTCTAACACCACGGACTCTGCCTCTTTCTTTCCGATTGAGTTATTTTTGTTTAAGTACTTACCTGCATAGAAATTAAGACGGTAAATCAAATATTTACCACAATACCCTGTACCTTATTTCCCAGTCCCAGTCTATCAGTCACAAGACCAAGTCAAGGTACACAATTCCACAGCAAGGGTCTGTGTAGCATAGGAGATGGCTTCTGCCAAAAACGAAAAACAAAAAACTCAATAGCGCGGCCCAGCCTCCTTCGGCCTCTGTTGGCCTCAGACAGGCCCGCCCTTAGTCTGGGCTTCGTCCTGGCTACGTCCCGCTCCGAGGGTGGAGAGGTAGCGCTTTATGCGAGATGACCACGCCTCCCCCTCACTCATGGCAGCTGTTTCGAGAGTGCTTCACCCTGGGGGTAGAAGTCCTCTCCCAGCGTGTTGGTACCGCACTTGGAGAGAATCTCCAGTGGCAGCAGGGGCTCTCTAGCAACAGGGGCAGCAGGGGACTACTATAAGCAGCACAGGCTCACCAGCAGCGACAGCGGAAGGTTTCACACAAAAATAAATAAAGTTCCCATGCCGTGGGGGGAGAGGCAGCGCTTTATGCGCGATGACCACGCATCCCCATCACTCGCGGCAGCTGTTTCGAGAGTGTTGCACCCTGGGGGTTGAAGTCCTTTCCCAGGGTGTTGGCGCCGCACTTGCAGAGAGTCTCCAGTGGCAGCAGGGGCTCTCTAGCGACAGGGGCAGCAGGGGACCACAATAAGCAGCACGGGCTCACCAGCAGCGACAGCGGCACACATTAATCCGGGGGAATATAGGTAAAAGATTCACCTTAGTTTCAATTAACTCCTGAATACAGCAATTAGCAAGGAAAAAGTGACCAATGAAACCTTTACAAATTGTCTGGCACTGCGCTGTGCCACATGTTGAAATTTTCTGGTAATTTTTTTCTTCAGTTACAAATGTTTTATAAATACATACACAATTTGGCAAAAGGTGAATTATGTGCATAGTGCGCAAAATTCTGCTAGTGCTCTTCCCATATGAACTTTCAAATGTCACCAGCCGCCACTGCACTGGTCAAGTAAGGTTCAAACTATGAAAAATAAATTAAAAACGAAATAAAGCAAGTCAGAGTGTTTAAAAGTGGCTACATTGATTTTATTCACACCCAAACATATTAGCGCCACTTTACAGAGTTTGCCAGTGAAGCAGTACTTTTGTTTACTTGTCTTTTTTTGAACAGCATTGTTTTCAATGGTGGGGAAGTGCACCAATCGTGGGGTACTGCAATGACTGATTGATGGGTGGATTGGTAACCATGTTCTTCCTGCTTACATTTCACATGCTTTACTACATACTTTGCTTTTTCCAGGAAGTTGGAACTTTTTATTTAGGCAGCATATTGCTCTTTTGTCTAGTGCGTAATTTGAATGGAGTTGCAAGCATATTATGGTTCTAAAAACACTCGCTACCACCTTCCTGGCCTCTAGCAATTTTCAGAAACAATACACAAATGTCATGATAACGCTGATGAATAATGTTTTTCCTAGAGAGAGATCAGAGTTTTGTCTAGTGGAAGTTTTGACACCTGGAAGGGTAGCGCAGAAGGTTAATGTGCCTGCTGAAAAGAACATGTACCTGATGCAGATCACAAAATGCACATAATGTAAATAGGTCAGTGTGCCACTGCTTTTGTCAGAGAGATCCTTTTGTTACTTGCAGTTTGTAAGTTAAAATCCTAACATACAACAGTGAGCTATTAACTGTCATCTAAGAGCTGCATGCACACTGCAAGGTAACAATAAGAGTGTTATGTTTCCCCCCACTCTTTGTTTGATTATACTAATGTTTCAAAAATAAATTGTTATATTTTTATTTTCAGCACTTGGTAAAGCTGGACAACCAATAGCTAATTTTTGGGCAATTTTTGGCGAAGAACAAGAGGCCCCAACCTCCTTTGCTGCTCTCTCACCCCGGCTAAAACCCAGCAAACACCACTGTTAAAGGTAAGGAAACTGATGCTATATTTTTTAGGTCGAGCCTACAGCAGCGCATGCGCCACCTGCTCAACATTTAGTGAAGGGTAAAAAAAGTGCTACCTACCAGAGTTTTGCTGGCCTGAAGCTTAAGTGCACATGCGCGCGCATGCGCGGAACAGCCATCTGTCTCCTCCGTCACGGGTCATTAAGTTGCTGTCCCCTCTGCCTCCATCCGATCACTTTTACTTTCGTGGCTTGGCTTGTTTATACTGCTGGGGTGATGCAAAGCTCATTATTGTTGCCCTTTGAAAAGCTGGCAATGTCCTTGATTTCCTTGCCTTTGCAAAGTTTGTGTTTGCATTTTGAAATAACTGTCATTTTATTGCGAAATATTGTCCCCGTCAGCCAAACTTACGTCCCCTTTTCCCCTTTTTTTTGAAAGGCAAAATAGCCGCCAGGTCCAGCCTCTGTCCCTTGTTGCTAGTGCCAAAGTGAGGCGGCCAATCGTGCCAAAGTGAGGCGGTCTGTTTTTTCACAGCCCTAGTCTGCGCCATCTCTTCCGACAGATGTGTCAAGCACGTGAGCAGGTAAAAGCATGCCGGGCTCGTAACTTGTCTCCCGGCGTGACAGCTAGAGCTGGCCCGTGCAAACATCAAACACTTCGTCTTTGGTGCTGTGAAGGCCCAGGCGTGGCGCTCTCTCTCCCTCCGCTGCCTTTCATGCAGCTTGGCACGGCTCTGCAGCTGCAGCTATAAAGGCATACATACTCCTTGGAAGGGCTGCAGCCCACACTCTGCATGATAAATACTACACACGTCAACTCTGACACCAGAACACACCAAGGAAGGGTCGATAATAACACTCTGGGTGCCAGTGAGGGTGGAATGGGGTTCACCTCCACCCCTGTGCTTTCTCTAGAGACCCCAATGCTTGCACGTTTGGAAAGTGCCAGATGCCAAGCTGCAAGGGCTCTCCTGCGTCACCAGCCCGGACATGAGGGGCAGGTACTCTGAGACACAGTAACCCAAGACTCAGGGGCGTCAATAAAAGTGAGCAGCGGGGGGTGTCACTGCAGCACAGATGTTGGCTCTTTTCACAGTCTCAGCTGAACAGGACTCGGGCACTTTACAGGGCAGCTCCCTGCATGGTTGACCAGCTGCTTGAGGATTTTATCTCGGGGCAGATTCAGGCTAAAACTTAATCACATAAACAGTAAAAAGGGAAAACACGTCCACCACATCACGTCCACCACCACCACGTCCAACACCACATCACCACCACCACGTCCACCACCACAACGTCAACCACCACCCCCACCACCACCACGTCCACCACTACCAGGTCCACCACGTCCACCTCATCCACCACAATCTCCACCACCACCACGTCCACCACCACCCCCACCACATCCACCACCACATCCACCACCACCACTTCCACCACCACCACGTCCACCACCACCACCACGTCCACCACCACCACCACGTCCACCATCACCACCACATCCACCACCACCCCACCACGTCAACCACCACATCCACCACTACCACGTCCACCACCACCACGTCCACCACATCCATCATCATGTCCACCACCACATCCACCACCACCACCATGTCACCCACCACAACATCCACCACTACCATGTCCACCACTACCACGTCCACCACCACCATGTCCACCACCACCATGTCCACCACCACCACATCCACCACCACCGCGTCCACAACCACCATGCCTACCATCACCACTACCATGTCCACCACCACCACATCCATCACCACCACCACATCCACCACCACCATGTCCACCACCATCACCACGTCCACCACCACATCTACCACCACCACATCCACCACCACCGCATCCACCACCACCCCATCCACCACCCCCACATCCACCACCATTTCCACCACCACCTCCTCACCCACCACCACCACGTCCACCACCACCACACCCACCTCCACCACCACCATGTCACCACCACTACCACCACCATCACTACCACCACAACATCCACCACCACCATGTCCACCACATCCACCACCTCTACCACCACCACCACATCCACCACCACCATGTCCATCACATCCATCACCACCATGCCCATGTCCACCACCACCATGTCCACCACTACCACGTCCACCACCACATTCCACCCCACCACATCCACCACTATGTCCACCACCACCACGTCCACCACCACCACCACACCCACCTCCACCACCACCACGTCCACCACCACCACACCTACCACTTCCACCACCCCACCACGTTCACCACCACCATGTCCACCACATCCACCACCACGTCCACCACCACCATGTCCACCACTACATCCACCACGTCCACCACCACCACGTCCATCACCACCATGTCCACAACCACCACGTCCACCATCACATTCACCACCACCACATCCACCACCACCACCACCATGTCCACCACCACCCCCACTACCATGTCCACCACGACCACTACCATGTCCACCACCACCACCATGTCCACCACCACCACGTCCACCACCACCACCATGTCCACTATCACTACCACCACATGCACCACCACCATCACATCCACCACCACCACATCCACCACCAACACGTCCACCACCACCACATCAACAACCACTACCAACACCTCCACCACCACCACATCCACTACCACCAAAACCACCACTATTGTCACCACCACCATGTGCACCACCACACCCACCTCCACCACCACCATATCCACCTCCACCACCACCACATCCACCACCACCACACCCACCACCACTACATCCACCACCACTACCACTTCCACCACCACATCCACCACCACCATGTCCACCACTACCATTTCCACCACCGCCACCACATCCATTACCACCACATCTACCACCACCATGTCCCCCACCACCACATCCACTACCACCACCACATCCACCACCATGTCCACCACCACAACCACCACCACCACGTCCACCACCACCATGTCCACCACCACCACCATGTCCCCCACCACCACGTCCATCACCACCACGTCCACCACCACCACGTCCACCCCCACCACTTCCACCACCACCCCCACCATGTCCACCACTTCCACCACCACCACGTCCACCAACACCACCATGTCCAACACCACCACGTCCACCACCACCACTTCCACCACCGTCACGTCCACCACATCCACCACCACCACCATGTCCACCACCACCACCACGTCCACCACCACCACCACGTCCACCATCACCACCACATCCACCACCACCCCACCACGTCAACCACCACATTCACCACCACGTCCACCACCACGTCCACCACTACCACGTCCACCACCACCACGTCCACCACATCCATCATCATGTCCACCACCACATCCACCATCACGTCCACCACCACAACGTCCACCACTACCATGTACACCACTACCACATCCACCACCACCATGTCCACCACCACCATGTTCACCACCACCACATTCACCACCACTGCGTCCACCACCACCATGTTAACCATCACCACTACAATGTCCACCACCACCACATCCATCACCACCACCACATCCACCACCACCATGTCCACCACCACCACCACGTCCACCACCACGTCTACCACCACCACATCCACCACCACCACATCCACCACCACCATGTCCACCACCACCTCCTCACCCACCACCACCACGTCCTCCACTACCACCACAACATCCACCACCACCATGTCCACCACATTCACCACCTCTATCACCACCACCACATCCACCATCACCATCTCCACCACATCCATCACCACCATGTCCACGTCTACCACCACCATGTCCACCACCACATTCCACCCCACCACATCCACCACCACGTCCACCACCACTATGTCCACCACCACCACACCCACCTCCACACCACCACGTCCACCACCACCACACCTACCACTTCCACCACCACCACCACGTACACCACCACCATGTCCACCACATCCACCACCACCATGTCCACCACCACCACCACATCCACCACGTCCACCACCACCATGTCCATCACCACCATGTCCAAACCACCACGTCCACCATCACATTCACCACCACCACATCCACCACCACTGCGTCCACCACCACCATGTTAACCATCACCACTACAATGTCCACCACCACCACATCCATCACTACCACCACATCCACCACCACCATGTCCACCACCACCACCACGTCCACCACCACGTCTACCACCACCACATCCACCACCACCACATCCACCACCACCATGTCCACCACCACCTCCTCACCCACCACTACCACGTTCTCCACCACCACACCCACCTCCACCACCACCATGTCACCACCACTACCACCACCATCACTACCACCACAACATCCACCACCACCATGTCCACCACATTCACCACCTCTATCACCACCACATCCACCATCTCCACCACATCCATCACCACCATGTCCACGTCCACCACCACCATGTCCACCACCACATTCCACCCCACCACATCCACCACCACGTCCACCACCACTATGTCCACCACCACCACACCCACCTCCACCGCCACCACGTCCACCACCACCACACCTACCACTTCCACCACCACCACCACGTACACCACCACCATGTCCACCACATCCACCACCACCATGTCCACCACCACCACCACATCCACCACGTCCACCACCACCACGCCATCACCACCATGTCCAAACCACCACATCCACCATCACATTCACCACCACCATATCCACCACCACCACCACCATGTCCACCACCACCCCCAATACCACGTCCACCACCACCACTACCATGTCCACCACCACCACCATGTCCACTATCACTACCACCACATGCACCACCACCATCACATCCACCACCACCACATCCACCACCAACACGTCCACCACCACCACATCAACAACCACCACCAACACCTCCACCACCACCACCTCCACCACCACCACATCCACCACTATTTCCACCACCACCATGTGCACCAACACACCCACCTCCAACACCATCATATCCACCTCCACCACCACCACATCCACCACCACCACACCCACCACCACTACATCCACCACCACTACCACATCCACCACGTCCACCACCATATCCACCACCACCATGTCCACCACTACCATTTCCACCACCACCACCACGTCCATTACCACCACATCTACCACCACCATGTCCCCCACCACCACATCCACTACCACCACCATGTCCACCACCACATCCACCACCACCGTGTCCACCACCACCATTTCCACCACCATGTCCCCCACCACCACGTCCATCACCACCACGTCCACCACGTCCACCACCACCACGTCCACCCCCACCACTTCCACCACCACCCCACCATGTCCACCACTACCACATCCACCAACACCACAATGTCCACCACGACCATGTCCACCACCAACACCACCACGTCCACCACCACCACCAAATCCACCACCACCACCAAATCCACAACCACCATGTCCACCATCACTGTGTCCAGCCCCACCACGTCCACCACCACATCCACCATCACATCCACCACCACGTCCACCACCACCACCATGTCCACCACCACATCGACCACCACCACGTCCTCCACCACCACCATGTCCACCACCACCACATCCACTACCACGTCCACCACCACCATGTCCACCAACACCACATCCACCACCACATTCACCACTAACACCATGTCCACCACCATGTCCACCACCACTACCACGTCCACCACCACCATCACCAGTGACGGATAAACTGTCACTGGTGCGCAGGGGTAATTGGAGTGTCAACCCCAGCTGTACATGGGACATTTAAGGATGCATTGGGTGCAAGAAGATGGGAATAGGGGCTAGAAGTGTTACACCAGACCCAAGATACATTTTGAAGAGGTGCAATGTCACAGGGGCTCCTTTAAAAACACTCACAGCATCTCTACCTCACAGTGACATACCTGCACGAGCCACTCACTCAAAACATGCATTGGCATAGCCTTTAGGACCTCATAAGTGTTTAGCCATGCAACACTTGTATGTTCTGGGCACAGGTTTGAACAGTCTTTGGGGTCAGCTTGTGATTTCTTAGCTGTAATGTCTATGAAAGCTCTGGTAACAGCCCATAAACAACCTGTGTTGTTGCTGGGGCCTTATTCCTGCGTTTCTGCCAGTCTTCAGAGAGCCTTCGAGGAATACGCTTCCTCGAGATAAGCACAAGTTTTATATGGCCCTTTTGTTCCACCCAAAGAATTCCTTGTGTCCTCTATAGAAGTGGAGTAGGGGGCGGGGTTTTATGACCCTTCCATCTGTTTGCCTGGAAAACCCTTTGCAGACGGGAGCTGCATCTGGTGCTATGTTAGTTTTGTAGCACATGCCTACAATTCTGGAGCAGTTTTGTTCCGATTAGTATCCCTCTAAGTACAGCATCCGCTATTTTGAACTCTGGCCGATTAGACAGTTTGGACACCATACCCCCCTCCTCCCACCCCCCACTCTATTTTAGAGTGTCATATCAGCCCAGTCTCCGCGTAAGCAAACAGAATCAGTAGCTCTCTCAGCTGACCATAATAAATGCACCTTCCTTTGATCTTCACCATTACTCCAAATATCCTGCTTATAGGCTGCAAACCGGCTCAATCGCTCTGTATACTCTGCGGCAAGGCCAGGGAGACAACTAACACCTTTACAACCCCCCATCGCTCAGCAAAGAGGCCAAAGAGTTGACGAGCAAATAGTCTGAACGTCGTTATAGTCCGCATCACTTGGTGCGCTCAGCACAGACGCCAAGGAGTGAGTGAGCAGGTATTATTAACACCGATATGGACACGCACCAGGCACTGTCTCACCTATCCAGCACAGCAGCCAACTCACCTGATGCTGCTCAGTTCTTAATGGGGAGACGTAATATTGGAAACTAATCAGGGACCCCGGACGATAAATTTGGAGGCAAAAAAGGGGCCAGAGGCATGTGCGGTGAGGCACACCGCATAGCAGTGTCACTATGCACAAGCAAATCCACGTGTGCTCTCTTTGTGAGCTGTGATTCTTTGGGCCAAGAATAAACTTTTCCCCAGCAAGAGCTGTAGTGTTGTCTTTGGAGCGCCTAGTGAGTGTAGAGGGAAGACAGAGGAAGTGCAATAATGTGCTGCATACATGTATGGACTCAGCTGAAAACCAGCTAGGGCTTAAAATGCTACCTTCTGTAGGGATATGACAGCCTGAATTAGCCTGAGAACCTTCCTCTACTGACACTACAATTGCTACTTAACCAACCTTTGAGCATCTTTGCCTCTCACTGCACCACACTAGCACCAACAAGGCAATTAGTGCCCGCTTTGCCACCAGGCACACACACCACCAGCCGTCAGTGCACGATTTCAACAGGCACACACACACCACCGGCCGTCAGTGCACACTTTCACCAGGCACAGACACCACCAGCCATCAGTGTACTCTTCCACCAGACACACACACCACCAGCCTTCAGTGCACGCTTCCAGACACACACCACCAGCTGTCAGTGCACGCTTTGCCACCAGGCACACACACCACCAGACGTCAGTGCACGCTTTCAACAGGGACACACCACCACCAGCCGTCAGTGCACGCTTCACCAGGCATACACACGACCGGCCATACAAAAAAGGAAAGTAACAGTGGTAGATTCCCAAAAGGACAGCACCTAGTCAGTTTATTCTCCAAGAAATCTCGCCCACTCGTACATGGGGCAGTATGTGTGCACACTTCAAAGAACACCCACTGTCACAATGCAGGTTCAAACATGAACTATAACAAGATTTGAAAAAAGGCCAAGGTGCACCACGTCAACACTTAGGGGCATAAATATTTTCAGTGAGGTAAACAGTAATAATCATATCAGAGAGATTTTTCTTCATATAGTTTTGAGAGTTCTTTATTTAGTTCAGATGGTTTAAAAATATACAGGATCTACAGCCGACGCGTTTCGTCCACAAGGGACTTCTTCAGGGCAGGATAGTCAGATGGTGATGATGTCCCTGGTTTCTGGACCGTAGGTGAGGGATGAATGAGTCTAACCGGATAACTATATTAATCATCCGATGGTATCATGTATAATTAGAACTTAAATCCAATTGGATAACTGGCGTAAGAGGGTTCAACTGCCATCAAGACCACACCAATGATATCAGGTGTAAAGAAAAGATTGAAGTAGATATTATACGGAGGTCTCCACTACCTATCTACCCTGGTTCCACTACCATTGGAGTATTGTCCTCACTTTCTATGTGGCTTGAACACAAGACATAACAACACCTGATATCATTGGTGTGGTCTTGATGGCAGTTGAACCCTCTTACGCCAGTTATCCAATTGGATTTAAGTTCTAATTATACATGATACCATCGGATGATTAATATAGTTATCCGGTTAGACTCATTCATCCCTCACCTACGGTCCAGAAACCAGGGACATCATCACCATCTGACTATCCTGCCCTGAAGAAGTCCCTTGTGGACGAAACGTGTCGGCTGTAGATCCTGTATATTTTTAAACCATCTGAACTAAATAAAGAACTCTCAAAACTATATGAAGAAAATCTCTCTGATATGATTATTACTGTTTACCTCACTGAAAATATTTATGCCCCTAAGTGTTGACGTGGTGCACCTTGGCCTTTTTTCAAATACACACGACCGGCCGTCAGTGCACACTTTTACCATGCACAGACACCATCAGTCATCAGTGCACGCTTTCACCAGGTGCAAACACCACCAGCCGTCAGTGCACACTTTCACCAGGCACATACCACCAGACATCAGTGCATGCTCTCACTAGGCATTCACACACTCAGCCGTCAGTGCCCGCTTTCACCAGGCACACACCACCAGCCGTCAGTGCACACTTTAACCAGGCACACACACCACCAGCCGGCCGTCCACACTTCCACCAGGCACACACACCACCAGCCATCAGTGCACAATTTCTACAGGCACACACACACCATCAGCCATCAGTGCACACATCAATTGCAGTATGGTGCACTTTACTTTTAAACATATTCATCTCAAGAGCAGCATGCCACCATTGCTACAAAAAATAAATACACATTTTTGGCCTATAATTTATAGACTTTGGTTGCAATTCGTGTTGCAATATTTAGCAATGCCAATAGCTCAAACTTAATTAATGTGAGACTTATTGCATTGCAAATGCTTGTTTAGATTGGAGTTAGGGCTATGTATGTGGTCACTCTACATGGTGGTTGGGGTGGGTGCACATTTTGAACATTGTACCCTCAGTGGATGGAATCACTAATAGCCTTATCCCTGTGCTTTGGGTAATAACGATTGTTAAAGGCACTATCTATCCCTTGCCTTGTTAAAGGCCCTCAAATTCAAGCTGTGTCTGCTTCAGTGCCTTCAGCAACCAGTATGGCACACATAGGCAGCAGGCAGTAAGGCTGTATATTAAGCAGTCATGTTGTGCAAAGGGGAACTGTTGGAGATATATTGCAATAATGCACAAGATATATGTATTTATACTGAAATTTGATATTATTGCACCAAACCTAATACGTTGTACTTTGATTATTCACAGGTTTCTTTAATATTGGTAAGGCCAGCATCGGCATGAATACAGTAGAACAGCTAATTGCAAGGCTATTCTTTGGACGGAAACTTGAAGAGAAACTACATATAAAGCAATTAGGACCTGATCGGCCTGACTTAAAATCACGAGTTACCCAGGACAGGGGAAAAACGTACAAACTTACATTCTGAATCACCTGGTACACAAAGGCTGATTGGCCTACAGGGTGCATGTCAAGAAATTCTCTGTTCTTCTTCCCTTGTTTGCTGTTTAGTGGTGACATGTCTTGGACAAAACAAGGAGTAATAGACTTGAAGCATTTGTCTGGCAAAATAAAGAAGCACACAAGAAGCCGCATGGAAAATCTCACAAGACTGGTAATGTTGGGAGACACACCGATTGAGCACCACATAAGCGATGCATACCGCAAAACAATACAGAAACACAATGAAGCAGTTGATAGGAATAGGCACATACTATTAAAAATAATTGATTGCATTAGTTTCTGTGGTACTTTCGAACTGCCACTCCAAAGCCATGATGAATCTGAAAGTTCCTCAAATCCTGGAATATTCAGAGGCCTTGTGGATTTAATAGCAAGCACGGACAAGGAAATGGAAGCACATTTAGCAAGTGCTACAGTCTTTAAGGGCACTTCTAAAACAATACAAAATGAACTCCTTGGGTGTATGCTAGGAATCATGAGAAGCCACATTGTCCAAGAGGTGCAAAACACAGACTTTGTGGCTATTCAGGCTGATGACACCATTGATGTGGCCACACAAACACAGTCTGTATAAGTCTTTCGGTACCTTGACAAAGACAGTAAACTTGTGGAGAGGTTCTATGGTTTCGCACATTTAAGAGACTCTAGTGCAGAAACTATGACTTCACCTATACTGCGATAGCTGAACTTAATTTTTCCAGAGCTACATCGAAGAAAAAAACTTATCGCACAAAGCTATGATGGTGAGTCTGTAATACGTGGAAGCCTTGGTAGAGTACAGAAAATAATTAGAGATGTGTATCCCATTGCTCATTATGTACACTGTTACTAACACCAACGTGATCTTATTAGGCAACAGGCAGTATCAAAGATCTCCAAGATACAAATTTTCTTTCAGGATGTAGGAAGCATGGCAGTATTCTTATCACGTTCCCCCAAAAGACCGAAAGCACTTCAGGAGATTGTGGACAAAAGGCTTCCAAGGGGATCCTCAACTCGTTGGAACTTCAGCATATGTACAGTCAACCTAATCTATAAACATAGAGAGGACTTTGAGAAATGTTTTGACGTCATAGAAGCCAATGAAGCCTTTGATTACAAAAGTCAGAATGAAGCCAGTGGCTTTGCAAGAACACTACAAGACAGAGAGTTTCAGTTTTTTCTGTTTTTATTTCATGACATAATACATTTTGTCAACATATTATACGACCAGTTACAAGCAAGAGCCATAGATACTGCATCTGTGCAAAGAGATACCAGTACATTTGTCACCAACATGAGCAAAGTGAGAGATGGGGTTGACAACTTAGATAGCAAACTGCCGGAGGATTCTACTTTTTCAAACCGTAGGAAAAACATCAGCTGTCTAGTCCAAATTGCAAAGGAGATATGTGACATTATAATTGTGCATGCACAAGAACGTTTTTCTTTTTCACAAACATTTGGTGAGTGCCACATTACTGCAAAGGGAACATGTTGCAAAATGTGATCAATCCTTCCTTGAGCAAGCTCTGAATGATGCTGTGGAAGCTTATCCTATGCTCAAGAAAGAGGACCTAAAAACTGAGTTGACTGTACTGTACAGAATGAGTGTATACCGGAAGACAACTGGTGTCATTTATTTACTGGCTTTAATTCAGAAACTTAATATGGAAATATCACTTACAGAGACAGTGGCTTTACTAAAAATTGTCATTACCACTCCTATGATAACAGCAGCGTTGGAACGATGTTTTTCCACATTAAACAGAATTAAGACATTCCTGAGGAACACACTGATTCAGGAAAGACTGAATGATTTAGCAATGCTCTCTATAGAGAGCGACCTAGTTAAAAGAATCCCAGACTTTAACGTTCAAGTTATTGAAACGTTTGCTGCTCTTAAAGACAAACGTGCTGATTTTATCGACACAAAGTGAACAATATGTTGAATGCTGCTAGTTTGCAACCTGTTTAGTTGTTTGTCAAATAAAAAACATCTGTGAGGTACTCAGAAATGCATTGTATCTTGAAGTCTGTTATGAAGCTCTGTGGTTATACTGAATAAGCAGCTACATATGTTATATGACATCTCTTTAATAATGTAATAAATGCACTTCTCAAATTTGCTTGAAAATGCACCATTTGTCCACTCTTTTTTCAAAATCTTCTCTGGGGGAAACCTCCCCAAACCCCCCTTAAGTTGTTCGGGCTCGCTCGCTACCCTTGCTCGCTAGGGTGCAGTATGACGATCATTTTACACCCCACCACTTTCAAATGTCACCAGCAGCCACTCGCAGGTTCTTTTAAATCGCAAGTTATTGCTAAGCACAGCGCCCCTCTAGAGGTCAGTGCCCCCCTCTCCAGGTCAGTGCCCAGTGCAGCCACAGCAGTCACACTGCCCTAAAGCCAGCCCTACAGGGAGTACATTGGAAACACCTCTTTACACAGCGCTGCCCGACCTCCAATTACTTTGCTTGATCTCCGCATGCACCCTTCCTCATACGGAGCTAGAATAAGGACACCTGTCAGGAAGTGATGCGAGCGAAAAGCTGACAAACCCTCTAAACATTACATCCCTCCACAACTTATATGCAGAGTCCATAACAGTTAATTCTAGTTATAAGATCCACTGAGGCCTTAATTTTACATCTGGGTCGAGAGAGGTGAGTAAAAGGAGTGACAGACAAAGTGAGTTGACAGAGAGAGAAAGGTTAGGAACAAACAAAGACTCAGATTGGAGGGTAATAGGGTAAGTAGTTTGGAGTTTGGTAGAAGGAGAGAAAAAGGGTGGAATTCAAAACAACTGATTATCAAAGTTAATTGAAATTTTCAGATCTCCACAAGCCTTTCCTTCTTCCTTTTCTTTGAGGTTGTCTGATGCCGGTACACAAGGATTGCCATGAAGTGCTCTAAAGTTAAAAGAGTTTCGAGTAATTGTATTACCATCTCACCATACCAGGATTATGGATCCATTAATATCAGGATCACAGTTTGGACCATCATTACTGTGGCCTAAGACTTTGCAAATACCAAACTGTCTTGAGACAGATTTGAAGACTGAGTCTTTTGTCACTTGTCATATAGTTTCACCTCTTTGCCAGTAGCAGCACAGATATGCACTTCCTGTGTCACTTCAGAACAGGAATCTCCTGCATAATGTGAAATAGTAACACAGATCTTTCTTCCAAATGTGAGTTCAGCAACAGAAACACCTGTTGTGGTAGGAAAAGTGTCCCTGTAGTCAGTGAGGTTTTTGGCATGCTTTTCGGAAATGGGGATATTTGTGGGCTTGGCAACTTTGAATTATTTTTGGAGTGTAGGCATACAAAGCTAGGCATTCCCACTGGCTTGGGGCTCCAAAGACATCATTTTTCTGTTTGGAAACCTAATCTGATAGCAAATTCTTTAAATTATTCATGTGGGAAGGGAAGGCCATTGTCTGACTTTACCTCTGCCAGGATACCAAATGTGGAAAAGATTTTGAGGGGGACAGGTATGGTCACTTCAGTGACAGTCAATCCATGATGTCTGGGAATCTTGAGTAGACCTGGGGGGAGTTCTGTAACTCTGTGAAGTGCACTACGCAGAGGTCATCAAGCGGTAGAGTGTTTTGTCTCACAGTTTGCGATGATTTTCAGTGCCGGGTCTTTGTTCCGCACTGTAAAATCAGCACAAACTGCACCATGACCAGCACAAGAGGGAGCAAATTCTTCTCTGCGGCTCAAGTAGATTTTCTACTCAATCTGCAGCTTTCTCAATGCGAACAGAAGGTTTCTCAATGCAAGCGATTGTGACCACCTGCGACCGCCCGCATTGAGAAATCCAACCGCCTGCATTGAGAAATCTGTCCGGGAGGTGGATTTTCCTCACTCGCGCTCAGCAACTGTGATGTTGGCGAGTGTGAGAGAGAAAAAAACTCCACTCACTAACCGAATGGAGCGGAGTTTACCGCCCAGGCCTAATCTTGAACATTTGTCAAAGGCCAATATTATAAATTGTCTTGTCACTATAGATCCAAAGACGTCAACTTCAACATCTCTCCACACCTGGAAGGGAAGTTGAGATATCTCTAGTGGTTCAATGTCTGGTAGACAAATCAGTCTTTTTTCTTCTTTTCATTTGTCTAGTATTTTTAGTGTTGCGTCTATCAGTGGCTACCACACCTGGATGTGCAAGATCAATCACTTGATTCTGCAGCCTTTGAGGGATAATCAGATGGGTTTCTCAGGGTATTAACCCCTTGGGGTGATGAGCAAGTTCTTTTTGAATGTGTCTAAATGCCTTGAGGTCCCTCATTCAGCTCAGTGGATAATATTTGTGGGCACGTTCTAGCTTCCTCTACTTTTACAACTCAGTGAGGTTTGTCACTGTTCACAGGGGAAATCATGACCATACTTGACTGAAGAAAAACAGCTGCCCTTAATCTGCTCGTCCTTTCAGTGGCATATGACAAAGTCTCCCACAGCACACTCATCAGAAGACTCCACGAGTGCGGTATCCAATGACCAAAGCTCAACTAGATCTGCTCCTTTCTCACAAGGAGAACTGAAAGAGTCAGACTGCAACATTTTATAACCAAGCTAAGTGACTTGTATGTAGAATCCCCCAGGGTTCATACCTCAGTCCGACCCTGTACAACATCTACATGGCTCCACTTGCCAACATCTCCAGGTCTCAAGTCATCACCATAATCTCCTATGGAGACAACACCCAGCTCATTCTCTCCCTGATGAACAAGACACACACCACCAGAGCCAACTTCACTAACTGCATCATCCTCGCAGTGGAATGGATGCCAACTGCTTGAAATTGACCTCTGATAAGACTGAAGCACTGCTCTATGGAAACAGGACTTCCCTTTGGGATACCTTCTGGTGGCTGCACCCACCGACCATGCCAAAACTCTGGGGATCATCCTGGATGACAAGCTGTACATGAGGGTACATGTCAACGCAGAGAGCTCCGCTTGCTTCCATATTTTATTAATGCTATGAATAATCTTCAAGTGGCTACCACAGAGCACCAGATGAACCATCATGCAAATGCTCATTCTGACTCGACCATGGCAACGCACTGTACACTGGAATTCCCAAGCAACTCCTGAACAAACTGCAGACCACCCAGAACACCACCACTAGACTCATACTCAACCTTCCTCACAGCACCCACATCTCATTTCACCTCTCACCACCTAAGACTGATCCACTGGCTCTCCCTTCATAAGCACAGCCAATTCAAACTCCTCACACACATACTTACAAAGTCCTGCATAACACGGGCCTGCATACTTCAACAGTCACATACACTTTCACAACCAATAAAGACACCTCTGCTCAGCCTCACTCTCAGACACACACAACCCCCACATTAGCAAAAGCAGAGCAGGAGATCAATCATTTTCTCACAACGGACCGAAAATACGAACAACTTCCCGCAACACATCAGAGCCTTCTCCAATCTACTTGAGTTTTGCAAGAAACTGAAGAGCTATCTCTTCAAATATTTAAATGGGGTCACACCCCCACACACTGCTCAAGCACCTGAATACTCTTGTGAGTGATTAGTGTGCTCTACAAATTGACATAACACAACAAAGCATAGCAGGGTGGGGTAATGCAGCAAACAAATTACTCTGTTACACTTCTTCAGTGGACAGGGACAGGATTGTTGATGTACCAACAGTATTCCTCAGTGATGGATGTTACCTGGAACACACATGCTCACCTATAAGAATGAGTGGCAAGTAAACCAAATGATACCACTTCATTTATTCTTTATGGTACAGCATGAGCCTTCTTTTATTACCTAGTTAATGCTGGTCAGTCTGTCAAAAGATTCCTTTAAGTAAGAGGTGTTCCAGGGATTCCACTGGAAACATCTTTACACGGCGCTGACCGACCGATAACTGCTTTGCCTGTTTCCCTCGTGTGCCCTTCCCAACGTGGAGCTGTGATTATGTCACTTCGCCGGAAAGTGACTTGACCAGAAAGCAGGCAGTTCCAGATTTATAGATGTATTAGTCAAGCAGACATTGTGAAAATAAGGCGAATGATCCAAAAACAAATAGTTGCCAATGTTCTACTGTCCCTTACATTGTCAACTGGTCTGGAATGTGTTCTTCGATAAGCATTGTTTGCAGAAGATAAAAACATAGATCTACATGTATTAAAATGCATTCTGGGAAAACACTGGTGACAATTCTATGGGAGTCCTAAGTGATTCAGGTGTATACCAGATCTACAAATAATAGTGCAATTTCAGTGACTGACAATAAAGCAATGGTTGGCAATGCAACACTGCTTGAAACTGATTTCAAATGGTTTCAGCTGTGGGAAAATGAGACAGCTTGATAGAGGGTCTCCTGTCATTCCAGATCAACTGTCATTTATATGAACACAGATCACATTTTAACTAAAGAGAGCTCACAGATAAAAACCATGAGAAACGTTCAATAGAGATAGACACATAGGGGCACGATTCACAACAGAAATCTGAGACAAAATCCTAACTTTACAACTTTCGGTATTCACTAAGGACATTTAGGAGAAGTAAATGAAGGATAATTCTCGCTAAAGATAAAAAGTTAATCACATAACAAGGACACATCATCTGCCGAAGGTGTTGCCTACCTTACAAAGCCTGCAGGTCCTATTCATTAAACACTAATCCAGATATTTGACTGCATCCCATACATTGTTCCTAATGCATTCAACTTACACTTAGCAAAAATATGCCATTCATCCGTTATCTTATTCTTATTATTATGTATCAAAATGTATGTTTAGCTGTCAGGGCTGTTCATAGGCTCCTTCTTCTGCCTACAAAATAGAACAGAAAACGTAATAACTGAGATGGACATAGCTAAGAAAAACCATAACAACACAATGAAAAAGAAACACATTGTTCTTGCTGATAAGAGAGGCAACTAATAATAGAAGTGATGCCTCTTAAGCTAATGTAGCTAACAGGTGCATAATATGAAAACTGATCGGACTAGAAAGATGGAGGAGCATGAAAGAAGACACTATTTGTCTTTCTCTCTGGCCACACTGTCTATCAGAACGAGAAAAGAAAAGCAAAGAAACAAAGTATTTTTTTAAGACCAAATATTATATTAGGAGATTGAAATGTGGAGCGCTCCAATTAAAACAACATAATACTATACAGCTGTTGCTATCAAAATTACAACATGCTACTACACAACTCCTGTCTTTCCCTTTCCTATGCCTCTTTTTGGAATATGTAGAGTTGTGTAGAGAGTAAGTTACTGTGGGGATTAGGGTTGTTGGGAGGGTAGAAGGGACCACACAATGATGTAATACGTGTTACGTATGTCTTTATTTTCAGTGGTATCTTTTGTTTTCCTTTTTTTGGGGTAATAAAGAAAAGGGGGTTGAGTATTCGCAGTTCTGGCCGAGGGCAACAAAAACAAAGAATAAAAAGAACACAAATGATGCATGGGATGACTCCTCCTCCTGGTTAGCACTCTGAGTTGTCAGGGTTGGGTCCAGGTCTTCCAGTCGTCTCTCTCTCTCTCTCTCTCTCTCTCTCTCTCTCTCTCTCTCTCTCTCGGTGGGCGAGAGGGAAGCAAGCAAAAATAGACCGGGGGGTTAATAATGCGGGTTTTGGTGTCTGTAACACGTGCTACCATCTCCAGGATTCCTACATTGGGGTATGGGCATAAGGGATTCTCTTTAGGCGACTCGCACCCATGTGTTCAGTCGCCCACACTTCCTCACCACCCCCACCAAAAGAATCCCCTAAGTGGTACTCGCCTTGAGCCACGGTCAGTCTCCTGGACCGTGACGTAAGAACCCGGGGCGTCTTCTCCTTCTTGCAGCCCACCGAGTTTGGTCGCCGTATAAGCCACGCTCTGCTGGATCCGTCTCCTCCGCTTCTCTCCGACTTTGTCCTCCTCCTGCTTGTTCTTCTTGTCGGGTCTCGTTGTCCGTTTTCTTACCGTCTGCTCTTCTCCTCCTGCTTCCTTCTTTGCCTCTTTCCGCAGTTGACTTTATTCTCCTCCCCTTCCGCTGTCGTCAGTTGCTCCTCCCCACACGCTCTGTGAGACACTAGACTGCTACTCTCTACTGGTTGTAATGTTTAGGACTGCTGTGTTGCAGTCTAGTGTTTGCAGACGCAGACGTGCGCTAGCGCGGACATGGTACGTCACGTCCGCGCGTGCTATAAAATAAAGGAGGCGTGGTCACGGAGTCAGTCCGGACCACGCGGAAAGACTAACGAGTGTCCCGGGTCCCGTTTGTCAGGCGCATCATCACCTGCGCTGCGCACCATAAGTCACGGACCCGACAATGGCGACGAGGGCCTAAAGTGCCCATGCTGTGCGAGGAGCGGCAGTCTCACCTACGCCGTTGGAGCGATCACATGCTCCCCGACCTCCACGGGCCCCACACGTGGCTGCCGATGACGGAGCTACCGGCCCCGCGCTAACGCGCCAGCACACGCCTGCCTCACCGCATTCTGCCCCCACAGTGGAGACAACACTGATGAAAACAGCCGGTGAGCACACAGCACACAGCCCTGGAGCAGAGGGCAGGAGGTAACCGGAGAGATCGAGGTAACTGCGCAAGGCTGTCCCAGGAGACAGAGGCTGTCCCTGCGTCCCCCGCGCAATCTAGGAAGGCGCGCTCCAGGCAACAGCGCACTGCCCACTCCCAGTTGGAGGTCGCTCCACCATACCTCAGCTGCCCGATTAGAGATCCAAGCCGAGGAGGAATCCAGGTCTTGCGGCCCCCACCCCTGCACACCTGCAAAGCGGCGGCTGGTCATCTCACACCATCATGGCGACCATCCCGCCCATCGAACCATTTGTAGTCGATGGGGCCCCAGCGTCCTTGGCCCCACGTTGGAAGGACTGGACGGAGAGACTACAATTCTACTTTGAAGGGGCAGGTACAGCGCGAGAAAGGCGCAGGGCGCTCCTTCTACATCTTGGTGGAAAGGACATACATCGGATCTATAAGACCCTAGTGGAGGCCACCCCTCATACCTATGTCACGCTCCGACCTCAACGCGCTCAACGCACATTTTGAGCCGATGGCCAGTAAGGATTACGAACGATTCATTTTTAGACAGGCGCGTCAAGAAGCGGAAGAATCCCTTGACGCGTTCCATGGCCGTTTGAAGGAATTAGCGAGCACGTGCGGATTCTGCGACGAGCAAGAAGAAATTCGCGGCCAGATCATTCAAGGATGCTACTCCTCAAGATCCTACAGGAGGATGGTAAACCTCTGGCGGATATTTAAAAACTAGGCCGGTCGAAAGAACTATCCCAAGCGAGAGCTTCGCACACGGAAGCAGCGCTCCACAGACCGATCAAGACGGAGCAAGTCCACGTGGCCGAGCAAGTCAACGTAGTACGGCCTAAGCAACGCCCCGCTGGGAGAGGAAGACCGCCAGAATGCCGGAAAGAGTGTGGATACTGCGGAGGTGCGCCGCACAGAGCACAGGATTGCCCAGCGCGCGGGAGAAAGTGCGGGTCGTGTGGTTGCATGAACCATTTCGCATCTGTTTGCAGATCCTTCAAGCAAAAGCCCAAGGCCGCTCATGCGGTGAGGGAAGACCCTGAGAGTGAAGACATGGACGACGATGCTAACAGCTATCCGGTGCACTATGTATTTGCCATAGACCAGCCGCAGAGGAAAAAAAGGAGACTCCCGAAGTGCAGATTAATGATACAGCACCAAGAAGTGAAGGCAACGATCGACACAGGGGCCTCGATCGAACTCATGGCGGCAAACGTCTACAACCAACTGCGAGACAAGCCAACGTTGAAAACAGCCAAAATCAGAGTCTTTGCTTATGGACAAAAGACACCCATACCACTAATTGATGCTTCCAGACGGAAATACAACATCAAGAGAAGCGGACACCATCAACCATCTACATCACCAAAGAAGGCAGTGGAATGCTACTCAGCGGCCAAACAGCTGAGGAACTCCACCTGATATCCTTCGCCATGGGGGTGTTGGAAGAAGAACTGGACACGATCCTCGAAGAATTTGAAGACGTTTTCAAAGGAATCAGATGTCTCCGGGGAAAGGAAGTATCCTTACACATTGACAGGTCCATTCAGCCCGTGGCCCTTCGGCATAGACAAATAGCATTCCACCTAAGGAAAAAGGTGGAACAAGAACTAGAAAACCTGGAAAATCAAGGCATAATCGAGAAAGTTAGTGGACCCACCCCCTGGGTATCGCCGATTGTGGTAGCGCGGAAACCCAAACAGCCAGGACAGGTCCGCATCTGTGTTGACATGCGCCTGCCCAACGCAGCGGTAAGAAGAGAACGACACCTAACGCCTACCATAGACGACATCCTCGGAGAACTCAATGGAGCAAAATGGTTCTCCAAAATGGACCTACGGTCAGGATATCATCAATTACCCTTACACCCGGACTCCAGGTACATCACCACTTTCTCCACTCATGTCGGTCTCCGGCGCTATCGACAGCTTAATTTCGGAATATCAAGTGCCGCTGAAGTTTTCCAAAATACGATTCGAGAGGTCCTGAGCGGGCTCACAGGGGTCCTAAACGTCAGCGATGACCTGCTGATATACGCCAACACCGTGGAGTAACACCACCAAAGACTCAGAAGCGTACTGCAAAGGATTAAGGAGTCAGGCCTCACGCTGCATCGGGAAAAGTGTCAATTCCTACAGAATAAAATCAGCTTTTTCAGATACACATTCTCCGACAAAGGAGTGGCCCCTGACCCTGAAAAAGTAAGAGACGTGCAAGCAGCCCCAGCGCCAACTAACATATCGGAGGTTCGGAGCTTCCTGGGGATGATGAACTTCTGCGGGCGGTTCATCCCCGACCTGTCCAATCTCACCCGACCATTACGGGAGCTCACCAAGACCACCAACCCCTGGCAGTGGGGAGATGAGCAAGAGCAAGCATTTCAGAGCACGAAGGCGGCTCTGTCCGCCAACACGACCCTCTTCTACTTCGACCCGGCCAAGGCAACCAACATAGCGGTAGACGCCAGCCCGTATGGACTTGGAGCCGTACTAACACAGAGCCGAGGCGGTGAAGACTGGGCGCCCATAGCCTATGCAAGCCGGTCGCTAACGGAGACCGAACAACGCTATTCCCAGATCGAGAGAGAGGCCATTGCGATCCACTGGGCCTGCAGGCACTTCCACGTGTACGTTTATGGACATCCGTTCACTGTCTCCACCGATCATAAGCCTCTACTTCCCTTATTCAGAGGATCAGTATCCAAACCTCCACCCAGAATTGAGAAGTGGATCCTGCAGCTTCAAGAGTATGATTACAAATTGGAGTTCAAACCCGGCGCAGCCAACCCGGCCGACCACCTCTCTAGACATCTGAGAGCAGCAACCACCCAGGAGAGGGAAGATGCCGAAGGAACCGAGGAATATGTCCGAATCATCCTCGAACGGTCAAGACCCCTACCCATGAGCATCGACATGATTGTCGAAGCGACCCGCAGCGATGAGATTCTTCAGCTAGCGATAACAGCAATACAACAAAACGACTGGAGAACGCTCCAAGCATCCCTACCCCAGAGGACTCCTGAAGCCAAGCGTGCTCTGGAAACCATCCTCAAGGTGAAAGATGAACTGTCCGTGGACAGTCAAGGATGCCTCCTCAGAGGACCAAGAATTGTCATGCCAACGGGTCTAACACAACAAGCGGTCGAATTAGCTCACCGAGGCCACCAAGGAATGGTAAAAACGAAGAGTAGACTCAGAGCAAAAGTGTGGTTTCCGGAAATGGACACTAGAGTCGAGCAGATGGTCAAGGGGTGCCGCTGGTGCCAAGCGGCAGGTCAGCCCGAACCGCCACCCCCGGTGATCACTGAAGAGAACCCGGAAAAACCCTGGGAACGAGTCAGCGCTGACTTCGAACACCTCCCGGATGGCCGCTACATGCTTGTTGTTATCGACGATATGACCAAGTATCCTGAAGTGGAAATAATAACATCACTGGCTGCCAAAGACGTAACTGCGAAATTCGAGAAAATCATTGCCACCCATGGAATCTTCGAACAGGTCAAGACCAACAACGGTCCGCCATTTCAAAGCCAAGAATTTGCCGACTATCTCCAGGAGTGGGGAATACAGCACAAGAAAATCACCCCCAGATGGCCTCAAGCCAACGGAGAGGTAGAGAGGTTCATGAAGACCCTCAACAAAGTCATCCGGATTGCCCATGCGGAAGAGGCACCGCTGGAGAGAGCAATATACACGTTCCTGAGGGAATACCGGCTCACGCCCTATCGCACAACCACAGCGGCCCCAGGGCCATCCGCAATGGGGAGAATAGTCCGAGACACCATTCCCCACCATCACACCTGGACCCCAACAGAAGCAAGCTCTCGGCAAACCCTGATCAACAGAAGACGCTCAAATTAATACGCTAACTTCAGACGCCGAGCCAAAGAATCACCCATCTGGGAGAGAGATCAAGTCTATGTGAGAGACCGGTATCCAGGGAGTAAGTTCAGGCTCCCGTTCGAACCCAGACCTTGGACAGTCACCCGCCAGACAGGCACGATGGTAACGGCTCAACGCGACGGAGAAACCGTCACACGCAATGTGTCCTTCTTCAAGCAGGCCTCTGCCCCATACGAAGATCCGGCCAGCCAGGAACCGGACAGAGCGACGCCAAGCCCGACTACACCCAACACCAGCTCCCCGGCGAGGGTGCAAGGTGGCACCATGGAACAGTCCGTTGTGAGCCCGCCTGAGTTTGAGAGGCCCAGCTCTGAGAGTCGTCACCCCTCCGGAGATGGGCTGTCACTAACCCCAGCCCGACAAGATACCCCAAGGAGAGTACTGTTTTGAGGGGAGGCTGCAGGCTATGGGCTGAGGAGAAATCCAGCCCCTTCCTCACAGCTGGCGGACTTTGCTGAAGGCTGAGACTGTGATCCCTGATCATCAGACTGGTAACAGGCCTGCCGGCCATTTTGCTTGTTTCTTCTCACCTGTCCAGATGAAGCCAAGCGATCTACCATAGACTATCTAATGTATTTTCTTTTGTTTTAATAAAGGTTGAAAGGAGTGTAATGTTTAGGACTGCTGTGTTGCAGTCTAGTGTTTGCGCACACAGACGTGGTACGTCACGTCCGCGCGTGCTATAAAATAAAGGAGGCGTGGTCACGGAGTCAGTCCGGACCACGCGGAAAGACTAACGAGTGTCCCGGGTCCCGTTTGTCAGGCGCAGCGTCACCTGCGCTGCGCACCATAAGTCACGGACCCGACATTGGTTGTGCGAGAGGATCCGTGTCGTTCCTCAGCTCCCTCCGGTCCGCCACGGCGCCGCCGCTGTCTTCCTCACAGTGACATTGCACTCTGGGTGACGGAAAAGAATGCAATCTTACCTCTTACTTTTCTTGTGTAAAGTGCATCAGGAAGACAATTTTTGTAATTGCAACATATCGCCCTCATTAGGCGAAATGTTGTAATAGCTTTATAGCCTTCGGCTTTGTCAATACCACTGGAGTTGGCTTGCAATGACCGATATATACTGCTATAAGCTTTATTAAAAAATTGGAATGTTGAGCGCTCCATTGAAGACAACGGAGTGCTCTAGGCTTCTAATGGCTGGTGGAAGCCCAGAGATTGATGGAGCAGGGTTTTCGTGAAAAAAACCTGCCCAGATTGAACTTCTCATTGTGTGGACTATTAATCAAATGGTGTGAAAATTACCAGTGCAAAACTAAAAGGGGAAAGGGGGAAAGATTAAAACTTCGCAGGTATCTTCTGGGAGAAATTAATGTAGGTTTTGAAACAACAAGAGGAACGGAGATAGGACGATATTTAATGGGGTCCAGTGTACATGTCCTAGAATAGAGCACACAGAAGGATACAAAGTTCCCCAGGGAGAGTGCTACAGTGTGGAGAAGGAAAAGAAGTGCAGAGTCAAGGAACTAGGAAGGTTCCCTTGTCGGAACTAGAGAGCTTCACACACCCAGAGCTTTAGGTGTGAAACACACCCTGACTGTAGGATGTCCAGTTTCATCATCGGCTCACTGCTCCTCTTCAGACCGGCGCTGCAATGTCTGACGGAATGCCGAAAGGCACTCTTTTGGCGGAGTTCTTTTGTTCCTTGCCGATGGTGTGTGTGAGTGAAAAAAAGAGAAAAAGTGTAGTCGGTGCAAAGTGAGTGAATATTAAAAAGGGTAAGCAGTCCACAATGGATTTTATTGACGTGGCTGATTCCCTGATTAAAAGGGGTGAGAGGGGAGCTAGAAACTGTGGAGGTGTGCAGAAAACTAACTCAACCCCCTGGTGTGGTCAACATGTTTCTCGCCAACCGGCGATTCGTCAGGACCTAAACAAGGTACTACACAAGAGGAAACAACAATTGTTGTGATTATTGTCCCCCGCAGTGAGGCATTCCCTACGTTGCCGCCAACCCGACGAAGTGTCACCAGTCACTTCAATAGGTATGTTGCTCCAAAAAACCGCCGCGTCCGTCGTTTTCACCTGAATACATCTGCTCCCACTACTGAGCGCATACCGTAGAAAACGACCAATGAGAGCCCGCAATGCCCTCCAATTTAGGAATAAAAACGGCATGTTACTCCCACTAATTTAGGAATAAAAACGGCATGTTACTCTTACTAAGGGGTGCACATAGCATAAAGTATAAGAAGGCAAAACACTGCACTGCTGAGGATTAGTTTAAGATAACAGAAACTAAAGGGTCATAATTACATCGATTTACACAGTATTTACAGAACCCACCAGAACGAAAGTGGTATCGATATCATTAATGAACTAGCACTGGGACGCACTAACTTTGAATTTTCTCACTCACAGCATGTAACAACACCCACAAGCATGAGAATGAGAGAGTTGACACCCCACATGAGTACAAATCTGGATAAAGCATTTCCATTTTTTAGGTGTTTTACAAAATCTGAAGTGATTTTGATAACTGTACCATGAGTACTTAATTGTGTGTCTTCCCCTTACCCCCTCCCCTATGTTCTGTACGTAATTGTTTTTCCTTCCAGGTACAATGTGACCTCCCTTCAACTGAAGAAACAGGTCAAAAACCTATTCTTTTTTCACTTTATTCACTACCCTGCACTGGTCCTGAGGAAAGCCCACTGACCTTCATAGGCGAACAGGGCTGAAACATGTCGACCGCATTTTAATCTCACTATAATTGTGCGCTTGAATTCCTAATCATTCCATAGATGCACACTAGAAACCCATTCATTGAGCCTACTCGAACCCAGACCAATTAAAGTTTCAGTCTGGCTGTTCGTGTATTTTAAAGAACTTTTCCTGAGCACTCATCACTCACCATTCACGATCACTACTGTTTTAACCAAGGGTAAATACCTCCTGGCGGAGGGTGCATAAAATACTGACCCAAGGATTATGCACACACGTGTCAATAAGAGCGGGGAGACAACATATACCGCTACGAGAACCTAAATTACACGTGCATGAGGGTCTTTTACTTGGGAGACACCCCACACCGACCTGCATACCCTGGTTATGCAGGACAAGTGATCCTTCCCCTCTTGATTTATAGGTTTTGTTTACATCACACAAAGCCGATCATTTCACCAATTGTTATTCTGCTCCTTTAGCATGGATGCAGAGCGTTTCTTGCTCTTCCAGTGAAATGTCCGCTGCTTAATTGACCTTAATAAGCAAATTGCTCAATAAATATGATGCAAGTTCCCAAATAGCACTCAACAGGAAACAAAGACAATTGTGCCTGACTTAAAAAACAAATTTATGATATGCAAATAGTGTAAGTGGCACTTACAAAGGAGAGAGAGAGGCTTATGGAAAAAAGCACACAAAAAAGACAGATCATGTAGAGTAAAAATAAAACACAAGCAGTGCTGGGCTTTAAAGGGAAGTTGCTAATTTATTGATTTGGGTGTTTTATTGGGCATTATGGGTCCAATTCAGAAAACGGAGGTGGATTGCGAATTCCATTTGACTCCAATTCATTACCATTTACCATGCATAAATGTCACAAGGGTAGATGTATGCATGCACTTGGTAACATTTTTTTCTCAGTTATCAGAAGTGGAAACGGACACTAGTTACACCTTATAACCATTGGTATAAGGGATAAAGATCAGAGTAGCCTCAAAAAACTCTATGTTTTGTGTTGGAAGAAGGTGCGGTATATCTGGTTCGTCCGCCCCACATCAGAGTTGTGGCAGTTATCATTGGCTACTCTGAAGTGAATGTGCCAGCCTCACCCGAGGCACCTCTGGCCTAGGGTGCAGTGTCCAGAGATTTGAAGTGAAAAAAGGGTGCAAAGTAAAGTGTGCAAAAAAGGAAAAAATGGTTAAAACAGGAAAAAACAGCCCGAAAGTTCTTTAATGGGGGTTGTTTCTACCACATTAAAAATTGAGTGGTACGATGTTAGACCGAGTTACTAGGTCTGATAGTATAAATTCAAAAAATACGTCGACATGTTTCAGCTCCGTTAGGCCAGGAAGGGTCTGCGGAGCTTTCGTCAGGACTCACAAACATAGATATATAGTACTTACACTATTTGTGTAGTCTTATTTGGCGTGCAAACACTCTTATTTTGGTTACACAATTGGGGAAATTTTCCTTCTTAATCTGAAATGAGACGAAACAATAACGTCCATATATAACATGCACTCACACACCTAATTTCATTTTAGGTATTGCATTATTTTCTCATAATTTGGTTTAAGTAGCATTTTTTATTGATACCAAAACACATTTAATATTTTTGGAAGGCAAAGGAGAGTGAAGATGATAAACCTGTATTACCACTAAGGTTGAATAGGAATTCAAGGCAAGAGTAAATAAAACACGCTAGGGTTAATATTACATAGCCTGTTTCAGAGTTGCATCGTAGCGCTAATCAATATAGCAGGAACAGGGCGAGCTAGCGCTATAAGCAGTGCGTGCCTGTTTTGGTAAAACGCTGCATGGTTGTTACGTAGCGCTTGTGGGGCAGAGCGGACAAGACATTTTACAATTAGTTAAGAACGCTGTGCATTGCTGGTTTAGAAAGATGGGTTTGCCTACCTGTAGCCAAAAGAGTTTTTGCTTCTCCGGGGTCTCGCTAAACTGACACTGAGAAGATCAGAGCTGTTTAGAGAGGGGGGACTCTGTTAGTTAAAAAGAGAGTGGCTTGTCTTACCAGAATATCTGAAGGTCTTGTTTGTACCGGCGCCATTACCCGCGTGTATGGAGAATTCCGCCTTGTGCTGACTCTGCCCCGGGGTGTGGCTTGGCTTGAGAGCATTGGGATTTTTAAAGCTGCCTAGAGCGTCACGTCGGGCGTTCTCAGATGCTGCATATTTTTTCTTGGGTTTCAGTATAACGCGTCTCTGATAACTTTATTGAGACACAAGGCTGTGTTTTCATTGTGCGTTGTTTCAATACATCAAGATACATCAAGATACCTGCGTTTTTTATGGGTTTCAGTATATCACGTCTCTAATAACTTTATTGAGACACAAAGCTGTACTTTCATTTGTAAGTTGTTCTAATACATCAAGATAACTTAAGTTCTTCAATAGGCAAAACGGTGCCAGGGAATAGCATCGTTCAACCCTTGTTCACAGGTTTTGAGGCGGTCCACCCACCTCTGTTCTTTTTCGAACAGACGGCGCTCGCAATTGGCACTTTTGTCAGTGAGCATTTCCAGTACTGTCCAGTGAAGTTCTTCACATGAGTGACCCATCTCGATGAAGTGGGCACAAAGTCTTGTGGTGTTTTTCTTTAATCGAATGTTGCTTTTATGTTCGCCAATCCTTAGCTTTATTTTGCGACAAGTCATGCCAATGTATCTTTTATTGCACTTACAGGTGATCATATATATGACGTGCGATGAGTTACAGTTCGTATGCTGACGTTGTGTCCATACCAGTGTCTCTGTTAGCTGTAGCGTTTTTGATACTGTAGTGGTTTTACAGGCTACGCAGGACCCACTACAGTATCAAAAACGCTACAGCTAACAGAGACACTGGTATGGACACAACGTCAGCATACGAACTGTAACTCATCGCACGTCATATATATGATCACCTGTAAGTGCAATAAAAGATACATTGGCATGACTTGTCGCAAAATAAAGCTAAGGATTGGCGAACATAAAAGCAACATTCGATTAAAGAAAAACACCACAAGACTTTGTGCCCACTTCATCGAGATGGGTCACTCATGTGAAGAACTTCACTGGACAGTACTGGAAATGCTCACTGACAAAAGTGCCAATTGCGAGCGCCGTCTGTTCGAAAAAGAACAGAGGTGGGTGGACCGCCTCAAAACCTGTGAACAAGGGTTGAACGATGCTATTCCCTGGCACCGTTTTGCCTATTGAAGAACTTAAGTTATCTTGATGTATTAGAACAACTTACAAATGAAAGTACAGCTTTGTGTCTCAATAAAGTTATTAGAGACGTGATATACTGAAACCCATAAAAAACGCAGGTATCTTGATGTATCTTGATGTATTGAAACAACGCACAATGAAAACACAGCCTTGTGTCTCAATAAAGTTATCAGAGACGCGTTATACTGAAACCCAAGAAAAAATATGCAGCATCTGAGAACGCCCGACGTGACGCTCTAGGCAGCTTTAAAAATCCCAATGCTCTCAAGCCAAGCCACACCCCGGGGCAGAGTCAGCACAAGGCGGAATTCTCCATACACGCGGGTAATGGCGCCGGTACAAACAAGACCTTCAGATATTCTGGTAAGACAAGCCACTCTCTTTTTAACTAACAGAGTCCCCCCTCTCTAAACAGCTCTGATCTTCTCAGTGTCAGTTTAGCGAGACCCCGGAGAAGCAAAAACTCTTTTGGCTACAGGTAGGCGAACCCATCTTTCTAAACCAGCAATGCACAGCGTTCTTAACTAATTGTAAAATGTCTTGTCCGCTCTGCCCCACAAGCGCTACGTAACAACCATGCAGCGTTTTAACAAAACAGGCACGCACTGCTTATAGCGCTAGCTCGCCCTGTTCCTGCTATATTGATTAGCGCTACGATGCAACTCTGAAACAGGCTATGTAATATTAACCCTAGCGTGTTTTATTTACTCTTGCCTTGAATTCCTATTCAACCTTAGTGGTAATACAGGTTTATCATCTTCACTCTCCTTTGCCTTCCAAAAATATTAAATGTGTTTTGGTATCAATAAAAAATGCTACTTAAACCAAATTATGAGAAAATAATGCAATACCTAAAATGAAATTAGGTGTGTGAGTGCATGTTATATATGGACGTTATTGTTTCGTCTCATTTCAGATTAAGAAGGAAAATTTCCCCAATTGTGTAACCAAAATAAGAGTGTTTGCACGCCAAATAAGACTACACAAATAGTGTAAGTACTATATATCTATGTTTGTGAGTCCTGACGAAAGCTCCGCAGACCCTTCCTGGCCTAACGGAGCTGAAACATGTCGACGTATTTTTTGAATTTATACTATCAGACCTAGTAACTCGGTCTAACATCGTACCACTCAATTTTTAATGTGGTAGAAACAACCCCCATTAAAGAACTTTCGGGCTGTTTTTTCCCGTTTTAACCATTTTTCCCTTTTTTGCACACTTTACTTTGCACCCTTTTTTCACTTCAAATCTCTGGACACTGCACCCTAGACCAGAGGTGCCTCGGGTGAGGCTGGCACATTCACTTCAGAGTAGCCAATGATAACTGCCACAACTCTGATGTGGGGCGGACGAACCAGATATACCGCACCTTCTTCCAACACAAAACATAGAGTTTTTTGAGGCTACTCTGATCTTTATCCCTTATACCAATGGTTATAAGGTGTAACTAGTGTCCGTTTCCACTTCTGATAACTGGCAACTAACCTTGGGGAACGAAACGGAGACCTCGATCCCTCATCCCTCTTTTTTGATTACTTACTAACATTTTTTTCTCCTCTAGCCTGATGCCCGGTTCTGGCTTAGGTTGAGATTCCAAAATGAGTCGCGCTTTCATGCAGCTTTTGCCTGCCAACAACGCTCTAACCTCATGCGCAAAGCATAAAAGACAAAACATTCAACTTTG
The DNA here is from genome assembly GCF_964263255.1 of Lissotriton vulgaris. Taxonomy (NCBI): domain Eukaryota; kingdom Metazoa; phylum Chordata; class Amphibia; order Caudata; family Salamandridae; genus Lissotriton; species Lissotriton vulgaris. The sequence goes on from NC_141689.1 coordinate 1,523,068,911, forward strand.
ATGTAAACAGCATAGAGAAAAAGATGTCCATTTAGGGGCATAAGTTGACACTGCTAAACCAGAAACCTGTCATCTACCGTGACTGCCCCACCTGACAAATGGTGCGACTTTCGGCACATATTTGTTTTGCTATGCCTTTGTTTCATTATTGCACACAGGAGCATCTTGAAATGCGTGAGCTCAGGATGTGTGTTGTACGAACACGTCTCTTGTGATTGATCTAGTTGACTATAGCATAGGTCTGTGTAGAATAAGAATCTAGCCCACTTATAAAAGCTGAATTGCTTCTTAGTTCACGAATGGCATTGGCCTTAAGGGATGTAGGAGACATGACTGTTTTTAACCCTTGGGAACCTGATGGCCAGGTTTTGGAAGTTTCTGAGATCTTGGAGGCCAGGAGAGGGCATGAGACTCATGAAGCTCATGAAGCAATGAAATGACAGGATGGCTACCATGGGGGAATTTCAACCTGGAAAGAAAGTTTGGGTGGTGGAGCCAGGGTCCTCTAAAACAATTAGACTGGACCCTATAAATTTGTGGGGAAGGAAGTGGCCACCTACCTGATAGACCTCAAGTCATCCACAAACCCATTAAGGGTACTCAATCTCAAATGCCTCAAACCCCTCTATGAGACATATGAGATCACCATGCTGCTGGTGACAGATGATGGGGAGGAGGAGGAGGGGAGGGGAAATGGGCTCTCCCTGACCTCCTGTCATCTAAAGAGAAAGATGGGTCAGTGGAGGGTGTCACCCTTTCCTCTACCCTGAGTCTAGAATGGCAGCTGGGACAGTTTGCCTTTTTGTTTTCCCTCACTCCTGGGCTTACACATCTGTGTACCCATGCTATTGACACTGGAGACAACCTGCCTGTCAATAATAAAATATACAGGCTGCCTGACAAAGGGAGGGCCAGCATCAAAGAGGAGGTCTCTAAAATGTTAGAATTTGATGTGATTGAGCACTCCAGTTGTCCTTGGTCCAGCCCAGTGGTGCTGGAACAAAAAGCTGCCCCACTGGGCCTTGCTCCAGATTCCGGTGCTGCGTTGACTAAAGGGGGCTCAACTCAGGCATGAAGAATGATGCTCACCTCATTCCCAGAGCTGAAAAGCTCATCCACAGAATAGGGGCTGCCAAGTTCATGAGAACTTTGGAAATGGCTTCAGGGTACAGGCAGATTGCAGTAACTGAGGGGGCTAGAGAGAGGTCAGCTTATTATACCCGAGAGGACCACTTTTGATATAAAGTGAGGCACTTTGGGCTGAGGGTTGCCCCTGACACCTTCCAGAGGCTGGTAAACCATGTTTTGGATAGGGTGGAGGCCTTCAGTGCTGATTCCCTGGATGACATATCTGTCTTCAGCAGCAACTGGGACAACCACCTCTTTCCCTTGCAGGAAGCGCTTCAGGCCTTGAAACAAACAGGCCAGGTAATCAAGGCCAGTAAGTGCCAGATAGGGCAGTGGTCTGTGATGTACTTGGGACACCTTTTTGGGCAGGGGTAAGGTGCAGCCCCTCAGGGAAAAATAAAGGCTATTCTGGCATGGGAGATTCCTAAACCTCAGACTGAGGTGAGGGCTTTCCTGGGCCTTACTGGTTTCTATGACTGGCTTGTCAAGGGATATGGCACCATTGTTGCCCCACTGAGCTGATTTCCAGGAAGCCGCCCAAGAAGGTAATCTGGGCAGAGACCTGCTAGAAAGCCTTTGACTCTCTCAAATAAGCCATGAGCACAGCCCCTGACTTTTCCAAAGAATTCATTGTCCAAACAGATGCCTCAGATCATGGCATAGGGGCAGTCCTATCACAGCTAGAAGAGGAAAGCCTAGACCCACCTGTATCTTTCATCTCTCTGAGGTTACTTCACAGGGAAAAGAGATGGAGTGCTATTGAGAGGTAAGCATTTGTTTTGGTATGACCACCGAAGAAGCTGGGACCATACTTGTTTGGGACTCACTTCTGAGGTCAGACAGATTACAGGCGCCCCAGGTGTCTAATGCAGATGAGGGGTGAGAATCCAAAATTGTTGAGGTGGTCAATCTCCTTATAGGGACTTTACAGTGAAACAACATCCTGGGTCAGACCACTGCAATGCTGATGGTCTATTGAGGTTCTTCCGCCTTGGTCATGAGAACTTCCAGGAGGTTGGTTAATTCTCCCCATTTTCAGCCGATGGGAATGTGTTAGACCTGTCAGCCTTAGTTTGGTCTCCCCGCCCCCCCCCCCACCCCAAATCTTTTTGCCAGTAAACCTCTATTTATTTTTTTCTGAAATTCTTTTTTGTGGGCCTTAGGACCTATGCTAACCAATGCTAAAGTGCTTGTGCTCACTCCCCTAAACAGGGTTACATTGGTTTTCACATTGGATTGGCATATTTCATTTACTTAGAAGTCCATTGTAAAGTGGTACCTTATATTCCCAGGGCCTGTAAATTAAATGCTAGTAGTGGGCCTGCAGCACATATGGTGCCTCCCACTTTACGTGGCACCTTAAACCATGTCCCAGGCATGCCATTGCAGCCAATTTGACTTGACATTATAACCCTTTGCCAAGCCTTAAACACTGCTAATGTAGGCCCAAGGTATCCCAAAGGGCAGGGTGCATTATAATTAAAAGGTTGGGCATGTACTTTTAAGTTTTACTAATACTGGTAGTGAATAACTCAGAAATTCGTTTTTTACTACTCTGAGGCCTACTTGTCCCATGAGATAACACTAGGTTGCTTTATTATATTTAATATGGCTAACTTTTGATTGGGGACAGATAAGCATTTCATGTTTGGTATCTTTGCAATTTTAATGCAAAATTCTCTTTAATGATTAAGTTGAATTTAAATTACAAATTTGAAAATGGCACTTTTTTGTTGACTACAGACTCCAGTCTCGCCCCGCTGCAGATTTGAGATAAAAGTGACCAAGACAAACATGAAAATCTTCACTGTGACTTCATCCAGCATCTCCCTGATGATGATGCCCATTCCACTGACACTCCCTGCAGCCTTGTCCTGCTGAACTTTACCTTCTCAGAACATTTTTCTTGAAAATGTTTCCAAGTCCGTAGGGAAGCGCTAATTGGGCTAAATCGGCTTCTTGTATCTGACCTGCGCTCCATCACACACAGCCATATTTTTCAACTTTGACCCAGTCTCCAGTGACTAGATGTCTGCAGTTGGTGCTTTATTCTTTCAGGTGCTAGTTTTAACCAAAAATGTTCATGACTCTGGTTCTACTGATTGGATTATTGTCATTTCTGTGTCAAAAAATGTATTCAAATGTACTCAGTTTTTCTAAATTGGTGTGGGATTTCTCTTGTGTTGTGTTTTCACTTTATTACTTTTTGTGTACAGTAAAAATACTTTACACATTGCCTTAAAGTTAAGCCTGACTACTTTTGTGCCAAGCTATCCAAGGTTAAGGACAGGTTACTTTAGTGATCTGTGGTTCACCCTGCCAGTGATTGTGGCTTTTGCTTGAACAAAGGTAATTCCCCCATTCAACCAACAACCCAGTTTCTCAAACCTTCCCATAACAAAAAGATAGTTTGAAATTTGACGTTGAGCACCTAAATCTATATACATAAAAACAAAAGTATGTCTGTCTGTCTGTTTGTCCTTTATGCATTACTACACCATTCATCCGATCGCCATGAAACTTTAGTAAGATGTTGAGTACACTCCGGCAAAGGTTTCTGTCAAAAAAATGTTTTTTAAATCGGCCCCCAGGGCCCTCATAATCTTTCGAATACTGAAATAGACAGCGAATTTGCGAGCATTGTCGACAGTTATGACCCCCAAATGGAAATCGATTGGTCAATCTACATCAGAAGCACGAAAAAAAAAGGCATTACGAGCTTCAGAAATAGACGAGCAACGGGAAGCAACATTAGAAGCTGTTCGAATACAAACTGCTCAAGCCCGTAATTCTCAAACAAACGAGCAACAAGAATCAAGATTGGAAGCCGATCGAGTACGCACTGCTCAAGCCCGTTCTTCTCAAACGAACAAGCAAGGAGAATCAAGATTGGAAACAGATCGATTACGCACTTCTCAAGCCCGCTCGAATGAAACAGGAGAGCAACGAGAATCAAGATTGGAAAATGATCAATTACGCACTGCTCAAGCCCGCGCGAATGAAACAGGAGAGCAACCAGAATCAAGATTGGAAGCCAATCGAGGACGCACTGCTCAAGCCACACTTAGAAATTTTTTCGAAAATAAAATAAATACATTTCAATGACAATGACACAATGTAAATATAATGTTATCATAACGAGTTTCCTTGAATTTCCTTTCTTCTGAGATCGTAGCAACGCGCGACGGGTAAGCTAGTACCCAATAAAAAATTAAGCAAGTGAAAATTTCTTTGGAAAGAAAAGCAAAAAAATAGTTTTAAATGTGACTCATTTGCTGCATCATACTGGTTGAAAGTTATCAAGTCTCATTCTCCACTGAACAGTCTCATTGTTTATCCTTGCTATGTGGTGTAAGGGAGGGAGGAAGAAGTAGTTGTCCAAAGAATCATATTACAGTTAGAGAAGAGAATAAGCCTGTGTCTTGTGTGCTACAAAGCCAACACAGAAACTGCCACATCCAACTCAGAGTCCCCTGACTCGGCTTTCAACCATAAAAGTCAGGAATGGGTCAATTTAAGCAGTGGCACTGACTAAATTATATGACAAGAAAAGTCACATTCTTCAGGCCTAATATGCATGTTTTGTAATACTGTGAATGTATGTATATTGCGAATAAATAAATTGTAAAGATCTGTTGATAAACAAACCAAACGTTCCACAGGATCGACTGGTCTGTCAGGCTCCACCGTTCGATCCTCAGGATGGTGCAGATGTAGTTTAAGAAGCCCACCTCTAGATTGCCCCAAATCTGGCTCGTGTACCAACACAGACTTAGAGGGAATCAAGCGAGGGGCGCAGGGAGAGAAGGGGACAGCGGGGAGGGAGATCTTGTGGGAGACAAAAGAATGAAACAAACGTAAGTACCGCTCTCCTAATTACATTACATACAATTATAGTGTTACCATGATTTATTCCTTCCCCTCACCTGAAAAGCAAAATACGTTGTGCTTTAACCATAGAAGAGAGAAGAGGGCAGTTATAAGGCCGCTACACACACTATGGAGGCAACACAAAAGACAAGGAACACAATGTTACCCTCAGCTAAGTATACATGCATCACGCTTCAAGATTATCATAAGGGGTGTGTGCATACCATAGTAACAGTGGTACGGAGCTTAACCTTAACACTCCGTGAATACTGGCCCCCCCTACTCTCTCCTGTAAAATATATAAACAAAGAAAATGTTAAAGTCTTGTATCCCAAGAACACAAAGGTCAACACGAAGAAAGGAGTTCCAAAGCAAGTACACATCCAGTTGTAATCACATAGGCATGTATTACATATTCGAGTGTTGGCACAGTTTGTAATCAAATGACAACCAATAGTTATGGCCTTATCCCAGTGTGAAAGTTTTCACTGGAAAGCCTTTGAAGCAAATACCTCTTTGCTTAGTAACCTTTCAATCAGCTTCTCTGCACGAGACCGAGTTTCCGCTCTCATCCAACAGAGAAGCCCGATTCGTGAACAGAGTCCCAGACCTGGTTCAACTCTGCATGAGACCGTTGGAAATCACGGTCTCCTCCAACAGAGGAAAGTGGTCTGAACTCGAAGATAGAACAGTCAGAAAACACCGCTCTCTGAATACTCAGAGCGGACAAGGAAACACTGAGTAATGTCACCCGGTAGGAAGCGATCTTGTGGATTGGTGCAGGTGCACCCTTACCGCCTCTCAGTGGTTCTACGATAGAGCCGCTGGCCGGAATCCGCCAGCAACGAAGGTCTCCAGTGAATTATCGGCACTCTCTCCTCCGGTCGCCACCATGATATTGCGGTCGCGGAGATGACGCCGCCCACGTGCAGCGTGCCCCGCAAGGAGCCTGGGAAATGTAGTTCTGCCTGTTCCCGTACTCCGACGGCAGACAGTGATTGCCGGTGACCGATGCATGACATGGTCTTTGTGTCAAAATTTTCGACAAAATCGGTTTCCATCAAGAGGATAATCAACAATTGCTGGTAACTTTTACAGAATTAACCCGATTTTAAAGGGTTATTTGAGAAGAAACCTCCTTTTGCATATACACGGACAAAAAATATTAAGGAACTATTAAGTTCACCTAGGATAAAAAATCTAGAGCAAATTGTTGGTACTCAAAAATGTCACAACTGCATATATTGCAACAATGTCATTACAGGCGATATCAATGCACATCCCAGAACAGGGGAACTAGTCTGACTCAGACACTCCGTTGATTGTAATTCATCTCATGTAATTTATTGCATTAAATGCCCATGTGGATTAATGTACATTGGCAAAACTGAACGCAAGTTAAAAATAAGAATCACGGAACACAAAAGCATGATTCGCAGTAAAAACACTAACTAACTAAGTGGTTCACTGGTTAGAATGCAAACACAACATCGCACAATTGAGATTTTTTATTTTAGAGACATTGACAGTTTACAATGACAAAGACAACTCCAAATTATTATAACAGAGATAGATTTATTGGATGAAAAGATTTAATACAAAGAATCCTTTTGGTATGAACGATAACATTGACATGAGTTGTTTTCTATAGTAGTACTTCCCAGAGAGCATTGCACATGATCAGACATATTAGACACAACTAAGCACATTATTGGAATGTGAGTTGTTCATTATATAGGGCAAGCGCATTATTGATATGTACTTGTGTTCCAGCAGATCATATGGGTGACAGACCTGCATCTCTCATTCTTGGCAACATGTACAATTTCTTATACACTTCAGCTTTTAGCACATCTTCTATGTTTTGATTACTTTACTTTCTTCTTCTTTTAATTACTTTTGTTCCTCTGGGTATTTCTACTTTTGATTATAAAAGAAGCTGACTTCATGCAGCGGTCTGGTTAGCGTGTTGCTCGCAGGGTGAAGCTTTCTCGTGAAGCTTCGGCATACGCGTTTTTTGATGATTTACGGTTGAACATGAACACTGTGCGGTAGGCAAGTGGCGAAAGCGAGCCATCTGGGTTTTATATATTTTTGCATCTTGATTGATGAAATAGAACTCTTGGATTTTTTTGTTTTATAGGGGTCACCACGATTGTTGTTGCATTTTGTTGTAGAGGCAGTACACACGGTGCTTCATTGAAGATATGAGTAAACGGATGTAACACAGTGGTTTTTAGAGACATTATTTTTCCCTCTAATCTTAGTTTGACGGTCAGTTTAATTGAATTTTTTACAGAGTTAGGAAATTAGGAATATTGATTACTATATTTCTAATGAAGGTGCAGAGAGAAGGAATTTTTGTTGTGAGTATCAGTTGTCATTTAGGATATTCACCTTGACTTATTGTTTTAAGGGAAGTAACAAGCAGGCACCGTTTTGAAGATAGAAACTCTGCACATCTTTGAATTATGCAACCTTCTACTTCCTCTTTTGCCCATATTGATGCAAGGCCACACACCTTATTTCTTGTGGTGATGCTGAGTTTGATGTCTGTCCGTTAAGGCACAATGGCCATTTTCTTACAACCTCCATTATCTTTTCGAGTTTCTCTTGGGTCTGTCACTTCAAATCAACTTCAGTTGTTCTTTATGCATGAATAGTATTTTTTACATGCTTATGACTTTGTCTGATTAGCAGCTTGCTTGAAATCGAGCATAAAATACATGGATTGGTGATATTCCCCCCCCTTACTAGTTATTTATATTTTCTATAGTAGTCCCTGAAGAAGGGCCAGAGATCACGAAATGCATTGGGCAATAACACTTAAGTGAAACAACATACGTTTCTGCAATTGAAATTATGATTTAGTCAAATAGGCCATTCGTTCTTTGAATTTCGTTTATGTTTAATGTACAACACATCAGTGTAAAATTTCAATATGAATGATTGTTAGCAGTGACATATATTTTGAATGAACAGTCACAATAAAAATGGATATAAAAGACCAACGTATGTGAATCAGATCTTTTGATAGATGCCAGAGCTGTGAGGCCAGGTCGCAAGTGACAAGTGTCAATAGAAGAATCCAATTCTTGTTTTGTAATAGTATCATTTCATCACTGTATCATTTTGACACGTTAACACTGCCTGGACAAAAGTTTTACCTAATAAGTAAGACATTGACACCCAACTTAACTACAGCAATAAGCAACTGAAAGTTGACCAATCAACCTTTGCAAAGGTCCTTCCTCTGCATGGCAACATATGCTGCTTCATTTTTCGAAACTTTTGACCCATTTTTGATAAATATTACAAATTATGCAGCAGATGATGGATTATGTGGCAAATATAGCAATTTCATAATTAAGTAGAAAATGTTTCAGATGCAGAATTGCAAAATTCCAAGACCCTACATAAAATAAACTAATTGGAAGGTGACACCACAAACACCCATCTCTGAAGCTATGTTTGGAGATAGCAAAAGGCTTAAGATAAGGTATGGTTCTTTAATCACAGCTGGCATTTGGCCCTCTGCCTCCATCTTGGATGATCTTTCCTTGAAACCATCTTCCCCACAGTTCCTAGGGATGCTTCAATGTATCCGCTGAATGGCTGTGTGTACTTCTCCTGTGACTACAACACAGATAGTGGTATCCCACTCACAGAAGAAAAGACTACTCTGGAATTATAAATTCTGTGACCACTATGAAACTTGGCTGACTTTCTCTTCCTGCCAGACCTAAGCACTGGACAGTTTATCTTTCTGGCAGTCTTTAATGACAACATATTTATTGTTTTCGATTCAAACTTAAATATAAGGCAATAATAATTTTGGCATCTCTTTTCTATCCGGGCTTTTGTTAGTTTACCTCCTAGAGTTTTTGGGCACACTCTTGTGTTTTTGTGAAGGCTTTCAATTTCCTTGATGTCTTGTTCACTAATATTAGTTATGAGCCAGCTTTCTTGTCTGATTGCTTTCAGCTGTTCTTCTTCTGCCACTGCTTTGACTAATTGTGAGAGATGAAGCGCTGGTTTGCTGCTTATCCTGGCAGCGCCAAAAACCAACGCCATGCAAAAGGAGCCATTAGATTGTCGCAACCACGAGAAATATTTTTATTTCTCCTTGTTTTTGCTCTTTCTTTGTATGCTGCATTCTGCAGCACACATAGAAAGCGCAAAACAACTTTAATGATTGTGTCTGTGCAGGAAGGTGTCCCTTCCTGCACATAAACAATCATTAAATAATGGCAATTTGCTACTTCTATGTGTGCTGCAGAATTCAACACACTTAGAAGTAGCAAATCACTACTATTGACACCTTCCTGCACATAAACAATCATTCCATGAAACGCAGATACCCTTGTACTATGGTGCAAGGGTGTCTGTGTTGGCACCAGCCAGCTATGTTTAGTGCAAGAGAAAACACAGGGGTGTGCCATATTGTTGTAAATATGGTACATCCCTGCATTTTGGAAATGGCGCGACGCTGCAAAATTAGCTGCTGCACCATTTTCTTGCAGATCTGCATTTTTCTTACTGTATTTTCATCCAATTTTATCTCTTCTTAAATGGAGAAAATTCCATTCCCTACATTTGCCTGGGGTGCATTGTTCAGCTGGACTTCATTTAAAACGTTTCATGCATCTGGCTTTCCTGGATCATCTGTGTTGTCTCGTTTGTTTGCATTTTCTCACTCTGGGTTGGTCTGCATCATGTTGCTCACTCATTCTCATAGTGCAACCAGGTCGGGCTTCTTGCATCCCAACGGTTTGAAAGTCTCACTGATTGGTAATTATATGCAGGCAAACAGGGACTTCCACTTAATATTCTGAGCCCATCACATTTTAAGTTGCCAGTCTCGCCCTTTTAAACTGACAAGCATCTGCCAGTTTACATTCTGACAGATTAACTTCGTATTGTGCAAACTGCAGACGGTGGCAGCATACAGAAAACATTGGAGCAGTACAACTTTTTATTGTTTGGGCTGATAAAATCCTTTTGAAACACGAAAATGCATTTCACTGAAAACTCACCTCCTCTAATGTTTTTTGGTCAACATTAGCGCATAAAACTAGGCTCGGAAAAGACGTACATTTTGGTGGTAAATTTAGCAAAATTGACTAACAGCTAGATTCATCATAGTCCCGTTTTGCGAGTCCTTAATAGCGATTATTAAGGACATGTGTGTGTGTAACATGCAACTTAGAAAAATGCATTTAAATGCATTTTTCTAAGTTTTCGCTATTTACCACGAGGTTTGACCTCGCGGCAAATAGCGGCCCAAAATTGCGATTTCGCAATTTTTAAATGGTTCATGAATTGCATTTAAGGAATCTCAAATAGAGATTCCTTAAATGCAATCCCTCGCAAATATGCGATTTCGCAATTACCGATTTTTGCATTTGGGATGATGAATCCCAAATGCAAAAATTGCGCTCGCAAAGGGCCAGATTCGCAGAATCTGTCCCTTTGCGAGCCGATTTTTCTTTCATGAATCTACCTGTAAATGTCTTTACATTTTGCAGTAAACGAATTTGTAATGTATGCCTATTACATACTGGATTATGCAAGAAATGTTTCACCTAGAGACAGCCGGGGGTCGTGCAGGTAAGGGTTGTGAGGCTGTGGGACCGAGTTGGGGGGCTGGGGGTGGGGGGGGGTATTTCGACAGACGACACAGAGTAAAATAATTACCGATCTTACCTGCATGGGCCGCGGCTGTAGAGAGACATGTTCTGTTTGTACCGTTCCCACGCCAGTATGACTTTCTCACGCAAAGTAAGCCCTTGAGTGAAAATAGTCATGCGGGATTCTGACAAAATTTTCTGCTCAACATAATTTAGCATAATTTTGTGAAATCTCAAATAAATTAAATGGAAAACATTATGCACGCCCTTATATAAATCGTGGCTTGTTCATCAGGTAGTTGCCTCCTGGAGCCCTCTGAGTCACCATTCAGGTTTGCCCTGCTGGAGATACTTTCCACAGGTAAAACGTTCAATTGGCTAAACCACCAGCTTGTACACAAACTCATATTCTCGGTGGTCAGCCACAGAATGTGCCTGATTTAATGTCAGTTCATGGAGCAGACTTGTTTTTGGCCTTTTTATTTATTTATTTTGCTTTTGCCCTAGCATTACGTTGATTGGCTTTGTATCTGTTTTTTTTGCTTCTTTTTAATGGTCTGTTTCTTATTATTTTCTTTGAACGTTTACGTTCTTTGTTTCCTGTTTTGTTAGTTTTGCATATATACTCTTTATGATTTCTCTGTGGAGCTTTTGCCACCTTGCCCAATCTGTGAATGGTAAACCGAGAATTCCTCTTGAAAACAGTTTACCTGTATGGGTCAGAAGGTTCGAACCGTATATGGGCTTCATTACATCTCCTTCAAGACTGTGTCCTCTCAACCCAGCAGCTTAGCTGCCGGATTTCCTATTGTACAATTGTGACTTAACAAAGGATGAACTTAGTTGTGGGGGGCTGGGCAGGAGAAAGGGTTTACAATAAACTATTTGAGAAAAATACTGACAGATGCAGTGGAGAAAGGTGATTTGTGGGGATGCATACAGAGGTGGATAAAACTGAGATTTACTGTAATGATTTGGGCAGCATGGGGAAGGGGGTTAAGGCGTGGTTGCAGTAGCTGGGAGGAGGGGTGGTTATGGCTGAATCTAGGGATCTATGTCGTTACTACGCATGCTTTTACAACGCATGCCTTTACCACGCAGGTTTTACAATGCAAGTCGTTACAACGACTTGCGTTGGGGGGGTGATGGATAGTGAATAGTTTAATTTACTATTCCAACTCCAGTCCCCGTGGATAGAAGGGAAGGTTTTGGATAGTAAATTAAACTATTCCCTATCCTACTACGGCCCCAGCGCAAGTCGTTGTAACGACTTGCGTTGTAAAGGTTGCGTGGTAAAGGTACTGTGTGGTAAAAGTTGCGTTGTAAACGCTGTTCCCCGAATCGAGTAACCTGATGGCCACAATACTGTGATGTGTTGTTTGCAGAGATGTTGTTCAGTTGCTTTCAGAAAGAGATGGTGGAGGCTGCCAGATATTGACCAAGATGGAGTTTTAAACCTTCGGTGCGGAGACTATTTTCCCTTCCCCTTTATTTTCCCATCCCAAGTTTTGTCTACTAATGATTTACACGAGGACAGTCTTGACATGGTAGATATTTCCCTAAAAGTCCCTAATCTGCTCTTAGGCGAAAGATCTAGGATGAACATGGTGGGTAAACACTTCTCTGTCACAGGACAGATGTGAGCTGCAGTGCCCAGTGGGTTCAACTAACAAATATGCCTGTCACCAAGCTAGCACATTCCTAGAGAAAGCTGTTTAAGGAACCCCCAGCCTTTAAATGCTAAAACTAAGCAGGTTGATACTGCTCAATTGATAGGAGTCAGCAGGATTGGACCACATGTCCTCAAATCAAGGAGGCTAGTCCTGGACAATGATAGAACTCTTGAAGCAGAAAAGAGAATCTATTTTTCCAAAAAGCCACAAGGTCAAAGCTAGTCAATGAACAGTTTCCATGATGTCCACATAAACCCACCGAATCTACAATCCTTCAAGATACTCTTAAGCAGACCCTGTCTGCTTAAGAGTATCTTGAGGGGTTGTGCCTCTGACACTTCTGGATGGACCCTGTGTGATGGATAGCTTGATGGCTTACCAGCACATCCAGGACCTTTGCATATGTAGGTGTGCTTTATACTATCTTTATCTATCTTTGTACTATGCACTTAAGAAGGGTCTCAGTTTTATAACAGAGACTGCTCCTAAAATGGAAGGAATGTTCAGATGTATCTGTTCTCAAACCCTCTGCAACACCTTATGCTTAGGAACAGCGACATTCATTGCAACTGTGACCTACAAAAGCACTCCAGAAATCTGCTGCAAAATCAGAGCACTTTGTGGCTATGCCAGTGGAATGAAGTGCTTTATACGTGCTGCAATCCAATACACCATGATAAAAGCAGTGTTTTATTATAGCCTTATAGCCTGCCGTAGCGTGCTATACCGGCTATTAAAGGCCCGCTGAATCGTTAAAGGCCCAAGCCGAAGGCGAGGGACTTTAACGAGACAGCGGGACTTTAATTGCCGGAATAGCCCTGCTACGAAGGGCTATAAGGCTATTAGAACATTCTGCCACTAGAGGGCAGAATGTTCTAACAAATTAAACGAAGGGTTCTCGAAGCTCGAGGGGATATAAATCCCCTCGAGCTTCGAGAAGCCTTTGTAGAACATTGGAATGTTGCTCTGAGGGCCTTTACCGGCCCGTAGAAGCAGGGAGCACTCCATTGTCTGCAATGGAGCTCCCAACATTCCAATGTTCTAATTGTGATTATTAAGAAAAATATATTTACAATAATATTTTGCTATTTATTCTTCTATTTGTCCCTAAGCGTTGCCACAATGTATTTTCTCTCCTTAATGAGACCTTAAGATAGATCTGCATGTTGTTTGGCTAAGATGGGACATGGTTTGTTTAGGAGGCCCTACCACAGAGGCGCAACTAGAGCCAAATTTCGGGGGGGGGCCAAGAAAAAATTTCGGGGGCCTGAAACTTCAATCAGTAGGCAGAGTGGAGCTGCAGGGCCTCCAACAAGGGGTGAAACAACAGCAACGCCTAATTAACATTCAAATGGTCTTTTAAAGACCTGTGAAACGTTCGGGTGCGGCTCTGTGTGTGCCCGGGATCTGTCTCATCCCGGGCTGCCACACACAACGGGGTGGGGCTGAAGCCCGGTGAGTCCAATGGGTGTTGCGCGCCTACCCTACCATCAGGTAAGATGTCAACTAGGAGAAATGGTTCAAGCAAGCCTAGCATAAGCAGGTCATGACTTTGAGCAGACCATCCTTTGGTACTAGAGAAACAGGCAGGGGATGCTGGCACAGGCCCCCACCCTCAAAATGAGTGCTGGGTTGGCCTGCTCCATCCAATCCTGGTTTTGCTCTCATGCTCAAAACACCATGAGAGCAGCTCCAGGATTGGTTGGATTCACGCTGGACTTGGAAGGAAGTCCTTCCCTTTCCTTCCTGCTCTTCATCACCCCCAGGACAGGCGTGGGGAGAGGAGCACCAGTTGGGGGCCCATTAGTCATCAGCACTTAAGGTGAGTGCCTCACCATTTATTAATGTTGCCAGCCACCACAGTTTAATAGTAGCATAGAGAGTGGATTGTGAAAGATCTTCATTAAAGAAAATGCTACTTTGCTCTCCATAGATTTTCCTATTCAAGTTGTTGTTCAACACCACGTCAAAGTAAGTTGACTGTTAACAGACAGAGTGAGTCACAGGAAAGAGTTTAACATCACAGGGTGGGTTAATTGGGACATTTCTAAACAAAGTCTGAGACAGCCAGGGGCTTTCAAAATAAATTAAACTTTTGGCATATTATGAAGGGATGTTAGTTAAAAAGGATAATTCGTTGTATCTTGTGGTTTGTGATTTCAAAAAGGAGGGATGGGGGCCTTGGTTGAGTAACAATGACATTCAAATGCATTCCATCAGCTCTTGAAGTTACAACAGAGCTAAGACCCGCTACTCTGAAGAAACCTAGGAACTAGTGAACCGTGGGGAAAGGCCAAAGACTTAGGGGCAGATTATGAGTCTGGTGGTCCTCTGACCGCCAGACTCATGGTGGTGCAGGAGTGGCGGATCTAGCCACCGGCGCACCCAATGTCCGACCACCCAGTTACGACTCAAGCAGTCGACCACACAAGGACCGCTGGCTCCGCCAGGGAACCAACGTCTCCTGGTTTAGGAGTGGTGGTCAGAGTCTGCAATATGCTTGGCGGGGCCGCCACGGTCCCGCCAAGCCAATTACGAGTTTCCTCCCTGCCAGGCTTTTCATGGCGGTTGTACCCCCCCATGTAAAGCCTAGTGGAGAGGAAACAACAGGGCCCCCTTGTGCCTCAGACATATGTAGATTCACACAGGGAAGCATAACATGTGCCCCCCTCTGTGCATGCACATAGGTTCCTGCACGGCATGGACATACAAGTCCATGCCGTACAGCCACCTTGTGAGGTGTTCCCATTGCGGTGCCTTTTAAAGGGCACCACAATGGTAACCGCCATGCTGCCCACCCGCTCGACTACGAATAAGATGTAATCTGGCAGGCAGGCTGAGTGAGATTTGGTGGAGGGGTGGCATGGCAGATTCCACCGCCGCATCTCTGCTCCGCCAAATACTTGTAATTTTGGCCTTTGTGTGCACTCATTCATAAGAGCCTTAAATCAAGACAACCTCTGTGGAGTCTGTCACTGTGGCCTGAACCCCAAAATATATTGAGGTTAGACTATTGCTCTCAAACATAATGTTGTTTACAACACGGACTCCCCATAGGGTACATATTAGAGGTTGGTGGCTTAGAGATGGTGTTTGATCCCATTCAAAACTGCAACTTTGGATTGAGGTTTGAATATCCCAAAATGCTGTCTTGGGATAGAGTTTGACTTATTCAAAATGGCATTGCTTCTGGTGGATTTTCCCCAAAATATTGAACCAAAAATATTGGGTGACCATAATATTGTGGTAAAAATATTGGGACTATAAAATATCATGGGCCAAAATACAAAGGATAAGAATATCTTTTTTAAGTGTTTAACTATAATATAGAAATTTATATTTTAGTGTACCTTAATATAATTGGTCACATTAGTGTTTTATTCTACTGTACTTTTTAAATGTTGTCAGAAATATATTAATGTAAAGTGAAATGTTTCAGGCTGTTGGGATTTTGGTGATTTGGCTAGGTAGTGTTTTTAATTTATATATTAAGTAATTTTAATTAATTATTTTTTATTTTTGCTATATTTTTGCTAGTTACTTTTGTGTTTTAATGTTCAAAAATATTTAAATCATATATTTATTTTTTAATTTTGGGTTGCGTTTATTGTGTAATTGAGTGGTGCTGTTTTTCATTAGATTTTAATAAATGTTAACTTATTAATGTGCTAATTATGTTACATATTTTCATTCACAATTTTTTTTTAAATGCTTAATAAATGTTTTAATTATGTAATATAGTTTAATTTTCAGTTGTGGTGTTTACAGGCTTATTTAGGTGGGAAGATTTAAAATATATATCAATTGCCATTAACTGGTTTATATTTCAAACTATTGTTTATATGTTTAAGTGTAAAATATTTTTTATAAACTATGTATTATATTTTTCATTCGGAGTGTGAGAGTTATTTGAAGATTGAGTGGATATTCAATTCAAATATTTACAGATTTAGATTAACTTATTAATGTGTTAACTGTAAAAAAAAGTGTGCCTTAATAGTTATATTCGTAATTAATATTACTAATGTAAAAATTGTTATTAATAACATTTTCAATCCTATTTTTAAAAGGTTTGTGGGTTGCACTGTGGATATGGTTGTGGTGTTTTAATTTTAAATATTTCAAAATAAGTAGAAATGTATGTATGTTATCTTAAAAACGAAGAGTTAAGTGTCTGCATATAATCATTCTATATTATATAATTTTTTAGGCTCTGTGTTTGTGTTATGGTTGAATTTGAGGTATACTTTTTATTTGAAAAATGCTTTTTAAAGTTTTTTAAATAACTTTTTACATTTTAAAATATTTAAAAAGTATTTCAGATTTCAAACATTAGTAAGAACATTCTCTTGTGTTTTTTAATGGGTATTTAATCTTCATGGGTGTAGTGAATGTGACCCCAAATAGATGTACTTTTCTCAATGTGTGTTAAAATGAAATTAGAATAGAAAATTTGATCCCTTCAATGTATGCACTTTCCCCAGTGTTTGTTAGACTAGAGTCAGCATAGTAAATCTACTCCCTCCAGCCAATGTATGCTTTGTTTTCTCCAATGTTTTTTAGACTGGAGTTAAAATGCTCACTATAACACCCCTTGCCTGGCACAGTGTATGCTTTTTCCACACTAATTGTTGGACTGGTGTTATAATAACAAATCTAACAAATCTAACGCCTATTAGATGCATGTTTTCAATGGGAATTAGATTAGCAATGCTCACCCTTCCATATATGCACTCACCCTAATCTATATAGGCTGGCATTAAGATAGTAATCTTCACCTGCCAAACCAGTATATGTGTTTTTCCCAATGTTCGTTTGATGTAGTGAGAATATTAAATGTACCTGCCTCCTACCTCCAAAGTATGCACTTTCTTCAATGTTTGTTAGACTGAAGGTAGAATAGTAGTTGTGCGCCCTGCCCCCAATGTAGATACTTTCCCCAACTTTTTTTGGATTGAAGTTAGAATAATAAATGTAAACCTCCCTCCACCTCAAGGTTTACACTTTCGCCAAAGCTTGTTAGACTAGGGTTAGAATAGTAAATCATAACTGCACCCCCCCCCCCCAAACCAATATATGAGCTTCCCTAATGTGTGCTGGACTGGAGTTAGACGAGTACGTCTTCCCCCCACACTATGACCCCCATTAGGATGGCGGGCGGACTTTGCCCGCCCGCCAACTCTGTGCAAAACGGAACCGCCCGCCATTGGAGCGGCGGTCCCAACTTGGCAATTACGATGCGCGTGCCACACTTGTGGGCGCATCCTCTATTTTTACCATTGCGGCGGGCGGTGCTGAAAGCGCCACACGCCGCAATAGTAAAAATGCGCGTTGTGCATTTCACAGCACAACATAACAGGCACCGTGCGGTGCCTGCCATGTTGCACTTTGAAATGCGAGGGGGTACCATAGGTACCCCCCATGTGCACCCCCCCCCCCCCCCCGGAGTTCCTGGGGGCCCACAGCGGGCCCCCGCAGGGATTCTCCGAAGGCATTCAAATTTTCCCATCTTAATATGGCTGGCGGTGTCTGATAGACACCGCCACCATATTATACCTTTTCCGCCCCGGTCGCCTTGCGACTGGAGCGGAAAAGCGGCAGCCGGTCTTAAGGGTGGGGGGTCTTTAGAGCAAGGATGGCGGGCGGATCGCCCCCGCCAGGTCGGCGGTGGCTACCGCCAGCCTGGCGGGGGCGATCCGCCCGCCATCCTAATGGGCCCCTATGAATGCATTTTTTCCAAGGTTTATTTGAGTGGAGCTAGAATATTAAATGTGCCCATCTCCCTTCTCCATGTATGTATCTTCTTCTACAATGTTTGTTGGACTGAGTTGGAATAGTAAATCTGCCCTTCCCGGCTCCAACCTAATGTATACACTTTACCCAACTTTTGTTAGATCGGAGTTAGAGTAGTAAATTTAAAAGACCCATTATCCCATTATGTGCACTTCCCACAATATTTTTTTTAACTTGAGTTATAATAATAAATCTCACCATCCCATGTATGCACGTTCCCATTATTTGTTAGACTTGAAGAGGAATTGAGAATCTGGCCACCCACCCCAATGTCTTCATTTTCCCCAGTTTTTGTGTGAGTGCAGTTAAAATATTAAACATCATCAGCTCCTCTTCAATGGTGGAGGAGCGAGCAGCTGAAAAATAAAACAATATTTTACTATTGTTTTATTTTTCAGCTGCTGCTTCTGAGCCAGCATGTGCTGAGAGGGGTGTGGTCAGGTCGGGGGAGGGGGGGAGGAGAAGTGGTAGATGTGCACTTCTAATTATGCACGTCTGTTTGGCTACACATCTCAGACTGGCCAAACAGACATGTGCATTTAGGTTTGTCCACCTGGCTGTATTCTACAGTCAGGTAGAGAAATGGCACAGCTCCCTGTGCCTGAGCGGAGCATAAAACCAGCCCACTCAGGCCAATCCTGGCCTTGCTCTGTTAGTATGAGAGCAGCACCAGGATTGCAGGATTGAATGGAGCGTCTGTTCCAGGGACTGCCGAGAGAAGCAGGTGAATGGAGGAGCACCAAATCGCGAGGTGGCTGCAGGATCAGGTACGTTTTTTTTTAATTCATCCCTTCCCTCCCCCCCAGCTGCAGCCACCACTGCTGCAGCTGTCCTGACGACCCACCACTGCATATTGGCAGCAGCTGCAACTGATATTAAATGTGCCTGCCTCCCTCCTCCATGTTTTCAGTTTACTCTATGTTTGTGAGACTGGAGTTAGAATAGTAAATGTAACACTTCTCTCCTCCCCCACTTCCAATGTATACACTTCCCCTAACTTTTGTTGGATTGGAGTTAAAATAATAAATTTAAACCACCTCCCAATATTTATACTTTCTCCAATATTTGTTAGAATGGAGTTAGAACAGTAAATCTTAAACCACCAATGTATGTGCTTTCCCCACTTTATGTTGGACTGGAGTTAAAAGAGTAAATCTGCCTCTCTCACCTCGTCCCTAACCCCCATGTATGCACTTTCTCTGATGATTGTAAATCTGCGCCATTTAATGTTTGTCGTTTTAATAATGTTTGTTTGAATGGAGTTAGAAAAGTATATTTGAACAACTTATGCCTGCATTTTTCCTATTGTGGCTAGATTGAACTTACAATAGTGAATCTGCCCCTCCCCCGCACTGTATGTGTTTTCCTTAATGTTTGTTAGATTGCAGTTTCAGTTGTGTATCTGAATTGTTTCTTATTTGGTAATGTTTTTAAATTGGAGCTAGTTATTTTTTTATTTAATACTATTGAGGCTATTTTATTAAACATTATGGGGCCGACTACAAAATGGCCTGTAAAAGGTATGACCTGCAGTTGGAGCATTTAGGGCCGCATCCTAAGGGGTCGCTCAGTTTCCTTTCCGACAGCCATATTATGTTGGAGGCGGTTGGAAAGGAAATCGGCCGGACATTCCGGCTGGCTTCCATCGGGCTCGGAGAACCCTTCCACCAGTCAGGTCTTTCCCCCCTTGAGTTTACGATCACTGTTTCCGACATGGTTTCTATGCCAGTCTGTCCGACATGGAAACCATGTCCGAAAGCGTGTTTGGGGGCCCCCAGCATGGCCCCCTTTGGTGCACGGCCTCCAAATGGAGGCTGAGGGGGCACCCATGGTGCCCAACTGTTGATCCCTGTACATTGTGGCAGGCACCTCAAGGGTGCAGGGATGAACTGCACCTCCCTTTTCTCAATGAGAGCTTGTGTTACGGCCTGTTTACGGCCGTAACACGAGTCCCCATTGAGAAAAGTTGAGTCCGACCAAACAAATGTTCAGTTGCATCAAATTAGGCAGATCTGGACCGCCGACCAGGTGTCAATCGGTCCCATGACCGAGTCGGTGTCAGGCAGAAGGAATTACACCCGACATCGAAATAACGCCCTATATATTTTGAAAATAATTAAATTTACGTTAATTATTTTAACTGTTTTTATTTTTTTAATTGTTTTATATTTTTTGTTCTGTGCTTTAGCATTTATATATAAAAGTTGTAGTAACATAGTTAAGAGTTTTTTTATGGTTTAGTATATACATAATGTCTACAATTATTATTTTTTTACTATTATTTGTTTCAGTGTATAATATATTTTTATTTTATGGATTGTTTGTATTGGATAACAAATGTATTTGAATGTATTATTGTATATCAGATGTTTTATACTAATCATTTAAGTTATTTTAAAGTTACAAATATTTGTATGAATTACATTTTTAAAACGTTAATGAATGTTTACATGTTTTTAATATTATCATCATCATCAACTTTATTTTGATCACATAAATCATAAAAAATATGCAGCACACATAAGTAAAGCATGATCCAATCTGCCCCACACCAATCCCCCTACACTACTCCAGCCCACTCCAATTCACACCACCCCAATCCATCCACCTCAATCCAATCCAATCCAGCCCACCCCACCCCAATCCAGTTCCCCCACCCTAGTCCAATCCATCTCCATCTCCATCCAATCCACCCCAGTCCAATCCACCATTCTCAGTCCAATCCACCTCACTCCAATCAAATCCACCCCACTCCAATCTACTCCACTCCAATCCACCCCCCCTCGCCAGTCCAATTCACCCCACTACAATTCACCCCACGCCATTCTGCCTCACTCCATTCCATTCCACTCCAGTCCAGTACACCCCACTCCAATCCACCCCACTGCAGTCCTCCCCACACCAATCCAATCCATCTCACTCCATTTCAATCCACCTTACTCCAATGTAATCCACCCCATCCCGTCCACCCCACCCCACTCCAATCCACCCTACTCCACTCAATCCAACCTACTCTACCCGAGTCTAATCCACCCCAATCTACTCCAATCCAAGGTGCCCTACTACCTCAATCCACTCTAACCCACTCAACCTTATTTCACCCCTCTCCATCCCACTCCACTGCAGTCCAATCCACCCCATTCTATCCCAATACAATCCACCCCACCCCAATTTGGTCCCCCCACTCAATCCAATCCATCCAGCACACCACACTCAAGTTCACCCCAACCCACTCCAATCCAATCCATCTCATTCCAATCCACCCCTCTCCAATCCACCCCACTCCACTCCACTCTAATTCACCCCACTCCAAACTATCCTACACTAAACCAATCCACCCTACCACAAACGGGAAACAGCCATTACATTGCAACTTTCACAACGCACTACTATTACAACAAAACTTTTACAACGCAGGATCCATTACAACGCATGTCATTACAACACAGATGCTATTACAATGTAAGTATGGGTAAGTATTTAATTTAATTTTAACCCCTACACTATCCCACACTTACCCTACTATTACACCCCCTGGAGTTAGAATAGTAATTTTAACCCCTATACTATCCAACACTTACCCTACTATTACACCCCCTGGAGTTAGAATAGTAATTTTAACCCCTATACTATCCAACACTTACCCTACTATTACACCCCCCTGGAGTTAGAATAGTAATTTTAACCCCTACACTATCCAACATTTACACTACTATTACATTCCCATTAATTAAAATAAAATAAAATACTTACCCATACTTACGTTGTAATGGCATGCATTGTAATAGCATCTGTGTTGTAATGGCATGCGTTGTAATAGATCCTGCGTTGTAAATGTTTCGTTGTAATGGTATGCGTAGTGAATGTATGCGTTGTAACATCATACATTCCCCCAAACCAATATAGTCCACCCCACTCCAATGCGACCCAATCCAATCCACCTCATCTCATTTCAATCCAACCCATTCCAATCCAATCCACCGCATCCAGTCCACCCACTCCAATCCACCCCACTCCACTCAATTCAACCCACTCTACCCCAGTCCAATCCACCCCAATCTACTCCAATCCAATGCACTCCACTACCTCAAACCACTTCAACCCATTTCACCTTATTTCACCCCTCTCCAGTCCGCGCCACTCCATTCCATGCCCCCCACATTCCGACACTGCACTCTATGACACTCTGTACTACTGAACCACTGAACTCTACTCACTTCTACTACTCTCTACTCCCCCTGGTCCACTCTAGGACACTCTGCTCCACTAACCCCAGTATACGACACTACTCCCTCACTCCACTCCCCACCACTAACTTTTAACAATGCTGGACAGCAGCCACACTGGTGTACAACATGGCTAAAACAAATTGCCAAAGCCAATCGTTTTTGTATAGGCGAGACCTATGGCTTTGCCAATGCTTGTTTCTGTTCTTCCTGCATAACTACTGTAACAAAGCAACCACTGAAATAGTGGTTGGGATAAGTCAACAAAAGGGTGTGTTCGATATGGGGCTGCACTAGAAGTGTGCAAAAGTTGTATTAATTACGAAATAGATGTCACGCGTTGATCCCAATTACTGGCCTGTCTGTAGTTCATGGAGCTTCCCACTTAACATGCACAGGAACTAATCGGCTGAGCAAATCAATGTGCATAAGGAAGTGTTGAGAAAAGGAATAAAACCGCTTCATAAACCCATCATCCTGCTGTGTGATGAATGGGTTTTTGCATATATTTTGGGGGCAGAAACTGGCCCATGGGCACGAGTAAGTTTTAAAACAGAACCAGGCAGGGTTACATATATTTATTTTTTAGACAGGGCAGATTAAGTGATTTGCCAGGATGTTGAGCTGAGGCTGGGATTCGAACCTTCTTCTGTAGGTTCTAAGGTAGGCCACGCCCCCTCCCCAAACCTCCGGTATTAGACTCTGCTCCGACAGATGGACGCAACGCAATGGAAGAAGGTGTTAATGCCCGCAGAAAAGGCATCTGAGAAACGTCATGCTCGGGTTCTTATGCAGCTCACAAAACGCCAGGGGCACCTCTCAGAAGTGTTGCTGCACAAATGGGATTTCCTGACACATAATCCGTCGTTTATGAAAAATTACCAGAAAATAACAGAAGGCAAAGTCGAAAGGAGTGGGAGGATGTGACAAGTGGGAAGTGCAGTTTGATTGGTGTGAAACTGTGTTCACTCGGAACGAATCTCACGCCACAGTGTGGACTTTCTCTCCGAGCGTAACACGTCAGTCAGATTGACGTGACAGAATCGGAACGGCTGTCATTCATAAAACCGGAGGAAATTCCGGGATGGTGCAGCTCGCCCTCTTTATTGCCGGGTTTCTGTAAGACAGTCCATGCGAGGCTTGCACTGGTGTGTTTTCGAGATGCCACTGAATTCGACTTCACGTGTTGAACGTTTTTTGCTAAAAGTTGGGGGTGAGAGAAGGTAGGAAGTGTGCCTTCTTCTCGGTGAGTCCGAGGTCACTGAGAAGAGACTATGAATTACATGATGTGAGATAATAAAGATGTTAGCAGCTGAGGTCAAAGGGGCACAGCGTGGCCATCTCATGGCGGCCCCTGGAATATTTCAAATGGACTCTTAAAGTGATACGCAAGTTGGGGGCTGGGGTCGAAGCGTTTCGGATAATGGCAATATTTACATATGGGTGTAATTGTCTGTTACATTTGGTTGCTTCATTTGCTAATACTCGACAGACATCAAAGTATTAGTTCATGCCCATCAGTTAAATAAATGTAGAAATGTAATATTTTGCAACTCCGTTTATCCTCAAAACACAAAATGAACGTGGACAATGAGATGCCCCAAAAATAAATAACATAAAAGAGGGAGCCCTAATTGCAGGGCAGCGTCTGGGCAAATAATTCAAGGCAGTGCCCGGTGAGCTTGGCACGTTGTACAGTGGGCTGCATGAGCGGAGAATCCCGGGCAGGGGTTTGGTGTTTACTCGCAGCCCCTTGACGCTCAGCTGAGGGGGGACAGAGTGTGGGGGGTGTTTGGGGGAGAGGACAGAGGCCACCGTGCTCACTGCCCCAGTCAAGGTGCACGCAAGGTTCTCCGGAGGGGGACGGGAGCGCAGGCAGGAGGCAGAGGGGGATATTTAAGCCGGGGGAGGGGGCTGCGCAGGCACTCTCCGGTGAGTGAGCGCAGGGAGCAGCCACTCTTTGAGGGATCTCTGCCGGACGGGCGCCTCCTCGCCTGCTGCTGCTGCTACCGCTAGGAGCCAGAGGGCGCAACAAGTGCTAATAATACCGCCCAGGACAGGCGCTAATAACGCCGAGACTCGCTGCTGCTGCCGCTCCCCTCGGGTCCTGCTGACCCCGGATTATCCTTTTCGCGTCTTTCCCTCATCCAGCCCCATCAGGGGATCCGCGGACCCGGCTCAGGAGTACCACCGGGAGCGCGTTCAGCATCCGATCGGGGGATGCTGTTGCTGGCGGCCGCGGAGGGCGGTGGGGTGTCCGGGAAGGCACCTCCTGCTCGCGGAGTCTCCTGCCCCCCGCCGCCTGCGGCCGGGGCGCTGCTGGCCTCCTGCTGCCTGTGCCTGGCCTGCCTGGCCGGGTGCCTGTACCTGAGCTTCAGCGCCGGGCGCCTGCTGGCTGCTGCCCCGCCGCTAGGGGCGCGCTGGGAGCCGGGGGTGCAGCTGCGGGAGCTGGTGCGGGAGCACGTGGAGCGCCTGCTGGCACAGGTGAGTGCGGGGCGCACACACAGGGCAGCGTTTCAAACTCAAAGGCACTTTACGGGGGAATTCTGTCAGACTGTAAGGGACACTTCTATAGCATTACCAGACTAGAGGGATTGAAGTGGCCCAGGAAGGGTAGCATGTCCTCCCAACTACTGGGAAAGACCCCCACTGACTCCACCCAGTCCCCTACAGCATCGTTTGAAAGTAAGGGAGCTACAATTGAGGTACAGCGAGTCCCTCGCAGCCGTTGGCGCCGGTGCCACTGCACCTGTTGCACTGCTGCTACCTATAACCCCGATGATATGACATCAAATAATAAAACGCATCATGAGAACGAGGGCACCGCGTTCACCTTCTTTTCCTATTAGACTGTCAATAATAAACAGGATGACGCGTTAATGGCACGCATTGGCACCGACCAGCCTCTGTGGGTTGATAGCTATCCTCGGCGCCCGTGGGCACGCCGCGGGGTGCTCGCTGCAGCACACAGGGACACGAGAGGGTACTTAACCCAGAGCTGCTGCTGCTGCTGGCTTCGCTCTGCGTGGGCACATCTCTCCGCTGCGCCCTCCCCCAGAAGCCTGGCACCCGCCACCATTCCTGCCACTGCGCTGCATGCCCATACTGTACTGCCACCTGACTGCCCTCTCCCTGGCTCGTTATTGTCTACCCTGGACCCTTGATGCCCCCTTCACCCATCTACGTCACCCGTGAATTCTCTCTACTGTGCCAGTAGCTAGTGCCTTCCTGCCTCCGAATCCTGCTCTCTTGTTCCTACCCTGTCCGTGATCAGGGTCGGATTGGGATCACAATTCGGCCCGAGCACTGACGAAAAAAGTGGCCCACATTCAAGAGGCGTGGCCCATATTTAAGGGGCGTGGCCCACATTCAAGGGGCGTGCCCTTTCATGAAACACCATTTGCACAGACAAGGAATGAAAGTGGGAGAATACTGTTCTTGCACACGACACAGGGCCAAGGTGACAATGGCCTACATGCTGAGCAACTAAAAAAAATAGCAAGGCCCCTTTTTGTCACAAAATTATTCCAGCCCTCCAGCACAGGAGCACCTGAAAAGCAGCAAAGCCCCTGCTATTACTAACCTACTCAGCCCTCCCCAGACCTCCAGCTCAGGAGCACATGAACAGAGGTAAGGCCCCTGCAATTAGTAAATGAATCAACCCTCCAGGCCTTGGGAAAATGTCCTGGCAGGGGAGCACAAAACACAGCTTTCTGGGTCATCCAAGGGAGCCAGGTAGCCAGGGGGGAGGCTGAGGTGAAGCTGGTGCATGGGAAGTGCCTTCCCAGTGTGTTCCTGGCAGTTTGAGTATTTACCATTTACTGTAGTATTACCCTTGTACCTGTGTTTGGTACCCTTTTGTAACTTGCACAAGTCACTTTTCTCTTGTAACACACTGTTTGCTACCTCTCACTTTTGTTTGCTTTAGATACTTGCACAAGTGCCATCATTGCCTACGTAACGTTTGTTCTTGTGCTGGAGTGTCTGCCATTAATTGCAGTACTATACCTCTACTTGTATTTTGCACGCTTTTGTAACCTGCACACATATCTCTTTTTCCTCCTGTAATGTATCGTTTGCTCCTCTTGTATTTTGTTTGCTCACTACTGTCACTTTTGATTCATGTAACTTAACGTTTGCTTTTGTAATTTGTCCACTTATAATTTTCTCCTCATGTATTATTGCTGTTCCTAGTGTGAAGCGCTCTGACACCTTCGGTAAAGTCCGCGCTATATAAAATCGCATAAATAAAACAAAAAAATTCCAAACACCACCAGGCCCCCACAGCAAGACGCATTCTTCCTCGCCCACTGTGCCCTGAATGTGAAGGGCTGTGGGCGAGGTGTTAAGACTAACACCGTTTCTGGGCTGCATGGGCGCCAGGGGGCCGAGGTGCAAATGGCTCAAAGGCCTGAGAAACACCTGGCCCCCAGGGAGGCCGATTATTGTAAACAATCACCCCTCCCCAGCCCAGCCTCAGCTTGATTGCTTGGCAGGGTAGGGGTGAAGGAGAGCCCACAGCTGACAATCGCTGTCTGGCCGCACAGCGAGGCTGCTTTCATTTTTTCAGTCTCTGTCTCCGTGCCCTCTGTGGGCCGTTTTTTTTCCTCCCCTTTCCTAGTCCACTCTCTGTGGACTGGGACAGGGGAGAAAAAAAACGGCCCACAGAGGGCACTGAGGCACCGGCCCTTCGGCCCATTCCCGAATGCCCGCCTTGCCAATCCGCCCCTGTCCGTGATCCTGTCCGCTCGGCTCCCGTCGAGCGGGCACTCCCCCCCCCCCCCCCTGCACAGCTGGGGTCCAGCCTCCCCCAGTCCCGCCAGGGTTCCAGCCGCCACCACCGACCTCCGCCGTCCTACTTTCTCGCTCCTGCCCTCACGTATGTTTCTGTCTCCCTCGCCCTCCAAGAGTCCCGTAGTGTTATTCCCATAGCCAAGCATCCCCTCTACCCCAGGGCATGCCCAGTCCTAGTCCCAGTCTAATTGCCGGACCCAACCCCTCAGGCACTAACGCAAGGACCGCTGACCCCTGCCCGGGGTTCCTGCCCCCATTTCAGACCCTGTACAGTATAGCCCTGTATAGGGACCCCCGTCCCACAATCCCTTCCAGAGTACCCGGTCCTACCCACTGCCGGACCCTACCCGCAGGCGCTTGCTCAAGGACCTATACAACCCTGCCCATGGTTCCTGCAGGTACTTTCTCCGCCTGGCGCCTCTGTCCCGCGTGCCACCTGGTCCTGCCACACGACCCTCTCCTGCCCCACAGGGGCTCCTAAGCATGCCTCGGCAGTCCTGTCCTGTATCCCCGACTCCCCTCGAGGCTCCTGTAGTCCACGCTCGAGCCCCAGAGCCCTGCACCACATGCCCTTACTGGCTGCCCTACCCCCGGGTTGCCAGTCGCGGATCCGCCCCCCTGCACGCCTGCCCTCTGTGCTCCCGGCTCGGCAGCAGCTGCTGACAGCTCCGCCGGAGCGTTTGACCTTCATGTATAAAATATGAAACTGTGTGAGGCGCACTCTGCTGCCCCCGAGCCCCTCTTGGGAGCTGCCTGTCCGCCTGGCAGGTTGGCACTGCCACACACCGAGTGTCGTGCACACCCTGCCAGCCGTCTACGACACCCACTGTTAAAAACTGCCTCCCCATTCATTTTTCATCACAAGGAAGATGTTTTCAAAACGCCGCTCACCTCCACCCACCAAGATGGTTTAAAGCGCCAATAACTTTTTTTTGCACGGGTTGCGTATACTTCATTGGCGCTATAGTTTTATTTTAGCTGTTGAAAAGAAATACATTTTTGTTATAGGGTATACGTCTATAGAGTCACTAAATGCCCGTGATTCATATACGTGTGTGGAAAATATGTTATTGTAACCTCAACACGTAGTTGAGCTCATATCATACATTTTATTTAGAATAATGGCATAGATTGCCAAACGAGTTGTACCTATAGGCCTTAGTCTGTACCCTTTACAGGGCAAAATTGAATATCGGCTCCGTAACACTAATTTCATAGGCAGGCATTCGTGTAGCATGAAGAGCCAAGGGAGAAGGTATGGCCCTGGGTCATCTGCTTAAATTGCTGATTTGCATCCGAAGTCCCAATCCTGGCTTCCCACATATGGTGTGATCCTGGGCAAATGCTTGCCATTACCCTCTGTGCTCCTATTCCATTACTTTCTCGATATTGAGGGGGGCTAAGGGAGGCGTGGTGGGGGAGGAGTTGAAAAACATCTGTGGACCGATAGTGAGTAACTGTTTCAGTGATTCTGCAAGCACCCAAAGAACCTTCAGCGCGTGTCACGCTATATACGCCATGTCGAACGCAACATTAGCTGCTTTAAATTACTGCACCTGAAAGTGATTGATTGACAGCACTAAATAAGCTCCGTGTTGCGCATGTAGTACTGTGGTATAAAATGCCATGTATAAAAACACACATTCCATTCAAGTAAAACAAACATACGCACATTATTTTCTTACAGAGGACGTATGAAGACCACGTGGCTAAAGTGCGGATCGCCAGAGAAGCTTCCATGGAGTGCAACTGCTCGGCAGGTAGGCGCTCGGTGACGGCCGAATACCCGGTGCTGTACTCTAGGTGACAGTGCTGTAGCCTGCCCCCACCCCCCCTCCCCCCTCTCCGCCCCTCGGTATCTTCGGCGGGAGCTTCAAGCGGCCTTGTGACATTTGGTAGCTTTCTGCGACTTCATCCTGGTCAGATGCGGCTAAAAACGTATTGTGTGTCCCCAGCACGTCTTTGCTAACTTTTAAGGTCCGCTAAGGCTCCAATCACGAGCAGATCTGAAAGCGGAGGGACACATTAATAAAATAGTGCTTTTGAAAGGGTCAGAGTAAAGATGGATGTTTACACTAACGACAAGCATGCAGATGCAATTGGGGTGGGGGGGGGGGGGGTTGTAAATTGTTTATTGGCACCGCTTCTTGAATTCATTTTACATATACATATTTGCAACTTTGAAGCACAGGTGCTGGAAACTAGGTGAAAAGAAGTCAATCAATCAATCAATCAGTGACACTTATAAAGCGCGCTACATACCCGTAGGGTCTCAAGGCGCTGGGTCACAAGAGAAGGGCGCCATCAAAGTCCGAGCATCAGTTCAGGTTGAATACTATTGGTCATACCTGTAACCTAGCTGCACCTGTAAGGTTTCTGTTGGAGGCTGTCTGTATTTTTGTGGTCTTATTATAGCACAGATCGACTTGTGGGGTATTAGTCTAGACCCTAGCTGTATTGTATTGTAATTGCAATTATATAGCGCTTACTACCCGATACGAGGCATCAAATCGCTTTTTCGTCGAATAGCATGCTACTCCAGAACCCATAAAGGATTAGTGTTTAAGTTAGTATAGTGAAATAATAAAGAAATTTGAGTTGTGGATAGGTTAGTCAGTTATTTGGATTATGGGGTACTAGTCTAGATCCTCCGTTCTTGTGGGGTACTAGCCTAGACCCTAACAGTACTTGTAAGATACTAGTCTAGTCCCTAGTTGTGCTTTGGGGGTACTAGTCTAGAGCCCTAGCTGTACTTGTAGGATATATTGCTAGAAGAAAGCATTAGTTGTATCTTAAATTGCTGAAACATAGCTGGAGCTGTCACATTTATTGCAGAAAACTAGTTGTAAGTTGTGTTATATGTTGCTGCAGCTCGGCTGTAAGTCTCATGCGTGACTTTTGGCAGGGAGTAGGGCAGCAGCCGTACCCAGCCGAAACGTGTTGACCATCGTTGCCATCTACAGCTTGTAGATGTGTCTAGTAGTGAAGCCTCTCTCCCACTGCAGTAAGACGCATGCACTACAGCTAGGCTAGCACACCCCCAAACTAGGCCTATTATTCCTATCTTGAGAAGTTCACCGAGGGGTGCTGGGGAGGGGAGGAGAGCATCTGCAAATGACTGAAGGTTTTTCTTTGCAAACTTTGCAAAGTTTTGTGTCAGAACTTCGTGAGCTTCAAGAAATTCACTAAAGGTTGTAACATTTTGCACAAATATTTGCAAAGAAAAAAAACTGCTCAAAGTAGGGCTTGCATAAAAACACTGCTTCAAAAACCCACTTTTTTAAGTAGCAGAATGCTCCCACCTAAACACCTAAAAAGTGTTTGCATACAATTTCTTGTGCAAAAACTTTTTTGCATACATTTTCACCAGCAGAGGAAGTTGTCTCAAGGTGACGCACTTTGTGAAGATGCAAATTTATCACATTCACAAACTTCACTGTTGAAATTTTGCACGCTCCATGGTGTTTCTGATTGGCATGAGTGTGAATTTCAAAGCAATACAAAGGACGTTTGGTGGGTCAATTAATCGTGAAGTACCACTGGATCAGGGATGAGACCAAGAATGTTACTTTCAGTCTCTTAAAAAGGCCTCAAGCACCAGATATTCCTGAATCCACTGGAGTGTGTGTTATTCAGGTGATGCGATGCTCCCGGCCTGTCCACGTGTAAGTTGGCATATGATCCCTGCACCCCACTGCCTGCCCATTATGGGCACAGTGCCTGGCGGTGGTTTGTGTGGCGATCGGGTGAAATGCGATTAAAGAAGTTTGGCTCCACTCCCACCATGGCAGCGGAGGTCCCACAAAACACAGTGAAGCTGGAGTCGGTAAAGGAACTGACTGAGTGTGAGCAGCTGTTCTCACTACTACAGAGTGCTATCCATAGACCTGCTGTAGTGGTGGTTGGTAATGTCAATGGTGTGTGCCCGCATGGGTGGGTGGGTGGGTGGATGGATGGATGGATGGATGGATGGATGGATGGACGGACGGACGGACGGACGGACGGACGGACAGACATGTTTTGATGTGCATATGTATCTTTATCTTTATATGTACACACAGAAAATCGGTTTTAAACATTTTAAGCAAACATGTAGGCGCCTTTGAAATCTAAAGGGACACATGAATATGAGTGCAAGGTACAATGTCTGTTTATTTTCTCTGTTACCTCTTTACACAAAATCAAACTCTCTTTATTTGTTTAATATTCCATAACATTAAAAAAAACATATGAAAATACAAAAATAGTTTAAAATATAAAATCAAATACAGTCAGTATGCCTAACCGGTAATGATTTCCTAATTCTTGCAGCACAGTTTATAAAACTTAGCTCTGGAGAACATATAGGAATGGATGGCAGAGACTAAGGAGCAGGTCTACACTGTTTAAAATGCATTACTAATTATTTAAAAAGCGAGTTCCAGACGATTTATGAAACTTACAGCAAAAGGCTAGGTGAAAAGTGCTTTGAGCTAACATTCCAACACATGGACATAGTTTATTTCCTTTAAACAATGGCCAGGCGAAGGGTGTGCCACCACGAAGTGAATTCTACCGAGGAGATATCGGGTTAAAATGCAGCATTGCTGACTAATAAAAACATGCATGAGATAAAATCCCAGTATTTTCATTTGTTTTGCCTAGGAAAGTCTTCAGGAATTGACTTAATACTTGCCTCTTTATACATTCATCAGCTGTGGTGGTGTGGCTTTGTGGGCAAAGTCAAATAGAGCAAAGACACGGTTTCTGTCTGCCCCCCCTTTAGCGACGTCAATGGCCTCACTATTAGCTGCACGCTACTTTGGAAGGTAATTCTTTCCCTGTAAATGCTGATATTGCTGGGTATGATAAATATTGATACCATCCATTGTGGTACTTTCGTGGTGGGTATTTACTTCCTTCTCTGAGATATGCCCTTTGGAAAGGAGTATAATGACCCAAGTGGATATAGGGTTTGAGGGTTAGTTTTGTGGAGGTGATGACAGCAGTTTGCGTCATGCATGTGGACTCCCATCCTTCTTCCCTCCTGTAATGAGCTTGTGTTACAGTCAGAGCTGCTGACTTTGGAACTGGGGAACCAGGTTCAAGTCTTGGCGTCGGCTCAACATCCTGTGATTCTGGGCAACTCACTTAATCTCCCTGTGCTTCAAAAATGAATGTGGCCTTCTGTAATGTAACTGGTGCTCATGTAAAGCGATCCACTACCTTCGGGTTCAGTTTGCGCTATATAAAACTGTAAAAAAAGAAAAAAAGTGGACACCCTACTGGTGGAACCAATGAGGAAAAGCCTGATAGAAATGTACAACTCCTAAGAATCTGCAGAGCCAATTAGTGCCATCAGGCGAATCAATGGTCTCTCCTGCATATCATCCATCATGCCATTAAATGACACGTGCCAACAGAAAAATATACCCCGTAAAGACAACACACTGCGATCCACACACAGAGCGGCATGCCACTTGTGCAGGTAGGTGCTTCAGCGACCCACATGCTATTTTTAAGGATGTTTTATCACTTCCTTAACAAATTACAATATGTTGTGGTACCATTCAACTCTAAATCAGGCCAATCTGTCCAGACACCCAGGTCCATGGTACAGAATAATGGCCTCTGCATGTGCACTTGTGTGTGAAATAAGCAAATACAAGGTGTTGGTATGCTCCTCTGTGTTAACTGGATGTGAACGGCATAGTGTTGGTATGTGTGTGCAGAGTATGCTCCTCTGTGGTAACTGGATGTGAACGGCCATAGTTTTGGTATGTGTGTGCAGAGTGAACGCTGGCTTAAAGGGAGGGGGGTCTGCCCCTGTGCTGCACAGGTACACATTCCAGCATATCTATTTATCTTTAACCGCATCGCTGCGGCGGTTATTTTTCCCCTACGCGGCTTTTTTCTAAAAGCCGCGTAAGATGACGAGCTCAGCTCGTCATCCGCACACGCCCCCGTGGCTGATGACTAGCTGAACTCGTCATCAGCATCGAAGGGGTTAAAGGAACAGTACCTCCCCTAAAGTGTCCCTATAGAGGACCATTCTCAAGCAGTGCTACTGACAGGTTCCTGTCAGTTCTGTTTATGAGCCTTGTTTCCGAGCTGCCAGAAAAGAACGTATACCCAGGTTATGTTGTTCTTTTTGTTAAGGTCCTGGTTGCTGATGGCTTTATGAAATATAACTCAATCCATAGACCTGATTTAGAGCACAGGCAGCATTTAGAGCGTTGTTTTTCTTTCTATACGTGCAAGTATCAAGTTTCACTGTATGCATGTCTTTATTTTTAAATGTGTTGTTTTGCACCAGCATGTCTGCCCAGCCACTTCTAAGCGCTTTGAGAAAGTACAAACTAGAATATTTGGACATACAGTGGCGATTCGGAGACTGATAAACTAAAGACATCAAAAAATTGTGCTAGCAAAGTGTGATTAGTGATGTGCAAGAAACACACAAATGCACTGCAGGTAGTGGTGAAAGACAGCCTATAACCACTGCTGAACTCAACCACAGTTTATTGTTCAGTACAGGCACAGTAGCGCGGGGCATCACTGGAAATCCAGATGTGCATGTTAAAAAAAAGATTACAATCACACAGTGGAAATGCATACAGTGGTTGAGCGAGAAAATGAGTTTTTAACTTAGCGAGAAAGGTTCATATAAAACGTAAGACACAAATATTCTGTATTGTCAACATCTTTATTTCAACATCAAATTATTTTTAAGGAAAAGCTGTGTCATACATATTTTTCTGTTTCACGAACATTAGTATTCGCTTTTCCAGTGATGGAGACGTGTTTCTGTTTACTTTTCTATATCACACAAGAATCAACAACGGTACAAACAAGCATTGATTAATGTGTATGTAACAGGGTCCTATTTCTATCCATACCCTGCACATTTCTAACTTGGTGCCATGAGGGTGGACGGCCGGCAGGGGGCGCAGTATCAAATGACTTCCTTTCAGGTCTCCAGCTATTGTCCGCAAGCTCGTCATCGCAGCCGGACGGTTTACAGACGATGTACCGCTGCTTTTAATGGTATTTGAAATTGCACGAGTGCGCGAGATGGCCGTGCATCGAGTCTATAGCTTTAAGAACGTGTACGCAGACGTACGCCATCGGAGGAGGAAGCAGGATGTGGAGCCCTCTAGCGGCAATGTACGTTCCTACACACACAGCCTGTCATACCACGCAGAATGTACTCTGCTGCGATAATCTGTTAATGTGCTGCCACAGTTACATAGTTCAACTCTGCCCCCAACCTCGCTCCCTTTTTCTCTTCATTTTAATATCTTGATTCCTGGCCATTTTCCGACCTTGCCTTCTCTTTAGCCCGCGTTGTATACCTTATTTCTTCTAGTTCTCCCCTCTCTTTCTATTCCCTTCTATTTATCACTTTCACACTTCACTCTCTGTTCACGACCCTCGTAGTTCCATTAATTTCTCACTCCCCTATCACATTGTTTTCCTTTATCTATCTGGCCCAGGCACACTTTTCTCTTTAGCTGCCCCTCTACTCCTTGCTGTCCACCATGTCTGCGCCTTCTCTATGTTTTTTCTTCATTTGTCTTTAATGCAACTTAACATCTCTGAACTCTTACAATCCATCCTCTCCCCAGCCCGCCCTTCCTATTTTCATTGTACCCCCTCATTACATCT
This sequence comes from Lissotriton vulgaris, assembly GCF_964263255.1. Taxonomy (NCBI): domain Eukaryota; kingdom Metazoa; phylum Chordata; class Amphibia; order Caudata; family Salamandridae; genus Lissotriton; species Lissotriton vulgaris. The sequence goes on from NC_141689.1 coordinate 1,523,103,672, forward strand.
CAGTTCATTCCTTCCCCTCCTCCTGTCTTTCTTTTTTACATTGTCCTTTCTCACTCCTTTCCCTCTACCCCTCCTTTCTGTAACCTTTTATGTTACCACCCTTTGCTCTCATTTGCATGTTTAGACTCTCTTCTTTACTTCCTCCACATCCTCCACTTACCTTTATCTAATTTGTTATCACTATCTTCCTACCTGTCTCTCATCATCTCCCTTCTTGTCTCTCTCTCTCACATACTTTCTCACTCTCTCATTCACCTACTCTCTCTGGTTATCTCTTTGCTTTATTTGGGTCTTGTTCCCTCTCTCAGTCTTTCGCCCTCCTTGTTACTGTCTCTCCCTCTCTTTCTCTCTGCGATCCTACCTCCCCCTATCTCTTTCCCTTCAATTTGGTTAACAATGTTTTATTAACATGCCCTCATAGTTTGTAGCAGGGTCAGACTGGGCCATTCGGCGACGTGGCAGTGTGTGGGCTGATGTTTAGGTCTTGCCGGCAGCAGTGATGTGCTCTCGCTTGCAAGAGCTATTATTTTCTACAAAGGCTACCCCCCAAACACTGCTTACGATTCATAGACTTCATTGTCACTCTTACTTGCTGCCTCATAATTGGGAAAACAACAAGTGATGGACTGAATGTGGATCAATGTCACACACTCCCCCAGTCAAAAGATCTGGGCCCAAATCCATCGTTTTTTTGCACTCCACACCACTCCGGGTTAGACAATGGCGATATGCAAATCAGCTCTGACCCTGTTGCCCCATGGGAACAGTCCAGTCCGAACTACAAAAGCCATGTCCTTCCCAGAACGGAATCAAGCATCCGAGGACCGGACCGGTTTCGAGGTAACACCTCTCATCAGCCCGGCTAGCTTGACTCCAAGTGGTGTGGAGTGCCTGGGATTGGGCAGCATGTGCCAGCTTCACTTCATCTTCTTTCGTGTGGAGCATGGACCAGCTACTGATTGCTTCACCTTGATTAGTGTCGGTAGGATGATCACATTGTAATTGTGGTACTGTGTTTTTCTTTTTCTTTCTTCTTCCCATAGTGTAGCTTCTTATTGACCGTGCTGCTTGGTTCCTCCCATCCCCAGTTGTCCATGTTGCTTGTTCCCTCCCATCCCTCTCCAACCCGTTGTCCTAGTTGCGTCTTCCCTCCCCGCCCCTTCCCTCCTGTTGTCTGTGCGATTTATTCCCTCCCAGCCCCCACCCTCCAGTTGGCTGTGTTGTACCCTACCCCACCTGCAATTAGGAAAAAAGCGCTATGTTGTGGCCATAGCACTTTTTTCTTGTCCCTTTGTCTGTGCTGCCCCTGTTGCCCCTACCATCCTCTGTCCCATTACCCGTGTTGCCCACATATTCTGAGAAAAATCTAGCATTGTGGCTCAGCCAGAGCTAGCCGTGTCATTGTGCTTTTTTTTAACTTTTAGCCATGATAGGCAGCAGCCACACTGCTGTACATGGCCAGAGGTCAGTAGCGGCCTGTGGTGGGAGGGCTGCCGGGCGCTGACGTGGGACGGGGAGGGGCAGGGTGAGGGGTAGTAAACTACGGATTACGGCCGATTAGAGGTAAGTAAACAAATAAATAAATAAAACAAATTTTGTTGTGCTCGCTGCATCGCCAAATGTGATGCAGCGCGCACAAGGAAATTTGTTTTATTTATTTATATGTTTACTTACCTCTAATCGGCCGTAACACATAGTTTACTACCCCCCATCCTGCCCCTCCCCCACCCTACGCCAGCGCCCGGCAGCACTCCCGCCACAGGCCGCTACTGCCAGAGGCATTGGCAAACCCAATAATTCTTGCATGTTCCCGAGCTATTGGTTTTGCCAATGCTTGTTGGATGATTGTGGGTTTGTTTTATGGCCTGGCAGGCTGGTGTTTGCTGTTGATTTCCCTGATGATAACATAAACTTTGACGCAGCAGCATAATTGCATCCAGTCTCCCATACCCTGAAAAACACCTACACAGTGTTTCTTTAAACGTTTAAAACTGCCTCGATTTGCAAATGTGGGACACCCTAGTTTTGGTGCCCTATTTTATGTTTGGCTGTGACCCTTTTTAGTTATGACCCATCTCCCTGCCTCTTTTCGTCTTTCACACACACGTCCCCACAATTTCTACCTCACACTCTCTCCACGCCCTCGCTTCATCGTCAGACTTCGCTTGCTGCGCGTCCCCTAGAGGTCACAGCACTGCAGTCGCCATGTACCAGGAAATGGAAACTCTGGCAATGCAAGCCCGGTTTGTTTCAACGACACTAGCAGACATGTCACTCCCGAGTCCCTGGCAGGCCTCGAGAGCACCGCGTCATACGCATTCGGGGCCGTTCGCGCGCTCCTGCCAAATGACTCGCTGCTAATGCGTGTGCCTGCGTCAGGCCTACCGGGGAGCCAGGCGCAGACGTGTCACGGGTGTCACGGGGGTCACGGGGTCAGTCAGCCATGTTTGTGTTTATGTTGTCCAGTCAAGTAACACACGTGGCGGTAGAATGCTTTAGGGGAGAAGCTGCTTTTTTTTCTCCCACGTAGTGTGTTTTATTAAAGTATGTCAACAAAGCAGGCAATCCCTCGGGCGACCGTGTGTGAGCTGCTGGAGTTATTGGTTTTCATGTCTAGTTTCAGGACAGTTTATAAGGTTGACGGGGGTTTACAAGCTGTGCGGACCGGCGCGCACCAAGTCAGAAGACGGAGCGTTGGAGTACAGTGAAGAGTCTCACGTTTATCTGAGACATATGGAACTGCAATCATCCATATGCTGCAGGGCGCAATGCAGTTAAGTGTAGTAGCAGCCGCCATTTCCCCAGGGAAACAATGGATCGTATTACAGCTAGTGCTCCGGGGATGCAACGGGCCAATTTTTGTGCCCACTAGGGCCGGTGGACACTTTAGAATTATAGAGGAGGCTGTAGATGCTTGGGCAGACACTTTTATAATGAGGACCGTGCTGGTGCACATCTGGTGCACATCTGGTGCACATATTGCACTGCCACAATCTAACTGGGCATTGTCTCATTTTCATGAGTGCATGGAGAAACCCTTGATGGTGCACAACATAGCTAACAGTGTAATATTTATTGTCAATCGGGCACACTGTCCAGTCTGAATGAGAAACAAAGAGATAATGGTTCACCCAGTCGTAAACCAAATCAGCTGTCCCAAAGCATAATTCAGACCCAGGCTCCAGTTCTTCGATTTCCATTTACAAATCATTGTTTTCCAATGTACTGTTCTAATTGGTTCAGTTGAAATGAATTATGATGACAAGTCCCAGAATGCATTAGGTTTGAAAAGAAAGTCCTCCATAGGAAAGTTGTGCCTTTAAATTTGCAGTGTTATCTGGTATCCCTAAACACAGTGTTGTAGTGTTGACAGAGAACATGCAACCTTTAGCAAGAGCATCTCCAACGGTATGGTATGTGGAGGTAAAGGAAGCGCACTGCACCATATTTACAATTTGAGGCTCAGGTAGATTAACTTGAGTTGCCTAGAATCACACGATTTATTCGTCTCGTGCAGAATCAAGAGTTTGAACCCTTATCGCTAGTCTCCTGGAGTAGCAGCTTAGCTAGCAGAGCCTATCTCTTGTCCTATATGTATCAGTTATACTGTTTGGCTCGCCCAGGAAGTGAGTGCGAAATAGGCTTCTTGTATTTTTCTTCTGTACAACTTATTTTCACAGCTTTCGGGGCTGTACAGCAGTACACCATTCAAGTGCCTAATACTTTGAGTCTATAAGTGGGTGAATGAATATATGGATGAATGAATGAATGGCCAGCCTTCTGCACAATTGTACTTGGCTTGAATGACTCCTAAGGCCATTATAGGCAGTTGAAGTGGTGGCAGGAGGTGAGAAGAGATTTTTAAGGGTTTTTGAGAAGACCAGGCGCCGTATTATACATACAGCGCCCGTTCCTTTATTGCGCAGGGCGCACCTTTTAAAATGTGTGCTCGGCGCAATCAAGGAAAATGTGCCATATTAGCATGAATACACTGCCGCCAGGGCAGCCACAAACTCGGGGGCAGTGAATTCCTGTGTAAAACTGAGTGTCTGCTTTGAAGCCGCTCCGTATTTTCAAAGTGCTGGCAGAAACCCCTGTGCACTTTGAAGGGGGAATTGAGATCCCCTTGCAGGTGGGTGCAGTGAGTGACTGCACTCACCTCCAAGGGGATGTCTGGGGGTTCCATAGGACCTCCTTTCCACCCTCCAGAGAGCTGCCATCAGGAGGTGCACTGTCAGTGTGCCACCTGAGAGCTTCTTTGCCTCTGCACCCATGTCTGTAATACAGCACGGGCGCAGAGACAAAGGGATTCTTTCATTCGCATGGAACACACCCCTGCATAAATGAGGGAACGCCACCTGAAAGTATTGCTGGTGCTTTATGTGCGTCAGCGCTATCAGTATTATAGAAGGGGATGCACATGTGTCTGCGGCCCTTTCTGCCATACCACTGTGCCCCCGGGACGTATAAACCTGTTGCACCCCTGGGGCACTTGTATAATATGGCCCCAGATCTACCTTGGGGCAGATGTCAGCGGGGAGTGCGTACCTCTTCTTGTATGCTACAAATGCCAAGCTCTGTCCACCTTTCAAGCTGCAGTCTGGGCCCACAATGGGTTTTTGGAGGGCAGATCTAACTGTTCTTTCACAATGATTGCAGGTGAGGCATTGTCCTTGCGGAGCAGTGAGGCTGTAGAGGTGGCTCTGTGGCCAGGTTATTGGGTAGGGTCTTTATTGTAGTAAAGAAGGTGACAGCTAGTTATTTTTTTGACTGTTCACAATTCACCCATTCAAAGTAATCTTATGTTGTTGGGTGATGTGCAATTTATTAAACTGTACAATCATAAGAGAGAGTAAGGGCTTGTGTGTAAGTGTAAGTCAGGGCCGGCTCTTGGTCTGCGGGACTGGTGCAGCCACACCTGGCGCTGACCTGTGGGGGCTCCCCGTTTAGGAAATCCTTATGGGTTTGGAAGCACCTGCTGCAGAGTTTCCTGTGAGTTGGACAGTTTCCAGGAAGCAATAAAATGTCAAGATAACTTGTGATTCATATACTAGAGAGAGAATGCGTTTTGTCAAGTGGCAGTTCAGACTCATCATAATGTAGCGCAGAGGCCTAATGTTCCTGCTGTAAAGAAGTATGTGGATCACAGAGCTGCACTTGATGTGGATAACTCAGTGGGTTACTGGTTTTGTCACAGAGATCCTTTTGTTACTTGTAGTTCTTAAGTTACAGTCCTAATATAGCACAGTGTTGTATGCTGTCAAAGCGCTACATACAAACTGCATGGCATAAATTAGAATGTTATTCTTTTTCCTCAGTCTTTCATTATCTTAATTTTGCTATAAAGATTTTGTTTGAGTAGAAATGCATTCTTATTAGTAAAGCAATCCTGCCGTCTGTGGTCCGTTTTAAATCCTCTGTTTGTGTTTCTCTAGACCAACCACTCTTACAGTATACTGCCTATTGGTATGAATGAAATGTGACTCATGTACCTTGCAATCCTCATTATCTCTTTGTTGCATTCCTTAAAGACTAATTTACACATGTACAATTCATTGTTTCTGTATGATGTGTATATGATATAAAGTACCCTAACACCCTACATTGGTATAAGTAGAGCTTTAAAACCAATGAAATACATATATGAGAGGGCTATGGTGATATGTGGGGCACTGTCGGAGGGTGGTTTTGAGGGAATCCATGGAAAAGAAGGTCATGGGGGGAGGGGCATCAAAAAAGATGGATGCACTGGGAGCCACCAGCGCTAAATCCGGCCCTGGTTTAAGTTTAATATATGTGATGAAATTACACACCTGTTCTTGTTTTGTCCAAATACTCAGATGGAGAAGAGACAGCTATAGCATGTACTGAAAATTCTGGTGTGTGGACAGTGCGTGATGCGTTTACACTATTGTGTACACTAGGATCGGCAAAGGTGTCAATTGTGGTTCACTTGATACTGCCTACTAGTATGGGTGCCATGTGACTCACACCTTGCAATCCCTATTATTTCTTTGCAACATTTTCTATAGACTGATTTACACAGGTATGATTCATTGTTTCTGTATAATGTGTGTTTGATAAAATGTGCTCTGACACCCTGCACTGGTATGAAAATGGTTCATTTGGTTAATTTGTAATGAAAAAAAGAATATTGAGTTTTTCATGTTTTAAGACAACTTTTTATTGTTACATTTTAATGTGGTATGTCAACTGATTTTAATTGTGTGCTTTTTGAGAATGCGATTAATAGGTGTCATTTATATTTTATTGTTTTTATGGAAATTAAGTTTTAATACATTGATACTTAAAAAAAAAGAATTCCATGAGAAATTACATTGCTTTAACTGGTGGAAGCAGAAACTCAGAGGGGTGCCTGATTCTTAACTAGCATTACTTAACTAGAGCCTCTCAGGCCAATAGAAAGACACATGTCAAATATTTTAGCAGACAGACAATGGGACACAGGCAATGCCACGCAAAGTATCTGTATTATGATTGCTCTTCCCTTCAACCAGCATCCAATATTCAATCGTAAAGCTATTTCACAGTTGCATAGAATCATCTCATAAGAGTGCAGTATAGATGTTGAGTAGATGTTTTTATGAACTGAACAACTTCTATGACTCATCGGATGAATGCTTTGAGGATAGGATACATGGATGGTCGATGGAAGGTAAATTAATTTTTTGATGTTGAAAGAATACAAATTTGATGTGGTTGGTAAATGGATGCTTGGATGTATCGATACTCAAGAGATGGGTGTTCAATGCTTTTTTATGATGAGTAGCTTCAACAGAGACTGATATTGCATGAATATTTTGTTGAATGATCATGTTAATGAGAGAGTTGTGGGATGAATATTTTGATGATTTGGTACATGAAAAAGAGTTGGACATTGAATTAATATTCTGTTGGATACACAAATGAGAGATTAAAGTAGGAGGAATGTCTGCTTTCAAGAAGACTGAGGTTCCAAGTAATTGGCATACAAGCTTTTTGCAAAAACTCTGTCACACTACACGAATAGATCATGGAAAAGAGATGGATTTTGCAATAATAGATTTATTACTAAGACAAGAGTGGTGAGTTAATGCTTCAATGCTTAGGTTAGTCATTATGAGACTGATTATATTAGTGCTGGATGAATTGTAAATCAATTCTTAAAAAGCCTCTGTCCAAGATTGCTTCTTTGTCTGCCAATCCGAATTTGAATAATAGTTATCCATAAGGATGGATATTGTTTGTGACTACTATATTGATTTGGGGGCAAGAAATATACTTTGACAATTGTGATTTTGAGGTGACCTAATGTCAAACCATATATATAGTTAGAGTCAAGTAAACAGAGACATGGCCTTTGTGCGAAGAACCACATTGATTTCCTGTTTTGATGCCATTTATTGGTTCCCTCACCACTTTTCGAACTCTTGCAGGTTCACAGTGCTGCAGATTTACTCACCCAAGCTGCTCAGCACGTTTTTGGTGATGCCTTGGAACTGATACTATTTCTTGCTCTCTACGCACTAGTGGCAACTCTGGGTTATGTTTGAGCCTGTACCTGGAGCCCATTTATGTGCAAGTCTTTTTGGATATAAATTAATTTTACCATTCAATGCTTAATCACCCACTTAGGTTGTTGCCGACATTGACTCTGGTCTACTGACATGTAAAATTGAATTTGTCATATTCTACTCATTCACGTTCCTTGGAGTACCTGAGTCCTGGCTAATTCTTACTACCATTTTGGTATTCACAGAAGGCTCTTACTCATTTCGGTATTCACAGAAGTTAGGAGTCCTAACTTTACTACTCCTAAACTGAGAAAAATCCTAACTTTAAGACTTTCGGTATTCACAGAAGGCATTTAGGCGTCCTTCTGTGAATACCAAAATGGTAGTAAATTTAGGATTTTGTCTTAAGTTAGTTCTGTGAATCGGGCCCCATGTATCTTACTGAAAGTTAACAAACTGTGATGAATTCACAATATAAATAAATATTTAGTGATACCTATTGCTTACATTCGATAATTGAACCTGCTGCGACAAATTTTGCTTAAAAGGGCTTAAGCCATATCTGAAGGACACTGTTTTCAGCACAGAGCAGAAAATACACAGAGGCACGTTTAGGGGCTAGTGGCGTAACAAAAAACGACTGGGTCCCCTGGTGATGTGGTGAGGCCCCCCTGACACTACTATTCCCTACATTTATATATATATCTTAAACAAATTGACTCCAGCCCACTACATGCTCACAACTGGTGCAGGCAGCAATGGAAGGAATCAGCTCCATAGTATTATTTTCAAACAAAGGGATGCCGGACTCCAGGATATCGCAGTTTTCAAGATTTTATTCACACACCACTAACACCCAAAAAAAAAACCCTCGAATCTGTTCCTCCAGCTCCAAGATCTGCCGCTCTGGTCGTTACGCCATATCCTCTCAATCATACATATCATATTCTTGGCCTTGGACTGAATAGTGGCCTGCTGAAAGGCGGAGTTGGGGGTCCCCCGTCACTCAGTGGCAACAGGGTCCAGAGTTTTTGCCAGCTATTGGTGATATGATGAATTCAGCCCACCAGTGTAGAAAGTTCCCAATCTGGTCACCCTCATGCGGGTACCAGCGGGGGCTGTTTGAACGCCTCTCGTGCCTCTGGCATTCAGAGAAGTCTTGTAACAGTTTAAATTTCGCTGAAGTTGCCACTTCATTTCACAATGGGGATAGCGTGCACCCATCAGAGAGGCGGGACAGCTGTTCACTGACACTTCCTGTCATTCTGAATGGCAGCAGGCCACAGCACAGTGTCCCTCAATAACCCCGCTTCATCCGTACAGTATCAAAACAGTGCACTCTTGCAAAGGAGGCATGCCTAAAACGTCACGGAATTTCCACTTTTTGCTTTAAAATGATTTTTTAATGAATGCACAATCTACAGTGCAAAAAGCATAATTAAGCCTTTCACATTTTTTGCATAATGTTACTAGAAATTTTAACGCGAGGGCATACCTCATGTTCAAAAGTCACGGGAAATACTAGCAAGGGGAGAGGGAACAGGGAGGAAATAATGCATCCTGGCAGACATTATTTGCTCAGTGTCATGTAGCAAAAATGTGTAACATTTCACAGATTCAAAATTCATCGAATTTTCTGAGTTTCACGGTATGCAAAATTAGAGACCTTCTGGTGGGTAGTAAATATTTCAGACATGCATAATTAGGACGAAACACAACGAGTGGAAGTATCCTTCACAAGTTCCCTTCCAGTTTCATCCCTTACAGGCACTTTGTGGGACACGTCTGGGACAATAGCCACATCTCTCTGCCTTTACGCCACCAGCATGGACATGCACCTCAGCACCTTTTATCTAACTAAATGGGCATAGAGAACGACTCCCATCAAACCTACCATAAAAGCATCCAGCTGGCTCTTGGAGGGGCAGGACTTATTGTCCATTAATAGTCTTTGGCCTAGAACAGGGTTCTCCAAAGTCGGTCCTGGAGGTCCAGATCCATGCCAGATTTTTACGATAACTACATTTATCTAAATGGGGAAATGCTAAAATGCTGGCATGGAGGACCGTGGCTTAGAACAAGAGAAAGAAAAGAAGAGCAGGGAAAAAGAAGGACAAAGAGAAGATGGGAAAACTGAGACAAATAGAGAAAGCAGTAATGAAAAATAATCTGCAAGGATGAGAGGCAGGAAGTGTAGAGTAGTGGATGAAAGAGAGTTGAGGTGAAATCAAAACAAGGAAGACGTGGTAATTTGGCAGCCTCGGAATTTAGCAGTGTTTGTGGAAAGCTCCTAAAACTGCTGCTGCACATTTATTTATTTTCAAAATTCAAGCACTCATACTGTAACCTGTTTCCCCCCTCTTAATTTTCGCTTTTTGTGGTAGTCTCTTACTGGTAGAACCTGAGCACAAGGGGTTACATCCAAGCAATGCGACACAAATTTTCGAGCAAATGCCGGCCATGAACCTGTCAGCCCTGAACCTGCCAGCCATCAGTCTCCACTATGACGAGAGAAATCCCCCTGCATTGGCAACACCAGGGGCCAAGTTCCTTAAATTCTGCACGTCTTTTGGCTGCCCTACCTCTCACAGTAAATTGATATGAAGTCACAAAACTGGATCGCGCAAAAGCTCTTTGACAACAGAAACCGCACCTGGGTCTAAAATCTGTGTTCAGGCCCATTCACATGGCAGTATGAGGACCCTACCATGGTCATACTTTTTGCAATTTATGGTATGTGTCAAATCAAGTGTTTCAGTCGCCAATGCTGTTATTTCAACGCTCAGGGTCCCAATGAAATGACCACTTGTTCAATCTCTAGCCCCTAAATTTCATCCTTGCTCCTGAGGTCTTAGGAGAAGGGAAAAGAGAGAAAACGACTAAAAACATCTCTCTCTCTTTGGTTCCTGTTAACTTTCTGTTCCAGCCACCACCTCCATGAGACCAGGGCCAGAAATTGCAGTGTGATTTTTGAAGGTACAAGCAAAGGTTAGCACTTGCCACTCTTGGCTACCCATGCCAGCACTTATCGAAACACTGACAACCCAAGATGCTTGAGTTAGACAGTGAACCGGCTATATGCCCTCTTTAAGGGTGCTTCGTAATCTTTCCCGTTAACTCCCTGCCCTGAAATTAGAGATACCGGTGATTCTGTCTGGTAATGTTGAGGCCAGTGAAATAAGAAGAATTCTGAGGTTTGCGAATGAACATGCTGAAATTGGACGTACGTTAATTTCTGCAGGTTTCCCACTATACTCATCCAGATACTGCACCTGCTTGAAGCACAAGATATTGCAGGGCACAATACCACTGATGAGCATTGTTTCCACAGAACGCATAATTCCGATGAGTCCAGTAACTTCCATTACCAGGATCATTGGAATTAACGGGGCCACTGTCAATGAAGACCATAGTTTTGGTTGCTCTTGACTGCTTCATGCCCGTTTCCAGATCTGCTGCCTAACGATATGTCATGTGACATGTTGTTTGTGTAGTACCCATTTACCACTGGGCGGTTCTCATAGTGCTGCGGCCTTGTACGATTAGAATTCAACCAACATGACTTAGCGTTGAGATCCACACATAAAGGCACTTTATATGGTAAATTGGAGACAATTAGCTTCACTAACAACATCGTTTTTCTTTTGAGCCACTGTCGATTTTGTGGGGATAAATATTTTTCTTATGTATTTGAATGTTTGGGTCTACACCATTGCTCCCTAGGGCCATCCATTTTGGAGAGTTTGATTTGAAAGAAAACAACTAAGAGCGACAGGATAACTGTCGCCACACTCTATGACTTCTATATTCTATAGATTTTTATGAGCACATTTGGCTGTACAAGTACTAGGTAAGGGGTGTGGAAAGATTTTCTTATGCAAGCAAGACTTGTGAAGTTTAAGGTGGTTATTATATTAAATAAATTGCAAAAGATTTTTCTCTGTAATCAAACAAAGGAAAAATGGGAAACGTATGCCCACTTTTTCTCTGCAAGTTTATGTTTAGCAATTTTTTTCTATGCACATTGGCACATGTATGTCTTTTTCTTGCTACATACATTGTCTCAATAGTTGACATTTTCACATAAATATTGGAACTTTGCAACTTCATAAAGTAACAAAGTTTTCCTTGGATTTTTTTGACGTTTCTGAGAAAAACGTTTGCAAATGTGCACACCCCTAGTAGTATTAGATCACTCGAAGCATGGCAATGCTACAATGATGAGGTTAGCTTTCGCTAGAACTTCCATATTTGTCCTCTAGTACAGCAGGTGTGTTAAAGCTATGAGTTCTCTCTCTTCAGTAGTACTTGAAGTATAGGAGCAGAAGTCCGAGTACTCACGGCATGCCCATTGTGCATTGAAGTGACGCACTCTCTCGTTATGGAAATTTGTGGTATGGTGTTCCTCACCAGACTGTCAAATGGAGGGCCAAGTATCGCTAGAAACATAGACTCAGTGTGGACAGCATACATTAATTGATCTGACAAATGTAAATCGCATCTATTTGTTATACATTCTTAGTACATTGCCTTTATTTTGATAATAAAGTAAATTCTCTTTTTTCTAATACAAATGGTTGTTACCACAGCAAAATGAGTACACTGTATGATATATATGCAAAAGTTCAGTGCAAACGTTTGCCTATACATCATAAAGTGTATTAATTTTGCTGAGGTAACACCCACTTGTACAATTATTATTTTTTCATTCAGATTGTCCCCTGAAGAAGGGACGCGGTCCAGAAATCCATTGTGCTTGATATCATTGATTGGAATTAACTTTAATGTACATCATTTGTTGAATCTTCTGGGTCAAGAACCATGAGGTTGGGATTGGTCTTTGTATTAGAAAAAGGAGAATTCGCTTTATTGTCAAAATAAAAACTATGTACCAAGAATGCATAACAAGTAGATGTGCTTTACATTGTCAGATAAATTAATTTATGCTGTGCATACTGAGTCCAAGTTACTAGCGGTACTTGGCCTCCCATTTGACATTCAGTAGATGTGTGTTTGGCAAAACATGGCTCAGTGTAGCACTCAACGTATTGATTGTGATGATAAGCAGTATTGCTTGATTACTCAGGTGAGAACAATATACACACATACAAGATATTCATCACCTGACACCACCTTCTCATTCTCAGATAAGCTCTCTAGGTTCTATCTAGAGGTACACCATTATTCTAGTGAGCGTGATGCTTCCTGCATGTACCGCAAGGTTCCTGCCACATTGTCTTTCCTGTCGTTTCTCGTCTGGTGTCCATTTCACCAGGAGAGGACGGCTTATTTTGAAGGTAATTTTTGAAGTTTACTGAACCATCACGCGCAATTTGAAGGCAAACGATTTGCAATTAAATTGATCTTTTGGAAGGAAATCAACATGCCTCCTCTTTGATCGCCACCAGCTGTGCGCCAGGTGTATGTTTCACAAGGCTCCACCTGCCACTTCTCGCTGGAAAGGGTTGTCAACGATCTTATTGTAGCTTTATTTGAACACAAATCATTGCTTGCTTGTATTTCTGTCAAATCACGGCAATGTGTCAATGACACATTGTATTGTACTGTTTTGTATCCTGTTGTTTTGTTGGATTTGTTGTGTGCCTCTTGCCCTTGAAGAGGCCTGATGTAATTATTTAACACTACACTATACTACAAAACACTATTCCTATTTTCATAAAGAAACTTCATCTAGCATTTGGGTCAGTTTCTAGGGCTTGCCCCAACTAAGCACTAGACAACATCACGGAGCAAAGCCATGGTAACTAACAATTTATAAAAATAATTCTATCATCTCCCGGACATCACTTTTGAATCTGATGCTAGGAAGAAATGTCTTGGGCTTCTGATTGGAAAAACACTATGTGGTCTTCAGTTCTGATGCTCTCATTTCCGCTCTTTTCCTTGTAAAGGTATCATCATTTTTCTTTCAGCACGTAAGATTTATAGATATGAATGACAATATTATAAAAATATGGCAGGAAAAACAAAATTAAACATATTATGCAGTTCAAAAAAAGACTGGATTAATTGTGTCACATTTAGACTTATTCAGATTAAATACCTACACTACACGTAGCTCACCTGAGATAGGTTCTTGAGGTTTGGAAAAATCACCTCTCTGTTATGCCTTTGCTGCCATGGTCAGATGGAAGACTACATCATGGCAGTGAATAACACAAAGGCATAGGCAATACATCAATGCTTAATTTGAGCTGGTGGTTTCCGGTGCTCGGCACTTGCACTTAATCATCAACACCGGTGGCGCTGTCTGGCTAATTTAGAGATGACCACACCAACAGTTAAATATTACTTTAATATACATTAAAAATGGCTATTACCTGCCGCTCAAGCCATTCTTCTAGCTATGGGGGCCTGTGTAGTCTAAACTGTCACCCTTTTAGGAGTGTGATGGTTCATAATTGTGTTGTCACTATCATTGGCAGCATGGCAGGGGCAATGTGTGGTGCAAGCTGCGGTGGCCTCCTGACAAGAGCCCTGGCGCCTACGTTTTTTTGTGTGCAAATTAAGCACTGTCATACATTAAAAAGCACTCATAAATAAATAAATAAATAAATAAAAGGAAATGTTTCTCCTCCCCTTGCATGCCATCTGACTTTGGAGCAAGATTTTAATTTCCCTTCTTCCTCTCTCCACGCCATTACGGTATTCTGACCCACCGACCTTGTCTCGTATTAGTGGTTAGCCCCAACACTTCTCTATTGTTCATTGTTTTCAGTGTCTGCAGGCCAAGTTGTAGCCTGCTGCTGCCACCTGACTTCGAATTCCATTCTGAACACTGCATCTGAGCCACATACATTTCCAGTAGTCGAAATGTACCTGCTGTGGGCAGCGCATCACACCAAATCGGCACGCATTGTGATGTAGCCAGAGGTATGCACAATCACAACGTATGACCTCAGGGCCTGCTCTACTGCTGTTGGCGCCCTGTGCAACAAACATTTTTTTTATCAATCGATCCACCCCCCCCATGATGTCCATGATGTCCTCCTCGGATTCTCTCATGGCCACCAGGCAAAAGTAAAAGTGCCCCTCATCTCTCTATAGACTCTCTTACCCATACATTCAATTTGTTCTAAAGCACTGATAAAGAATGACTTTACAAATAAGAATTTATATCTACCCAAACACTTTTCAGCAACATTAGGAATAAATAATGAAAGATTGGGGGGAAAACAGATGTCCTAACTTATATTATGCAGTTTGCATTCAGCTCTTTGATAACCGTTCAGAACAGTCACTGTTCTATATTAGGGTTGTATGTTATGAACTGTGGTGACATAAGGGTCTCTGGTGGAAAAGCAGTAATCCACTCAGTTATCCACATAAAATAAGGATCTGTGATCTGCACAGTACGCTTCTCTGCAGCAGGCATATTAACCTTCTGCGCTACCTGACGGCAAGTGAAAACTGCCACTAGAAAAATCTCTGATCTCTCTCTCTAGCAGGCACATTATTCACAAGAGTTACCTTGACATTTTTAATGCTGCCTGACAACTGGATGCAAAAGGAACTTTGCCGCAGATGTTTTTAAATTATAAGTTATTGCTAAACACAGCACACCACCCTCCTCCCCCCCAGGTCAGTGCCCTGTGGGGCCGTACCAGTTGCACCGCCCTAAAGCCGGCCCGACATGGGTTAATTCCAACCCTCTATACTACCGCCCTCGCCTCTGCCTGCATTTTCTCAATTGTGCTTCTTGTTTTCAATTTTCACAACTGCATCTCAGCACTTTCCGCCATCCGCCTCATTTGAACTTGCACCACTGCTCCTATCTCCAGCTCAGAAGTGATAGAAAGGCAGCACGATGATCCTATACAAAACAGCAACAAAATACATACATGAAGTACATACATAACATAAAAACAAAAGATACAATATTAGAAGAAACGAAAACTGCCCTTAATCCTTACGACTGGCTTCCAGCCGCAAGTCAACTTGAGAATGTCATTGAATTGAAAACATACATTGAGACTTGTGTAGTGCACAGAACCAATGTTCAAACCTCATAATCCACTTTGTTTACCCACTCGCCCGATAAATCTGCTTCGGTCCTAGTACTAGCTCAGTGTCATCTTAAGAATTTTGGGCGACCCGGGCAAGACGTATTTTGGGAGGCCCTGTAGTGAAGAAATGTGAATTGATTACCCATTTTATGCAAATTCAAGCCTCACGATGACAAAAAATGCTAATTATATGTTAAACTTTAGCAGGGTCACACCAAAGCAGGCACCTAAAATTTGCCTTGCACAGGGAGTCAGAGGTTGAGATAGTCAGAGAGAGAAAGAGGTTCAACTACAGATATAGAATGGACAGAAGTCAAACAGAGAGAAAGTTCAGTTTCCTATGGGGCCCCTTGGAAGGTAGGGGCCCAGGGCAATTGCCCACTTTACCCATGCCTTAAAACATCTCTGCAGCTCACCCCCGTATTAATCATTGTCATGTTTTGCGAGTCCTTAATAGCGATTATTAAGGAATCGCTATTAAAGACTCGCAAAACGGGATTCATGTAGAAATCGCAATATTTATTGCGATTCCTACAGCTTCCTTATTTGCGATTCGCTAATTGCTAATCGCAAATAAGGAATGACTCCCCATTCTAGGCCCATAGGAATGAATAGGGAGTCATTCCTTATTTGCGATTAGCAAATAGCGAATCGCAAATAAGGAAGCGATTTCAAGGGTGCCAGGGTGTCCAAAGGACACCCTGTAGCACCCCTGAAATGGTAATGTACACTGGTGTTGCGCACACACATGTCCACACACATGTCCAAAGGACATGTGTGTGTGTAACATACAACTTAGAAAAATGCACTAAAGTGCATTTTTTTAAGTTTTCGCTATTTACAACGTAGTCAGATTCGCAGTAAATAGCGGCCCCAGATTGCGAATTCGCAATTTTTAAATGGTTCATGAATTGCATTTAAGGAATCTCAAATTGAGATTCCTTAAATGCAATTCATCGCAATTTAGTGATTTTTATAATTGCGATTTTTGCATTTGGGATGATGAATCCCAAATTCAAAAATAGCGCTCGCAAAGGGCCAGATTCTCAGAATCTGGCCCTTTGCGAGCCGAATTTCCTTTGATGAATCTGGCTGCCAGTCTCTTACTCCTGTGTCCCTCAAACCTACTCCCGTTTCCTTCTCTATCCTCTCCGCACATCTCCTTTCTTGTGCCCTTGAGATTTTGAACACACTGGATGGATGTTTCAACCAGTCGGTACATATATACATACTACGGACCTTAGGCCTATGTAACATCTGTGATGTGTACAAATATCTTTGAATCTCTCGAATTAGTCCTGCTGGACATGTGAACCTTCGATAAAACATAATATTGGGGGCAAAGTATTGGAAAAAAAATATTCACAGGTAAAGAAGTCTAGACTTTCTACACCTAACTCCACATATGAAACCCTACGCAGTACATATATCTTCAAGGTACATAGATGTGGAGTTAGGAATAGCAAATCTATAGTTCCCTAGAAGCACTTACCTTTTAAAATTTTGTCCCTTGACGTTCTGTCCTCGATATTCGTGTACCACGATATTCTGGGGGTTGATATGCAGTGGTACAATCCAGAAGGATTGTATGCACATACAAGTGTTAATGCACCCAATCCTTTAGCGTTCATTGGTGGATGTGATTGCAGGGCCGGCTTTAGGGCAGTGCGAGTGGTGCGGTCCAACTGGGCGCTGACCTGTGGAGGGGGGCGCTGTGTTTAGCAATATCTTATGGTGGGAGAGATAAGAGGCACTTTTGCAGGTGGTAGGGAGAGAGCCTGCAGAGGTGGTCAAGGGATGTGGGGGTGCCAAAAGGGATTGTCGCACAGGGCGCCATCAGTGCTAAAACCGGCCCTGTGTGATTGTATTCCTACGTTAATGCACATGGTCTCCTTTTGTGTATATTAAACAGACTGACCACTTCTAAGACAATGTAAATACTTCAAAAACAAGGTTAGAGGAAGCATATGTTGATATGAATCACTTTAATGAAAGTAGCAGATTAGCAGGTGCATTTTTACACCTTTGAGTTTTAATGATTTTTTGGGTTTCAGATTCAAATGTAAGTTTTGGGATATTTTGTGGTCATTAGTGACCAACCGTTCCCCCTTTGCATTTTTATCCTTGCCACTTCTCACCCTCTCCTCTCAGATTGCCAACACGCATGTCCTTCCATCTTCTAGTCCTCTGGGGTATTTTCCACACACGTTCCGCATATTAGAAAGTTATTTTCTGATCTGCCAAGTTTTTCTTGCCTCTTAAAAAGCGTGTAATATTTCTCGAAAACAAAAAAAAAGAATGCAGGCGTTTCATGTGCACTGTTATTTTGGGTGCCCTCTCTTTGAGCATGCAGCGAATTAACTCCCAGAAGATGCGTCGTAAACACGTGACGCCGCCCGTTGAGTTGAATAGAACGCGCCAGATGGAGTCACTGGCTATTAATAGACTGCGGATAGAGCATCGTGAAGTCGTGAATCCCCCGACTCTTTGGGAATATTCATGCGCCTCTTAAAGGACACTTGTTTCCTGCTGGGAGAAGACTTCCCTCTCGAGTCATCTTTCTCTTCCGGGCGCCAAAACATGCCCCGGCTGTGACTGGGCCCAGTGTTCTGTGCGCCGCGCGAGGGCAGGCCTGCTGACATCTCTATGTCGCATTGTGTCCCGCCACACACTCCTCTTTTTGTTGCGCCCGAGTGGCCACCTCCAGAGACCCTCTGAGACCCCGGAGAGAGAGCGGCTGGAGGGAGACTTAGGCTTGTGGCAGGCGGGCCTAAGTTCAAAGCTGGGTGGTGGGAGGATCTGGGGGAGGGAGGTTGAAAGGAGGCAGGAGAGGTCTGTGTAGGAGGTCTCAAAGAGGTCTGTGTAGGAGGTCTCCGAGAGGCCCCTGTTGAGGAGTATCTCTGCTCTTGACAGCGCTTGAAGTGGAATTGTAGAAAGGCCAGTCTCATGTTATCCCCTGTCCACATCCAACAGTTACCACCTTGTTGGGAAGTGCTGTTGCGCGCCCTTTCATGATCAATGAAGTGCCACGACTCAAGGCTGCCTATTCCTTCCCACTTGAAGTGCTGACTATATAGGGCTTCAGCTGCTGTGCCTCTGTGATGTGCACGCGTGATGTTGCTCAACATTTGAAACACACTTTTTCTGCGGACCTTTATAGAAGGTGTATACTTGGCATGTGAGAAGCATTGATAGCCCTATTGTACAGCGCACACACACTTGCATTCACTCACACAGAGAAACAAAAACACACACTCAGTGTCAACATCAGCAACCCTCCCTTGCAAACAATGGTAAATAGCTATAGAATTAAATAATTCACCCAACACACGGTTTAGTGGAAAAACAGTTTGCTGCATGTTTATTGCATTATTGAAATATGTCAATGTGGTGGGTTAGCATACGGACGATCCAAGGGCAGGCAACAATGAGTAACCTAAGCTGCCCTCTGAATTACTATGCCAAGCCCCATTAGACCTGTATGGCTTCATGAAGAGCTAGAAGTAGCTCACAAAACTGGACAAATGAAAATTATATTAAACCATATAGTTCTTGTGTCAAACACATTTGCTTATTTCTTTATTATAATTCTCATTTGGTGACTGCTTGTTCCTTTATTTATCTTACATATTTCAATTAAATTACACAAAAAATATAATGTGAGTACATACAATGTATACAACACTATACCATTTGATCCAATATATCATGCTGATACTTTGGCTATTTTTTCAATTTCTTGTTAAAAAACAAAAACAGAGGCCTTTAGGCTAAAAGACTCAAGAAAACAAATCTCTACACAGAGAGTTTAACAAAATTAAGACCTCTTACCAATCTCTTAGCCCATGCATTCAACTCCACTCTCTCCATGCACACATACATATTCTTTCACTCACTTGTTACATTCATACCCATGGTATAGTGGGACTTCGCATCATAAATCAGTGGTTTGTTTCCCCCTTTGTCCCAGACCTGTAATATTGTTCTTTAGCGGGTACTTTCTTTTGCCAAAAAAAACTACGCTGCCCACCCACCTGATAAGCCAAACAGCACCGTTGGCCAAACCATTCAGTGCTAACACAATATATATGGGGATTTTTCTCCCTTAAATACCGTGGACCCCCAGTCCAGGACTATTACTCACACCTTTTTAGGGGTGGAGCGTCACCAGGCAAGGCTTGCAAATGCCTGAGGGACTAATGGGGTGCCGTCACTTACATTCCAGGGTCCTGCCGTAAAGACTCCTGGGGGTCCCTGCTGTGCTCCCTGGGATGGTACCCTTGTGTACCAAACTGCCTCCGGATCTCCCTGTAACTCCTCCTGCAACACAAGTAATTAATATGCTCAGAACAGGAAGCAAATTCAGCTACCAGCATTCTCGTTACAGAATAGGGTGAGTGTCAGGGTGTCCAGCGGGGAACAAAGAGAGCGGGAACTGTGTGGGTCAGATATAAGAACATGGCCCCAGGCCTCGAGGTGCTAGACATGACGCTGGGTGAGCGCTGAAAGTGAGTGACTCCATGAGTGGGTGCCAAAGACTAGCATGATGATGAGTGTGCCAGAATGCGGCATTAAGGGGCATCCTTCTTAGGAGGGTGCACTGTGTGCGCCACAAGCAGCCACAGACACACAGACACACACACAAAAGGTCTTAGCAAAAACGTAATAAGTGTCATTATGGACAACGGTATAAACCCCTCTACTCCCTCGAGCCCTCCAACAGGAAGGAACAATACTAGCTCATGGCTTTTCAATTTAATTTATTAACACCAGGGCCATTGGACTTGTAGGATCCTGTGCCCATGGCTTTTTTTTTTGCATAATTATGGATTTGATGCCTTTGCCACATAATCCATCATCTGCTGCATAATTAGAAGATTTTAACAAAAATGTGTTTCTAGCTCAAACAGATCAAAAGTTACAAAAAATGGGGCAATGTGAAATAATCGTATAAAAAAGTCCCATTTTATACCCCATAAACTGCCTTTTCTTGCCGCATAACTTAGTCAACCAAGCCGCATAATTTGGTGCGACCCGATTCATTGTTCCAGTGGCCCTGATTAACATTTATATTTGGAATCATTCATTAGATTAAGTCAGTGTCACGATGCAGAGCAAAACAACGGACAGCGCCACACAAATAGAATGTTAATTGTGTTCTGGGAGCAAACATCGGAAAGATATGCAAACAACATCACTTTTGTGAAGCGTTATGTAAGTCGTACCACTAATCGCACAAATGAGCGCCCCTAGCTGCTTTTATTTAGCGTGCTCTGGAATTCAGGGAGGGTGTTGTGAGTGGTGCCTCAGCTCCTTGTCGATCAATTGCATGTGGGCGGAAGCCAATCTCATGAAACCTTCCCTAATAGGAAACTAAAAATATTCCTGCAGTTCATAAACTTAGAGCAGCAGGGCCTGCGATTTGAGCTGTCAGTCATTCACTTGGATAAGAAAGGCCAAAGAGGGGAATATTTACTGGGACAAATAAGACATCATGAGATATGTTGTGGTTATCGCGTAAAACAATGTGAGCTAATCCAGTAGAATCTGAAAAGGGATTATGCACGGCTGCTGTTGTGTCTGAGACAAGGCAGGGTGCAGGTGGGACCATGTTGATGCAGTGATCATGATCATGTGTGGGCTATATGTATTAGAAAGCTGACTGGGTCAGTTTGCCATGGCTATATGTACCCCCCTCTTATCCTGCCCATAGCATCCTCTAAGCCAGGGTTCTCTAAATTTGGTCCTAGACGGCCGGATCCATGACAGATGTTTAAAATAACTATATTTATCTCAATGGGGATATGCTGAAAATATGGAATGGATCCCTCCAGGACCGACTTTGGAAAACCCTGCTCTAGGCATTCACTTGCCCATAGTTTCAGTTTCTTTGAACTGGTAAAGTAGGGAAAGGCAATAAAGAGCAGTCAATCAGGGAATTCTTCCCTCTTGATCCCTGTTTGTTGTCCTTACGACCTGAAGGTCTCCAATTTACCGGCACAAACACTGCCAAACTACAGCATGACAACTTTTTATTGAGCTGAGGCTAAAACCTGGCCCCTCACATTTTTAATGAGGTGCGGACTAATTAAGAAGTGGGAGTTTTGTTACCCAAAGCTGTACAATCTTCTCAGGTTTGAGAAATCTCATTAAAGTGTTGTGTATATTCCAAAATCACCAGACAACACAGGGCAACCTACATCGTAGTTGACCAAGTCCATGCCCAGGCCAGCGTGCATGGGAAGTGGCCATCGACAAAGGGAGTCTTTAGAAACCAGCAAACGGGAAGAAAAAACTTCACAAATTAGTAGTGTAATAGTGTGTAGGTCTTTTATTGTCAGCTACTGTAATTCTGTGAACGAACTGCAAAACAAATTTAAGTATTGCTTGGGAAGCCAAGTTTAAGGTTTGAACAAAAAACCTCTTTCAAACAGGAAACAGGAAAGTGAAATCTGTAGTGTTCAACACTATCATAAGGTGCTACACGACCTTATTCGAGATCCTATACCTCTTTAGTGGGTGTGGTACTATGGAAGTTCGGTGAAGAGTAGCCATTGCAGCAGTAGTTGTGATGGTAGTAGTATTATTATTAATAGTAGTAGTGAGAGTAGTAATAGAATTAATAGTAGAAGTAGACATAGTAGTAATATTAGTAGTAGTATTATTGTTAGTATTATCAGAAGTAGTAGTAGTTAAAGTGATAGTGGTGGTGTTACTAATGGAACTCCAGGCTGCTCTAGCTGGACTCTCTAAGAGCTTACCAGTCGGCTGTTTGATGGGGCACAGTTGGACCAACGTGAGCACTCAACCTCGACGCAAGTGTGACTATAGGAGGTGTCCATAGACCCTGAGGCAATTGCTTTTAAGCATTAGGTTAGAGTTCCTGGTGAAATTTTGAAGAGAGGTAGGTCCTATCCTATATTCTTTCTATGGTACTCTTCATTATTCTTATATAATTGTAGGGATACATAGACCTGGCCCTGAAGAATACCCAAGACCATTTGGCTCTAATGGAAGGGCAGAAACCTGTAAGCAAGATAACTCAGCAGTAATGAAGGAAGTGACCCGATTAGGGTCACCTGGGTCACTCACGACCACCTCTCCATCTTCCCAATAAATGAAGAGTCGGTCAGACAGTAAAGAATACAAACCAAATAGTTTATTAGCAATACGCTGCAGCAGAGCCCAGTCTGAACAGTCTCCTGGGATGACTGCCGAGGGACTGCCCCCCGTCCACACAGTAACACAATATATACATTTCCAACACCTCTAGAGTCCCGCCCAAACTGGAATTTTCCAGCTCAGGCCATGGTGAAAAAAGAAGGCAACCAAGGATAATCCATGGCACAGGGCTGGGTACATGCTATCCCGACCCCAAGGCCACTCGGCCGGTGCCTACCATGCTAAGATGTGAGAACAAGTCTATCTAACAGCAAAAGTATGCAACAATAGATAGTACATTCATTAGTGCAGCGAAGCTTCAACCTTGAGAAGCACAAGCTGGCGACACAGAGGCAGCCTTTCTGCTTAGGTAAGCATTATAAGATAGGAGCTCGATCTCAACAAGGTGGCGCCAATAAAGATGGTGCCATGAATGCTAACTTAACACAGAGTTGAGTTTGAGCGTAGCAAAGGCAACATTTATATTCTTGTGCATGACGGAAATAACATTTCAAATCTAACAGTACATAAAAGTCACAGTAACCAAATACGTCCTCTGAGCCAAATAGTGCCTTTTTAGGTCTCGCCTGTTGTCGATGCGCATGCGCATCGAGCAAAGCGAGACTATTGCGAGTTATCCACACTTTATCTGCACTGCAAGGAATCGTGGCGATTCCTTGCAGTGCCCGTGAGTTTTAAGGTCAATGCGCATGCGCATTAAGCTTATGCGCATGCGCATTGACCTTAAAAGTCACGGGCGCGTGCACGTCCGTCTTTGTTTACCCCTCCGCCCCCTCCCGCCGTGTCGCATTTCTCCTCCCCCTCCCCTCTCTTCCTTCCGTCGTGTCGCACCTCTCCCCTCTCCGCCCCCTCCCCTGCCCGCCCCCTCCCGCCGTGTCGCATTTCTCCTCCCCCTCCCCTCTCTTCCTTCCGTCCTGCCGTGTCGCACCTCGCCTGCACGTTTTCGGCAAGGAACTTTGCCAGCGCTTGTTTCTCCGTGCAATTAATTAATGTTCTTACTTATAACTGCTGAGTTTTTCCTCTTTCACAAGAAGGCATGGCGAGCATTGTACCGAATCCCGCCCTTGGGTGAATTTAAACCCACTGTGCCAGGAATTGTCTCATAACTAAATCAACGCCCTTATTGAGATAATTAACACGGTGTGCTTGAATTTCCTTTTCAGTTTAAGCATTTGGAGCCGCTCCGTA
Organism: Lissotriton vulgaris; assembly: GCF_964263255.1. NCBI lineage: Eukaryota > Metazoa > Chordata > Amphibia > Caudata > Salamandridae > Lissotriton > Lissotriton vulgaris. Next base: position 1,523,127,583 of record NC_141689.1, read on the forward strand.
AACACACCAGAATATTTTTTCCCATTTTATTCCTATTTACGCTACCACAGTTACCGCATTTTGCCTGTTAATGCCCTTAACAACGAGGATGTAAGAAGTAACTTGTGCAACACACAAGAATAACACAGAGGTGCCTTAGTACACTGCTCCTGCACGTTTTCGGCAAGGAACTTTGCCAGCGCTTGTTTCTCCGTGCAATTAGTTAATGTTCTTACTTATAACTGCTGAGTTTTTCCTCTTTCACAAGAAGGCATGGCGAGCATTGTACCGAATCCCGCCCTTGGGTGAATTTAAACCCACTGTGCCAGGAATTGTCTCATAACTAAATCAACGCCCTTATTGAGATAATTAACACGGTGTGCTTGAATTTCCTTTTCAGTTTAAGCATTTGGAGCCGCTCCGTAAACACACCAGAATATTTTTCCCCATTTTATTCCTATTTACGCTACCACAGTTACCGCATTTTGCCTGTTAATGCCCTTAACAACGAGGATGTAAGAAGTAACTTGTGCAACACACAAGAATAACACAGAGGTGCCTTAGTACACTGCTGAGAGAAAAAGGTGTGTGTGGCTTTTTTGTTTCCATTCAAATCATCTGTGTTGGAACTGCTTTTGCAATACAAATGAACTCCGTTTCCTGTACGGTGCCAAAACCCATAAATTTGCTGGATCATTTAGCGCTCAAGTGGGTGACAAATTATACAGATGCGCATTATATTTGCGCTGTGTGCTCAAAGTGTTATTTCACCTAAATTTAACAATCGAGGAAAAAGCAATGTTTTTACACCTTTTATTCCCTCATTACAAGGTTTGGGTCACTGTTCTCACCAGAGAGTAACCGTGGTAACAGGAGTGCCAAACACAGGTCAGCTTAATGTGCTTCCAGTCCCAAATGCACGCTGATGTAAGATAGACTGTAGAACCATTTCCACCATTTTTTTTCTACTAACGCTTATATTCAAATGCACCATTGGCTGATGTTCTCCAGGAGTTGCCACATAAGAATTATAAGAATCAGTGACCAATGAAACGTAATTTTACCCTCAACCCCTCACCCACCCTCAACCCCTCACCCACCCTCAACCCCTCACCCTCACTCACCCTCAACCCCTCACTCACCCTCACTCACCCTCAACCCCTCACTCACCCTCACTCACCCTCACTCACCCTCACTCACCCTCACTCACCCTCACTCACCCTCACTCACCCTCACTCACCCTCACCCTCAACCCCTCACTCACCCTCACTCACCCTCACCCTCACTCACCCTCAACCCCTCACCCTCACCCACCCTCAACCCCTCACCCACCCTCAACCTCACTCACCCTCAACCCCTCACTCACCCTCACTCACCCTCAACCCCTCACTCACCCTCAACCCCTCACTCACCCTCACCCTCAACCCCTCACTCACACTCACTCACACTCACTCACCCTCAACCCCTCACCCTCACCCACCCTCAACCCCTCACCCACCCTCAACCCCTCACCCTCACTCACCCTCAACCCCTCACTCACCCTCACTCACCCTCAACCCCTCACTCACCCTCAACCCCTCACTCACCCTCACTCACCCTCAACCCCTCACTCACCCTCACTCACCCTCACTCACCCTCACTCACCCTCACCCTCAACCCCTCACTCACCCTCACTCACCCTCACCCTCAACCCCTCACCCTCACCCACCCTCAACCCCTCACCCACCCTCAACCCCTCACCCTCACTCACCCTCAACCCCTCACTCACCCTCAACCCCTCACTCACCCTCACTCACCCTCAACCCCTCACTCACCCTCACTCACCCTCAACTCCTCACCCACCCTCAACCCCTCACCCTCACTCACCCTCAACCCCTCACTCACCCTCACTCACCCTCAACCCCTCACTCACCCTCAACCCCTCACTCACCCTCACTCACCCTCACCCTCAACCCCTCACTCACCCTCACTCACCCTCACCCTCACTCACCCTCAACCCCTCACCCACCCTCAACCCCTCACCCACCCTCAACCCCTCACCCTCACTCACCCTCAACCCCTCACCCTCACTCACCCTCAACCCCTCACTCACCCTCACTCACCCCCAACCCCTCACCCACCCTCAACCCCTCACCCTCACTCACCCTCAACCCCTCACTCACCCTCACTCACCCTCAACCCCTCACTCACCCTCACTCACCCTCACTCACCCTCACTCACCCTCACCCTCAACCCCTCACTCACCCTCACTCACCCTCACCCTCACTCACCCTCAACCCCTCACCCTCACCCACCCTCAACCCCTCACCCACCCTCAACCCCTCACTCACCCTCAACCCCTCACTCACCCTCAACCCCTCACTCACCCTCAACTCCTCACCCACCCTCAACCCCTCACCCTCACTCACCCTCAACCCCTCACTCACCCTCACTCACCCTCAACCCCTCACTCACCCTCACTCACCCTCAACCCCTCACTCACCCTCACCCTCACTCACCCTCACCCTCAACCCCTCACTCCCCCTCACTCACCCTCACCCTCACTCACCCTCAACCCCTCACCCACCCTCAACCCCTCACCCACCCTCAACCCCTCACCCTCACTCACCCTCAACCCCTCACCCTCACTCACCCTCAACCCCTCACTCACCCTCACTCACCCTCAACCCCTCACTCACCCTCAACCCCTCACTCACCCTCACTCACCCTCACCCTCAACCCTCACTCACCCTCAACCCCTCACACTCACCCACCCTCACTCACCCTCACTCACCCTCACTCACCCTCACCCTCACTCACCCTCACTCACCCTCACCCTCACTCACCCTCAACCCCTCACCCTCACTCACCCTCAACCCCTCACCCACCCTCAACCCCTCACCCTCAACCCCTCACTCACCCTCACTCACCCTCACCCTCAACACCTCGGCCTCACCCTCACTCACCCTCAACCACTCACCCTCACTCACCCTCAACCTCACTCACCCTCACCCTCACTCACCCTCACTCTCACTCATCCTCACTCACCCTCACCCACCCTCAACCCCTCACCCTCACTCACCCTCACTCACCCTCAACCCCTCACCTCACTCACCCTCAACCCCTCACCCACCCTCAACCCCTCACCCTCACTCACCCTCAACCTCATGCTAAAGATTTACAAAAAAACCCATAAACAATTCTAAAAGCACTAACTCTAATGCTGCGAGACCTATTGCATTTCTAATGCTTGTTTCTCTCTCTTATGGCTCTATAACAGCTTGTCCGAGCAGTGCTTGAAATCAAGGAGTGCAGCTTCTGGAGCAGAGGGCATGGAGAGTGGTAGGCGTGGGTGGCTTGAGGCAAGGTCATTTTTTATTATTTTCATTTTGGACGCGGGAGAGAGGCCATGTTGCATATGGCTCATCCAGTACTCCACTGCCCCTATGTACCAGTTGAAAGCAGCTGATTTGGGGGGGCCATACATAACATAAAATTATAGATGGTTAAGGAATTAGTGAATTACTGGGGTGTTTTTTACCTCGGGGTCTGCGTGACATCATAGACAACTCAAACTTTGTCTATTTGATGTCACTTAGAACCCCTCAGTGAAAACCCTGCCGTAACTCACTGTTACCCGGCTATAATTCTATATGTTATTAAGTAGTGGTAATAGTGGTGTTGATGCTAATATTAATAGTGGTAGTATTAATAGTATTATTATTAGTGGTGATAGCAGAAGTAGTGGTAGGAGTTATAGTAGAACTGTTAGTAATATGAGTGTGGCGTAGTAGCATTATTATCATTATTATTAGCAGTAGTAGCTTTGATAATAGTGCTGGTAATAGTATTGCTATTAGTAGTAATAATAGTGGTAGAAGTGGTAGTGGTAGTCGTAGTAGCTTCACAGTATTATTAGCAGTGGTAGTAGTAATATTAATGTTATTAATATTAGTAGTGGAAGTAGTAGCAGCAGCAGTAGTAGTAGCATCCTTTAATTTAGAGGAGAACTCAACAAAAAGTAATGACTGGCACCAGTAGTCACATCGTACGTTTTCTAGATAAGAGAAGCATCCTTTGGCCAATGCGAAGTGCTGGTAGTGCAGAGCAAAAAGAACAATTGATGGACGGAATGCTGAATAATGACAACATTCATCCCCAGTCGCAAAGATCTGGTTTAATCCATCGTTTTTGTTGGTCACCACGCCACCTCAGTTGGGACCCAGCCATATGCAAATCAGTCTTGACACTGCTCCTCATGGGAACAGTCCAGCCCGACAGTTGCGGCTTGCATGACTCGCTGGATGGGTTCGCGCTGGAGTTTGCGCGGGGGGGGTTTAAAAGAAAAGTAGCTTACAGGGTCCCACTCCTGGCCGGGTCCCGCCTCTGCATTTTTCTGCTGCTTTCCTGATCTCCTGCTTCCGGGAACAGGAAGCAGGCATCCTCCCTACCCTCCCCATAGCCAATCATAACGCTGCAATGGCAGTGTTGTGATTGGTGCGGAAGCCATTTTTCTATGTAGGCTGCATGCCGCCTACATAGAGAAAATGGAGAGCGCGCATGACTGGTTTGGCCGGCGCCAGAGGACCCACCAAACAGTCAGGGCCCACAGCATTTAGCAAGCCACTCCTCCCCGACGCGCTCACCCTCCCGCCCACCCCCAACCAAGCATACCATTCTGCTTTCTCCCAGCGCGAGAAGCAGAAACATAAAATGGTGTTTAAAATACCATTTTATGTTTCTGCTTCTCGCACTGCAAGAAAGCAGTGGGGCGACGCTCCTCCGCCCTAATAGAGGAGCCATCCCTGCAGCCCGAACTGCCAAGCCAGGTTCTCCCTGGACCAGAAACAAGCATCCTGGGACTGGTTTCGTGGTTCACCCCTCATAAGCCAGGCTAGCTTGAATCCACTGGCGTAGTGAGCACGGTAACAAACGTCTTGGCATACCCTTCCCACTTAGGGCAACAAAAGCAAAAAGCTGAGTCCAAACTGGAGTGGCATGGTGGGCAAAAAATTATGCATTTAGCCCCAGATCTCTGTACTGGGGGTGAATGTTTGACATTGTTCATTATTCCGCCCATCAATTGTCTTTTTGCAATTGTTACCCTGAGTAGGGCGGTATGCCTTTTCTAGTGCTGTTTGTGGAGCCAGAAGCGATGTGATCGGTACAGTTGGGAAAGGGCTACACCACGTCTATCAGCAGTTTCTCTTTCACCAACCATGGATGACTGTGATTTGATCCTGGTCTTTGATGTGTTACAATATTTCCATTTCCTGATGATTGAGTTTTACATTTTTAAACCTGGGTGATCCTTTAACCCCTTCACTACGGCGGCTATTCCGCCGCAGTGCTAAGGGGGTGGGGGGGCCGCGTGGCGGTCCCGTGCTCGTGACGGAACTGCTCCATCACGGCACGCGGGTGAGCTGTGCTTGTGACAGAACGGTTCCGTCACGGCCCCGCCCGTGCCAGAGAACGTTAGCGCAGGTGCGAAATTCGCGCCACGCAGGTGCGGCGCGGGGGCCGTGACGGAACCGTTCCGTCACCAGCACAGCCCACCCAAGGCTCGTGACCGAACGGTTCCGTCACGAGCATGGGAAGGGTTAAAAATGTATATAGCATGTCATGCTCGTCCTATTGTCAGAATATCGATTACAAATTCATTGGATGGACACTAATGCAACATTCCTTTGCAATATGGCGGCCAGAAAGAAGGAAGGGGCCATTTTGTGGATCCTATCATCCCTAACGAAGCATACAGGCGGCAGGAAACATTTACTCTGCAATGTCTCGTCCCCGCGCCACCATGAGTACATTTCCACTCCACACAGATTATAATTGTGGCAGCGAAACCATGGTTTATTGAAAGTGGCTTCTAGTGTCGCACAAAGCTTTTTTTCGAATAGTCACCCATTACAAAGTTTTTAAAGATTCCCTGTATAGTTTTGCCTTCGCAAGTGGACATTGAAAGATAATTTTCACAGCATTGCAAGACCTTTTTCTCTCTGAGCGACCCGATTCGACCATCTAAGAGTATGCAGACTTTCACTTTTACTTCTGCAAAATGGCTAATCTATGCAGAATGTTTCTCTGCAAGTTTCTTTACCTTGTGCAACAACATCAATTGCCTTAAAAGCCTCGATTTTCACTCAAATATGGCAAAAGGTTAACTTCACAAGCTTTGTTGAGTTAGGAAGTGTTAGAAAAAAACATTGTAAATGCTGCAATACATATCTTCTGCGCAATTAGTCCTGCTTTGATTTGGTGCTGAGTGTTGGGGGCCGGTGGAGTTTTCTCACGACCTTCGACATCTGAAGACAGGGATTTCATTTTAAAACCGTGTCTTTTTAAGCAGAACATCCACGCGCAGCGTGTTGCTGCTGATACGCGCGTGGCAGACGGCGTAGCGCCAAGAGATAAGGTGTGAAGTTGAAGACTGGCCTAATCTGCAGTTTATTGATTCCGATCCTCCCTGGAGAAGCTCACCTTATTAATTCCAGGATGGGTCTGCGTGTGATGTATTGATTCCAGAATAGATGGCGGCACCGCCTTCCATAATATTATTTTTATGCGCTGGTAATTGGAAGTTAGTATTCAGTGTGACCCAATGTAGGGGTCTCTGTGCTGACACTACACTCTTAGGGGAGCTGAGTGATGTTTAAGTGTCAATCACACCTGGCCGTAAGAAAGACTGTGTATATATTAACATGCATTGCTTTCTCTTCCCTCAACCACTATTCCATGCTGTCCTGGTTTCTGCTCCTTGTCAGACCCGTTCTCCTCTCTCCCTTCCTATTATTTTCCACTTATTTCTTGTGCTTGTTCGACCTCCTTTCTTTGCTTTCCTTCCTCTACGAGTTCCCCCACTTTGTTCTATCGATTTCTACTTAGTTATGTATGTGTGCATACATACATGTATGTATTTAAGTAAGTATGTGTTACGGGTGGGCATAACTCGCAGTGTTCCATTCTGTGCAATTCCCCAGTTAGACCAAACTCTTTGGGGCAGATTTACAAGCCCCTTGCGCCTCTTTTGTGCCGCCGTTGCGTCACTTTTGTGAAGCAGCGGAGGCGCAAAAGATGCGCCATGGTGCGGGATATTAACAACGTGACGCATCTGGAAGATGCGTCACGTTGTAAAGCCCTGCGCCATAAGGAGGCGTTCCGGCGCGGGGGGGGGGGGGGGGCGTACCTGCACAGGAAGGCCTCCTAAAAGTGGCTGAGAAAAAAACTACAAGATTTCACCTAGTCACTTTTAGGCCAATGCTGCATCAAAACCCTGCGCCTGCTTGAAGCAGGCGTAAGGCTTGACGCAGCATTGTCCAGATAGGGCCCCCCAAAGCATGGCAGGAGCTGCGTCGCGCTTGCGATGCAACTCTAGCAATGCTCCGCTTTTACTGCACAGATGCGTGACGCATCTGTGCCGTTTTTGTCCCATGGAGCGCCTCATTATAAATGCGACGCATCATGGGTGGCGGAGCTGCGGCGCACAATTACTGGTGCATCCCTGCTGATATGCAGGGATGCACCAGTTATTGTAAATATGCCCCTAAGTGTTTCTCACCAAAACAATACTTTAGAGGCCTGGCCTATGATGCAATGGGTATTGTCTGCCCATAGGTATTAAAAGAGTGTTACATACACGTTTGTGTGTTTGTTTGTGCCAGAAGTTGACAAGTTATCTGCTATCTTTTCTGACTGCTGTGAACTTACCCCTAAAGTACAGAAATTAGACTCATCCTTAAGAATTATGAAACCTGTGATCTTGTTGGTACCTTGCTCGAAGGAGCGGGTTTGTGTTTCCTATTTCATAAGCCAGCGCACGATAAAGTGCATCTCTATTTTCACGAGTTTCACTCTCTCTTTCTCTCTCTATTTCTCTCTCTCTCACAGGCTGTCTCGCACAAACTTACGCTTTTATTCTGTCACCCTCTGTTGCTTTCTCAACCTATGTCAAATGTTCTCTTCTATCTCTGCCACTTCTTTTCTTCCCATTAAGAAAACTTCAACAGCCAAGGGACCTGAGTGAAGATAAAATACCTAGGGGCAGATTTATGTTGGACTTGCGCCACATTTGCGTCACGCAACGGCGGTGTAAACGTGGCGCATCCCTGCGACCTATTTACAACGTTACGCATCTAGGCAGATGCGTCACGTTGTAAAGCCCTGTGCCACATGTGGGCGTTCCGGGGCAGGTGCGCCTCGCAAAAGTGGCTGAATGAAATCTACAAGATTTCACTCAGTCACTTTTAGGCCAATGCTGCATCAAAACCCTGTGCCTGCTTGAAGCAGGCGTAAGGCTTGACGCAGCATTGGACAGATAGGGCACCCACGAGCCTTGCTGGAGCTGCGTCGCGCTTGCGACGCAACTCCAGCAATGCGTCACCTTTACGGCACAGATGAGTCAAGCATCTGTGCCGTTTTTGCCCCACGGTGAGCCGCATTGTAAATGCGGCGCACCATGGGTGGCGGAGCTGCGGCGCACAATAACTGGCGCAACCCTGGGGATGCGCCAGTTATTATAAATCTGCTCCCTAGGCTGCATTAAACGTAGGTTGTCTGACGGGGGTACAGAAAGTTACACATGGCTATAAACAACACAATTCTGCACCTCACTGCCTGATTCCCCTCAGGAGCTCTGAAGGCAGCCTTGCTTCTGCAGTGAAGCAAAGTAGCCTGAATGAATATCTTGGATTCAGGAATCAGTCTGTAACCCTTATCTTCTGACACTGTCTTTGATTGGACAAGGGGAGGCTCGCTTATGATTTGTGGAGGAAAGTTTTGCAGACTGGCAGTAGACAAAGTTGACAGCCTAGACTTACTCCGCTATTGTGAAACTGCAGTCATACACATCTCCACTCCCTACCATTCACCGAAGAACTCTACCACCACCAAATACTTGAGCTGTACTGTGGAGAAACCACCTCTTGAAAGAGAGTGATTATGCCTCATAGCCATGAGCTCAGAGGCACTGTTGGCAGAAAATCGAAACAGAGCACTGATATACAAAGTACTATCAGTTCCAGGATGCATCACGTTGTACAGGTTAGGTAACCTTCCTCGTAAACCAATTAATCCACAGACCACTTTTTATGTTCCATACTTAAGACAGTTTATTGTTCGTACATGTACATGTGGTATATTAACGTACCTTTCTTCGCTCTTCAGCTACGAACATAGCGAAGAAAGGTACGTTAATATACCACATGTTTATCGTCCGCATATCGGCAGTATAGACCGTTCATTGTAAAGCTAGAAATATAGAGGGCATAATTTATAAAAACATCAAAGTAACTAATGTGGACGGCATTCTTTGCTTATAGTGGGAAAACGCTGGTTATGGGAGGTACAACATGAAATGCAACTGGGCACGTTAAACCGCCTGATAACTTTAATTGATATGTGAATACAAGTTTAAGATGCTAATGGCAATATATTTGATTTTAACTTTACAGATAGGAACCCCTGACGAAGGGCCAGAAAGGCTTGAAATGCATTGGGTTTAATATTATCATATTTCCTTGGAGCAAGGAATTTTACATGCTGTATCAAAGGCGATTGGGCATTATACACGCATTTGAAAATTGAAATCACCTTGGTTTGAACATATCAACAAACGAACAATAAACTGTCTTAAGTATGGAACATAAAAAGTGGTCTGTGGATTAATTGGTTTACGAGGAAGGTTACCTAACCTGTACAACGTGATGCATCCTGGAACTGATAGTACTTTGTATATCAGTGCTCTGTTTCGATTTACATGTCTGGCGCTTTTTGGATGAAGCGATCACCAGGATAGCTCCATAAGAGAATAAACCACGATGAACTTGTTAAAACTGGTGTGCGAGTCACCATCTCAAATCTTCGTATGAACTGTTGGCAGAAAGCCAGAAGTGTGGGCCAGTGCATAACTGCTACTTATGGCTTTAATGATTTGCGCATAGCGTGGGCTCACACCATTCTAGTCCGATCGAAAAATCAAAAACGACAACATTTGATTACATTTTTTGGACTGGCCAAGAATAGAATTTTAGATTGATGCACCACCTACACCACTGAAGCACCTCTGACCTCTTCTTCTGACATCTGTAAATGATCATATTTATATATTAATTATTTTGTACACTAAAAAGTTCTGACAATCACTGATATTCGCTAAATGTAAACAAGCAAAAGCTTATTGGGTGCATCAGGAAGCATGAAGCGGTCTCGGGATCAGCATCAATGCGGCAAATTGGGCTATCGCTAGGATCCCGCGGTAAAACCTAAAGATGCAGCACAGCAATGGAGACGAGTAAAGGGGGTGGCAGTAAAGCAACAGACTAGAAAATAGCATTAAGATTTAAAAGCAGTCGTGTTCAAGGACAGCCAGAGTAAAAGTGTTGACTATGCTCTTCATTATGAGAGTGCCTGTGATTTATGGGGTTATCGGCACATCGGAATTAGGAGATTTGTGGTAACGCTGTGTATCCAGAGCTTTTCACCGAGTCATTTCAGTTGTTGGAAACAGTGAAATTTGCCAAAAGTCCAGGGAGAGATGGGCAGTAGCGGCCCGTGGTGGGAGTGCTGCCAGGAGCTGACGTGAGGCGGAGGAGGGGCAGGGTGGTGGGGTAGTAAACTACGGATTAAGGCAGACTAGAGGTAAGTAAACATATACATGAATAAAACAAATGTTGTTGCGCGCGCTGCATAGCATTTGGTGGCCGGTGGTGCAAGCACTCCCACCACGGGCCGCTACTGGAGATGGGTATTTCTTATTCCCCTGGTTGCTGCTGGCATGCCCCCTCTTTGGTATTGGTAACTCAGGAGGAAATTCTGTGACTGAAGCAGGGGAACTTGTGAAGAGGTTCCTAGATGCTACAGAAAGACTAGGGGCCTCATTTATGAAAAGTGACGCATCGCTGCGTGAAAACAGCGATCCGTCACTTTTCATTGCGCCCTCCTTGTAACACCAATGATGCGTCATATTTACAGTATGGCACATCATTGCGCAAGGAGTTACAGATACGTCAGTATTTCTGACGTATCTGTATGGCGCAAAATTGACGCATTGCTGGACTGTGACAAGCCCCATGTGAAAGGGCCTGCGTCAGTCTTACGCCTGATGTGAGGCAGGCGTAAGAAATTGACGCATTTGCGTCCTAGAAGTGGCGCAGTGAAATCTTATAGATTTCACTGCGTCACTTCCATGACCCTTTTTGCGTCAAAACGCCCCCTTGCTTACATTATACCTGGCGCGGGTATAATGTGGCGTAGGGGTTTACAAAGTGACACATCTACCTAGATGCGCCACTTTGTAAATATGGCGCAACAAGGCGCTTTTTTACGCCACTGGTGTGTCACAAAAAGTGATGCACCGGCGGCGTAAAAGTGACGCACAGCCTCATAAATGAGGCCCTAAATACCCTGGAAGTTTACACACACAACCACACACACACACACCACACACATACAACCGCACACACACAGAACCACACACACACAAACCACACACACAACCGCACACACAACCACACCAAGCATTGGCATAGCCAATAGGTCTCGCCTTTGGGACCTCATAAGTGTTTAGCCACGCAACAGTTGATGTGGTTGCACCAAGGATATTGTGCTGCATAACTAAATAATTAGAAGATCCCAAAAGCGAGACCTATTGGCTATGTCAATGCTTGTTCTAATTGCAGACATGTAAAAGCTGAACTGGGGACACATCCAATGAAAATCCCTTCATGTTATACCCACTGGATTATTTTTACAGTAATATTGCAGGCTCAATAGAAAATTTCCCAAGATTCACATATAAAAATTGTATGCAAATGCCTAAATCGAATCTTAAGCTGAGAACACAAGCAATTGCCTCTAAAGTAAACATCTTGACCCATGTTGTGGCATCGTTTGGAAGAGCTTAAAGCGTTGATACGGAAGGGAGTGATGCAATCACAGGGACGCATTGAGGTCTCCCATGTGTCAGTAGCTTTTGTACACAGTGCACAAGAACAGAAGAGGTTTTGACATCCCATTGCCATTACTGCTACCAGGAATCATCTCCAGCATCCTTCATTATTGTATTCAAGTGCTGTGCTCATCGGAGCAAACCATTACACGCCTCATGACCTTATATTTTCTCATTGATTTCCCTTTTACAGCATTTACAGCACAGAGCTGTAACACACAAGCAGAGTGAATATTTGCGAAACTAGTCACATCTTACAGGCGTCCCTCCTCTGGGACTTTTAGCACGCTCGCCTGAATCCTGAGCAACGAACTAGAACTGTAAACTTAATTAGTTCCTATAAAAAGTCAATAAATGTGTTGGATTGTTCCTTCATGCAGCAAAATGAGGAAAGGAGGTACACAATAAAAGCATAACAGGAAAGACTTTTATACAATATGAAAATCCCTTCTCCGCACCAGTCGACTTCTCCACCCGCTGTACAGGAACTGAAGATGCATGCGCAGCCTGCATTTGTTCTAGTTTATTGGTTATTGTGATTGTGGTGACTTTTTCAGTGGCTCTTGCAGCCTTGTCAACCAGTGATCAATGGGATAACCTGGAGCTGACAGAAGATCAATAGTTTTGACATTATTAGTTAATCACCTTTAAGGTTCTGAAAAGCGTTCCCATATGAGTCCGCCTGTTGTGGTAGGTGGATGAGTACCAATAAAGATTAAAAAACACAGCGTCCGTTTTTTGAATGAACATTTATCAATTTGATTACTCTTTTAAATGTTCTAATATTGTGAGTTCCTACTGGAGGAATGAGATACTGAAGTTTACCCATTGCTACCTATTAATCAATGCTATATGATCTGTTACCACCCAGATGGCAGGCCTGTCAGAGATGCCAAGGTGTTCCTTGAGGTACTTGTAGCTCCCACCTCCTGGTGGAGGAATTGCCTAGATTGCGATAATGGCTGCAGGTGGTGGGCACTGGCACAGAGTTTTTGGGACCAGTACTTATTTTCCATCAGACTTTTAACTAGAGTAGGAGTGAAAATGAAGAAAAGTGAGTAGGAGCTTAAGAGAACGATAGGAAACCAGTGAATAAGGAAAAAAGCAGAGACATGAAGTGGCATCAAGTTTTGCAACCACAGCATTTAGCAGCAGAGATGGCAACCTCCTTTGGAAACAGTGGGTCCCCACTGTTAACTTGTTTACAGATTAGGCAGTGGGTGGGTGATGTGGCTATGTTGAGCTAAATTACTATTTTGCTGCAGAAGTTGCAATTTGACAACACAAGCAAAAACAAGTTGGAGGTGTGATCTCAATAGCATGGCAGAGAAATTTGAAAGATGATATGTTGCATCAAATGTTGATTGCATTTACTCTCTGTAGACTTTTTAGGTCGAGCCTAGACAGCACTTGCGCTGTCTCTTCTAGACATGTTGTATTCTATTCTGTGGTCTTACAGGCGAACCCCTGCTTTTTATTTGTCAGTGCCCTTAAAAATTCCTTCCTTGTAAGTGGTTAATTTTGTCTTTTTGTCCCACCTTTTAGTTAATTGTTAACTTCCACTGAGCATCTCCCAAAGTACTTTACTCTTCCTCTAGTCTCATTTTATTGCCTGGCTCAGGGAATATTAAAAAAAAAAATCAACAAGCACTTCCCAAAAGCATGTACATAATTCCCATAGAAACCCATGTTAACACAAGAACATGGGCTTCTATGGGAATTAACAAGGGTGTATTATCAAGCCCATTATCGCCATTTTATCGGCAGTTTCCTGCCGATAAAACAGCGATAATTTTAACACCGGTCCTTGATAATATGCCCCTATATCTCTGTGATTTCAATAGTGAGCCCAATTGTCGGTATTTTTGGTGCTGCTCTGACCAGAAACATAACATAACTGAAATAAAACTAAAACTAGCCAGGACTACTAGCTTTGTCAATAGTGTTTAGCTATTTAAGATAAATGGGTCACAACAATGATTTTGTTCTCAATAATTAATACAGAAAATGTTTCAATTCTGAAATTGTGAGACTGTGAATTAAGCATTACTGGGGCCTGTGGAAATGTTCACTCTATGTTAGAAATGTATGACTTTTTCCTCTCCACATCTCATCCATTTGGACATCTTACTCATCATCTCTTTCATCTCTAGCACCCTCTTTTCACTCTCTGTTGAATGCATTTCCTTGACACGGTTAATCTTATTTTGCTTTTGTTCCCTGTGTCAGGTTGGCTTATTAACAGACTTAACACATTGTCTGTTCTTGCTGGAGTTTCCCCGTTTCATCCGTGTTTTTGCATTTCTTTGATAACGACTTTGATGGTTCATACTTTTCAATCTCTGTAATATTAGTGCAAAGGATTTTTTTTTAACAAGCAGCATGCTTAGGTGCAGTCACATGTATTGGGGGCTTGTTTCAGCGGGCACCGTATACAGCTGCCACTTACTTGTGAAAATAAGTAGTATGCTAAAATAGTCACCTTTTTTAAACCTTCGCCTCTGATTTGCTTCTCTCACGCTTTTATTTTCTTTGAGCTTCTCCTATGACATTACAACATTGTTTCAGTCAGTGTTACGGCACTGCATAAAGGATGAAGGAATGTTGGCTGTGAGTTGCCTTTTTAACACTTTTCTCACATGCCTACCTTTAGTGGTGCAAAACACACTGATACCAACATGCTGCACAGAAGATGGACGCATTCTTTAAGGTGCAGCTCTTTTGCTGTTTCTTACACACACTCACCACGCATTATATTCATGTACAAAAACTATTCACTCTTTCCTTCACACCAAGTGTGTAGTAATTCTATAGCTCTTCAATCCCTGGCGGCACAGCACCCAGTATAATGTGCTGCATAGCTAACACTTATAAGGTACAAAAGGCGAGACCTATTTGCTATGTCAATGCTTGTTCTCATTGCAAGCACAATCAATCATTACTGATCAATTTGGGTTTGTACACAGCAGAAAAAAAACAATGGAAATATCTTGTGGAGTTGATTCCTTCCCCAGAAGAACCCTGTTTGTGATATGAGTTTGTGGCACTTCTGCGTTCTAACTTTGACTCAATGGGAGAGTGAAGCCACATGGATATGTCAGCAGAAGTCATACTTTCGATAAATGATGATTTTCTTTTTTTTTTAAATCAAACTATGTTGCTTTTTCATGTGCCAACAATAACATCTGTGCCCAGTGGCTGGCGGTTCAATGTTATTTTGTTGCATTGTATTTGCAAAAAAGCTGCATGGTTTAAATGTGGTTGCTTGTCATTGGGGCCTGTTCACAAAAGTGTGGCTTTAGGCCTGTAAACATAATGCAAAAGTTAAAGTTCTGCATGGGCATAGATTGCAACTTTTTGGGTCTTCACATACATAGTCTTGCGATTCATTTGTAAAGTATGCATGTCGCAGTGTTAGTGCATAATTATTTTGTAGTGACCTACATTTTTGGCCAACACTAGTGTTGCTAAATGTAGGTTAGAGAAATGAACGCCAAACTACAGTTGGAAAAAAAGGTGATGTATCAGGTAATATTGTACTGTAAATACCTTTTTCTCTGTTGAGTCGCTTTCCTGCACCCATATTATATTATACCTCATTGATTGAAGAACTTTACTGTATTTTCAGCACAATGTGCACCAGGTTTATTTCTATGCAGGTTATATGTTCAGGTGACTGTAGCAAAGGCATGTCCAAATATAAACAAGTTGGACTTTTTAGATTTTTTGAGTGTTCATTATGGCCCTGATTATGATGTCGGTCGGAGTTGCCTCTGACTGACATCTTTGTGGATTCGGGATCGACCGACTTCCGGTCTGTGGTCCTGACCTCAGTATTACAATGTGCTCCAATGTGCATGCTCCCATTTCTTTATGGGAGCTTGTGCTGTGGCTGTAAACTGGCAGTAGCACAAGCTCCCATAGAGAAATGGGAGATTCTGTTAATCCCTGCACTGCTTGGCAGGCACCACAAGGTACCTGCCCATGGTGCAAGGGTTAAAAGGGGGCACCATACATGCCCCTTTGGCCCGACAGGCTTTCCATGTCGGAAAGCCCAAAATGGAAAGGCTGTCAGAAACCAAGATCGCAATCCCGATGGCGGAAATAATGCTGTATAGGGCTTATGTGCTGGTTCCAACTGGCCGACGGGCTCCTTGAGCCCTTCAGAAGCCAGCCGGAATGACTGCCCGGTTTCAATTCCGAATACCTAGATTGAAATTAGGCGGTTGTAATTGAAACCATTGATGTCGGTCGGAAAGCCTCCGACCGCAAATCAGGCCCTACATTTTCATTGCAGGTCTTTGGTCATTCCATGGACACTCGCCTGGAAACGTACACTTTTGAACCATAGAATTGAAGTTGCGAGGAGTAATGTTTGCATACAATTTCACAGAATACTCTAACAGATGCTATTGTGAATCGCAAGCACTTTTTCCACATGCGTCCAGGCTTATTTCAGACTTACTCCCGCTAACAGCTATAAAATTGGACTGGGTATTTAGTTAAAGTAGACTGCGTCCAATGCCTCTAATACTTCAGGTCACCCGCCAACTGTTCATAAAATATAACATACTTTTACATTTTTAAAACAGCAATTTTATATTCAGTATTTCAAAATATTTGAACTGGAACTGAAGTCCTGTATTTGAACTATGAGATAGTTTTTTGGTAAAGTCCAACAAAACTTGGTTTGTATTTTAAATATTTAAAATCTGTTAGTTAATTATCCATTCTGCATGTACATTGCTATAAGAGTTTTATGCAGGTTGGAAAATATTTTTGTAGAATGTGCATGCCTGCTAGGCTATGAAGTTCTTGAGGTGAGAGATTTAGATTGGATGCATAACCAGAAGTGGAGACTTTCTGACGTTACCGCTACATAGTTAATTGGAGCACAGGAAAGTAAAGGAAACAGCCCAATAATATGACATTTTCAAAAGATCCATAGTACTGCGGGTGCTGTTGAATAGCAGTTATTTTACTTAAAGTAGCTTGCAATTGGTTAGCCTACGTCAGGTTATTGAATCAGGAAACAGAAAAGTACAGATTCCTGGATAGCATTTCCCACGGGGTCTGTGGAAAGAGCTGAAATGTAGAAAAAAGTTGTCATATAAAGCAGTCCCCACAACAGTCTCTAAGAGCCACTCAGATATTGTTAGTGTACACATACCACCCCGACAAGTGCCCAACAATACACAATCAAGCTAACCACCAGGATGGTAAAGCTTGGCGACAAAATGCTCTGCTTTAGCCGGACCACCAACAACTTAGATAGGAACGTAGCAAAAAAACAAGCATTGTCAAAGGCAGTAGCACTTGTCTACAAGAGCTATTGGCTTTATCAATGATTTTACCATGTTGCAGCATGGGTAAAAGTTAGGTGAAATAAACGCTATGATGTAGCCAGTGCTGGCTGTGTCATATCGCTTGTTTCAGGGGGTGGAGTGCAAACAATAAGACGGGAGTTGGGCAGATGCAAGCAGTAAGGGGCAAGCAATGAGGTCAAACAATAATGAGGAAGCAACAAATAAAGAACCTCAAACCAAGACTGTTAAGCGAAAGGACATATATAAAGAAATAAATCAGTGCTTGGTCCATGCTCCATATGGAAGGAGGGAGAAACATGCAAAGAGGAAGTAAACCCAGGACTTACTGAATAATCGGTAGCAAGAAAATGAGAGTGACATTGAAGCCAACCAATAGTAAGTAACTGGCAGAGCTTAAACCCTTTCAAGGCTTTTCCCAGTACAATAAACTCGGAGACGCGGCATACGCTATCTAAGATGAGACTTAAAAATGGAAAAATGCTTTTACACACTCATCCAAATACATAGGAAGTCTCTACAAAGATCTTTCTTAGCTCACACTCATTTTATGTCCTCATTCATCAACCCAAACCGTGACTGTTCTAAACACTTAACATCAATTTACTAACCATCACAAAATAATTCTATAAAGGAAACCACACAAGCAAACATACATAATCAATCTTTGGATTTCCTAGAACTGTATGAAAGAATGCCCAGATCAAGAAAAGACTGTACCATACTGATGTTAGACAGCACTATACAAATGAGAACAATATAAAATATCACAACCGTGTAGCTGTTTATACTCAATGCAATTGGCTTGACCTAAGAATTATTTCTTACTTTACAATTGTACCAGTTTTCCTCAAATTTGAAGAGTATGGCTGCCCACGGTGTTGTGGACTGGAATTCAATGACGTGAAACTACAGGTTTTCCCTACAATGTAGCTGAAATACCTTTCTTTATATTCATATCTTGACACTTATTTAAAAAGGCCCTTTAACTGCTGGATGAGACTTCTCTTCTTGCCATTATTTGCATCACAACAGGAATTGTATATTTCTTCGCAATCCCTCACCTACTCCAAGGTGCCAGTTTGTTCTTGGCTACTACCTCGTTGGGGCTGACCATGTCCTCCCTGACCCATTGCCGTAGCCATATCCATTCGATGTATTCTATACTCATTATTAACGTGGCAACAGTCCCTGCTAAGTTGGATATTTTTCAGAAGATGTAGGCACTATTTGTATTCATGTGCATTGATCTTACAAATCATTGTTATCTTGTGAGTTAGTTCAAAGGCAGCAAACCAAGACCCCAACAACCAACATGCATTAGGTTTTCATATGAAAGGCTAGGACAGGAAACTATGTCAGCGATGACATGAAGTGAGGTGGCCATTCATTTCAGGTCACTCTCCTGGTCTGAGGCAGAAAGGACCTTCCTCCCATGCAGTATTTATGTGACTGAAATGCTTATTTTTCTCTTCTTTTCAGATATTAGCTGCTAATTTGAGACGGATGTATGACGGTACAACGCGTGGTATTACCACGCGTACCGGTACAACGCAGGTTTTACAACGCAACTCATTACAACGACTTGCGTTGGGGGGCGCTGGATAGTGAATAGTTTAATTTACTATTCCAACTCCAGTCCCCGAGGATAGTAGGGAAGGTGTTGGATAGTAAACTCAACTATTCCCTATCGTAGAGTGCCCTCCAGCGAAAGTCGTTGTAACGACTTTCATTGTAAAACCTGCGTTGTAATGGTACCGCTTTGTTAGAGTTTTGTTGTAAAGGATGTTCCCCATTTGAGACACTACAAAATATTTTTCAAGTCCCTACTCATATGCTTCTTCTCCAGGAAGACAAATGCCAACCCGTCGGTCTGGTAAGTCTGGCCTTAGCCATTTCCCCCAAGCCCTGTTCTTTTCAGGGCCTGACACTGCCACTGCTAAATCTAAACATATATCACAAAAGGAATGTATGACGTTACAACGCATACATTAACAAAGCATGCACTTACAACGCAGTTTTTACATCGCATCATCCACTACAACACATTCCATTACATCGCATGACACTACATCGCATTTTAAAAAACTACCTTTACAACGCATTCCATTACATTGCATACTAATTTTACAATGCATACCATTACAACGCATACCATTACATTGCATTTAAGGTAAGTATTGGAGAGTATAGGGGTAAAAATTGCTATTCTTTCTCCAGGGGGTGCAACAGTAGGGTAAGTGTTGGATAGTGTAGGGGTAAAAATTACTATTGTAACTCCAAGGGGTGCAACAGTAGGGTAAATGTTGGATAGTGTAGCGGTTAAAAATTACTATTCTAACTCCAATGGTTTGCATTGTAATGGTATGCATTGTAATGCCTGCGTTGTAGTGACATACCATGTAGTGTCATGCATTGTAATGGTATGCGTTGTAGTGCCTGCGTTGTAGCGTCATGCGTTGTAAGGGATGTTGCGATGTAATGCCTGCATTGTAAGTGTAGTGCGATGTAATGGTTGCGTTGTAAAGGTTGTTTCTCCACAAAAGCAGGCTTATCTGCATTTGTGATATACTCTTCATAAGGCAGTTAACCGCATACACGCCAGTAGGTGTTGCCATAATACCAGAGAAGGACGCTGCATCACATTTTTTACCTGAGCCTCACAAAAGCTTCTGACAATCCTGTCCGCAGCAAACATGCTTTGGACAGGATGAATTCCCAACAGACCATTGTTGCATCCAGTTACTCACTTTCTCCTCATGTGTTTCTTCACTACCTTTTTACACTGCCTTCTATTAACTGGATTTTGGCCCTAATTGCCTTTTTTAGTCTTTCTCGCAAGCTTCTTGACTTTCCCATGAGTCTTCACTCAGGTGCTCCAATAACCATCTGACAGATTAGTGTCCTAACTGGAGCACCTTCTCTGATCTACTCAGCCTCTTCACTGAGCCTCTGCCCATCTCTTCTCGGGCAATTGCCAGATTGAAAAAATACTACAGTCTTGAAAAAAGTGCTTAATTTGAGCCAGTGGTTTCCGGTGCTGGACACCCGTACTTGATTGCCAACACCGCTGCTTGTAACAGTCTGCCACAAGGTGGCGCTGTCTGGCTAATTTAGAGCGGACCACAACAGATAATTATTAATTCAATATGCATTAAAAATTACTATTACCTGTCACCCAAGCCACTCTTATATCTTTGGGGGCCTGGAATAGCCTGAATTGTTACACTTGCAGAAGTGTGATGGTTAGTAGTTGTGTTGCTACTATCATTGGCAGCATAGCAGGGGCAATGTGTGGTTCAAGCTGCAGTGGCCTCCTGATGAGAGCCCTGCCACTTATTTTTCATTTTTTTCTTTACAAATTTAGTTCTTGTGTAAGACACATGATGCACAGTCTATGATATCCTACAGTTCTCTGGTCTTCTGGGTCTCACTAGTGACTGTATTTTGTCTTCCACTTGTGGACAGGCTTGCCTGATGAACAGTATCCTTTTCTACCTCTTCTTCCTTTATGGTATGTCACACCTCTGCCATTGTAACAATATAAGGGCCTTCCTCAAGAATCAGGATCTTCAAGTTGCATTTCTTATAGTGCGGACTCACATCCTTTATGAAAATGATGAATAAATCCAACTCTTTGCTTCAATCCTAATCATCGTAACCAAGAATCTGGTCCATTCTTCCTGTTTACCTCTGCCTTTTTCGAAATGATGCTTATCATATTTTCCACTCTTTGTTAAATTATCTAATTAATTTGTCAGCACATGTGGGTGATCTTATGTTAACAAAGATTTGTATAGTGCTGTATTGCCATTAGTGTGCCTTGCGGCACTGTACCATTCGGGTACCGTCACTGCCTGTGTTTTTCTAGATTCTGTTGCAGACCAAGGTCTGTTTTCCTTTCGAGTAGGGTCCTCTTGAAGTCAGGTGTGGTCATGTGTTATTCTGTGGAGGTGGCATCTCAGTTGCTATGGTTCCATGCATATGCTCTCACATTTTGTTTCTATTGCCACTAGCACAGTAAGTGCAATGTTTGTGAAAGTTTGTGGTGTCTCTCTCAGATATATGCAGAGTGTCTCCCCCGATCGGTGTTTAGGAGAGAGACCACATACAGCATTAGGGCACAGGAGGCACAGAAGAACTGTGGCACTAAGCAAATAAATAAGTAATACAATAAACATACCACAGTGCTGCCCATACACTGAATGTCGATGTAAAAAAGTAAAAAAAAGACAAGAGGGCGGTTATTATTATTATTTCCACTTATTGAGCGTGTGGCTACCCAGCAGGTTTCCCAGCACTAAGCATAGGTAGAAATGTCGAACTGGAAGATTAAAATAACCAGGGAGCATATTATCAGGAACGGCGTTAAAAATGATCGCCGGTTTAGCGGCAGAAAACTGCCACTAAAACGACAATAATGGGCTTGATAATATGCCCTTGAGAATTCCTATATAAGTCCATGTTCTGGTGTGAACATGGGCTTCTATTGGAATTCTCAAGGGCATATTATCAAGCCCATTATCGCAGCTTTAGCTGTAGTTTTCTGCCGCTAAACCGGCGATAATTTTAACGCCGTTCTTGATCAAATGCCCCCAGGTCTTCAGGCTCTTACGAAATAGCAACAACAACGTGAAATGTCTTAAAAATACATTCCGGGAGGGCTCTCCAAAGTTTTGGGCCCAAGTTAGCGAAGGAGCGACCTCCTGTTCGCACCAGGAGGATTCTGGGCACATGGCATAAAGCCTGACTCCCCGGTTTTAATGTCCGCGTGGGCTGATAGGGAATCACAAGATCCTGGATATAGCGAGAGCCTAGTCCAGCCCTAGCTTTGAAAATAAAACAGTCTTCAATGCATTGCTTTAAAGTGTATGAGTTTAAACATTGACAATTTGAGTCGCAAGGTCCATCAGTCAGCATCACCTCAATCCATGCACCAGGAATCCTTTGAACTTAACTATTTTCACGCTAAGAGTACCAGTCTCAATGGCACTGAGGAGAAGTGAGGGAAAACTTTAAGCACATCACTGCTCCATCCAGTGCCTGCAGCCTCCCCCCCCCCCCTCACAGGTTGCCGTCCATAGACACTCCTTCATGGGCGCACATCCCTCACAGCTTTGGGGACAAGTTTGGATGCAGAAGGGAGATGGTGTGGCCGGCCGAGGCTGACTTTAGACATCTACTCTCTTTGTTGGTATGTGAAAGAAGAATGAACAATCAGTCACCAGGTAAGAGGATGCTAACGGGGCTCGAGCTACTGTGCAACTATTGAAGGCAGCTGCTTTGTGGTACCACAGCAAATGATCGCAAGAGGGGGCCAGATGCAACAAATGGTCTCAAATGGCCTTGCCACAATGGGACTGGGGGCGCCCAAATGGTAAAACATATTTTGGCCCGGGCCTTTAAAATCCTTACCCCAGAGCTGTCTGTCAACTTATTTAAAGTCTTATAGGAAAAAGTGTGTATATCATGGGCCCTGCATATGCCCCCTTCATCAGCCGCATGGAGCGGCAATAATGGTGCAGCTGGGAGTAGGCGGTAGGGCTACACTTTGTGTAGCTCCACCTCTCGATACAGGAAAGCATGCATCTGGGAGCTGACCAGAAGAATGGCGAAGGGGATGACCCACCCTGCACCTGACCTCACAGTTTGAGCCTCTACCCTCAACCCCTTTATTTTTACCACTATTATGCCCTTATTCTACTTGTTAGAGATTTATAGAGTTAAATAACCATGTCAATTGGAACTGATAGAGTCACTACATACCGATCTTTATATGAATTAATTCAGGAAAAAGCGCTATTGTCCTGTCACAGGGTTAAAGTTGAAGTTAGTAGATTTGTAAAGTGCGGCTTATCACCCGTGAGGGTATCAAAGCGCTGTCCACGGGCACAGGGACAATACATGATTTGACCAGAATCACAGTATGTTGCGCCGACGCCGAGACGCAACCTGCATCGCCAGCTCCTGAGTTGGCACCTCTGGCTGCTGCGCCACATTGTCTTCCATAGAGAGGGTCATACATTCCTTTTTTATTTTCAGATTTATAAAGCCCATGATCACCAAAGATGCACTTTACAGATAACAATAAATGCGACGCATGGTCTTACATAAAAATATTAAAGGACTGCAGAAAAGAAAGCGCAGAAAGTGCGTGAATAGATCGAAGAGAGATGAGGTGGGAGTTGACGCAACGGGTGGGATGAGAAGGGACCAGGAGGGATAGAAGGGCCGGCAAAAGGGAGATGTGTGAGGGGGGAAGAGGTAATGGGCAAGCGGAGTGGAGAAGACGAAGGAAATAGAGAAGGAGCAGAAATGAAGAGGCAGGAGGGAAGAAAATGGAGAAGGTTGTTAAATTAAGGCATGAACTCAGGATGGTATAAACGAGTGAAAACGGAGGACGAGACAGTGACTCAGTCTTCCAAAAGAATTCATAAATTAGGCACAGTCTGACCAGATGTGTCTTTAAAAGATGTCAGAAAGCTAGAAGCAGGGGCGTAGCTTGGTCAATAAGATTGGGGAGGGAGGGGAATGAGTTTCAGATTTCCCAACAATCATGCAGGGACATCTTGTTAAAACACAATATATGAGACGCAGCACCTGGAGGGGGCTTGAGAGTCAGTGGAAACAGAGAGGAGGGCAGATTGTTAGGGGCACTTAAGAGTCAACAGTTTTCTAACTAATTAACATTTTTTTAGGCCTTCAAAATAGAGAGAGTGTGTGTATAATTTTGTCAGTGTGGGCATGTGGAAATTCCATGTGAAATCCGGTAGACACGTCACCAGTGCTTAATTTGAGCCGGTGCTTTCAGGTGCTCAGCACCTGCACTTAATTGTCATCACCGGTGCTTGTGACAGACTGCCCCTAGGTGGCACTGTATGGCCATATTAGAGTTGCATACAACAACAGTTAAGTATTGATTAAATATATTTAAAAAATTACTATTACCTGCCGCTCAAGTCATTCTTATGGCTTTGGGGGGCTGAAATAGTTCAAATTGTCCCACTTTTGGAAGTGTGATGGTTAATAGTTGAGCTGTTACCATCATTAGCAGTGCTGGCAGGGGCAATGTGTGGTGCAAGCTGCAGTGGACTCCTGACGAGAGCTCTGGCACTTAATTGTTTAGAAATTAAGCACTGCACTTCACCATTCCCAAGTGAAAGCACTTGTACCCAACTATTTACAACAGAATACATTTTTGAGGGGGTGTAACACCCCAGATATCCCCCATAAAGCTAAGCCCTTGGATATAAGAATCGAGGAAACGTCCTATAAATACATATAAAGCATATACTAATGTTTTAATTGCAGTATCATAAGTGTTTTTACTTTTTATTAGCACTTTTCATGCAGCACAGTGAACCATGTGTATGCAAAAAAAGTGCAGTAGTTCGGCGATATTGCCTCAGGGAAAAAAATTGACTAAATGCACTAAGTGTTAAATGTTAAATGCATGGGTTATATTGATATGCATTCATCCAGGCGGTGGCATTTTCTAAGAGCGTCCCTAATTGCGAAGCTCTGAATTTCTAAACATCTAAAATGCATCCGAGACCTTAACGAGGTTCCCGAGCCCTGCACAGCCTCAGTGAATAATTGTAATTGCGCTCGATGCCTGCTCCCAGCTTTCCAGGAGCTAAAGGCGCTGCACTTTCATTTTTAACTGATTCGAAAACCATGACGGCGAGAGGAAGGCCGCCCCACCGGCTACAATGTGTGGGCTTTTTAGTTTTTTTTCTCCAGTTTGTGCGGGGCTCATTAGCAAGCATTTCTGACATTCGCCAGGGCTCTGAGGGCCCATTGTTCTGAAGTCTGAACCTCTCCAGTTTGAAGTCTTACTAATTACATCCTTTCTAACTCCTCATGTGGTCCATGGCTGAAGCCTCTTTAGTTCCTGGCTCTTAAAAGGAGGCATGAGATGCCTGCGTGGTCCCCGGTACAGTAGCACTTGAGTAATGCCTGGCTCCTACATTCCTACATTCTCAAATTCACATTCTAGTAAGTCTCTTTTTTTTATAGCTAATTTGTTTGCAATCTCAGAGTGAATGTCTTGGCTTAGACACCAGAAGTCACTGGAAGCGGAGGAGATTTGTTCGCTCCGCTCCTGGTCAAGAACATTCCTTTGTCCGGCCGCAGCAAAACATTGCACAAATTGGTATCGACGTTCAACCAATGTCCCTGGCCTTACCACAATGGATGGCTAGGAAGCCATTCATTACCTCCTCGTTAGTCTTCCTCGCCACATGACTTACATAGCGAGCTTCAGCTCCACGACAGAACCCTCCAAAGTAAAAAAAGCCTCCCATCCCCTCCCAACATGGCCGACCAGTCACCCCTGACCTCTATAAGAGGCGGGCCGGCCCAACAGTTTGACTTCTAATTGATTTTGTTGGACAATGCTTCCTTTCCTTACCCATGTATGTGTACATTGCTGACCGGTAGGCTGCGGCGACCCGGAAAGACAGTGCTATGACAGGAAACACACACATGCACCCACACACACAAGCATACCAACACACACATGCACACAAGTACACCTGTGAAAGCATGCATAGCGCGCATAAATTCAAGTGCTCACACACAAAGATGCACACAAAAAACAACACATGCCCACATACACATTGAGACTCATCTAAAGATGGCCAATAAAATAGGCTACAGGTTGTGACCCCTTGCCCTACTGCGTGCCATTACAGCTCTAGACACATACAAGCTCATTTTCCGGACAGCTCTCCCTAAGTTGCCATCTGACAATTAGATTTGAGTGAATATGCCTCATTTCACCAAGGATGTGCATGTTATTGGGTGATTGCAATGTGTTACCTGTTCTTTGGTGCTTTTGAAAATACTTTGCTGGTGAACACATTTATATATGGCAGAACGGGTTTTAATTCATCATTAGCCTCAATGCACACTGACACGGAAGCTGTGTTAAAAGTACTTGAGTCCCCCATCTCTTTCAAATTCTGGCACTCTAATTTTTGAAAAATTCTACAGTTGGTGCATTTTACAAGTTTTTTTGATAAAGTTGCCTATTATGCAGTCTTTACATCGGCCAGGCCACTCTATTATGATTTTGTTTCCCTGTTGGCTTTTTAGTCCTCCTTACTTGGTACCATTGGAGACTGAGCTCAACATTCAGCGGGTAGACCCAGCAAGGTAGAACAACAAATCTGTCTCTAACCCTAAAATTTGTGATTACAGAACTTCCCCTGTGAAGGTGGAACATACCAATCAATCAATCAATCAATCATACCACTTGTATAGCGCACTACTCACTCGGAAGGGTCTCAAGGCGCTTGGGGGAGGGGGTCCCCTACTGCTCGAACAGCCAGGTCTTGAGTTGTCACCTGAAGGTGAGGTGGTCCTGGGTCAGCCAAAGGTGGATGGGCAGGGAGTTCCATGTCTTGGCCGCCAGGTAGGAGAAGGATCTGCCTCCGGCGGTGGCTCTTCGGATGCGAGGTACGGCAGCGAGGGCGAGGCTAGTAGACCGTAGCTGGCGGGTGGGCGTGTAGAAGGTCAGGCGGTCGTTGAGGTACTTGGGGCCCAGGTCGTGGAGAGACTTGTGAGCGTGGGTGAGGAGCCTGAACGTGATCCTCTTGTTGAGGGGAGCCAGTGCAGGTCCCTCAGGTGGCATATCCATGGGTAGCAATTCGCCAATCTTAACTCTTCAAAACATCATTCGGTATGCACCCTTGTATGTTCTGTGAACTCAAATTGAACAGCAACAATAAGCTTAGTACACAAAATACTTCTGAAAATGCATGCATATTTATGCAGATGTATCATTCAACACCTTGCAATTGATCTGTCCTTCTGCCAGTTGTTACTAACATCTTTGGCAGTTTAGCTGTCTGTCTACTTTTAGAAGGTCAAGTAATCATTGTGAGCAAGTGTACGTAAAGGCTAAAAATAGAGTCATTGCTTGGAAGGTTTTTAATAGATGACAGAAAAAGATTACAGTTATGTCTATCATGTGTCCACAGCTCTGAAAGGTTTACTACTAGCAAAGCCTGTTAGCAACTCAACTAATCATTAGCTAAAGAATCGTCTTTTCAAAGTCCGTTGATCTGTACAGGACTTCTTCCCACTAAAGATGGCTGCTTTGCATTTGAACTAAATAAGTCTGGTGGCATCTCATTGGTTAGCCCCAAAATCATAGAGACTCACAAAGATGCAGATACCGACTGACACTCTGTAACACACTTCCTTGCTCTTCAGACCTCCATGAAAAGTCTTACACCCGAGTTTTTCAAAATATTGCTCTCATCATGGACTGTGTCTATTCCCTCCCTCACCCCACTCCACTGGGAACTCTTACTTTGTGTGCACTTATTCTGCTCAGTAGGCCTCTGTATCCTGACACGGTGGCTATTTACAGCCATGCACTACCCTCTGGGCTAGCGTAAAGCTTTATAAATACCCAGAATACAATATATCTAAAATGATGTACTTTCCTATTGTCTGGGCTATATTGTGATGTGTATGCATGTGGTTTTGTGTGCACTTGAGTGCACTTTGTATGTATGTATGTATGTATAAACCATTTTATAACGCGCTCTATTACTTGGGAGTAGCCTGGCGCGATGGGAAAGAGCAGAGGAGAACAGACGAAAATTTGAAGATACCTACATGTGTATCCAAAGAACATTTAATTCAGGCCTAACTCTACATGACTAGCCCTCTGCTACCCATTCCGGGTGAGCACCAGACGGAAAACTCATTTGCCTGCCAGTGACATTCTAGCTTAAATGGAATCAAAACTACCCAGTAAAGATTTGTTTAAAAGGGTATATAGGCATCTCAGCTGAGAGGGTGGCGCACCACACTTATGGACCTTCGTAGGCTTTCAACATTAAAGTAGGTGTCATAATATAAAAATGCATTCAAATTGTTCACATTTGAGAAAACAATTAAACAGGCAAGATAAAGATATCAGTGCTCCTTCATTGGTTTCAACTGTATCTGTCAGAAAAGTTATACAAATCGAATCTATCTATCTAGCCAACCCAACAAAGGCAGCCACGCCCCCCCCCCCCCTTTGCAGGCTGCCATCCCTAACCTTTGGGGTGGGTGGGATAGGGATGGGAGACCCCATCCCCCGGGGCCAAAACAGATATATTAAGGAGAGTTAGGCATGCAGAAGCCCTCCCCAAACCTTACTAGGTCTAGGGACCACACCCCCGGGGCTAATTTCCTTTTAAAAGGCGAGATGGCCATGTATCCTCCCCCCAAAGCTTCATTAGGGTTTGGGGCCTCATCCCTACGACCAAGTTTAATGACAAAAGTGGAGGAGGCTACGCAGCCCCACCCTCGAGTCTCATTTGGCCCCATGGACCCAATCCCCAGGCCAAAATTCAATTTAAAAAAGTAGAGGGGGCTGCGGGCCCCTCCCAATCCTCATTGGGTCCTGCTGACCCCATCCCAGGGTCAAATTCAACATAAACGTGCAGGGGTAGCACGCAGCCCCCTCCTGAGCCTTGAAAGGCCCCAAGGACCTCATCCCCTGTGGCCAAATCCAATTTAAAAAGGGAAGGGCACCAATGGGCCCCACTCCTCTACCCACATTAGGCCCTAGGGTCACATTTTATTTAAAAAAATGGGAGGGAGGGGGCGTGTGGCCCTCATCCAGAGACTTCATAGGCCCCAGGGACCCCATCCTGTGGAGTCGTATTTTATCAACAGGCGGGGGGCGCTGCCACCTTCCCTGAGCCTCATTAGACCCGGCGACCCCATCTCCCAGGGCTTATGTATTTTAATAGGGGAGTGCTTAGGCTTTGCCTGTGGTACTGTGTGCAGTCTAACTACTGCCTCCCCAGGACAGAGAGTGAGATGGGTCCCTAGGGCTATTAAAAGCACCGAGAGGCCCCTTTCCCTTTTAAAATGTGTCACAACCCGGCGATGGGGTCGCTAAGCCACTTTAAGGCTTGGGGAGAGGGCTGTGCACCCCCCTACCTTCTATTTATCACTCAGCCCCAGCGATGGGGTAACCCAGCATTTTTAAGCTAAAGGAGGGGTGGGGGGCACGTGCCCCCTTCCTTGTTTTTTTATTCTGCCCGCCCTCTACCCTCAAAATCAATCCACAATCCATACCTCATTTCTGGTATCAAGGGCCCCAAGAAAAAGAACTTCCAAAACAGTCACTCATACATTATTACTTTCTTAGATGCTGCGAAACATGGCCTCCTTTTGGCACTTGACATGCTCGCACGTAACGGAGTTGACCCTCAATTAGAGTTGGGTGTTAAATAGGGATATATGCTTCAATGTGGCAATGTCATTATCTCATGTAAGATGTGTAGTAATACCCAGGATTTAGAGTCAGGAATAAACAAAGGTGGTAAAAAATGAGGTACAGTAGGTACAAATCCTGCATTATCTGTAAAATGCTTTCCCCCCACATTCGTTTGCAATTAATCAATACCACCCTTTTGCTGGTGGCAAATTCCGTGCAGGAACGCGGTATTACCTCATTACCGAATACCATAGAGAAAGGTTGAATTTTGTAGTGCTATAATATACATTTCTATCGTTTCCCCTGGACGCTAGATGAACACTGTTGTGAGGTGAGGCATGCCAAACGCCCTCGGCTTGTGTCTAAATAGCTTAATTGGAAATCTGACCAAAGGATACTGCAATAGCTGTAATGCACTGACTTAGCATGACTCATGAAATTATATATTTAAAAAAACTTATATATATGTATATATAGATATATATGTATATATAAATATTATATATATATATATATACATATATATATATATATATATATTTATATATATATATATATATATATATATGTGTGTGTGTGTGTGTGTATATCTATATATAATATATTTTATATATATATATATGTCCTGCCAGTTCAGAAATAGCATGACATTTTGAATTAATAACGAACGATTATTGAGTTTTTTACAATTCTTTTTTTTAGCACATATGCCCGCAAAATGTAAATAACTGTGATAGAAAGTAATCACTGTGTGACATGACATTAATTGGCTAAATGTAGAACAGAAGGGGTGTTTCAATTTATATGCTTATTGGAGAGAATATCGAGCAAGAAACACATTATCAGACACATGTTGATGAATAAAAGATCACACATCACTGTGCCGGTTACAAAGTAGCCATTTAGAGGTTGTGAAACATTTAGCAGTTGTTTCACAGCCTCCTGCAACACGAATTTGCACTGAGTGCTGCAGCCTGGGAAAAGGGTAAAAGGTGTAGTATGTACATCTGTAATTGGGATCAGACAAGATTATAGGGACTAACCGTGCATAAGTGATGCATAGTCAAAATCTAGGCACATCCGCCTCTGCTGCACGAGGCAGCAAAAGAATATTCTAGAATCTGGCACATCATTAGTTAACAATAAAAATCGGTCTCCTGCGCCTGTCCTCCTGGAATAATCCACACCACAGAAATATGTTATGAAACATCATGGCCTGCCATACTGGTCTAGTTAGAGACCGCTCTGTGCTTGAAATGCCTAGAATGTGGTACTTACAAGTGAATTTCAAAAAAAGTCCATCCTACAGGGTGTCCTTTGAGCTTTAGGAATGAAAAAGAGCTTGAGATAAAGAGACTGAAGTGTAGGTTGGTGGAAGAAAGAGGCATGTGGTGGAATCAGTAACCGTGGTATTCTTCTATAGCATTTGGCAGCGCTGGCAGCAGGGACCCAGGAAAACAGTGGCGGCTGCCATCTTTATAGGGTGATAGGGCAGGGAGGTAAGGTTGGGGTTCAGTAATTATATAAAAATATAAAAGACCTACCTGCCTCTTTGCTCCCACTGATGCTCACGGCTACCTTGTTGCTCCTATCATCTGGCCCGAATGTGGAGGGGCCTCAAGGCACAGGCTCCCCACCCAATCCAGATGCTGCTCTCATGGTATGATAGCGGCACCAGGATTGGTCTGAGCGTCCTCATTTGCACTCAGACAGTGCCTTGGAGCCTATGGCTTTTCTCCAACCCGGCTGTGCAACACTGCTGGAATGGAGAAACTGAAGTGCGCATGTCTGTTTAGCAGCCCTAAGACAGCCGGCCAAACAGACATGTGCACTTATACGTTCACGCTACTCATCCTCCCGTCCATGCCCGGCACCCGCACCGTCCATACTTATTTTGCAGCTCAGACAGCAATAAATAAAATGATAATAACATTATGTTATCATTTTATTTATCATCTGCTGGCTCTGGGCAGTGGGGCTGCGCTCCTTTGCCATTACGGAGGAGCCGCCCCTGAGGGAAATCTTTGTGCCCATGCATTGGTTACAAATTAGACCTTGATAAGGACCCTGAAAAACCACATTATACTGGACCGAAGGATCCGGTTCTCATGGTTAGTAAAGCATGCATTGATTATTGACTTTAGGTCTGGCTGGGTCTCAAAAATCCATGACAAAACCATTACATACAGTTCTTTCAACCAACAATGAACACTACTGTTAACAGTTTTTTGCTGAATCACAGGTTGTGTTTTAACATTTTTTACAGTTGTAAAGTACTAGCTAGACTGTTGGCACTGGCCCAATGGACCGTCAATTCTTGTGCCATTTTCAGCGTCCTCTGCTCTGACTTCTACAATCGGAATTCATTTCAGAGCCTTGGGGGCTTTTTCTAGAGACATTGCTACTGTTTATGCATTGGAGCTCAGCATTAAAATGTGTTTTATTGAGAACTATATTTTTTTATTAGATTTTTTTAGCTATAGATATTTCACATATTTTATATGTTTATTATATGTTATTGGTTTTGATTTCAGATCCGTTATCATTGATCAAATGGCGCTGCAAGTCTGAACTTTGGTGGTAGAAGTTAATGGTACAATGATCTTGTGTTATGGTATCTGCGGGGTCTGTGTGCAGAAGTGTATTTAGCCTAATTGCTACATCATGTTCCTGAGGTTGTTGTTTATAGTAAAATGACACTACCATCAATTCTTTGGATATTTTATCCCTTGCATTCAGATAAGCCATGTTGACTCTCGTTTTAAATTTCCCCTGCTGTCATTCTTCTCTTGCAATTAGAGATTGTGATCACTAGCAATTTGTTCCATAATTAGAACAATTAACGCGCAATAACCTTAAGAAAATATTCAGAAGAAAAACTTACAGCATTTGTACAACTAAACATACCAAGAAGATAAAAGGGAAATTCAAATCTCCTCTGTGCTGGTTTATTTTCCTTGCCTTTGGAATACCAAGCAATGAACAACTATAAGTTAAATACAAAAATACGATTGTGTGCTTTGGTGGAGCAGAGCGGGCAAATGACCATCCAAGTTCACAAGGCTCTCAGCCAGTAAATCATCGACTATAAGTAAAAGTAATATATTTAAAACACACACAGCACGCATGCACACAGTGGTGGGCGAACATCTCCGTTACGCCCACAGAATGTGCGGAGATTTGCCCCTTCCGCCTTTCGCAATGAAGACAGAGAAACTAGGCAATTCGCCGCACACTTGTGGGCGTAACGGAAGTTGGCCTCCCGCCCGCAGTATTAAATGAGATTAAAAGGCCTAAAATAAGATTTAAATAAAACTTACCTTATCGAGGGGTCATCCTTGTCCATCTAGCCTTCATTTTGGAACTGCGCATGCGCAGGAGCCTGCGTATGCACAGTTCCTAGCGAGGAATGCGCATGCGCAGTTCCAAGAAAAAGGCTAGATGGACAAGGATGACCCCGCGATAAGGTAAGTTTTATTTAAATATTATTTTAGGCTTTTTAATCTCCTTTAATATTGCGGGTGGGCGGGGGGCAGGCGGGCGGCGGGCGGCGGTCGGGCGGCACGTAACGTAAATATGCGGAGAGGCACAGAGATTGGTTCAATCTCCGTGCCTCTTCGCGTAAGTCCCTTACGCGACTTCCGCCCACCCTCTTTCTCAACATTGTTAATAAACAGCATATCACCCACAGACGTATATGGTATATGTCATGTTGCCTTTTCATCTGTAGAATTTATAAACAGAGGTTTTCTACCAAAACCTGAGCAAGAGATGCAGCGAGGCAGAATCTTAATAAATAAGTGCTGTGAATACGAAATCCATTGTTTCCTTGTGGAAATGACAAGATACCTGCATATTCTGTACTGTGGAAATAAGACTCAATTAGACCTTAGGACAGTAGCAGCAAAAGTGTGACTCCATATCTATTAGTACACTTCCTTGCATTAACGTGTTTTAGTGACACAACATTATTTTCAATGATGACACAGCATACCTACATATATTTGAAATACTCAGTAATGTATTGGTTACGGCATCCATGAATTATTTGTCATGCTTTAAACTGTGGTGTTTCTCACATTCTAAATGTTCAATACATCCCAAATTGTTTGTTTCAGGTGGGGCATTTGAATACATTGGTTATATAGAATACTCGCATCAGTAAGTATTGGGACGCTTCACCTAGAGATCAACAGTTCACATACTAACATCCCAAAAATTTAAATTAAATCAAAGGTACTCAGAATGATAACATAGAGGCAGCATTAATGTGTGGAGTTCAGAAACCAACTGGAGAGTGAGTCCAAACAGATGTCTAAAAGTATTGCCACTGTATGCCCACAACTCTACAAAAATGTATGCAGAGGTTCACTGGCACTCTTATTTTCACACGTGAGTATAGTCTGGATGTTTTTTAGGTCTAAGCCTACCAGAAAGACTGGTTTGCTAAAGACATTTTAGGGACATTCAGAACAGTTCCCTGGGAATGCATTACGCCTCTTGCTTACCATTGGCTTTGTGGTTTGTAACTCCCAATTTCTGGCTTTCTATTTGCTGGCTTTTTTTTGTTTTAGGCTGTCCAGGTTCAATGTATCCCTCCCAAGGAGGAAAGCCTTTTCACACTACCTGCTCTTTGCTGTAAACAGGCCTATACATTTTGTTCTTATCTTGTCATATTTGCTGTGCACTCAAAGACAGAGGTCAAATGTCAGGCTCTGTCTTCCAAGGGAACTTTGTGTTAACTGTTCCTTCTCTGACTTTAAAGTGAGCGGATTTAAGTGGCAATCCTACTGGATAATGGGGTAGAGGAAAGATTTTTTTTTCTAGCTCACAACATTTAAATAAACTGCACAAATATTTCAGAATATGTCAGAATTAGCAAAGCATAAATGAAACACTTTTTTGTTAATTCTAAAGTCGCCTGTGCGCTGCATAGTTTTATAAGTAAAACTGCATGTCTGTACAAATGTAATAGTAATTTCAATTGAAAATGTGTTGTCTGTAATGGAAGTGCGCTAGCACACCATGCATACCCCATTTTACGCGACTCCACTCAATTCTGCACCACTCCACTTTACACCACACCATTACACTCTGCTCCAGTCTGCACCACTCCAGTGTCTGGCACTTCACTCTACGCCTCTCTAACCTACTTTGCACCACTCTACTCTATGCTAATGTACTCTACGCCACTCTACTCTGAACCACCGCACTCTTCGCTACTGCACTCTACACCTCTCGATATAAGCCACTCAATGCCACTCTGAAACACTGCACTCTATGCCACTGCACTCTATGCCAATCCACTGTATGCCACTGTAATCTACTTTGTACCACTGTACTCTAAGCCACTGCACTCAACACCACTTTATGCCATTACTCTATGTAACTGCACTCTACCCTGCATGCAAATGTGAGTTACAAACCACAAAGCTAATGTTAAGCAATGGGCGGAATGCATTCCCAAGAAACCTTTCCGAATGTAAAATACCCATTACACTTTTATTCCACACGAATATGAACTAAAGGGGGAACATTTATAAAATTTATCATTTATCATTTTATTTCCATATTTCTAAAAAAGTTAGAACACTTTTAAATTATATTTGACTTTTCTTTATGAGGGAGTGCCCAACATGCCCTATGCATGTATTTATTTCAGAAAAAGAGAGAGTTGCTTTTTTTGGTCAAAGCCTACCAGACTGCACAGCTGTCTGGTTTGTTAATGACATCTTGGGAACATTCGGAAAGGTTTCTTGGGAATGCATTCCGCCCATTGCTTAACATTGGCTTTGAGGTTTGTAACTCACATTTGCTTTGCTATTTGCTGGCTCTATTTGTTTTAGGCTGTGCAGCTTGAGTTTTTCTCTTCACTTGCCCAAGTCCTATTTACAGTATTCTTCCACCAGTCCTGGATTTGTGTAAACAGGCCTTAAAATCTTGTTCTTAACTTGTCATATTCCCTGTGTATTCAAAGACAGAGTTCGAATGCTTGGCTCTGTCTTCCAGGGAGCTTGGTATTTACTTTTATTTCTCTGACTTCAAGTGAGAGGATTTGTGTGACAATCATGCTATGGGGCAGTGCTTGAGGAAGGCTGTAAGTTGTTATTTTTTTTTCTGGCAAACAACAAACTTTAAATGACTGTAAATGAACTGTGAAGATATTCCATAATATATCAGAATTAGACCAGCACAAATTAAGCAATTTCTTGGGTGATTCTGGAGTGTGGTAGAAATAAATATTTGAATATGATCAAAACAAATCTATAGACTAGGTATGGTATTGACATTTCCATACATTATCATTGTGCAAAGTACACTTTTAGTCAAACTGTATGTCTGTGCAAATGTAATTGTCATTTCAATTGTAGATGTGTTATCTGTAATGGCAGTGTGCTACCTCACCATGCATATTCCACTCTGCGCCACTCCACGCCACTCCATATTGTGTCACTGCACTCTACTCTGCACTGCAATCTACTCTGCACCACTCTACGCTATGTCACTGCACTCTACGCCACTGTACTCTATGCCACTGGATTCTATGCCAAAGCACTCTACACCAATTTACTCAAAACCAATGCACTCTACGCCTATTTACTCTGCACCACTGTACTTTTCGCCACTTTCCTCTAGGCCACTCTACTCCACTCTACTCTAGAATACGCCACTCTATGATGCTCTAGTCCATTAAACTCTACTCTACTCTACAACACTACTCCACTCTATGATGCTCAAACACAACTCCCTCTATACCACTCGGAGCCACTTTACTGCACTCTATTCTATGGCACACAACTCCACTCTACGCCACACCAACTACATGCCACTTTACTCTGACAATCTACTCCGCTCTATGCCACTCTACTCTACAACACACCCCTCCACTCTACTCTATACCACTCCACTCTATGACACTCTATGCCACTCCACTCTACGCCACTTAACTCTACAACACTCTACTCCACTCTATGCCATTCCATTCTCCTACACTATTCCACACTATGACAATCCACTCTGCTCTGTGCCTCTCTACTCTACAACAATCTACTTAACTCTATGCAACACCCTCTATGCCACTCCACTCTGCTCTACACCACTCCACAACACTCTATACAACTCGACTCTATCAGACTCTACTCCACTCTACACCACTCAACTCTACTCCACTCTACACCCTTCCACTCTATGACACTCTACTCACTCCATGACACTGCACTCCACTCCACTTCAGTCTACGCAACACAAGTCTACTCTACCTCACTCTACGCCACTCCATAGCACTCCACTCTACTCCACTTTACACAACTCTCCTTTAACCCAATAACTTTTAGCCATGCTGAACCACAGCGATGCTGGCATACAACATGGCTAAAACATTCTAGCAAAGCCAAAAGCTCTTGCATAGGTAAGACCTGTTGACTTCGCCAATGCTTGTTTCACTTGTGTTGAAATGCTGTAGTTCAATTTTGCAGCTTAACCTTTTGATTTTGGATAATTCTTCAGGGTTTGTTGTAAAATAACTATTCTATGCTTTTGGATTTTCAACACAGACTGTTTTGGGGGGATATTCCTTTCAACTGACTGTTGACTAGTAATAACAAGCCTCAAGGCACCCAAGTAGGACTGGTTTCATGTTAAAATATGAAGTGAAAAGTTAAGCCGATTGCATATAAGATTGAAAGTAAAATATCTACTGCAGGTACCCCACAATACTGATCAGATACAATGCCTATCATCGAACAGCCACTAATTTTGCACTGAATAACAATTCTGTTTGAATAGCGACAAATCCAATTTTTCCTCATTCCTACCACAGGCTCTCAAACCCCCCACTGACTTAGTCCCTCTCGAACACCTTTTGCCACCGTATCCAAACCTTAAGTAACCAAGGGCATTTAAATGAAGGGGAAATGGAGGAACAAGTAAATAAAACCTTTTGCAGTACAGCAGTGCAAATATCAATGTCTTCCGTTTGATAATATATATTTACAATACTCATCTTTCGAAATTTTTAACCCTGCTCATGTATTGCGTTGATTTACCCTAGTAAGTTGCATTATTCTTCTGGATCATTGCAACTGCACTGAGATGTCTTAGATATATTCGATACGTAAATACTAGAAACATGCTTTAAGTAGATATACAGGGAATGTGAATTTTGCCCTTTTCTTTAACTTAATTTAGGGACTTGTTGGTAAGTACATAGTTAGGCAGAATTATTAGGCACACTTAGAAATAAAGGTACATGACCACATTTTAAGAACGTGCTGTTTCAGATCTAGAGGTTTAAGTCAGCCCAATCTTTGGGGCTACATCATATATAGAGAAACTCATTATTGGTAGAGTGTCATGATCACAGCTGCAACCATAATCCCCACAGCTGCTAGGCGGATAGCCCTTTTGTCACATTACATCAGCTCGGTTTTGTCCTAAATCCCATCCTATCTCTTAAACTTTTTTGAACATTATGTGAATCTAAGTGAATGGCTTGAAATGTGATTGGACTACTGTACCTCCATGAAAATGTACACGCTTGGTTATATCTCACAATGAAAAGGTACAAAAGGTACCGGGAGGAGACTGGCTTGAGTAGAAAATGTCTCTCGAAGAACCTGTTTGTTCTCCAAGCAGTCTCATGCGCTTAAACGATTATGAAAACTTCTGATGCTAAATTTTGTATTGTGTGACATTCATAAAATTTACAAATTTCATGAGTGTGATTAAAATTTTGTACAGGCCATGTTGTTGTCGTTAACTGCGATACAACTCAACTATGAAGCATAATATTGTCTTCACTGACATTGGCTCGTTTGAGCCTAAATCCCGCCCATGCTAACTACCCGTGGTCACTCTTTTTCCCCTGCCGTGTTTATCCCCTTCAGTTCATTGGCAGAACCTGTGTATTTGGTTAGAAAGTTATATGGTTGAATTTCCTCATTTATGGCAAGTTTTGGTTGAGGTGCGTAAGACCCTGATACATTATGTGCTGATGGTTCAGAGAAGTTTAGGACATGTTTCATGCCGCTCTCAATACCCACACAATACATTCCTTAGAGTTTACGTCAACGCTACCACTTTAAGCAAGGAAGAATCCTTTTTGTGCACTGAAAATGTCGCACATTCCACCCAACAAAACTAAGGAGATAAACAGAATGCGAATAAGCCAAAGGATTCAGACCTTGTAAGCATGAAGGCAACTTACCTTAAAGTGAAGCTACATTGTTCTAACTCAATATTACTGGTATATTTAAGGCAATATTACATGTGTACTCACCAAAATCGAATGGC
Source organism: Lissotriton vulgaris (assembly GCF_964263255.1). Lineage (NCBI taxonomy): Eukaryota > Metazoa > Chordata > Amphibia > Caudata > Salamandridae > Lissotriton > Lissotriton vulgaris. Next base: position 1,523,166,338 of record NC_141689.1, read on the forward strand.
TGGCTGGCGCCAAATAAGAACTAGGGAGCTTTGAATCAGTTGCAAGCGTCATATGCCTCACACAAAAAAAAATCAAAAACAAAATACTAATAAAAAACCCCAGCAGGATAGCAATCCTCTCATTTGAGAGAACTCCAGCGTGAAATACATTTCGTTATTAGTAACCCAAATTACACGTCTTATTCCCTTCTGTCCAGGGAAAGCAACTCACACCTATTAAGAACCGTGACGGAACCACGCTGAGCTCAGCGTGGAAACTCGCGGCCACCGTAGCATGGCTTCAGCTGCCGGGACACTGGGGACGCCTCTTTTTACGGTGGGCTTACAAGAAAATTCCTTAGTGAACTGCGGTAGGGGTAGAGTCTGTTGATTCTACTTCTAGTTTACAAAGTAAACATGGCGCACAAGTGCGATTACATACCCACGCGGTGGGTGGTTAAAAGAACGTGGAACAAAGCGATACGAAAACAAATGCAACCAAAATGGATGACAGCGTTTACCCCGAGAGGTCACAGGGTAAATGTCAAGGTTGACTCGAATGGCACTTTCTAGACAAACGGGGGCGCGTGGGTGAGCTTTCACACAGTGGGCCCGATTCTTGAAGGTCTGTGAGCACCTGTGTTCAACTTGTGGGAGTTTCTGGATAGATTCACTTGGGGAAATGATTGAATACCCACAAATTCGTATGAGAAGCTACCTACCCAAGCAGTTCCCCATCCCGGACATGCATGTACATTTTATACTCCAGATAAAGACTCCCCTTCCATTTAAACAATGGTGAGAGAAAACACACAAACATTTTTTCATCCTGGAAAAAGAAATGATTACACAGGTGAGAAACTAAAAAAGTGCAAACAAAAGCATATTCCCTTTGTGTGGCACTTACGCGCACACAATCATATACACCTTCTGTAATTTTGTGTATAGAAAGATTTGTGCTGTAGTGTAATCAAATAAATCAACGACTGCGTAGATTTACATGACTATACCAGGAACTCTTTGAGCATTCCAAACACATTAGAAATGGGCTTCAGATACAGGCTAAGCTCCAAGGGGCAGATTTACAATTACTGGCGCATCCCTGCAAATTAGCAGGGATGCGCCAGTAATCGTGCGCCGCAGCTCCGCCACCCATGATGTGCCACATTTACAATGCAGCGCACCATGGGGCAAAAACGGCACAGATGCGTCACGCATCTGTGCCGTAAAAGCGGCGCATTGCTGGAGTTGCATCGCAAGCGCGACGCAGCTCCAGCAATGCTTTGGGGGGCCCTATCTGGACAATGCTGCGTCAAGCCTTACGCCTGCTTCAAGCAGGCGCAGGGTTTTGACGCAGCATAGGCCTAAAAGTGACTGAGTGAAATCTTGTAGATTTCACTCAGCCACTTTTAGGAGGCGTTCCTGCGCAGGCACATATCCCCCCCCCCCCCCCCCTGCGCCGGAACGCCTCCTTATGGAGCAGGGCTTTACAACGTGACGCATATCCCAGATGCGTCATATTGTTAATACCCCACACCATGGTGCATCTTTTGCACCGCCGCTGTGTCACAAAAGTGATGCAACGGCGGCACAAAAGAGGCGCAAGGGGCTTGTAAATCTGCCCCCAAATGTATACCTTTCTTTTGATGTTTTTTTAACTGCGCACTCTAGGAGAGAGATTATTAGTTGTTTCAGGCTGCAGAAGGCAACGTTTTGCAGTGTGGTCAAGACCAGTGGCTAAATTGCTAACCTTGCAGTTTAGTAATCTGGGCTCTGTTCCATGATTTGCCTGTGCCTCAAAACTGTAGACATGTTTAATGTAAATAAAAACAACTGACTAGTGTACTGTAGTGTCCTGTGTCTTAACATATTTCTACCCTAAGCTTTATCTTATCCTGTTTTGTGTATTTGGTGGCAATGGATGCTTTGAACAACGCACCCGTGGGCAGGCAATGGTTCAAGGAGGCTGTAATAGTTGCAGACTGTGCGCTGTGCAAATGGCATGAACATAACACAAACATTATGTCAGTACCACATGTTTTAACTACACCTGCTTCCGTAACAATAACCTCTATAATCTACACTGATCCTTTGAATACTAAAAGAAATGTAGTGAGTTTATATAGAGTTATGTTATGTAGATATGTAGCGTGCGCTGTAACCTGGGAGGGTATCCTGGCACTGAGCAGGTGTTTGTCTAGTTACACCTAGGCCCTAGTGAGGCGACTCGAAAAGTTGCTGGACTTATGAGCTATCCTTTCTTAGGTGGCCTAGTTGAGCCTTCCATACGGTGCTGAAGTTGCCACACCTTTGGCGTGAGCAGTTACATGGCAAGGATGCCATGGGCCCTGGTGCACGTCACGATGCGTACAGCCATGGCCAGACTGGCCGTAGCGGATATTGGGCATTTCCCTGGGAGGCTGGAAGGGTGTGGGCCAGTTTTGCAGCAGTGGGGGGCGTTTTTTTGTTACAGGGATCCTGTTTTGCAGCAGTGCTGCAATATCGGCCCCCAGTAACAAAAGCAGCAGTGGTTTACACTTGCACCCCCTCACACCCATCCTCCCCTTGTGTGGGGCTGGTCTTACAAAATTTCCAGGGCTGCTTTGGATTCCCAGTCTGGGCCTGCGTACAGCAGTAGTGATTTTGTTTTCGTCTGGTAATTGAAAGGTTTTGCAGAAAGGCACTATGTACACAATTGTGTTTCAGGACCACTACATTCCTGCTTAAATGATGCTACTGGAAAAAGAGACTTTAGTCTGATTATATCATGGAAAACAAACTTTAAGGGGGAGGTAATTGCTGTGCGGGACGCTTTAGAGGTTATTACAACACTAGGCCTCAGGTCCTTTTAAATGTTTCCACATTATCCTGCACAGTTACAGAAGCCTGGTGCTCGCAGGGTCATTTCCCTTAAAGAAGTGCTGGTCACTTGTGGGAATTTTCCACTGCATCACTATATAATATCGTAGACCACATCTCAGTTTCAGCTTTATTAGACAAACGTCTATGTTTCTGATTTGTTTGCACATTCAAATCGCTAGCATTTTATGTATTTTGAGCTTCCAATTTCACACTGGGATCACGGATTGAATTGTGTTGAAAGCAGCAGACGGCATAGGTATACGCAGTGGGGTGGGTGGGGGTGGGACTAGGGAGTCGACAGATGACGGAATAGGTAAAATTAAATAAAAAATAACACCTATTCCATAGTCTGTTGGCTTCCACCCCCTGCAGTGCTCTGCCCCGCCTCACCACGCTTACCTGTGCCGGCCGCCGCTGTGTGTTGAAAGAATCTGTTCTGGGTAACTTTATCTTCATGCAGTTTTGTGCTGATCACTCCAAAAATAACTTGCATTGACTCATGAGTGCAAAAACATCTTTTTTGCAGTGGTCTATAAATGGAAATGTTGGTGCAAATTCGCTCAGCACAGGTGCAAAAATTCTTCCCACTGGCGCAATTACGGTTGTGTTATGTAAACGCTAACTTACTAGGTGTGTGTTTTTTGCTTACATGCTGCAGTGTTGCTCATCTTCATTCCAAATCACACTTAAAAAAAAATTGCTTATTTAGCAAAAATAAATCATACCCGCTTAAATGCGTCTTGACTTTTGTAAGGGTGCGACATAGAAATAGAGCTTTTACTTCTGGGCCTGCTGTTATGTTTGACACTGTCTGCCGCCCTTCCCTCTTACAATTTTAGACTGGATCTCCTCCAACTTCTCTGACAGTTCGAACATTTTTTAATTTCTCCCATTTACATTACCTCATTTCAGTACAGACTCTGGCATGCCTCAAGGCTGGATCATCTCACAATTTTTTTTATTTCAATGCATTCTTATTAGGACTATCAGAAAGTGTAGAAAAAGTAAAAGAAGGCCAATTTTGCTCATTATACCTGCTTAGAAGTACATAGTCACGGAGTGGTCGCAACATTGATGAATGCACACATTTTAAAACAGGAAGTCTCCAAGGAAATTCATTCAAGGTCTAGAGCAGAGTTAGCAGAGTGAGATATGCACAATAAAATATAAAAGTAATCCAAAAACGTGGGGAGTATGAGATTGGGTATGTACTTCAGAGGAGTATAGGAAAGGGGGAAGAGGGAGCCACTGCAGGGGCGGCTCTAGGCTCATGGTGGCCCTGGGCAGGGAGCGTAGGTAGGGGGCCACGGAAGAGGGGGTCCTGGTGGGGCGGAACGGGAGGCCAGGGAAGAGGGGGGGGATCAGGGTGTATGGAAGTGGAACAGAGGAGGCCGACAAATCCCTGCCAGTGGCCACCACGCAAATATGTATCCATCCTCAAAGGATTATTATATTAAGGATATATATTGGCATGGTGGCCCATGGGGTTTGATGGCCCTGTGCAGGTGCACAGCTTGCACATGCCTAAAGCCCCCCCCGGAGCCAGTGGCGTAACAATAACCCCGGCAGCCTCCACGGCACGGGGGTCTCCTACGGCACTGTGCACGGACAGGCCTGAAATCCTGAATGGGGCTGGAGCGTGAGGGCTTGCACTTTGCCGGGGACCCCTCAAGTCTTGTTCCGCCTCTGAGTGGAGCACAAGGGGTTAAGGTAGGAAACGTCTTGTGTGAGGGAGGGAAAGAGGAGCAAGGACACCTGTTCTTAGTGCACCATTGGTTTGGGGTGGCCAAGGAGCTTATGTTATGAGATATAAGTGCTTCTTCGTTATGTTGCCCAAGCTGGGAGAGGTTGTGGCCTTATGGCTAGAGCTGCCAACCTTGGAGCTGGGGAACCAGGTTGGAGCTTCGGTGTCGGCTCAGCTTCCTGTGATTCTGGGTAAATCACTTCATCTCCCCGTACCTACCAAAAAATGAATGTGTCCTTGTGTAAAATAACTGGTGCTCATGTAAAGCGCTCCAATACCTTCGGGTCGAGTTCACCCCTTATAAATCTGCACACAAAAAAGACCAGGGAACAATTGATAGGCAGAATGCTGAACAGTGTCAAACACACACCTCTAGTACAGAGATCTGGGCCTAAATCCATAGTTTTTTTTGCTAAAGGAATAGATAGGGTTGGACTGTAAATAGGCCCTGGCCCGAAAGTAAAAATGCCCCCATTAGTGACTCAAATAGCTAAAAATGTGGCCCACACTGGCAAATCAGGGCAGTTTCGAACTTGAGACGCAGTATAAGTGATTTGGAAGGCACTGGCGACTGCATGCATTTGTGCTTGCTACAGGCAATGCTTATTAGGGAAATCAACAGTAAAAACTGACCCAGCAGACCATAAAACAGGCGCACAAATAGCCAAAAAAAGGTTGCTCGGTGATCTGTCAGACCTGCCTTTCTATCACTGTCAAGTTGTCCAGTATGCCAGTCTGACCCTGAGCATAGGAATCTAAAGCAAGTTGGTCAGAATCACACGACGCCGTGCAGGAGTGAACTCGGGATTGTAGTCTTTTTAAAAAGAAGTATAAATGTTTTTATTAACACAAATAACGCAAATACCTTGGATACACGAGTTGTGCGAAAAGATGCATGACGTTCAAAATTACATAGACAACAGAATAGGATGGTAATGTTACTATGGATGGCCTCTGAGATCCGCCACAGCGTTCTTAGTGAAAGTCCCAAGAATAAACAGAGTGAGAATGGGCGGCCGCGCCTTCAGTTTTACGGCCGCCACAATGTGGAACACTCTACCTCTAACACTGAGGAGCAGTCAAAATTTGATTCTATTTAAAAAGGACCTTAAAACCTTTCTCTTCCCTAGAGCAGAATAAATTGTAGAACTGATGGTGGAACTGATCTCAGTGCCAGGATACCCGCTGGGTGACAGCTGCGCTTAATAAGCATTAAAATACATACATACATTAAAATACATACATACTAACAGGTCACAGTGAGTCGGTCATCGTAGAACTACAACCAGTGAGGGTTACATTTATACAGGGCGGGCCCATCAGTGAGAACGGGGGGGGAGGGAGTCTATCTTCTCTCCTTCCCGCGTTGGGCTTTAAACCTCATCATCATCTCCCATTTCCAACCCATAGTAATTCAACCAAGGGGTCTAGATCGTTTAGAATTTTCAGGGGCACCCTCTGGCCTTATACGTTACTCTCTCCGTTACCAGGTATTGACCCATGCAGGACTTCCATTCGGTCAGTGTAGGGGGACTTGGTGCTCCCCAATAACGAGCTATGTCTCTTCTGGCCACCACCATCCCTAGGTTGCATGGTAAAAGTTTGCTACGCAGCCGGTCTATTTCCTTGGGGATACCCAACAGGACATACTAAGCAGGAGTGTAGTCTTGACCTACAAATGCCATAGGCAGACACCTCATCCACCTCACCACACAGGGCGGGGAAATTGCCTGTTTGTTTTAGTCTCACTGTCAATCGTGAAACCAGCCAACCTGAGCTCTAATCGCCATATTGTGCTAAGGTGGGCCCTTCGTGAAACCAGCCAACCTGGGCTCTAAGCGCCATATTGTGCTAAGGTGGGCCCTTCGTGAAACCAGCCAACCTGGGCTCTAAGCGCCATATTGTGCTAAGGTGGGCCCTTCGTGAAACCAGCCAACCTGAGCTCTAAGCGCCATATGGTGCTAAGGTGGGCCCTTCGTGAAACCAGCCAACCTGGGCTCTAAGCGCCATATGGTGCTAAGGTGGGCCCTTCATGAATCCAGCCAACCTGGGCTCTAAGCACCATATGGTGCTAAGGTGGGCCCTTCGTGAAACCAGCCAACCTGGGCTCTAAGCGCCATATGATGCTAAGGTGGGCCCTTCTGCCTATTGCTAACGCTCCACTTCCTTATCGACCACATTAGACTCTCTGAGGCACAGGTTAAACCGGAATGCCAAGTGCCACACTGAAATGTTTGAACAAAGGAACTCTTTATAGAAGCACAGGTGGTGTAGACTAATTGATTTCCCAAAGAGTCTGTGATTTTATTTGCATTCCTTTCTTATTCATAAAAGTTTTTGAATCAGTATAGTTCCCTGATTGCTTTACTAGTGCTTATCTGTTCGCTGTTCTGTAACCTTTCACACGTCATCACAAACTTCCTTTTATTTTTGTAAGTCATAAAAATCCTCTAACGAGTTTAACATTTTCCAAAACCAGGACAGAATCTGCTTTGTCAAAGAGCCCTGGAAACTGTCTTTGTAAGGAAGCCTGAGAAACGGAAACTTGCAGAACAAAAAAAAAACACAAAAAAACCCCGACTCTTTTGCATCTCAGGTTGGCGGGCTAACAGAAGTTCTCTGGATGGAGTGCACACCATTGGCCGTTCTACCATCTGATATTTTGCCAAATTTAAATAAATAATTACTTTATTTTTCTGTCCGGTTGGGCGTAAAAGAAGCCTGTTCGAGCATCAGAGTACACCCCTTGTTTACAGGCACTTGAATCGCAAAGGCTGCTATTGCCCAACCTAATACTAATCATTTTATCCACCTCAGAAGGATGATAGGCTAAGTCAACCCCGTGAGCCACGAGTTACAGATGTAATTCTGTAGGGGCTTAACTCGCTCAGCGAGCTGACTGCCCTCACACGCAACCGAATCTGCCAGCCAAAATCTAACAAACACAATGAATAAACAGAAAAGGGGTCTCTGCGCTGATCTACAAAGAGGAAGCTGCTGAAATTGACGAGACTTGTTTTCAGGCGTTTTGATTTTGATGCAAACTATCTAGCAAGTGGTGCAGCAAGGGTTCCTGAATCAAGGGGGCATATTATCAAGGGGGTTTATCTCCGCTGTTTTGGCTTTAAAAGCCAAGAAAGCGGAGATAAAATTATCTCCCTATTACCTAGCTGTCGCTAACACCAGTTAGCGACAGCTAGAAGGAGATAGCGACCATCTTGGGCCCCACTTTGCATGTCAGTGATATTTATCACTAATGACATGCAAAGTGGGCGTGCCAAGATGTTAGCGACTGAAAACAGTCGCTAACATCGTGATCTCCTATTACCAACTTTTGGAGATATTCGCGCTAAGCGCGAATATCTCCAAAAGCTTACACCTGCCCTGAGCAGTTCTTAGCCATGTTATCCAATGGGAGGTGGATAACATGGCTAAGAGCATTAGCTCGGTAATGCATGAATATCGCTGACTTTTCAGCGATATTCATGCATTGCGGCGATTTTTATCGCATTTGCGATAAACCTTGGTAATACCAAGGTTTATTTGCGTTAAAAATCGCTGCAGCTATGCAGTAAATTTTTGTCTCTAACCAAGCAATAGCGATAATTATCGCTATTGCTTGGTAATAGGCCCCAAGGTTTTTCACAAACCCCAGGAGCGGGTGGCAAGACCATATTTTGCAAGGTGGTCAGTTGGTAAAGCTGTACAAGAAAAAGGAGGGGCGTGTGCAGCTGAGACTTTGCAGCTGTTTGTTTATCAACAAGTTTGTTCATAGATTGTTTTGCAGCTCTGCCGTAGAGGCCTAGGCGGCTGCGGTTCCCCCAAGAGCGGCATTCCTACTAGTAAAAATAAAGCGGGGTCGGAGACAGGTGGTAGGTGGAGAAAGTAGCCCTGGTTTAAAAGTTGCCACCGTCATTGTCCCAGTGGGAGGGGTAGGTGTGGTAGCAACGTAACAGGGCACTCTTGTAGTGATAGTGCCTGCAGCGACTAAAAGCATTGTGCAAAGTGGCAATAGCTGCATGGCAAATGGGAGGACGCCTTGGACACGCCCCGTACAGTCTGATCTAGTGGCTAATTAAGCCAGTGTGTTACCATGGTTGCCAAAGGTAGGGATGTTTTCTACCCCCCTCATGCCAAGGGTCGCTGAGGGCGACAATGTGGAAAGGGCCAGGAGATTAGTGGTCCACTTCGACAGCACAGTGGGCACTATGTCCATGGACTGCAGCGGGGGCATTTGGGGCACCCATGGTAGCTCGTTGGGGTCGGCAGTAGCTGCACGAGTAGTCTGCTCTGAATATGATCAAGGGGGCAGACATGTATCGGTTGAAGTGAAAGAAAAGACTGGAAAACAAGTTATGTGGAGATATGTGAGCTAATTTCAGATACTCCCAAAAGGGGCTCTAAATAAGGCGCTCATTCTAGGGACTGCGTGCATTGGCCATATAAGAAATAAGTGGAAAAAACAGTGATGAATTGGGTCAAAGGTTTCACAATAGGGACGCAACTAGAATAGAATAGTGTGTGCACATGATGAATTTGGGGGTACGGCGTGGAGGGATTATGATAAAGAATTTAGAAGGATAAAGGCTACCAGACCCACCTTATTGTGCGACCAGATAGAGGTGAATATACATGAGGATGCAAAAGGCGGAAGCTGCTCCAGTGGAGGTCTTTGGGTCAACTCCAGGGTAAACCATACATGCAGGGGGGAAAGAAGGAAGGAGTAATGTTTGGAATCGAATAAAAGGACATGTTTTAAAGCCTCCAGGACGTACAAGTTCAAGCACTGCTGCTCCCTCTGTGGGCTCCCATCGCACCCGCAGTCTAAGTGTTTCAAGGAGTCGAAGAACAGGGCCCTGTTTGTGAAGGCCCCCTCCCTGGTCAATTGGCAAGCAATGGTGTCATGGTTGAATTAATACAACAACACAGCAGCAGCACAGTCGCTGATTGAAAGAGAGCTTCCAATGCTACAACAGAGGCAAGATGGAGATTGAACTCACTGCTATTGAAAAGGCATCCACACCAGGGGAAACCTCCATCCACCACACTGAAAGGAAGGAGCCTAAGCATCTTTCCAAAGTGGAATTCTCATTTTTATTTGCAGTCAATGGAGTGATCGGAAATGTCAACCTGTATCTATCTATCTATGCTCTACAAACCCTCACACTCCTTTAAAATGACCACGGAGTGAAGCTGACGATAACCTTGAGGATTACATGCTGGGACTTCTGAAACAGTATTTACGCAGGGCTCCACAGCAAACATAGGAGTCTGTAAAGTTCACAAAACAAGGAAACTCGAATGTGACCTGAGGATGAGTCGAATTGCAAGTCTTCTACAGCAGAGATTAGGCAGAACCGGGAAAAGAGGACACTTGAAGAAACTGACACATCACTACAGGTCTGGCCAGAACCTATAAAGCGACTGCACACCTGTTTCACCGATCAACCGTCACGCGTCAGATACACGGACGCAGATCATCGGGAGCTCAGGGTATCATACTGCGCAAAGCCCTTTCCAAGCTTGAGCGCAGAATTGAACTGCAAGAAGCTGAACTATTCAGTCTGGACCGCGAGAGAACTTTGCGTAGAATGGAGGCGGACATTGAGGAACATCGGGCAAGAGTCTTGACCTGCACCTGATCAGCCTAAATTCTCCCAAACATCATAATGCACAAACTCTGACATACATCTGGGAATTGTTGAAATAACCAAAATACATCATGCAAAACTATACTAATCTATCAAATAATTAAGGGTAGAAATGGGGCACATTAAGTTGTATATGTTGGTATGTATAACATTAATGGTGGTTGTTTCATCAAAATGGTGCAAAATACCTGCGCTACCCTCTGCGGCCCACATTGGGTTCAATAACATTCACTTCATCCAATATTCAGAATAATCAATCACCGGTGCCAAGATTTGGACCTGGATAGCTACAGATGTAAAGCTCACCAAAGGTGACAAATCGTGCTGGTTCACCATGGTCGCAATACACACGTATACACTTGATTTTTTCTGATCATCACTATAGATAAAATGTATCTCACACTTTCTAACATTGTTAGCTTGTAATTTGTGGTATTACGCCTCTGATCTTTTTTTCATATAGTGCAGGTGAGTTTAGGGCACACCTGAGCATGATCTTCTGTGTTTCTGTATCAGAAAATGCAGACACAGTGTTTTAGACGAAAATTGTGAGCCTGATTAATAAATCAAACTACAAAATGTAAGCATCACCCGTAAACCTCCCCATGGTTCTTGCCCATGCCCTAAGAGAATGTTCTGTGCAGGGTGCAGCGCGCCAACGAGCAGGGTAACTAACTGACAGACTACTGTTGAGTATCTATTTGCTAATGAGATGTGCCGGCACTCTCACATTATAAATACTGAACACCTGCTGAGAAGTGCAGGCACTCTCCCTTTCTAATGGAAGAAGTGCAGGTACTCAGTACGGGGCAGTACCTGCCCATTTAAAGCTTAGAGTAGTAAACTTCCCACCATCAGGACAGTAACCTTTGATCTACGTGATTATGTCATAATGTACGCACGCAGAGTTTGGAAAGTGAGCGAAGAGAGAAATAGGAGGTGTCGTGAGTGTGCAGCTGTGATTTGGCGCGAGGCTCAGCACACGGAAGATGCACGAGGCCGCCTCGCGCGCCTTTGATTACTTTTGACAGCGCGCGCACCGGAATGCCTTGAACTCTCGTCCTGAGTAATTCCATGTAGCGTCTGACCACCTGGAGCCATCTGGTGCGGGTGAAAACCACGTTTAATCAAATCAGCGACTCGTTACCGAGGCACAGACAGCCTGCCGGACCTCAGCCGTTGTTTGCGGGCAATCAGGAAATTGCAAGGACCTTGTTTCACTCGTTTCAGGTTGCACCTCAATCTTCCTTGTGCTGCTGCACTGCATCTGTGCTGTCATGTCCCAGAGACGCTCCGGCATGAGGATGGAGGCAGATGAGAGGGGTGATCTAGTCATCCGAACACGCACTCTTGTAGCCTATCCAGCAGTATGCCTCGATTGAGCGTTGCAAGCTGTTGAGAGAAGTATCAGGCAGTGGCGGGTGGTGACCCTCAACAATGGAGAGCCGCCGGGGGACCGGGAGGCAAACCCAGTGGGGGGCAAAACGATAATTAAAAAAAAAACTAAAATGTACTTACCAGTGCTCAGGGCACAAGTCTTAAAAAAAGAAGTGGGGAGACGCTGACATCACGGCAGGAAGTGACGTCACGAAAGGTGGCTTGCACCATCAGACTCATTGCCTCCCCTCACTCACACCTTAGATGTGATTGCATCAGAGAAGCCAGCGCAGGAGCAGCGTTCTGAATGAACTCTGATGTCGCCCCAGAGAGGCCAAAGAGAGAATGTGTGGCTCCATTTGCTCCAGTTATCGAGCTCCTGGTAAAATAAGTGGGCGGACGCCGTCCACCCGTGTGGTACCCCAACTCGAGCCCTGCCAGTGCTTCGCTCTTCCATGTTTTCTTTTTTCTTCTGGAGTCAGCACGACGGCACCTCACGGAGCCTACCCTTCTGTAAGTCCTGACACTGCTCTCATGCTGTAGATGAGCTGCATGAGAGCAGCGCTAGGACTGGCTGGAGCCGGCTTCCTCGGCGCTCCCTCCCCTGCCTGCTCTCCACCCAGCTACCTGAGACAGCTAGGTAGAGAGGTTTACACTGCGCGTGTCAGGCTGGCATCACAATATGGCTGGCCAAAGTGAATTGCGCAGTGTAAACTGGTGGAGGGAGCAGCACTCCCCTGCTGCCAGTCAGCAGCAATGCCCCTCCCCCAAACACTGCTCAGGCTGGGAGCAGTGGAAAATAAAATTGTAATTCTTTTTATTACCGTTTCATTTGTCACTTTTGCTGCACTGGCAGCAGGTGGGTGACGCTCCTCTGGCCCAATTGGGGGGGAGGGGGGCATTGGTATCACAGCTGTTACATGGTCTTTTATCAAGGTGAGGATACATTCATTTCTGATGTCAGCAAAAGTGGATTTAGCGCCCTCTCGGACCCTTTCTATGTTTGAACCTTGGTTGATGCAGATCAACCAGGTTAATGCTCATTAATGAGATAATGCCCAATAATGAGATGGTTCAGTTCCAGGTGCCAGTATAGGGTTCTCATAACCTCTAATTACGTCATTTTATGATTATCTGGTAGGTTAGAGTTGGACGAGTTGACAGCGACAGTTCTGAGGTCCTCTGATACATTTTTCAAGAGGGCTGTGATGATGGCAACTTACATAGCTTCTTCAGAGCATTCATTTATAAAACTACTAGCAGCCCGCCCGACGTTGTCCGGGAGCAATTAGGCTTCAGTGCCCCCGCCCGCCCAGACGTTGTCCGTGGGTCCCCCGAAGCCTTCCTCCATATATTGCAGTATTATACCTCTATGTTTACTTTGTACGCTTTTGTAACCTGCACACGTAACTTTTTCCTTCTGTAATGCACCGTTTGGCTCACTTTTTTAATGCTCCGGTTGCTTCCTCTTGCTACCTGCACACGTCACTTTTTCCTCCTATACCTCTATGTTTACTTTGTACGCTTTTGTAACCTGCACACCTAACTTTTTCCTCCTGTAATGCACCGTTTGGCTCACTTTTTTAATGCTCCGTTTGCTTCCACTTGCTACCTGCACACGTCACTTTTTCCTCCTACACCTCTATGTTTACTTTCTACGCTTTTGTAACTTGCACACATAACTTTTTCCTCCTGTAATGCACCGTTTGGCTCACTTTTGTAATGCTCCGTTTGCTTCCTCTTGCTCACGATTTTCATTTTTGCTTCATTTTTCCACTGCTCACCGCTGCTAAAAAAATAAATAAATAACCTACCTCATCCGCCGCTCACCGCTCCTCACCGCCTGTCCGCCGCTCCTCACCGCCTGTCCGCCGCTCCTCACCGCTCCTCCCCGCGCCATGTCTGCCGGTCCTCCTCGCGCTCCTGGACGCCGCTCCTCCCCGCGGTCCTCACGTCGGGCACGCACGTCGCGGCCGGCGCTTCTTCCAAGGGACCACTTTTTTTTGGGGGTAAATATTTTGAATAACGTATTTTTATTACGTTTATATAGCCTATGTCCATCTGCACACCCTGATGATTACAACGATGTATCAGGTGTGTGGATTGGCGCTGTAGTTCCCGAGTTTACCCGCCTCAAAAGTTCAAAGTTCTTCCTTTATAATAGTAGTATAGATTGCCTGTTTAACCACAATATGCTCCAGTTACTGTCTCTTTTCCTGCACAAACCAAGAGAACCTAGAATGTTAGCAGTGAAGACAGAAAATCATAGGGGAGACGTGAGACACAAAGGCCATCATCTCATAGAGTTGAGTAAAGGGTTTCTGGAAACAGTTTAGCTGCTAAGCTCATGAATTCAACCGATCTAAAAAAAGCCTAGTCAAATTTTAATTAATAATAATTAATATTAGCTAATAAAATACAAATTATTGTCAAATACTAACATTAAAACCAATTGTTGCTGTATCTGTATATCTTTACTGTAGATTACTTTACATATCCATGTTTGTAAGTTTTTCACAAACATATGTGAAGGAACAGAAAGGGGTTTTCTATGATTAAGTTTAATATCCCTTATTGTTGCGATGATATAGATGCCACCTTTTAGCTCATGGTGATGGTGCTGTCATATGGAAAGAGTTGCAGCTCAACTTAAACAAATAGTTCAAAACAAATAATTTTTGTACGGAGCCTTATGGAAAAAAAATCAGAATTAACAAAATTGGAATTGGGCCTGGAAAACATGTAGCGGGTATATCTATTAATCGTGAGTCATGACAAATAGTACAATTTATTTGGATATATGTGAATGAATTATTATTCTGTACAGGTCTGTGGACGGTAGCTTGATTTTCCTGCTAAAAAGTTGACATTTAGTTGACTTGAATCATAGTCCTGGGACAGAGAGCCACTGTTTTTGGCTGAGCTCGCATACATGCTTGTGGGAAACTGTGGAGGATTGGACGAATATCAGTAGAACGCGATTCCGTATTTTCATTGGATGATTTGTTTATAGTGACAAACAGAATACTGTAAAGAAAGAGCATTAAGCATAGTTACATCAAGGGCTAAGCAGTATTTACCCATGAAACAATTCTCGGCCTGGGATCTCTGGTGCCACTGCCCATCTAACCTGCATTGAAGCATTTTGTCTTTTTGTCGGCATTACCACACAGGAATTCCACTGCGCTGTCATCTGGTCTACTGCACAACAGCCCCTGGGCACTTGCAGCTAACGTTTCGGCCTATGCCCAGTTAGTAAAGTTTTGCAGTCCTTTCTTGATTGTTCTTCTCTATTACTGCTAAAATTTGAAAATGTGTTTGACTGTTGGTGTGTCCTTTGTCAATAAAGTGAGCGGTCAATGTTCTTTTTTATTAGAATTTCTGATGTGTAATAAATGCATCAATATTCTTCAGAGAAGACATTGATATTTAGCGGTAATAGGTGGACTTTGTTATGATTTCTTTGGTGAAAGGAATTACCAGGGCTTTAAGTGTCATGAAAAACTGGTGGGGGGGTCTCTCAAAGGGGCATGGCCAATTTAATTAAAGGCGTGGCTTAAAAACATGTACGCTAGAAATCTGTGTTTAGCATAGTGTGCCACCCGACTGGTGTCTTGCTGTTTCTGTCACTGTAACATTACACCTGCAAAAAGCCAAGACTATTGACTTTGTCAATGGTTGTTAGTTGTATAAGCAACAACTATGGCTTCGTTGTTTATAATAGTGAAAATCCTTCAGTTCTGAAATGATGAGACTATGAAAGAACTTTAACAAGTCTCTTTGAAGTTACATCAAAGGCAGTGAAGGGTGGCCCTGCTGCTGAGTTAGGATTTTCTTTTCACACTGAGGGTGAGGGCACAAATGGAGAACCCAATAGGGACCAGTCTCAGCACCTGCTTGTAAGAGACCAGGCCCCCATTTAAAGTCCTGGGGATTACTATGTAGGCAAAGAAACTTGAGTGGGAGCTTAGAATGTACAATATATTTTTTGCTTGGTTTTTGTTGTCACAGGAACAACTGTGATATTGGTGAACGAAACAAGCTCCTGAAGAAGTGCTGAAGAATATCAAGAAATCTATTGGGTGTTTTACAATGTAAAGCTTATGTTCAATGAACATCAATGTAGAATATAAATACTGTTTACTGGATTAATAAAATAATTAGGAGGCATATTTAATAACTTTTTACACTTTGAACCACTCACTTTACACATTAATGTGGATTCATATTTTTTCTACTCAATTTGTTGTGATTCTTCTGAGCAATGCATCCTTCGGATGATGAGCAACTGATTAGGACTTTACATTCTGTGGTGACGCATTGCTGTTTATATTACTAAAATAATATAGGATAAAATACTTCCTGCTGTACATAACATATCATGGACATTACAACTCACAAGGAGCTCCATGACCATAGGGAGGCACAAGGCCAACTTGGAATATATTTTTAATGTGCGGCAGAAGGTTTGTTCTTCCTTGTAATACATGGTCGAACCATCACCTATCCCACAAACTACTTAAATTATTAGTGTCTTACTCTTTCATATAAAAGAGGTCGTATGGTTGCAGACAAAAGAAACATTTAATCTGTGGGGCTTAATTAAACTCATCAAAAAGTAGTTAGTATTGTGTTGCAAATAGATAGAAGAATAAGTTTAATGTAAGTCTAACTAAAAATGCTGTGGAGGGATATTATATCTTTCCTGTAAGGATCCTGTCTATTGATCACTGTTCATTAAAAAAAAAGAGATCAAAGAAGGAAAATCCAGTTCTTGTTTCAATTGTTTAAACTATGGCGGTATTTATGCTCTGTGACCCATCTTTTTTGCAGTGAAGCATCTACGTCCTTTTCTTATTACAGGTAACTTCAAACACAACCCAAGAGGGAAATTTGAGGGATCTCTACATGCATTGATTGCATGATTCCAACTTGTGTACAGAAATTCATTCTCATAATAGCAGTGCATTTTATTGAATTGTGTCAAGGAGCCCTTTCTGCAGTTGTATACCGTGATCTTTCGCGTTACTGGAGAAAATCTACTTGGTGAAATACCTGCCGGACTAATCTAGATTGACAAAAACACCCTGATGAATGTTGGTTTTATATTACCAGAATCTTTCTAATGAGTATATGCTCCAGTGCATCAAAACTGTGATAAATATGTGCCCTCCTACAAGGCTTGTACAGAGTGAGATGCCCCTTCCCTCCCTGCTTACAGTTTCTCCTTGCATATTAAATCCTTGTTTATGTTTCCTTCCTCTTCACTGCCTCCTTATTCTCTCCCACAATCTCTCCATCCTCACAATCTAATTAACATCTATGTGTATTTTTTCCTCCTCCTTAGCCTCACTCTCAAACCTTACCTTTCTTCACGACGGCTCCTTTCCTCTCTGACTCCTAGTACTACCTGTACTGTGGCAGATTTAAACTTTACAATTTGCTGTTTTGTTAAATATTAATTTATTTATCTATCCTCCTTTCTTCTCCATTCCTTTCCCTTCCCTTCCCCTCGTTACTTTATCTCTTTACTTTCCTCTTTTCTGTTGTCTCCTTCTCTGTTTTTAGCTTATTTATTTCAGTCATTTCAGGCATTCTAAGTACTTTTATCTTTTTTTAATATATTTATTTTTACGTTCCCGACCTACGGACCAGGGATTTAATGCAAGGTCTGGTATATCTTTTACATAAATAATCCTAATTTGATCAAGAACGAACTTTGTCAATTTACGTATTCATTATTTTGGAGATTTGATACTTTGGGCTCAGGGGACTGCATTGCTCCATTTTTCCTTTTCACAAAGATGATATAATGCCATATAAAACAATGTTGATATTTCTATGGATTGTTATATCTGTGGACTTTCCCCAAGGTCTGTTTGCACTTGTATGTGTAGTTTTCAGCCAACCAGAATCTGTTTGGTCTATTGCAGGCTCTGTGTTGTCCAATGATAACAGATCTATAAGAAGATTCCTCATCTTCCGAGTGTCTTCATATTTGTTTATAAAGCACCATACTGCCATCCAAGGACTAGAAGGATGTGGACCATTAATTACTTCAAAGAAACTGGTTTTGAGCATTTTCCTAGAGTACAGTAGATTTGGCCATATTAATTAATTATTTAATTAATGTTTTTGGTATGGTGCGAACAAGACCCAACAGTATCAAAATGCTTTACATAAGAGCTAATGATATTACAGGAAGTCTGATATAGAAGAAAAGAAGATATATATTACAATTGGTAACATGAGTGAAGTTAATTTCCAAGCCACATTAAGGTATAGGGATCCAATTTACATTTGTGCCCCCTATATACGGAATTAGTGCTCCAGCAGGATTGTAGAGGGGAATAAAATATAGAATTGAGCAGTAAACCAGCGCAGTCATTCTGCAGCTGTAAAGGGCTCAGCCTATAGGGGACTGCAGGCGACATTGCAAGAGTAGGGGGTTCAGTTCCAGTTTTACATTTTCATGTGAGCGGATTGTTCTGATGTTGGGAGGAAAGGAGTATGATATTTTCAGTGCACATCATAAGAAGGACTGTTTTAGAAATGTTGATTTCCTGCTTACAGGTGGTTCCAGTGGTGGTGAAGCTGTGCTTCTTGTACTGCACTGCCTTCCTGAAATTTGTAGTTTCTGCCTGAGGTATATAGACCTGGTCTCACATAGTGCCTTATGCGTAATTCAAGTTAGTTTAATAAGTCTCCCAGCTTCCAGCATGAGCCAGTGGAGGGATGCCAGGATGGATGAGATATGTTTGAATTTCCTGGATTCTGAGTCTAGTCTGGCAGCTGTGTGTAGAGTTGCTCTGGGAGGCATCAATAGACTTTGAGGGACCCCTGCTAGAAGACTATTGCTGTTATCAATTCTTGAGCGGGGCAAGGATTGAAGAGCTAGCTGGACGTCATCAGTTGGGATGAATTGTTTGATCCCTCTTAATAGCTTGAGCTGAATTTATGCTCCCTTTGTTAGGGTATTAGTGTGGGCGAAAACGTTTTGGTGTTCGTGGAGGGAATCAAAGAGGTTTGGTGCCTTCTGCAAAGATCAGCTTGTTGTCTAGCAGGGAGCTCTCATTGAGCCACTTAAGAGAGGCAGTGGCGGTATTGTCTGGTGAGGCAATATTCGAGTAGGGGTGCATGTCGTCTGTGTAGAAGTGATAGTTGAGGCTTTAGTACTTGAGAACACAAGCAAGGGGCTTGTTGTAGATGTTGAAAAGTGTGGGAGAGAGGATGGAGCCTTGATGAGCTCCCTTGTGGAGTTTTGTTATTTTAGAGGTGGATCTGGCTACTGTCTTGCATTTACCCTGGTTTTCTAGTAAAGAGGTGAACCATCCGAGGGCTGCACTCTTTAGGCCCATTGTGGTTTTGTGAGTTTTTAGTAGTGTGGAGTAGTTGACTGTATCCAAGACTGTCTTTATTTCAAGGAGGAGATAGAGGCAGGATTCTCCACTGTCCAGGATTTCAAGGGCATTGTCAACTATTTTGAGGACAGTGGTTTTGGTGATGTGTCTTGCTCTTAAGCCTGATTGGAGATCATTGAGTAGGTTGCCTTCATTAAACTATGTTTTCAGTTATACTTACAAATAGTCAGTGGCGGCTGACATGGATCAGGGTGGCGGGCAGGGGAGAGGGATGGGGTGTAGGAAAAAATAATCACTTACCTCTTTGGCCGGCCGCCTCTCCTCTCTACTTCCCTTACGATGAGTCCCGGAACAGAAGCAGAAAGCACACAAGCTCCCCTAAGCCAATCACAACGCTGCTGTCACCATGACAGCAGCATCGTGATTGGTCTGAGCGCTGTGATTTGGCGCTCAGACGGCAACTCTGAACCTGTGCATGTTCTCCTCCCAAGTAGTAATACAGCCTGGATGAGAACATGCAAAAAGCTCATGACTGGCTGGGTCAAGACGGCTGGCTAAACTGTCATGCGCACTTACAAAATGTCCCAATCACTCCTACCCCAGCTCTATGAGCAGAGCAGCCCAGCCCTGCAAAACTGCCTCAACAGGGAAAAATAAAATGCTAATAACGTTGTGTTATTATCATTTTATTTTTCCTTTTTTGCTCTGCCTTAGCGGAGGAGCCGCGGCTGCAAATAGCTTTACAGGACTTTGGTTGGGAAGGCAGTCGTGGACCCAGGATGCAAGTTACCGAGGTGCTCTGGGTCCAACTCGTGTTTTTTTAGTAGAGGGATGACTTGTCCGATTTTAAGCAAGTCCAGGACATAACCAGAGTCTAATGAGGAATTGATGAAGTTCAGCCACAACAACATCACCGCATCGCTGTAATGTTTGAAGATGAAGGTGTAGATGAGGTCAGAAAAATGACAGGAGGGTCTTGCTTTGGCTATAATTTTGGTCAGGTCATCTTCAGTGATATATCTCCTCATGTCTACCTTTTCTCGTGTCTTTTTCACAATGGCTACCCAGGAGGTGACTCGATGTGTCCTTTTCAACCCACTGTCTCCCTGCGCCCATGCCTCACCCTATATGTGTCTAACTGTGTCTGTTCTTGTAGGTATGAAGGACCCCCTGATATGGATAAGACTCCTGGGTCAGGGACAACAATTTTTATGTAGAGGCATATACCCAGGCAGACTTTCAAAGCAAAAGCTGGCTATTTAGGAAGACATATACATATACATATAACTGATAAAAATTAGAATTAAAGCAATGGACTGGAATGATATCAAAAAGATAATTTTTAATACAAATATAAATATAAAAGATGAATTGGTACATATAGTCAACAAATCACACATTAAAAAAATCCTTCTTAAGGCTTATGTGGCTCTTCTACAATTTTATACTTAGACAAACATCGTGATATAAAAAAAGGGGATTTTTTTCTTTTTTTTGATTTTGAAGAGTAGGGCTGTGTGTCAACGCGTTTCGACAAAGTCTTTTGTCTTCATCAGGACAAATGGGAATTCAGCCACTTTTTCTAAACAGAATAAAACAATATTTGATAACGTTAAGAACACAGTGCATTGCTTCGCTTCACAAAAAAACCAAACATTATTAGATTGATAACATTTTCCTAGCCAGACTTTTATCATAGAGCGAGTTACACGAATACAGTTGGAAAACATACAGAGTACATACTTCAGGGACTTACATCTTTGGAAAACATACACATTACATACTACACAAACTTGACAATCTGAAGTAAATTATCTCTATTGTAATAATCTCAACCGTATTCCTAGACAGAATCCATACATGTTAAATAGAGGTTGACGTAACATTCATAGCGTTTCTATTTACAACAGTACCTATAACTATTCCTAAGGGTATGCACCATTTATATAGAAGATTCATTATCAACCCTATGTAATTTATATGACATTGGCTTAATTTTTATAGTGGTAGACACCCTATGTTTTAAGGCTAGGGGCGGGAAGCATTTGCTGAAGGTTTATTTTATAAGTGAGACAAAATCATGTAACTAGATCTAGTATCACTCGGCTAGGTCAGCATGATGTCTAGTTATAGAAAACAAGAGTTCCAAAAGGGCAGTCCGAAAAATCAAAGTCCCTAAAGAATTTCTGTTGCATTAGTTCAGGATAAAGGCGATGTATTTTATTATAGTGAAATATATGCAAAACAAAGTCTTCCTTGATTCATTAAGTTTTCTATTGTTTCATACATTTCTTACCTAAAAACAATTATGACCCACAAGGTTCGAAGTTGTTGTAGGGAGTAAGGCACCTTTCCTCTAAAATCCGGAAACGGTATGTGATAACTGTTTAAAGAGAAGCAATACGCTCTATGAGTTCCTATGGTCATTTAATTGATGTTTAAGGGTAGCGGTTCTGTTGAATAACCATCTTACCTGTTCAAGCAGTGTTCACTGCCTCCATCCTACTTCTACCTACAACTATTACTCGTCGTCTCTTCACAGGGACAGGGAGGGAGGGAGGCTTCAAACAATCACCGCCGTGTTCGTTAATTGTTTCGTAACTGTTAAAAAAGCCGATAGTCTGTATGACTAGGACAGATACACAGATTTGTAGTAGAGGGATGACTTGTCCGATTTTAAGCAAGTCCAGGACATAACCAGAGTCTAATGAGGAATTGATGAAGTTCAGCCACAACAACATCACCGCATCGCTGTAATGTTTGAAGATGAAGGTGTAGATGAGGTCAGAAAAATGACAGGAGGGTCTTGCTTTGGCTATAATTTTGGTCAGGTCATCTTCAGTGATATATCTCCTCATGTCTACCTTTTCTCGTGTCTTTTTCACAATGGCTACCCAGGAGGTGACTCGATGTGTCCTTTTCAACCCACTGTCTCCCTGCGCCCATGCCTCACCCTATATGTGTCTAACTGTGTCTGTGTCTTAGCATATCTGTATTTCGCTGGGACTTCCTGTGTCTTCCTATAACTGATTTTTTCGGTGTTTACTGTGTTTTTCCATGAATGTGATTCCTAAGTTTGTTTTTGCCCATTGTGTTCCTCCATAGGTCTGTTTATATCTCTCCCCCTATTTTATATTTCAATGTCTCTCCATGTCTGTGTTTTTTCTAGCGTGAGCTTCACCAAGTCACCCTGTGCCCATGTTTCCAAACGTATTGATAACCTGTGCAAGGGCAGTGCAGGTGGTGGGGGCTTGGGAGCCAATGAATGCAGGTTAGAAACAGGTGACACTGGGTGGAGGTGGTGGTAGATGAAGGTGTGGCTCAAAAGTCAGCGGTGTGGGTGCATGGTGCCTGTGGCACTGGATACATGGGTTAGTCGGTGGGGGTGCAGATGAGATTGCAAACAGTGAAATAGATTGATTTGACAGTCTCACCCACTTTCCAGACAGGGACTGAAAACCTTACTCAGCTGATGATCACCCACCCTGGTTCTCATGTTTCTGGGATTCCTCGGTGTTGAACAAATTCCATAGCCAATTCATCCTGGTTGATGGTGGATTGGGTGTCAGTACAGACCTACCGGGGGCATTGGCCTGGATGTTAGGGCGGGGACTGTGGTGAAAGAAGACAGTGGGTCCTTTGTAAGGAGAGGTAGTCATAGCCCTGATGAAAAAGGGTGGCAAGGTCATATGGCTTGCCCACCCTCATGACCCAATATGACATAGTGGTTATTCAGTAAGATTGTGGACGTGTCTAAGAATGTTGGGAGAGCAGAAACATGTTCTAGGCTTGCTTCAGCAGCTGATGGGGGAGTGTAAATTAATAAAAAGAGTGAAGGGGCACTTCCTTGTGATACTTGGGTGTGTGACCAGTCGCGGCCGGCATTATTTGCGGGTAGGGAGGCAGGGGGCAGTGCGGGGAGGAACCGGAGGGTTTGATAATAAAGAAAAAAAGTTACCTGTCCGCTGGCCGGGTCCCGTGTTTTCTCGGCACCAGTCCCGCACAGCGCCTGCTCCTGCTCTCATGCCAGGAACAGGAAGCAGGCAGCCTCGCTCCCCTCCCCTAAGCCAATCACGATGCTGCAATGGCAGCGTTGTGATTGGTAGGGACGCAGCCCAGCAAGGGGTCTTAAAGGGAGGCCATTTTCTCCATGTAGGCTGCACTGCAGCCTGCATGGAGAAAGGGCAGAGTGCCCATGACTGGTTTGGGTGGCCCCAGAGGGCCAACCAAACCAGTCATGAGAGCTCAGGAGTGGGCACACCACTCCTCCCCTGCCCAGCCCTGCTGCAGAGCAGACCCGCAACCAAAACTTTCTGTTCTGCTTTCTCGCAGTGCGAGAAGCAGACACATAAAATGGTAGTTAATACCATTTTATTTTTCTGCTTCTCCCACTGTGAGAAAGCAGTGGGGCGACGCTCCTCCCCCCTAGTGGAGTAGCCAACCCTGTGTGTAAAGCATACAACAGGAGTCCATGTGAGTTCTGGGGTTTGACTGTGAAGGGAGAGAAGTTGGGGGCTTTGGACCCCTAAGATAGTGTTCTGGAATGAGATTTAATACTTGATCGGTAGCACAGCTAGGGAATCCTTAAACACATCTAGCCCCAATTTATGTAAAACCACCATGTGATTGAGCCATTTTTACACATTTGTACATCCATATTCTCTAATTCTTTCCTTGTCTTGCTTTGTCTTTTGATTCACCATCCTTATAATTTCCTGAAATAATATTTCACTTACCTCCACATAATTTTCCGAGTTTATGCAAATGTTCGAGGCAAGGATTCCCATCACTAAATTTAACTGCATCATATGTACATATGTGTGTGTCTCTCTAGACATTTCTGTCTCTTAAATGCTGGAATAGAGATGTTTGAAGGACATGTAGGTTAATTGTGTTTCTCTTGAAGTTGTATACTCTTCCTCTATGTTACTCTGTTCTCCAGGATCCAAGAAGTAGCAGTGATTCAATATCGTCAGTTTCTTTCTTCCCTCTGGCCTCGATTATTTATGAACCTCCTGAAGAAAAACATAAAACCTTTACGATCTATGTATCCTGCAAGTAATTCTTTTCTAAGTGACCTTGCTTCCCGGTCTGAGTTATGTGTCTCCAGAAGAGGTGAGTAAATATAAGGAGGAACGCTGCCCCGATGGTGCGGGTTTGGGGGCGCCCTGGGACAGAAAGACCTCTGCAAACAGTAAATTTAGACAGTGAACCATGAAGGTCTCTAAGCGTTCTACTGGTGCCCTCCGGGGCTGCGCCCGTGGCCTTCAGCACAGAGAGCGCCCCCTGCAGGCCCCTGCTAGCTGGTGCCCTGAAGACAAACATAAGATGGGTTAAAAATGCACCTGGCACCACAGAGCTCTCTACTGCTGAGCATGACCAGGAATACAAGTATGTTTCCCATGTCCTACACATCATATTTTATTAATTGTTGCTCGACTGCGGTATGGAAGGCCTTCATCTGGAAATGTAAAAGAATCCATTTCCTTGTTTATATGAGAGACTTTTTTTTTTTTTTAAGTGGCTCTTCGTTTATTCTTCGCTGTTCTTTATGTTGAAGCACATACTGATTGCGAAAGGAGTTCTGCTTTATGTTGCCCTGGATAGGACAGAGTGTCCCCGACGCGCAGCGCACGAAACACAAAAACACGGGCCCGATTCACAGAACTAACTTAAGACAAAATCCTAAACTTAGTACCATTTTGGTATTCACAGAATGCACTTACTCATTTTGGTATTCACAGAATTTAGGAGTCCTAGCTGTAGGACTCCTAAATGCCTTCTGTGAATGCCGAAAGTCTTAAAGTTATGATTTTTCTCAGTTTAGGAGTCCTAAAGTTAGGAGTCCTAACTTTACTACTCCTAAATTGAGAAAAATCCTGACTTTAAGACTTTCGGTATTCACAGAAGGTATTTAGGAGTACTAAATTTAGGACTCCTAACTTCTGTGAATACCGAAATGAGTAAGTGCATTCTTTGAATACCAAAATGAGTAAGTGCCTTTTGTGAATACCAAAATGGTAGTAAGTTTAGGATTTTGTCTTAAGTTAGTTTTGTGTATCGGGCCCATTAACTGCAGCCTGTGGGCCGAAGAGGACATATTAGCAGGATCGGCTTGTGTCGATGAGAGCGGTGGGGCAGGGTGGGGAGGGAGTTGACAGACAACGATGAGGAAAAAGGGAAATTTAAAGAAAAGAAAACCACTTACCTTGAGCTCGCCGCGCCGCCGACTCAGCAATGTGGCGAGTGAAAGGTAAGTGTTTTTCTTTTTTTAATGTAATTTTCCTTCCTCGTTGTCTGTCGGCTCCCTCTCCACTGCCCACCACTCTTACCTGCATGAGCCGCTCCTGCAGCTTAGGTTGAATTGGGGCAGTGGGGATTTGAAGGCAGGGAACATCTCTTGTAGAAAGGTGCTCTACTTCGGCACCTCACTTGACTATTGTACAGGGTTTGGACGGCCGTTGCCAAGCCTATCCAGGCTCGGCATTGGTGGAGTGCATAGGAGTGGACTGTGAAGGCCACACCCATAGAATGGACGTTGTTCATTGTTGTTTATGTATTGCATTGCATTGCAATAGTTATGTAGCACTTAACACCCCTATGTGGAGCGGTAAGGGCTTGCCCACATGGATAGCATGCTACACCATGTAGGGTGCAGCTGCGTTTTTAGTAACGTTTGAACCATTTGAGCTACAAACATTTATTTTCTTAAAACCTGCAGAATATGCAGCAGATGACGGATTATTTGGTGAAAGGGGATAGGGGCACACTGCCATCACGTCTCAGCGTCATTACCTCTAGGCATCTTGGTTGATGTAATACATTGTTTTTCGCTCAGTACAATGTTCGAAATGATATTTGGCAAATGTGGCAAATCTATAGTTATGCCAAAATCTCCATGGCCACAGAATCACATAATTCCTATTATTAGGCAGCCTGTATGAACTACAATTGAATGATAGCTGAGTGCCATGGTATTAGTTTCAGTGTGGGTTATAGATTGTATTGTGATTGCATTATAAAGTACTTACTATGCCTAAAGAGACCTTGTTGTGCATTTACGCTGGGCTGCATGCTGCTCTAGGTCCCAGTGTTTGTGATTTTTGTACTTATTGTTTGTTGTTGGGATTAGTCTTTTATTGCATGCATTTACTCCAGTTTCTATGTCGAATATTACATTACTAGGAAAGTATGTGATCTGTAGTGGGCGAGAAAGGTATGACAATTTCATGCAACGTTTGGCAGTATTACTAGACGAGGTATTGATGATTAGGTATTGTTAGGCCGCCAGAGTTTGACTTTTAAAAAAAAGGTTGCGATCACTGAAATAAGGTGTGGGCAATTTGCAGCGATACAATAATAGGCAAACTGTTGCAGGAGAGGGCTCTCATAGGCTCACCCAGGCCAAATAAAATCCACCAATAGCATTTGTTATGGCCAGTCTTATCGACTTGCACACTCCAATAAAGTCTGAGAGCTATGCAAAAATATAACTAGTGCTACAATCATATTTTAGGCTAGTAGTTTGCACATGTTGTCTATGAGCACTAGATTGATGCCATATTTTTAGGACATGCACATGTGTAGCATTTACAGAGATATCATCTCAGTGGGAATTGTTCACACCGCCATGGTTATCCTGACAATCTGGCATTGATCCAGTCCTCCTGAGCCAACATTGGGTACCGTTGATTTAGGCTTTGAAATACTGCAATTTCTAAACACCATAGCAGAGTGATGAATATTTTTTGAGTCTGTGCTGCTGTGAATTTGGAGAGAGGTGCTTGGTATAAGCCCACTGACCACTGAATCCTTCACTGTGGACCAATCGCAGACAGAAGCTTCTCATTGAGGCCTTGGATCCCAACACTTGTGGTACAGGCAGTGACGACAGCACCTTAACATGGGCACTCGGGTCACTGCGGCTATAGAGCCTCTTTTCAACTAACTCTTAGACTTAATTCTCTGCTTGGAGTTGGCAGAAGTCCATTAAGACACTTTGTGCGGCGCACTCGGGCAAAGGAAACTTCTTGAAAACGCTCTATAAATCACAACCCCTGGATCGACATCATATTTATACAAGTCATTCTTTGGGATAACGCTGCACAGTTTCTAGGCTTCCCGTGCAAACTGATTATCCATGTTAGGCAGGCTCCTGCTGAGTGTGGGCGTGGCCACCTTGTAGGATACCTCCTCTCATTTCTTCTCCAGCTGGCTGTACTGCCTGGCATCTCAGCGCTCATAGGTTGATTGCAGCCACCCTTTGGCCGCCCTTCCCATCTGGAACATTAACTCCGCTAAGGTCTGATCCTCTGATTACAGAGCACTAACACCAACTTGCCAGTGTTGGTTTCTCAATACTCCATTGCAGCGGTATGGGCAGGTGGATCTCGCTTGCATCTCTAATCATGCCTTATGGCTGCCTATGGCGCCCATTAAATGCGCCCTTGATCAAATAATCATTGGCCTTTCTGAAGGCAGTCTCTAAACAAGGGGCTCCTGGCTTTGTGCCTTTTACATGTTGTCTTGCTTATTAGAGGGAGAAGGCTGACTCTCAGCGAATGCAACCACCATGTGTTTGTGCTCCCCTACTTTAGAAGTGTCCCGGATCCTTTTTCAGATTAGCTCTCCGGCACTCGGCCCCCGTGTGGCATTGGCTCTCTAATTGACTCTTTAATTTCATAATTCTGTGCTACCAATTTAGCCACTGCAGATACATTCAGAAACATTGGCTATCTTCTTTTGCATGTATCTCCCTTGGCTAAATTGATAGCACAGAATGATTTGAGTTTCTGACTTGTAAATCCTGGGCTCATCTGCCGCAGTGTATCCCTTGCAGTGCTGTCATCATGTTGGTTGTCTGGTGCCTTCTGCTTGCATAAGTACCAGTACTTTAAATGGGCCAGTACCAAACGTTACTGAGTACCAGTACTTCTCAGTGTTCTCCCATTGAGTACCCGGACTTCTTCTTATGTCAAGAGAGTATTGGTACTCCTAGTGGCATGCTGGGGTCAGCCTCTGGGGTCTGGGCACGTGCAGTGTATTCCAGAGGCAGGTTGCTCTTGCAGCCTTACACTCTAACTAAC
Source organism: Lissotriton vulgaris (assembly GCF_964263255.1). Taxonomy (NCBI): domain Eukaryota; kingdom Metazoa; phylum Chordata; class Amphibia; order Caudata; family Salamandridae; genus Lissotriton; species Lissotriton vulgaris. Next base: position 1,523,194,398 of record NC_141689.1, read on the forward strand.
AGCGCAATAGGAATACGGAGATGTGGCTTGACGACTAGAGCTCCCGACACTGGAACTGTTACGCTGTCAGTTACAGTGTAACGTTACAGCGCTGGAATACACATACCATTGTCTGTTAGAGCACCCAATGCCCTATGGCCCAGTTTGGCTGTTGTGTGCAAGGCACAGGTAGTACTTTTTTGCAGTTATATATAACAAAAACTTGGCAGGAGGGCATTAAAACACTTTACATGAAAAGCACAAGTTCTACATGAATGCATACTTTTTTGTTTTTATGCCACAGGGAGGTAAACTCTCAGCGTCGGCTCAACATCCTGTGATTCTGAGCAAATCACTTAAATCTCCCTGTGCCATAAAAACAAAAAACAGTATGCTTTCACGTAAAACTGCTGCTTCTCATGTAAAACTTTAATGCCCTCAAGCCAAAATTATGCTATAAAAGCGACAAAAAATACCAATTATGCCCTGCACCTGTGAACTAAACTTGGCCTAAGGACACTTTACATTGAAAAAGAAAATACTGATATTTTACATGCCTACCTCGAAGTCACGCCCCAGACACTCCCCTTCAAATCCAACCACAATTAATTTGGTGAGTACCGGCACTTCTCTTTTTCCGCTTAAACAGTGGCGTAGCAAGGTCAGGTGGTACCCGGTGCGGAAAATTTCTTGTCACCCCACATTGAAATTATTAAAAGAAGGAAAAATAAGGTACTTAAAGTTGCAAGTGTTATTTTTGCCATTTTGTCACCAGGGGCGGACTGGGAACAGAAACCGGCCCTGGCAAACTGCTCAGCTGCCCCCGCCGCCCCCTCCGGTGAGGGGAAGTGCAGCCGAGCAGGTTGCAAGGGCCGGTTTCGGCCGATTATGTTAAGGGGGCTGAGATTGCCGACCCCCGGCAACAAAACCGGCCCCCACCCTAGCGGCCTACCGGGGAAACGCCCGGTGCCTGCTATGACCAGTCCGGCCCTGTTTGTCACCCCCCTCCGTATGATACCCGGGGCGGCCTGCACCCACCGCACCCCCCTTCCTAAACTGCAGAATTTAAAGCACTGATAAGTACTCACGTTAAAACAATGGATCACACGGTGAAGTCTGTGATTCGGGGTAGAGGAGAGGTGAATGCTGGGTGATGACAGTGGAAAGAAGTCTGATTATTGTTAGGCCAGAGGATCTGAGGGCGAGGAGAGGATGTCCAAGAGGAGCAGTTTACAGGCTCAGTAGATGCTGCCGCAGGCAATGCACACATGGCGCAAAGCTGTCGAAACAAACATAACCTCTGGGATTGTTTGCACACAGAGACACACGGCCTGGTGAGAGAGATGGCGAGCAGCTGCGGAGCGGCCACCAGAATTCCCTATGTGGGGCTCTGCAGAGACCCTCATGGCACGGGCTGCATTAGGCATGGGGCGGGGAGTGGAGGAAGGGTCTCCGGCTTCATTTCAAATGCAGGATGCACTTGGCTTTGTGCCAGGAAGTGGATCGCTGTGCTGTACTAGAAGGCTTGCAACTTATGAACTACAAGTAACAAAAAGATCTCAGTGTCAAAACCAGTAGCCGACTTACCCATCTACATAAAATACAAATCTGTGATCTGCATGTTACACGATGTGCTTTGCAGCAGGCACATTAACCCTCAGGGCCCTTAGCACTTAAAAGATTTTGGTGCCCCCATATATAGTTCAAAATATAAACAATAATAAACTGTAAAATAACATTTTATTTTTCGAAATGAAACAAAACCAACAGTAAGATGGAAAATATATATATTTTTTTGCGTACTTCCATTTTTTTTTACAGGTTCAGCAGCACCATTTGCAGTTTTGCCAAATATGGTGCATGGTAAATCTGGCCATGGAAAATGTTTGTGGTGCCCCCCTTCCCTTGATGCCTTAAGCACGTGCTTATGTTGCTTAATGGTTAACCCAGCCCAGTTAACCCTCAATGCTCCGTTCTGAGTCAAAACTGTGACTGGACAAAACCCAGAACTCTCCCAGAACCGTGTAACCACTAGCGTTATTTTACCACTATTATGCACACAAGGATCTCTGCAGCAGGTATCTCAACCCTGTAAGCTATGTCCTGTGTGTGTGAGAAGGAACACAAGGGGGCTTCGGCCATTTACCAAGCATAGTCCCACTACCGCATCAAGGGCCATATGTATCATCAAACTATTTTGCATTTCCTAAATAGCGAATTTTAAGGAATCGCTATTTAGGAAATGCAAAATGGTATGTATGAACAGAATAGCATTTATTTTGCGATTCCTTAAGCTTCCTTAATTGCGAATTCGCATTTTGCGAATTTGCAATTAAGGAATATTTTCCAATGCATTCCTATGGGCCAGGAGGCCCATAGGAATGATTTCCAAATAATTCTCAAATTGCGAATTCGCAAATTGCTAATCGCAATTTGAGAATTTTTGCAAGGGTGCAGGGGTGTCTCAAGGACACCCTGCTGCACCCCTGTAAATTACATGTGTGTGCATATGGCACACATACATGCCCAATGGGCATGTATGTGCGTCATATGCCACCCTCACAAATGCACAATTGTGCATATTTACAAGAAATCGCAAATTACCACCAACTACAAGTTGGTGGTAATTTGCGATTCCTTAACCAAAATTCACGCCAAAAATGCTACATACATAGCATTTCAGAAATCGCAAAATAGCGATTCCCTAAATGCTATGGCAAAATAAGGAATCGCACAAGTTTGCAATTCCTTATTTTGGGAATGTTTCATACATCCCAAAACATGCAAAAAGGCCGTTTGCGATTCGCAAAGGCTGAAAGTCTGAGAATTTCGGCCTTTGCGAATCACAAAAGGCTTCATACATATGGCCCCAAATTAGATAAAACTGACATGGATATTATGATAGACTGCGATTCGCTAATTTACTCGAGCTAGAAGGCGGCTTTAGCAGGCGGCCACAGTGGGACTGTGCAAACCCTGCACAGAAACCTTGCAGGCTATTGTTAAGCAGTAATTTCCATTGAAGCAGTTAACAAATCACCCAAAACAAATCATTACAAAAAGGAAGAGCACATTCAGAGCCAAACAATAAAGAGAACATAAAACATTGAAGGGGAATAACTTTTCTTGGAAAACAAGTGACATACATAATGAAAACATTTGCACACAAACCGCAATATGGTAGACCAGACACAGCATGTAAATGAAAATGACTACATGTAAATTCTGGTAAGAAGAGATTTCCTGATCCACTATTTTTAGGTCTCGTCTGTCGATGCGCATGCGCATCGAGCAAGCGAGACTATGGGGGCTTATCCACTCTTTATCCAACTTGCAAGGAATCGTGGCGATTCCTTGCAGTGCACGAGAAATTTAAGCTCAATGCGCATGCGCATTGAGCTTAAAAGCGCGTGCACATGCCCCCAGCCGCCTGCCTTGACGACTCTCCCGCCCCCTCACTTCTTGATTGCACGGCCGCTAGGCCGTGCCTCCCCTACTCTCCTCCCCCCTCCCGCCTGCCTTGCCTACTCTCCCGCCCCCTCACTTCTTGATAGCACGGCTGCTAGGCCGTGCCTCCCCTACTCTCCTCCCCCCTCCTCCTCCTACTCTCCCCTGCCTGCCGTGTCGCACCTCTCCCCGCTCCGCCCCCTCCCCTGCCCGCCGTGTCGCTCCAAAGCAGCCTACGGCCAGTATAGATAAATCTGTAGCTCTGAATTCGCAATGTATAAGCACACCGATGATTGGGGAATACTCCACAGTCTGAGCAGAACTTTGAAGTATCTATATTGTTACTTTTCATTGAAAAAAGCGTGAGTTTTGCTTTTTTTCTTCAGAAACAACATTACAATAATTTGCAGTTCACGGAGTTCACAGCAAAGCGTCCAACCCTAAAAGGGAGTTATTAATGTCACAACTGCACGCAAGTGTGCTTCGGCCGATTACTGTGCATTTTGGGAGTTGCACAGATGACTGCTCAAGAGCGTGAACATTTATTGCTTCATCAACGCTGAAAGCAGTTGCTTTAGGTGCACAATGTTCAAACGCACACATCCCATATACCCCCCCCCACCCAACCCCCGTCAGCCACCACGTGCTTCCCACATTGAGCAACGCGGTCAGTATGCCGGCTCTCACGTGGGTACCGTTTCCTGTAACTGAAATGCGACCATGCTTGACAAACATCCCGCGCACAGGAAAAAGCCCCACCCGGGCTGCTGCTCTCTCCCTCCGTCCCTCGAGCCACAATAAGCCGCTTCTCACAGGGTGATTCCAACGCCCTCCAGAAGTAAGCACCAGGTTCAGACCTCCAGGGGGCATTTCTCCTCCCCCCTCCCCTTATCTGCCGTTCCTTCGTCTGTTCCCTCTCCCCGCTCCGCCCCCTCCCCTGCCCGCCGTGTCGCATTTCTCCTCCCCCTCCCCTTATCTGCCGTTCCTTCGTCTATTCCCTCTCCCCGCTCCGCCCCCTCCCCTGCCCGCCGTGTCGCATTTCTCCTCCCCCCTCCCCTTATCTTCCTTCCCTCCGTCTTGTTTATATCTGTAATCTATTGACTTTCGTAAAAAGCCGTGGGAAACGGTTTATGGGGTGATGGATGTTCGCCTAGACTCTGGGAGTAGGGCATGCTGCTGGACTTTGGGAAACCATGCATTCCTTCCTCGAGGACCAGACGTCTCTGCAGAGGTAAAACATTTTGTATATTAAAAACAAAACTCTGCCTTTCCCGCGACAAGTTCAAAGGTGCAACATTCAGCTTACAGGACGGACACATTCTAAACAAACTGTGCACCTAACCGTGCTCGAGAGAGTCCTCGTGGGCGCAGGCTGCCTCATTTCCTGTTGCACGTGCATACCACAGCCTGTCCTGCTTTGCAGCACCCCGCCCCAAGGGCTTGGCTCCCTTCCAGGAAGCAAGGACCGCGAAAGAGGGGGGGGGGAATTGAATTACTATTTGAATCACATTTTAACCTCTCCAATTATATATTTTTTATAAACCGTTGCTTTTTGTTGTGCGTCTAGAAAACCTGGTTTGGATCACGCCTCCAGGATATAAGTTTAAGAGCGTTTTTCACCCACAACAATCCTCGCGGTACAGAGTGGAATGTATATGCACATGGACATCAGCTCATTAATTCGCTGAGGATAGCGAAAGTGACATCACTGATTATTTGACTCCTCGCCAATGACAGCACACATTTGACTGCCAGGCCCACCTTTATCCCCTCAAGAGACTCCTGTTTCATGGTGCTGGGACCAAAGTTAAGACACAACCCCTCACTCACCCTCACCCTCACTCACCCTCAACCACTCACCCTCAACACCTCACCCTCACTCACCCTCACCCTCACCACCCTCAACCCCTCACCCTCACTCACCCTCACTCACCCTCACTCACCCTCAACCCCTCACCCTCACTCACCCTCACTCACCCTCACTCACCCTCATCCTCACTCACCCTCAACCCCTCACCCTCACTCACCCTCAACCCCTCACCCCCTCACTCACCCTCACTCTCACTCATCCTCACTCACCCTCAACCCCTCACCCTCACTCACCCTCAACCCCTCACCCTAACTCACCCTCACTCACCCTCACTCACCCTCACCCTCACTCACCCTCAACCCCTCACCCTCACTCACCCTCAACGCCTCACCCTCAACCCCTCACTCACCCTCACTCTCACTCATCCTCACTATCACTCATCCTCACTCACCCTCACCCTCACTCACCCTCAACCCCTCACCCTCAACCCTCACTCACCCTCACCCTCACTCAACCTCAACCCCTCACTCACCCTCAACCCCTCACTCACCCTCACCCTCACTCACCCTCAACACCTCACCCTCAACCCCTCACTCACCCTCACTCTCACTCATCCTCACTCACCCTCAACCCCTCACCCTCACTCACCCTCAACCCCTCACCCTCACTCACCCTCAACCCCTCACTCACCCTCAACCCCTCACTCACCCTCACCCTCACTCACCCTCAACACCTCACCCTCAACCTCAACCCCTCACCCTCACTCACCCTCACCCTCACCCTCACTCACCCTCACTCTCACTCACCCTCAACCCCTCACCCACCCTCACTCACCCTCACTCACCCTCACCCACCCTCACCCTCACCCTCACTCACCCTCAACCCCTCACCCTCACACAGTGCAATAGGTCTCAGACCATTTCAGTTAGAGCTTTTAGAAATGTTTATGGCTTTTTTTATTTGTAATTCTTTAGCATTGGCTACAGGAAACAAAAATGTTAAACATTTACAAAAAAAACCCATAAACAATTCTAAAAACACTAACTCTAATGGTGCGAGACCTATTGCATTTCCAATGCTTGTTTTACTTGAACTATGTTTAGTTGACTGTTACACTTTATTCACTGTGGATCTAGTCTTGGGATCAATAGTTATTACGCAAAAAGAAGAAAAAGGTTCTTTGGGGGAGATTTACAATTACTGGCGCATTCCCGCAAATCGGCAGGGATGCGCCAGTAATTGTGCGTCGCAGCTCCGCCACCCTTGATGCGGCGCACCATGGGGCAAAAACGGCACAGATGCGTGACGCATTGCTGGAGTTGCATCGCAAGCGCGACGCAGCTCCAGCAATGATCAGGGGGCCCTCTGTGCACAATGCTGCGTCAATCCTTACGCCTGCTTCAAGCAGGCGCAGGGTTTTGACACTGCATGGGCTCAAAAGTGACTGAGTGAAATCTTGTAGATTTCACTCAGCCACTTTTGGGAGGCGTTCCTGCGCCGGAACACCTCCCCCTGCGATGGTACGCCTCTTCTGGCGCAGGGCTTTACAGCGTGACGCATCTGGGAGATGCGTCAGGTTGTAAATATCCCGCACCATGGAGCATCTTTTGCGCCACTGCTGCGTCACAAAAGTGGCGCAACGGCGTCGTAAAAGCGGCGCAAGGGGTTTGTAAATCTGCCCATTTGTTTTTTGATCGATAGGCTATTGGAAAATGGATGTTCGCCAGAATTTTAAAGCACCATGTGAATTAGAAAAAAGAGACACAACCAGGTCTGGCGCGGTAAGGGCTTACAGTGCCATACGCTCACAACGCCTAATGCCCCCTGTTGAATGCAGGGCTTTTATTTATTTGTTTACATAGATTCGTTTAGCTCGGAGCAGGCCTCATGGGAGTCGAAGCGCTAGACAGAGATTGATAGAAAGAACACATTGACAGAAAACTGTCCATCACACTAGAAAAAAGAATCAGCACACAGCAGGAGGGGGAAAGTACAACTATTACAGAAATATGAATAGGTTTGACATGGATCAGTGGACGGAGTACAAGGCACTTGAACCTGCCTTAGTTGGGAAAGATTTGAGATTGTCCTTAAATATAAAGGTAGGGTCATCCCTTATGGGGCGAGAGCATGGACTTCTAGAGTGTTGGTGCAGGTCTAGAGAAAACTTGTTTAGGTTGGTTTGTTTCAGAATTGTTTAGGATTCTAAGAACAGAACCTGTATGCTTCCAGAAGTACATACGCTTCCAGAGTCCTTAATCTTTCATGCAAAACATGAACACACCAGCAAGTTTAAATCAGCAGCATGCTTCCAGGGGGTCATTGGAGGTCTTTCTATACTGGTTCTGTGGACATAACAGATACCCTTGTGTGCTTGCTCCAAATTGCTTCAACCTGCACATGGGCAAAGTGTCTCCGGATCAAGAGCAGGGGCAGCCGGCATAGCTCGCGGGTCAGGGGGGACGAGCGTGGCTTGCTGCTTTAAAAAAATGTAAAAAACGTACCTTGCTGCCGTCGGGTCCCGCGTATTCTCTCCTGCTCGCCTGTGTCCGACTCCAGGTCGGGACAGGAAGCAGGCAGCCAGGCTCCCAAACCTAAGCGAATCACAACGCTTCAATGGAGCATTGTGATTGGTCTGAGCGCTGTGACATGGCACTCAGCCAGGGGTTGGAGGGGTGGGCAGCGGCGCCAGAGGCATGAAACACCCTGGAGGGGTGGGGTGCGAACAGGGAAGTGCGCATGACTGGTTTGGGCGGCCTGACAGGGCCGACCAAACAGTTATTGCGCACAGGAGTGTTCTACCACTCTTCCACTGCAGCTCCGCCCCGCCCCCTCACGCACTGCCACAGCAGGAGGACAAAATAATATGATAATAACATTCAGTTATTATAATTTTATTTTTCCTTTCTTTGCGGCTCCTGGCAGTGGGGCGACGTTCCTCTGCCTTAGTGGAGGAGCCGCCACAGGTCAAGAGGTGAACATATGCGAGCCACCCATGTAGTGACACGCATTGAGTATATACACAGAGAGTTCTTTTATAGGGGGCTGTGAGTGTCACAGGCTGCACTATGCAGGCAGGGATAGAGGAAGGTCTCAGCAGTGGCGTTACAAACCTTGAGGGTACATGGAGGGGGCCCCATCCGAATTCAATCAGGAGCTCTTAGGCCAGAGTTCTGTGCTGAGGGGGCCTCCTGCAGCTCAGGCCCCCCGCCCGTGGGGGCTGCAGGGGCCTATGTTACGCCACTGGATCTCGGGCTTCATTGCAGATGCAAGATGTACTTGGTTTTCTGGCAGCTAAAAGATTAGAAGGCTTGCAATTTATGAACTGGAAGTAACAAAATGAAAAAAGCAGTAGCCCACTTACCTAGTTACAAAAAATACAAATCCGTGATCAGCATGCTACACGATGCACTTTGCAGCAGGCACATTAATCCTCTATGCAACTTTATGAGTTAAAACTGTGACAGGACAAAACACAGAACTCTCCCAAAACTGTGTTAACTGCGAATGTTAAAGTTACTGGGTGCACAGTGATCTCTCCTGCAGGTGTCCTAACCCGTAGGATATTTTAAATGAGCCTCTTTGTGACCAATTAAGTAACATAGAACAGGTTTACTTTCACATACGTCCTTCGTGCCAATTTCTTTGAAGTTGATTTTTTAATAAATGTTTAAGTTCTCTGTCAGACTCTACTTTTTAAGCTCCGCCTCTCATAACTTCATCCTATTTCCTCTACCACACTTTGAGCTCCAATTTTTGAGTTCCTGAAGTAAATATTTTACATTTCCAGCACTGGCGAGCACACGTGTAAGACACAGCATTTTTATTATAATAGCTGTCTAACACCCTTTGTTACACATTGACAAACAACAGCGCCATGCCACCTAAAGTGCCTGCCTTGGAGTCAGGGGCGGTACAAAAGGGGGTGGTGATGGACGGAGCATCTGAATCAATCAAACACTCACACCCAGTCAAAAGATCTGGGTTTAATCCATCACCGTTCTTTAGCCCACTCTGCCAACCCAGTTCAGGCATGGCTATATGCAAATCAGTCTGACCCTGTGCCTTATTGGAGTCAGGGACGTGGCTATCAATGGTGCAGCATGTGCAGTGGGCACCAGAATCCAGGATACACTCGGGCCCACTGCACCCACATTCAGGTTGCATTCTGCCATCCAGCAAGTAGCATGGCCCATTTCCTTGCTTTTATCTGGGCTGATGGCAGCTTTACAATGCCACAGAGTCTCACTCATAAATAAGGCTTTCATTTTTCTCTTTTTCTTACTGATTTGTACAGATAAATACAGACAGAAAATCTCTTTCTTGTCTGTATTTATTTTTAAAAGCAGAAAAATACAGAAAATTGTGCTTCTTGTGAGTGACTCTCCCTGTTGCCCTTCATGAATTCCAGACCAGCTGCTAAGTAGGTAGACACGATGGGAATTTAAAAACAGGATGAGATTCCCTAAAATACAGGCGTATATTAAAATATATTAGCATATGATGCTAATATTTACCTGTGGGTGTAGTCTTTTGTTATGTATGGCTCCTTAATTTGCTAAAATATGACAGGCTTCAAAGTTTGATTGCATGCCTATCAGTTAAATAAATGTGGAAATATACCATTTTATGTCTCCGTTTATTCTCAAAACAGAAGTAAATATGGATAAATACCAATAAAATGGCCCAAAAAATAAATATGGCTAAATACAGACAAATGTTAAAAAAAAAATACTATAAGCCTCACTCATTAAATACAGGGTCAGGTGCCACAGGAATTCGAAGCACGGAAGTAATCAGATGTCCTGCTTCCCCCAAACACCCCTCCCCTATCGCTTTTATTTTTATAGGATCAATTATACACGAGGTTGAGTGAAAATAATTCACCCCTTCAGTGCTTCTGTTCTCGAAATTGGCATGTTATGTTTTACTTTTTTAATGCGAACAATCGACTGAAATAGTTTCACATTATTATCCATTCAGCAAGGCAAGAGTTATGAGCCAGTCAATGAAAGCCTTTTAGTGAGCGCACTGGGGTGAGAGCCGGGTTACGACTGGTCCACTAACTCTGCTGTGACAACACGTTGAAACTGCTTCCGGTGTTTTGAATTGCAAGCTATTTCGATAATTTAGGCCATCTGCGGGTTTAGGGGACTCGAGGCCTGAAAGACCCAATGGAGCACGCCAATGTTTTCACTTGTCACACATCTCTAATGAAGTAAAGTTTCTGAATGTAGGCCATTTATATTGTAAGAAAAAAACGTGATCATGGCTATCAGAGAAAAGCATCATGGTATCACGGGTCTGAGGATGAAAAGGGCAAAGGCCGAACTTTCAATAGGTGGAAAGAATGGTGGAGATGTCATCAATGGTGTAATCAGTGAGGACATTAAACTTGTTATGAGCGATGTAAGATGTGAGGTCACGAGCAGTGCATGGCGGGGCGCAAGTTATAGCTAGCTCAGTACACTATAACTGACGAATGTCCTTTTTTTTTAAAAAAAACAATATTTTCAAATATTATTACAAGGCCTGACTATAACATCACTTTAATTTTTAGTAAAGCTGTCTAAAGCCAGGTCTAAAGAGAGAAAGAGAGGGATAAAAAAGGAGGGGAGAGAAGGGAAGTGAGAAAGAGAGTGAGAGAATTGGAAAGACAGGGAGGGAAACAGTGAGGAAGAAAGAGATGATAAAATAGTGAGAGAGAAAATAAAGAATAGGAGGTAGCGAGAGAGCGTGAAAAATAAAACTCACACTATAGATGGATTGTAACCTAGATAGCTATTTAGGGAGGGAGAGATGGAGGGACGGATGGATGGATGGATGGATGAATGGAACATCAGTTTTTGGGACCTGCCCAGAACATTTTCCAGATGGTTACATGTTCTCCATTAAATTTTCCATTTGTGTTGATTTTTAGTTAAAAGATTTGTTTCCATTGTAAATGTATCAATTACTTCCATTCACCAACATACATTGATCTTAATTGGACACTGATCTTAATTAGCATAATGTTTGTTTCTGTGCATTAATATTTTTGTCAACGGCAAACATTTGGGGAATAGGATACTGGCAGAGGCACATGGTTGTGGATGGCAAGATGTTCCTCCAGTCCCTCTAAGAGCTTCAGTCCTGGAGGCATGTTCTCCAGTCAGAAGCGGCAGATCCAGTGTTCCGTGGTGCTCTGCTGCCTCACTTTGCCCAATGTCAGTCAACCAGTTGCTGTCTTCATCTTAGTTTCTTGAGAGCGGTGTAGAGGCGGATGATCAGAAAGCCATGCTTGGCAAAAAATGCTGGCTTGCCTGCCTAAAGATGGTGGCCGCCAATTGCTCCAGGAGTTGCTGCCGAGGTAATTGCCACTCCGATCAAAAGAGGGCACCTTTATTTGACTCAAAATCGTTGGAGATATTTCAATATTGCAGATGAGGAAGGTGAGGTGTCTGGTGGTGAGAGTTACCACAAGATGTAAGTTTGCTCTTCTGTTTCTTTAAGTAAAACCTTTGAAAGAAAACAGTGTGACACAGCTGCACTTCCAACAGGACACATTTTATTTGAATGCCTTGAGTCATGGAGTAGTGTGGCATATAGCACCGGGGATGCAGCAGGTGTGCTTTTTGACTCATACTTGGAGCTAAGGTTGTGAACTGAAAGATGGCTTTGGTGGCGAGCCCTTTGGGATAAGAAGGGTTTTTCACAGTTGGCGAAGCGTATATTTTTACCCTTAGGGCATCACGCATGTGTGAGTGAGTTTCACTGAGTCTTTTTCAGATAGGGTCACAGGGCTGATGCTAGATTGAGGACAAACCTTGACATTGTGATGGGGGATGCTTGGAGGTAATGACTTCAAAACTGAACTTGTCATTTCTGTTGTACTTCATACAGCTGAAAGGTTTACTGATGTTGTCTCATTTCCAAGTGCTTTGTATTTATTTTATTTTTTTGATTTATCCAGTCAATCACAGACCCTTAACAACAATTCATGATTCGAATATGAAAAAAAAGTGGTATACAAATATATTCTTCAGCCTACCGACATATAATTTGGAAAGCTATAGTTATTGTCAACTATTTCTTCACCTTATGCTTTTATTGTAGTGTCTATGGGCTATTTGATTCTGTTCTGGCCCCCATATTTGTATAAAGTTCTGGATAGCGCCTATCCTAGGGGAATAACGTTTTTCCCTTTATTTTGTGTTTCTTATTTTAGCTACCCATTGTTCAAATTTCAGTGAATCTGGTGATTTCCAATTTTTTCAAATTAGCGATCAAGCTATTAGGGAAGCATTTAAAACAAATTGTTTTTGTCAAACAGTTAAAGTTTGGTGCGGGATCCCAAATAAGATAACTGTAGGATTGGGGTCTATGTTCTGGTTGAGTTGCCTATTTACTGACTGAAAGACCCTAGTCCAATAGTCAGTCAGTTTAAGGCAAGAGAAGCACATATGGTGTCAGTCTCCTCCTTAGTGATTACATCCAGGGCAACCTGGTGATATTTCTGGGAATATTTTGTGCAGTTTCTCCGGAGTGTGGTATAGTTTCCATTTGGAGAACAGTGACCTACATTTAAAATTTGCCCCGCATATGGCTTTAATAGAACATTTGTTGTAATCATTCCATTGTGCTGCTTCTATATGACAGCCTGTGCTTGCCTGAACTTTTAAAAGAGCTATCTGGACTATTTGATTGTAAATTTGTTGCTGGAGAATGTGATACCAGTTCCCAATTCCTGTCATTTGTTTTATATATAGTGCACGGGTAATGTTGTGGGAAGTGAGCCCTCCGGAAGTCGTAACTTTTGCACTAGACTCGAGATTTGGAGGTAGGAAATTGCTAGGGTAGAGACAGTTTCTGTTTTGTCTTGTACGATTTGATCCCATGATTTCATCTCACCCTGTATTACAAGATCTTCTATTTGATAGTTTCCCAGCCTTTTGCATCTTTTTAAAGTTAGTGTATCGATTGTAGATCCTAGTTCCCGACAGTGTGTTAATTGAGTTTCTAAATGTAAAGGTGTAGATCGGTATTCTTCCTTCAATTGTTTAAGTCTATCGTGAATTATACGGGGCGTTTTATAGCTGTAACTTTTCAGTAGCTTGGGAATTTTGATGGTGTTTTAGATCTATATTTTTTTCCAAAAGCATTTGGTGTAGATACAAAATTGGGCCTATGGACGTGGGTTGATGTTGCATGCCACACCAATCTAGTAGGGCGGCTTGGAAGTATTTTTGGATGTGGGGAAGTCCTAAACTACCTTCTTCAGGGCTCAATTGTAATGGCAATTTTGTGTGTGTTTTCTTCCCTGCCCAAATAGATGTCCACACTAATTGATCTATTTCTAGGAAGAAGTTATGTGATACCTTGATAGGAACATTTTAGAAAATGAAAATAAATAGGGGAAGTACCACCATTTTTATCAATGGTACTCTTCCAATTATCAATAGCGGAAGGTTCTGCCAACTATTCAGAATACTCCTTACCTTATTGAGTGTTGTAATATAATTTAGTGCGAAAAGCTGTGAAAAATCGTGTGAGCCAAATGCCTAGTGCTTTGTATTGGAATCTCCAGATGTGCTTTAAAAACATGCGTATTACCTTTATTTGAACTGCTGCTGTCCCAGTCCATTTACTGTTATGTGTTCAGACATTTAGATGACCACATCCATGTGCCTCGTCCATGAAATGGTTCAAGTAGGTGATGAAGAACCGCACATAGCTTTTTCCATAATCACATTTACACTAATAACATTGGCATAGCTATCCTCTATTTTATTGAACATAAAAAAACATGTTGAACTTGTGCAGTTAGTTGTCTGTTTAGACCTTGCCTTGCTTTACTTAAGGCTGACAGATCCCACTAATTTTTCACATCAGCAGCCTTCGACTTTCTGGATGAGGCCTTATCTAAGTACATCACCTATGACTTGCTTGCAATAATAATTATGCGCAATTGCCCTAACCTAAAGTGGTGAGCTCTACTCGTGTTGAGTTTTCTTAGACACGAAAGGCAATATTGACAAAGGCAATAGTCCTGTCATTAATGTACCAAGTCAGTGCTTTTTTTTAGCTATGGAATGTCTGAAGTATTTTCAGCTTGGAACAAACTGCCTACATAGCATTGCTTGGAAAAAAACATTGACATGCATGAACTATCTTAAAGCTACCTGGTGTGTTTTGTGCTGTAATGTAGCACTGAAGCCCTAATGGGGCATCCATTGTGGTTTGAGATTGTGAGTAATGGCTTTAAGACTCAGAAGTCCAGAAGGTTGGATTTGCTGATTACTCACCTGAGGAGTTTTTTCAGGTGGCTGATGTAAAATGTTGGAATGCTTATCCCTGAAGAGAATTTGGTGTCATAGGTATTAGAAGGCGGCTGTGGGTGCTAAAGCATTTCCCGAAGTCTATGATCCAGCAAAATACTGTTTGTGCTGTTGGGCATTAAGTCTTCTCTTCATCAGTGGCTTTATGTGTCATGGTGAGGAGAATGATTACGTTTTGCTGGCATGTCTATCAGCCTACCACTGTAGATGTTGCGTAGACACCTTTAAGGTCAACATAAAATAAAACTAAGAAGCAAACCCAGGCAGGATTGCATGGATTTATTTTGAGAAATGATTTAAAGCTTGTGTCTTAAGGGACCTAATAAATGGGTGGAGGTGGATAAGCACGGCAATCCAGAGGTAGGGAGAAGCCTGAGAGAGTATACTCATGTGGTAGAAACATTGGCAAAGCCAATAGGTCCCGCCTATGCAAGTTCCATTGGCTTTGTCAAAGTATTTAAGATATGTTGATCTGCTGTGCAACATGCCTTAAAGTCAAGGAAACAAAAACGCTATGACACAGCCAGCATTTGCCACATCACAGAGGTTTTTTTAAGCCATTTTGCACAGTAGCTGCTCTGCAATATGTTAAAAAAAATCAGGAGGGGGGAGCAACAGGAAGGGAGATGGATCAACAATAATCAACAGCAAGAGGAGAGATATTAGGGAAAAAAATGAGGGTGGTGTTGGGAAGGAGGAAGGAAGTACCAAACCGGACCAGACAGGGGCAGGGGCAGGGGAAGTGGAATGGGGGAAGAAGAAATAGTACTTCAATGACAGCGCGATCACAGACAGGCATTAATTAAGTTGAATAAATCAGTGCTTGGTCTGTGCTCCACAGAAAGGAATGGAAGTGACACTTGGCCTGCGCTGGCCAATTAGGCGGCTACAAAGAAGAGTGACACTAAAACCAACAAATGGTTGGCAATCAGCAGGCTCCAAGCCTACAATATCGTCTCACAAGCAAGAGCGTATGCTCTGTCATAGGCTCAATCTAAACAAGCAGTGGCATAGCCAATAGATCTCACTTTTGGGACCTTCTAAGTATTTAGTTATGCAGCACAATATTGTTGGTGCAACAACAACTGTTGCATGGCTAAACACTTAAAATGTCCCAAAGGCGAGTCCTATTGGCTATGCCAGGGTTGCAAGTGAGGACAGCCCTTCTGAGAAGTCCTGAGTTCCAGAAAGCGATTAAAAACGTCTAGAAATCGTCAATGATACCTAATAAAAATAATACATTTTTACTAGTTGCCAAGCACTAACTACAAATATCAACGAAGCATTAAAAAAACAGCCATTTCATAGTTGATTAAGCAACCTAACTTCCCTGAGCCAATACAAGAAAGAGTGCTTTTGCATTGAATAAGAAAATGCCACCATTGTTAAATACCTGCCTCGAAGCCACGCCCCCCAGACACGTCACTACGAGACTCTCAAGACCCATCACAATAAATGTGGTGAACACCGGCACTTTTCTTTTTCCATTTAAAGCACTAAGTACATCTGACAACACATCTTGACTGATGAATTGCTATTCTGGGTGGCACAGAGGCCATTGCTTTTGCATCACTGCTCAACCCTCAAAAATCAATCCATCATCCATAAAAATAAACAAGTGCTTGATCACTAAACGCCACATTGTGGCATGAAAAAATCATGCAACGGAAGCTTAAAAATACATAACCTTGGAACATGAGCAGGGGCCCTGTTGCCAAACTGTGGCATTTTAAAAGCGATGTAGAGAAATGCACACAGGGACTTAGAATGGAATGTAATTCACACCAAGCCATTCTTTTTTTTAAGAAATCGTCCCTGACAATTAATACAATTATGAAAGAAGCCAGTGTAGAAACCATGGTTACCAAGGATTTTTCGAGGACTGTCAGCAACAGATAATACTATCACCCAAAGTAATTGCCGCAAATTTTTTCCAACTCAAGGCCCTGGTGGGAAGGCTGAGCGTAAACTTTTGCAGTGATGACTTACGTCATGTCTTAAATCATAATGCGAGATAATGAATGTATGTCATATATCAAAGAAGCAAATATTTGATGTGAAGAAGAGACAGGAAAAAGTGCACCCAAGAGGGCTATTTACTTCTGACTGAAAAGTTAGTCTATGCCCCTTTTTTTATTGTAAAACTTGTCTTTAAAACCCTTTGCGTGTGTCGAACGGTCAGTCACAGTGGGCGTCTGCGGAGGACGGCCGGGGGCCGTCCGAACCACGCACAGTCATAAATCACCCGCACCGCGGCGTAATTTGCGGCTGGGTGAACGTGTTAAGGCTTGGCATCCTAAATAAAGAAGATAGCATTCTGAAAGAAGCAAGCTAACCTCATTATTAAATTCTGAAGGGACTAGAGCGTTACTTTGCGTTTGACAGATGGGATACTCCATTACTAACTTGACTGATGTCAACCTGCCATATTACAAGTACATTATAGCCCATGATACTTGTAATACGGCGGACGGGGTATCCATCACATTTGTGACAGAGTATCCCGCTCTGCAAACTCTAGGGAAGTCCCTTCGTTTATTAACCCCTTTTATGCTGATGCCGGCCCCCGTCCGTCATGCACTGCGGTGGGCGTGTGCTGATGACGGCTGGGGGCCGTCATGAACCCGCCCACTTATTAAAAGCGCCTCACAGGCGCAGAATCGCGGCCGCGCCCAAGGGGTAAAAAGGTAAGCTCTCAGTCTCCTCTCTATATGGCACTTTTCGACAAGGCCAACACATCCTGACAACAGAGTTTTGCCCCAGCTTTTCTAAATAGTCAAAAACAGATCCTTAACGAGGCCTGGTTGGGATGGTTATAAGCTTGAACAACCAGTAGGTAACCCTGTTGGTTAATGCTCACTTGTGTCCCTTGCGTGTACTAAACAGCAGTTCATTTTTTTCCAGGTTAGTTGTTATCTCTGAGGAATGGCGTGGCCAAAAAGCTATAATGTTTGGTGTAAATGTCATGGGTGAAAGAAGAGCGGCAATGGTGCCAGATTCTCTTCCCTGCAGGACTGTGGTGTTCTAACACCGCAAACTGGTGGAAATAAACAGAAGGGGGTTCTTAATTGTTTACAGGTGATGGTACATTATCTGTGTGGGTCACCCTGGTGCTACAATTAGTCTTCATTTTACTCATTTAACTCGAGCAGGAGAATTACCATTTTCATTACGTCGTCGTGCGTTATAATGCACACAAACGCGTTGTGGTAAATTTGCTGCGCCATTCTAAACGAGACCATTAGGCCTTCCGGCACGTGCACGGCGCGGGAGGAGACCGACAAAGAGGAGTCCTGGGTTGTTACAAATTGTTTCCTGCAGCTTTCGACGTCAACAGTGGGTTCATTCACGGACCAGGAGCATGAATCACCGATGGGGGGGCCTCAGCGTCGAAATATCCTGAAAGCGAGCAAAAGTCTCCTGTTGTCTCATTATTACAGCCCAATATTTTATGCTACATTTTATTTTGTGGAAGGCCTTCTGGGTCGGGCATGATTTATTCGCTTCCCGTAATTGTGCACAGGCGCAGGGGTCTGCTTGTGGCCGGGGTACTGGATTGAATGTGGAGATTTCGGCATGAGTCAGGGAAGTTACAGGTGAGGCGGGAGCTGAGCTGGGGCCCTGCCAGGACGCCCTCGCTGGGTTGAGCCAAGTCCCCCTGGCTTAGAAACCCCGTGACTACAAAAAAGCTCTTGTTGAGTGAAAATTGGTCTGTCAGTATGTACCGTATAAATTATACATACGCACTACCAAACTAACTCCATTTTTTATGTGGTTTGTAAAATAATGGGCATCGAGCAAAACACGCTATGATTCAGACAAAAATGGCTGTAGACTTGGGGCAGCCTAATCCCATTTGAATTGCGTGTTCGACTCATTTATGGCCTGCCTTGGCCACCGTAGTCATGCGAAAGGGCTGCCTTTTGTCTCTGTGTGGCTTCCAAGCTGAGAGAGATTTGTTTTCAACTATAGGCAGTAATCAGCACCATTGAAATCAAAAAAGTTTATTGAAATGAACGTATTTCGAAATCTGATATCTTGTGCATGCCAATTAACATGCTCTGTATTCAGCATTCAGGAAAATACATGGATCATACATTGCTTTTCATTTATTTGCCTGTAGAATGTGTCGAACAAAACAATAGATGTTGGCCGCAGGGCCGTTTTTTAGGTGTTTTGCCGCCCTAGGCGAGAATTGAAAAATGCTGCCCCCTCCCTTTTACTGCCATCACTCTCTCCCCCTGTCATCCAGGCTAGAGAGGCACACCCTCTTCTGCCGAACCCTTCTATGTTACTCTCATTTACTATCAGGAAACACAAAAGTAACTTGCATTGCTCACTCACCCAGTACCTGTCCTCAGTACCCATCAGTGAACACAGACATCGGGGCTCACTCGGCCAGTACCTGTCCTCAATACCCATCGGTGAACACAGTTTTCAATGCTCACTGGGCCAACCCCTGACCTCAATACCCCTCAGTGAACATACCTGTCAATGCTCAGTTGGTCAGTACCTGCTTTCAGTACCCCACAGTGAATACAGCTGTCAATGCTCCCTCAGTAGGTACCTGTCTTCAGTACCCATCAGTGAACACAGCATTCAGGCTCACTCAGTAAATACCTGCTCTCTGTACCCCTCACTCAACACAGTCTTCAATGTTCAATTGGTCCGTATCAGTCCTGAGAGACCCTCGGTGAGTACCAATAGTCAGTGCCGGTCCTTAATACCCATCCCTATTGTGCCAGTCCTCAGTGCTCCTCGCTCAATGTCAGTCTCAGTTCCCCTCAGTGCCAGTCCTCAATGACCATCACAAATGCTATTCTTCGGACCCATTACCCCCTCCCCTCGTTAATAGTTGTCTTTGGTACTTCTTGTTCATGGTCAGTCCTCAATAATCACCAGTCCTCAGTATTGCTCGCTCAGTAACAGCCCTCAGTGGCCCTGTGTGAGCAGCAATCCTTAATGCCGTTCATTCAGGGCCAGTCCTCATAATACCTCTCCAGTGACAGTCCTCAGTGCCTCTCTGGTAGTAGCAGTCCTCAGGGCCAGTCTTCGGTACACCTCGCTCAGTACCAGTCCTCAGTGCCCCTCTATGAGTACCAATCCTCACGACAGTCTGTGAGTACCAATCCTCAGTGCCAGTCCTCAGTGCCCTTCACTATCATTCAACCAGTGCCAGTCCTGAATGCCTCTCCGTAGAAAGTACCCCTCAGCACCTCTCACTCTGTGACAGTCCTCAGTAGTGACCTTGCTCTCACGTCACCGGTGGCCCTTAACTCTTGCATGGATCATTGAACTCTGTCCTCGTGCCCTTCTCATCGCACATGCCGATACCGGTACTCCCACCTTCACCTGTCTGCTCTCGCTTCTCCCACGGTGCCTCCCGCTAACCCTGGAGCGCTCCCTGCTTTCTCCTTCTAGCTTTCACTTCTTCTCCTGTGCTCCCTTCTTATCCCTGCAACCTCGGTGTTCGACGCCGCCTCACTGCCCCTTGTACATGGCTCACATGCCACCCCGTGCGCCTCTCCTCCTGTGGGTCTTTCTCTTCAATCCTCGCATCTCCTTCTGCACGTTTCCCTCAGCTCTTCTCACATCTCAGTTTGCAGTTGTTCCTTTGCACCTCTCCCCCCTCTCTCCCTTTGGTCCTCCTCTGCACCTCTCCTGTCTGAACGCCCCAGTCTTATCACCTCCTCTCCGGGTCCTCTCTCCTTATTATACTCCGCAGTGAATTGTTGCAGGACAGGGACAAGCAGTCTGGTGGAGATCATCAACGTGCAGCACTGATCTGCAGGACATAAAAATCATGGAGAGCACACAGGGCAAGACATAGGAAGCTGTCGTGCAGAAAAATCTACAGGCCACGAAAAAACGCATAACGGTGATTGACAGCACCATAGCCTGTCCCTGGGGATATGAACGGTGAAAATAAGAGCTGTTCACTGCAGCTCACCCACTTTTTGCATGGAAAAATTACAGACAAGACATTTCCAGGAAAACTATCCACACGTTGACCGCACCTGGTGGCTGGTCTCTCTACCCCTTATTTGTGTTCCTTCTTACAGAGCGTCCTGGCGATGCAGCAGGTTCCGATTCTTTTTAATCTAGGAAGAGGAGGTGTTATTTTTGTTCAAAAGTTGGCGTATTTGAGTATGTATCCACTTTGCGGTTGGTTTACCGAAATACATTTTGTTTACATGCAAAATGTGCGTGTTTGAGAGATGTCCTGTATCACCAGTACTTTTTTCGAGTTTATCAATTGAGCGTGTTAAAGCACACTTCGTCTTCTGACGCATTAGGTAGTGGTAGCAGCGTGCATGCAGGGCCGTTTGTACGATTAGGCAAGATTAGGCGGCCATCTAGCTTTACTTTCATAGGTTCAAATATAAAAAGTATTCCCCCTTTTGCCGCCCTAGCCATTTTGCCACCCTAGGCGGCCGCCTAGTCTTGCCTAATGGTAGAAACGGCCCTGGTTGGCCGTGCTCCATGAGGCATCGATGAGAAGGCATGGAAAGTATTTACTGAGCCCAGGATATGGGAGTTCCCTACATGGGATTTCACCTGTAGCAAATGTACTGTAGTTTTTATCTCAATGTATCCCAAGCCCAGGTCAATGCATACAAAGAAGTGCACTTTCCTGCTGGGTTATACAAACCTTCCAACTTGTGAAAATGCTTCACCGTGTGAGGAGCGGGCAGGTCTTCTGAGGGGCTAGGTCTGTGTGCTCAGCACAGCATAAGGAACATTTAAATTCACTGCCTTCCCCCCTTCAGCACCTAAAAACAAAGCTTCTGCTGAAGCCTTGGGGGGAGGGGTGGGATGTTTCACACCCTAGAATTGGCTGCAAGGACCTTCCAAACAATTAGCTGGAAACCTGCTCTCTGCATAGAGTTTCCAGCTTATTGTATAGATACCGTGTGATATTGGCTCCTCACCGGGTGACCAGCTGCTATTGAGTGACATATGGTAGCACCATGTGAGTGGAGGGTCTGCTAATCTTGCAGTTGCAAACTAGGTCCTGTCTCGATAAAAGGACAGTGTAGAGAGATAATCTGAGGTATTTATCCTAACTTCCTGGTAGCCCAGTCCAGGCAGTGCTTAATTTGAGCCAGTGGTTTCCTACCCTCGGCACAGGCACTTAATTGTCAGCAGTGACTCTAATGACAGTCCACCACATGGTAGAGCTGTCTGTCAAATTTTGTATATACGGACAACAACAGTTTTTAATAAGTCAATACACTTAAAAAAATAGATAACATCCGTCGTTCACACTATTAGTATAGTCAGGGATAATTTGAATTATCGCACTTGCAGCAGTGCATGGTTAGTACTTGTGTTGATTCTGTCATTGGCAGCGCTGGCAGGGGCAGTAAGTGGGGCTGGCAGCAGCAGCCTTCCGCCTAGTTGTTTGTACACCACCTAGCTCCTTCTAGCAGCATTTCCTTGTTGGCTTCCTCAACATTAATAATACAAAAATCATTTTTGTTTTTTAACCTCATCGCTGCCAATAGAATTCCCCTCCTGTGCTGCCCCTCATTGAAATGGGTGTGGTTGTGATGGAACCATTCCGTCATCAGCACAGCCCAACCGTGACTGATGACGGAATGGTTCCGTCACAAGCATCGAAGGGGATAAATCTTTAAATAGATTTTGAACCGTTGCTAGGGTCCCTGAAAGAAGAACAGGACCTGGGAAGTAGGGCCGCTCCTGACCGCCCCCTCCCATGTTATGACACTGGTGTCTCCTCTAAAAAGGCAGATTCTCCTTTTGATCCACCTCTATCTTTGGTGATGAATGCTGTTTTAATCAGAGCAGTGCTTTCACTCCTGTACCTTCTTTAGGCAAGGCCCATCCATGTTGCCACAGGTCAGTTGTAAGAAAGATTTGGTGCATGTCCAAGATATACAGCTGGGCGCTGCTTGTATGAGATGGGATCTATAAGCCTGATGAGTTGTATAGAAGATTTTGTAATTCGACATTGGAATTAGGTCATTTAGAAAAGCGTGTCCTCAAAGGTATGTCCGGAAATTAGAGTTGTGTTGCACAGTTGAAGCTGAGAAAGCACCTGATGTACCTGAATACTCTTAGAACATCAACTTTCTAAATACTTTAGCCTCTCAAGATAACCAGACAGCTCGGAATATTAATTAGGCCTGGGCAGTTAATTCTGCTCTGCGGCCCGAGTTCACAAAGTTTTTGCCACTCCGTTCTCCACTTGGAGCGTGGAGTTCGGCAAAAACTCTGCCTATGCCGCGTGGTGTTTACCGATGCCCAGCCCAAAATTGCCCAGAATTGTGGGATGTTATTGAGCAGACAGGAGTTCGATTTTTTTTACATTGATATTCCTTTTAAACAAGTTGTTGTCATTATGTAAAGATGGGTTTCTAGGGCTTTTTTTGAAAGAATGTTGCACTTTCATGCCTCTTGAGGGTTTAAACTTTTCTTTGTGCCATTCTTCCCATTTCCTGAGATGTGAATACCTGGGAAGGGCCCTGCTCTCCCCATGGATTCCGAGAGGCCCAGTGGTGTGGAACGGTGGGCAGAAGAACCAGGATGGGGATGAGAAGGAAGGGCTAGCGCTGAAGTGATATGCATCCGTGAAACTATGCACGTGAGTGAAGGGAAGCAGATAAGCAGAGTACACTTTGATAATGCGATGAGGGCATGCAAAGAAGTGGCAAGGCAAAGAGGTCATGGGCTAAGTGCAGGTGCAAATGAGTGTGGAGGGAGCTGTAAATGCAGCCGTAGGCTTTTATGCTCTAGGGTTGTGGGGTACGTTGAAAGTGGGCTCGACCATTCCCCTATCTCCGACAGCAATTTCAGACGCCCCTTTTCCTGCATACTTGAAGAGACTGCAATAATCCTGTCCACCTTATCTGCCCCATATCAAACTGTGTGAACTAAACCAGTGGGTGCCTACCTTTTAGGCTTTGAAGGCCATGTGTACGTTAGATTAGAAACTCTGCACCCTACCTCAAGGCACCGAAGGACGCCCTAAGTCGCCAGAGTGTACTTATTCCAACATAACTTAGGCTGTACAGTGCCTCGTTCGCCATATAACTCTACTACAGTGCTCGATGGTAGTGAACAGGTGTGCTGCATGTACTTCTATTTCTATTTCTATTTTGGGGTTTTGTAAAGCGCATGGTGACGCACAACGGCGTGTCCCCGCGCTGAGGAGCTACTTTATTCCTGGACCCTACAAAAGCGGCACACCTACTGGGCGAATAGAGCAGTTTTGAGCTTAGCTCTGAAAATTGACTCAGATGGCTCTAGTCGTAGCGCCATGGGCAGCTGATTCCATCTGGCGGCTGCAAGGTATCTAAAAGATCTACCCCCCATCCGAGCTCTGGATACCTTAGGGACAGCCAGGAGTCCAGAGCCAGAAGATCTTAGAGAGCGGGGAGGATCATAAGGTGTCAAGAGTCCTTGTAGAGGGAGAGGGGATTTCCCATGAATGATCCGATGGCACGTGCAGAGTGCTTTGAATTCTACCCTGCTTCTGACCGGGAGCCAGTGCAAGGACCGGAGAGCCGCTGCAGAAGCAGCTCTTCTGGGTAATCTAAGCACCAGTCGTGCAGCAGCGTTCTGTAGGACCTGTAAGCGGCTGAGATTCTTCTCCAGGGTACCTAAATACAGAAGATTGCCATAGTCCATCTTCGAAGTGACTAGTGCATGTACCAAGGTCTGTCGGGCTCTCACAGGCAAGAACTTCAGCGTCTTTCTGAGGCTTTTGAGGGTCCCAAAAAGAGGTACTTGTCCTGTCCTCAGGGGCCTCCCGTTACAAACCATGGTGTGAGGGAATATGAACTGTCCCATACACATCTGTAGTGCTTCAATGCTTAGAGTGTGGTGTCGATCCGCTCATGGTTTCCAACCTACGCCCGGTGCATTATGGGTATGTCAATCCCGCCTTCTTCTAGTATTTTGTCTGCAGGTCCCATAATATTAGAACCATCAAAAGGGTGTTAAACCAGACTCCTCTGCTGAGGGGAAGATATTGAAGGTGTGCCCCAGAACCTATGCAACAGTGCTCGATTGTGTTTTGGCGGGCTGCTATGTTCTGCGGGCTCTATAAATGCGAGCTGTTGGCATGTACAGGGATTGGCCACTATGGGCCATATGTATCAACATTCCGTTTTGCGATTCCTAAATAGAGATTTTTAAGGAATCGCTATTTAGAAATCGCAAAATGGTATGTATGTAGAAAATCGCTACTTATTAGCGATTCCTTAAAATTCCATAATTGCGATTAGCAAATTGCTAATCGCAATTAAGGAATAATTTCCCATTCATTTCTATGGGCCAGGAGGCCCATAGGAATGAAGGGGAAATTGCAAATCGCAATTTGCTAATCGCAAATTGTGAATATTTTCAAGGGTGCAGGGGTGTCTCAAGAACACCCTACTGCACCCCTGAAAATGACATGTGTGCGCATATGGCACACATACATGCCCTAAGGGCATGTATGAGCGTCACATGGCACCTTTTGATTTTTAAAATAATGCTTTTTTGAAAGAATTCGCAACTTACCACCAACTAGAAGTTGGTGGTAATTTGCGATTCCTTAATGGCATTTTGGAATGCTTTTTTCCTTGATACATTGCATTTAAGGAATCGCAAAATTGGCAATTCCTTAAATGCAATCGCAAAATAAGGAATGGCAAATTTAGCGATTCCTTATTTTGCAACAAAAATGTTTCATACATACCATTTAGCGAAAATGGGTTCGCAAAACGCCGGACTTCTGCGAATTTCGGCGTTTGCGAACCCATTTTGCCTTGATACATATGGCCCAAAATCAGACCACCATGACATGACAGCTGCATTCATCACAGCTTTAATTCGGAGACATGCAGAAGACGTAATACGGTGTGCATGAGGTGTACAGAACTTTGTAAGTGGAGCTGGTTCCTTTACCACATGTAGTAGTCAAGCACTGCATTGAAAACAGATATTCAGGCCGAGTCTGTTTCCGTTTTAATGGTTCACATCTCCTTTCATTATATGAGCCCCAGATAGCAAGGATTGCAATTATATTGTAGCAGAGCCGTCTGGAACACGAGACACTGGATAGAACAGCAACCCCTCAGATCTGCCGGGACCTGCGCTTTGAGTGGACACATGTATTGGCAAGTCGCAATAGGTCATGATCGTCACACACTCTCCTAAGTACCACAGAGTGGGGTGGTCCGTGGGCTTTAGCTGTTAAAGGAGCCAGATGTTGTGGGTGAGTAGGAAGGAGGTGACTGCAACGAGTCACTGACAGTTGTTTTTTGCAAGCTTACATGTCACATATTCATAGATCCAGTCGCAGTAGGTGACTTGGGTCACCAAGGTTCACACAATGTGTCGGTCAAGTGTCAGGATAAAGGGACAAGTCTCCTGAGTGCAGGGACAACAATTTATTCTTTGGTCTTGTCTAGTGGCCATCAGCCGAGTGCCAGGATTACAAAATTGGTCCTTGGTGCTGCCTTGGGTTTCTTGTCTTAGTTGCACCCTCAGGGCAGCAGAGGTTTAGCAAACGACACACAAAAGTGTGAACATTTTCCCTGAAAATTGGTGCAAGAGGGTGGCATCGAGCAATACTCCGCCCGCGTTTGGAACTCCGCTGAGTTTGTCATTAACTTCATGGAATTCCACGGAGTGAAAATCGGAAAGGTCCGCCTAGGTCTAAATTGTTATTTCGGTAAAGGTCGTTCAGGTTTTCAACTGTGAGATGGTCTATAACTTTAACTTTGCATTACATTATTTTCAATCCACTCTGATTTTTTTATTTTAAAATTTTGCTTTGACTTGTACAAATAGTTTCAACTCTAGCCTTACGATACTGCTCATGACACATACATCAGATATTAAATAACAACTGACTTTATTGATGAAGTAACTGATGACACTATAAATTCAATGAGAGATAATAGGCTATAAAGCATTTTTGCTGTTGCAGATGCCCTGATTCACAGAAACTACTGCAAATATGCTTTTTCCATTTTCCTTTAAGGAAAATGGGCTGCATTTAAAACGATTATTACTTTATTTAAAACAATCACTGACATGGTGGTTTGCTGACCCCGCAGGCCCCATCCCTGTGATGGCAGTGAATCCTAGAGGGTCACAAATTGCTACCTACCTCATTAATATTCATGAGGTAGGTCGAAATGCGACGCACTATGAATTGGTAACTTGCAA
Source organism: Lissotriton vulgaris (assembly GCF_964263255.1). Classification (NCBI taxonomy): domain Eukaryota; kingdom Metazoa; phylum Chordata; class Amphibia; order Caudata; family Salamandridae; genus Lissotriton; species Lissotriton vulgaris. Next base: position 1,523,221,137 of record NC_141689.1, read on the forward strand.
AATTGCCTATCAGTACACAGGTCGCTTCTCAGATTGCCACACTGGTTGCAGAAATACTGGTCGCAAATTACAACCAGTGTTTTGCAACCAGTTGTACGTACTACTAGCTCTTAGTCCATCTATGAAAAATTAGTGCAACCTGAATTTATGATGCCTAACATATGGTGAGACCTACTAATGTAGTGGCATATGTCTTGCCACTACTTTCCTAATAATATTGGAAAGGTGCGTTATACAGTAAAGTAGTCAAGCGTAGGTATTCTCTGCAGCCAGAAAGAATTAAGGTATTTTATGGCTAGGACTAAGCTGAATATCCTACAGTAGGCACAGAGCTATCAATCACGATTTATAAAAGTGACAAATGAACAGAATCTTTTCTTTCATAGGCATAGGGAGATTAAGTGATTTGCCCAGAAATACAGGATGTTGAGCCAACGCCAAGACTCGAACCTGGTTCCACAGCTGTAAAGTCTACAGCTCTGGAGGTTAGTCCATTGACTTAAATTTAATTCAGAATTTCAATTTCAATTAGCCCAGCCACATCTTCTTAGCCTAAAGGTAGAGTGTGGTTCTTCACAGCATTTTAATTGTATAAGGAGACTCTCGAACGTGTGCTGTTCAGAGAAGAGCATGGTTTCTTGTGAGACCAGATTACCGGAGTCAATAGAAAAGGGTGAGGTTACAGGACTTGCAGTTGGAAGTGTACTAGACAGCACACTGGGCAACTGGCTTTTACATTGCACATATTTAAATTCAAGCATCAAAGTTGAGATAAGACCCCAGGAGTCTAGGGGTCATCAATATTTGAAACTCCAATACCTTTCATTGAAACTTCTGGGCTTAGATTGTATCTGCAGCTGTTGCATCTTGTAAATTATTCCTCTTAGAACTAGTATATTTTTTACACTTGTGATTTCACCAGCTTCAAACCCTAGATGATGTGGCGTGTGATGCCACCAGGATCATGTGATATCACATGTGATACTTATTTATTTATTTATTGTCGGATTTGTAACTCGCAACGCAACGGGGCGTCCCAGCGCAACCAAAGACTAGACTGTAAAAGTTAAAAGGGATTTAGGCCGGGAAAAGCCAGATCTTTATGGCTTTGACAAAGGCAAGATGATTCTGGATCCCTAAAGGCAGGAAGTTAGTTCCATAACCTGGCTGCAAGCACTCTAAAAGAGCGCCCACCAGCTCTGGCTCTTAAGAATCGAGGAATGCACGCCAGCCCTTGGTCAGCTGAGCGCAAAGAACGCTGAGGAACATAGAAGGCTAGTAAATCGCCCAGCCCCGGCAGTGCTTGCCGAGTTACAATCCTGTTGGCCACACATAGTGTTTTAAACTGCACTCTTTTTTCCACTGGCAACCAATCGAGTGTAGGTAACAATTTAGACACAGAACAGGATTTTGAGAGTGCTAGGAGAATACAGGCTGCTGCTTTCTGAATTCTCTGCAACTGTCGTATACTGGACTTATTGGCGCCCAAATAAAGATAGCTGCCGTAGTCCAGTCTAGATAAGATTGTAGCCTTAATAATGGTCTGCCGAATTTTCGGATCCAAGAAGCCAAGTAGAGGCTTTAAACCTCTCAGAAGCCCAAAACAGGTCCCTGCCACTAATTTAGATTGAGTGTCAAAGGAGAGGCCACTGTCAATCCCAACACCAAGATTCTTAACAGCCTCTTTAGGCGAGGGTGCCGGTTTTAATCGATCTGGCCAATATTGCTCAGACCACACATCATGATCTCTCCCGAACAGCAGAATTTCCGACTTACTGGCATTCAGCTGTAGATAGTTTGAAGCCTTCTCACATGATTATGATTATTGATGTCACTGGCACACAGCAGTGCAGACGTTTTACAGTCAAGTAACGTTTTTGTATATTTGCCACAAAACATCAAAGCACCTTGGGTCTGATTCAAATTAAAAATAAATAAATGTGTTTCTGCTATTGGGTTTTCACGTGGGTGCAGATTTATGCTTCTTATTCACAGCACATTGTAGAAGTATGGCTGGAAAACTGCAAAAGTTGTAGGTTTCTGGGTGTAATTCTAGGAAAGACATGTTACTTTTTAGGTCTCGCCTACGCAGCGCGCTTGTGCTGCATAGGAAAAAGACCTTTAGCAATGGATTCTGTTTTTCAGACAAAAACGTACACACATTGCATTGCTTTGAATGCAACGCTTGCACATTTGGCGATTCCCTTGCGGGAGCCAGCTTTAACATATGGTTCCTGCTTGCTCCCGAAAGGTAAACAGCCTCAGGCCCCCTCCTCTCTCCCCTCCCCTGCTGCCACCTCCTCTCCATCTCGTTTTTTTTTTTAAAACTTTCCGCTCGAGGCGCGCACTAGTTCTTTTTTGGATCCATTTCACAGGGAAGCAACTAAATGAAAAAAGGAAAGAGATGTTGTGAACCGTTTCTTCAAATCACAGTTTTCAGTAAGTGAGGAGTGAGGAGCGAGGCGGGCGCTGGTTGTTCCTTTGTAGTTGCTAGGATGAAGCACAGTAGGGCACCCATCGGTGTGAATCAGTCCACCTTGTTTCTTTAAATGAATTTGCATATCTATGCTCGAGTAGGCCATTTGTTTGCGGCCACGTGGCCATGCTTGTTATAAAGGGGGGGTGGGCACATATTTTTTCAAGCTTTGGTTTAATAAGAAAGTTTTCCAAAATGTTGGTAAAGAGAGCTGTGCACTACTCCTGGAGCCAGGTGGCAGGCACCGAGTGCTAAGGTCAAAGTGCCCACAACAAGAGTTAACAGATTTATTCGAAAAAAATGTGAACGCCGCACAGTGTTCTAGCTGAACCACCATACACAAACATTCAACTGCTGCTTTCCTATCCTGAATATACCTTTTTTTTTCAAAAAGGGGCCTTGGATATTTCTCTCTAATGCACAAAAAACTGACGCCTTAAAACAAAGGGGCTTATTTACAATGCCCTTGGGCAGCCGTTGCGTCACTTTCAATATGGGACTAAGAGACATACTGGCGGTGAGAGGGGCTCGTAAATTTTTCCCAAATATTTTTTTGAATCAGTCCTGTGTGTGTGCCTGTAGTACGAAAGGTGCTGTCATTAATGTCTTTAGATATGTAGGCAGTTAAATGCTTACACTGCATCTACAAAAGCTTTGCTTGGCTATTTATATTATCGATCGATCGTTCAAAAGTCAGTATTTCACCACGCATTCATCGGCTATTCCTTGATGTGTGATGTTATTTTCATCCCCCCACCCCCAGCATTGTTATGCTATGTTGCTATTCGTGGTGTGTTGAGGTTATTTCCTGCCCCTCACACTGCTATGCTATGCTACGAGTTTATTGAGCAGTGCATCATTTAGCATTTACATTTCCTCTTGACACTAAAAACACTTGACACTGGGATTGGGAATTGTAGGTTTTGTGACCAAGCCTGTGTTTCATTTCTGACGTAGTATTAGTTGGTCCTTTACAGCCCTGAGTTAGTTTATCTCACATGGGGCAAGAAGTACAAAGCAAGTTTCTGGTCTCAAACACTCCAATTCAGAGTTTGCAACTGCAGCAATACTTTTTGGACTCCTCAGTTGGGATTACAAATGGATACCGTTTGGTATTTGGAAGGGCGCATATTATAGACGTCCTTTTCAAATAATGAATTGGTATCTTTTGTATCAATCAAACATCTGATCTCAGAACATTGAAAATTTAGCCACTCCTCAAAGTGGGATTAACCAAAAGTAAAAAAGTAAAAAAGTTTTGGAGGAGGAAGCAATGATCCAGGGGAATGATATACCCTCACAAACAAGCTTATTAAACGTTTTAAACTTTTTTTTTTCAATGCAGCCCCGTTTGCTTTAAGAACAAGCAATGACAAAGCCAATAGGACTCCCCTATGCAAGAGCGACTGACCTTGCCAATGTGTTTTAGCCATGTTGTACACCAGCGTGGCTGCTGTTCTGCATGGCGAAATGTTTGTGGCTTTGAGGAGAGTGACATGGAGTGGAGTGGCACAGAGTGGAGTAGTGGAGTGGAGTGTTGTAGACCACAGTGTTGTGGAGTGGCATAGAACATCATGTAGTGTCATGTTGTAAGGTGGACTATTGTGCAGTAGAGTGGACTGTTGTTGATTAGAGTAGAGTGGGAAAAGTGGAGTAGAGTCAAGTGGTGTAGTGGCGAAGAGTGTAGTGATGTAGAGTGGAGTGTGTAGTGGAAAGGTGTAGAGTAGAAGGGCATAGATTGCCATGGCAGAGTGGAGTAGAGTGTCAAAGAGTGGACTATCATAGAGTGGAGGGGCGTAGAGTGGCACAGTATGGAGTGAAATAAAGTGTGGTAGAGTGGAGTAAAGTGTGGTAGAGTGGAGTAGAGTGTCATAGGGTGGAGTGGCATAGAGTGTTGTAGAGTGCAATGGTGGAGAGTGGTGTGGCATAGCGTGGAGAGGGGTAGAGTTTCGTAGAGTGTCTTGGAGGGTGAGAGAGTGTCGTGGAGTGAATTGGTGTAGAATGGAGTTGAGTGGCATAGAGTGGAGTAGAGTGTTGTGGAGTGGAGTAGAGGGTTGTAGAGTGGAGAGGCATAGAATGAAGTAGAGTACAGTAGAGTAGAGGGGGCTAGAGTGGAGGGGCAAACAGTGGAGTGGAATAGAGCTAAGGGGAGTAGAGTGGAGCAGAGTGTCATAGAGTCTTTTAGAGTTGAATTTTGTAGAGTCGAGTGGAGTGGCGAAGAGTGGCATAGAGTGGAGTAGAGTGGCGTAGAGTGGAGTAGAGTGTCAGAGTAGAATGACATTAACTGGCATACATAGCATAAAGTGGAGTAATATGTCATAGAGTGGAGTGCCATAGAGTGGAGAGGAGTGCTGCAGAGTGGAGGAGAGTAGAGTGGTGTAGCAGAGTGGAGTCAAGAGTCATAGAGTGGAGTGGCATAGCTTGGAGTGGCATAGAGTGGAGTAAAGCTGAATAGAGTGTCGAGACTGGAGTGGTATACAGTAGCATGGAGTGGAGTGTCGTAGAGTAAACTGTCATACAGTGTCGTGGAGATTCGTGGCGTGGAGGGTCGTAGAGTGTCAGAGTGGAGTGGCATAGAGTGACCCAGAGTGAAGTGGGCATAGAGTGTCATAGAGTATCGTAGACTGGAGTGGCGTAGAGTAGAATAGCGTAGAGTAGAGTGGAGTGGAGTAGAGTGTCATAGAGTATCAGCGACTGGATTAACAGATTGAGTGGCACAAGGCAGAGTAGCATAGAATGGAGTGTTGTAGACTGGAGTGGAGTAGAGTGTTGAGTCGTAGAGTGGAGAAGAGGGGAATAGAGTGGAGTGGAGTAGAGTGGAGTAGCATAGAGTGGAGTGCCATAGAGTGGAGTAGAGTGCCATAGAGTGGAGAAAATAGCATAGAATCGATTAACATGTTATGGCCTAGCGTGGAGTGGTGTAAATTAGAGTGCTGTAGAGTGTCATGAAGTGTTGTAGAGTGGAGTGGCATAGAGTGGAGTGGCCTAGACTTGAGTGACTTAGACTCTTGTAAAGTGTTTTAGAGTCAAGTGCCGAAGAAGGGCGTAGAGTGTCATAAAGTAGAGTGGAGTAGAGTGGAATAGAGTGTCATAGTGTGAAGTGGGGAAGAGTGGAGTAGAGTGCCCTAGTAGAGTAGAGTAGAGTAGAGTAGGGTGGTGCAGAGTTAAGTAGAGTGGAGTGGTGTAGGGTGGCGTGGAATGGCATAGAGTGCCATAAAGTGGAATGGTTTACAGTGGAGTGGCATAGCATTGAGGGAGTAGAGTGTTGTAGTGTGTCATGGAGTAGAGTGTTGTGGACTAGCGTAGAGTGGAGTGTCGTAGAGTGGAGTTGTGAAGTCTAGTGTGGAATATGCATGGTGTGGTAGTGCACTACCGTTACAGGCAACACATTTTCAATTGAAATGGGCATTATATTTTCCCACAGTTTTACTGATAAAACTATACTGTACACAAATGATAATGTGTGAAAATGGTGTTATCAATTGTATTGATCTGTTTTGCTTGTGTTAACAGTTTTTCCACTGTATTTCAGCATCACAACAAAAAAATTGCTTCATTCGTGCTTTCCTAATTCTGATATAGTCTGAGATGTTTGCACAGTTCATTTATAGACATGTAAATGTTGTTGTGTGCTAGAACAAATAACAACCTACGTACTTTACTCCACTTTTGCTGAGTCAAGGAGTTGTTTGGCTTGTCTCCTATTTGGTAGGCCCAAATTGAAATTTTTTATGATTGTGTATCGACAGGAACAGATAGACGTTTCTTCTAGAAAAAATACACACAAAGGACTTTTCTTGTTGTTCTGACTTTTAACCAAAAAGTCCTTAATAGTAAGCATTGACCAAAATATTGTTCCCTAAATATAGTTTACAGATGTATCAACCCATTGGAGTAAACAATAGAAATACTTTTTGGAAAGGATATTTCGGCCATGATATTTATGTGCCACAATATTTTTGTTAGTGATATTCTAACATACAACCTTATAAATCTCAGCCAAAAATGTGAAAACTCGGCCTCTTCCTGACCATTTCCCTTGCAGTTGTCTGTTCCATCTGGGTTGGATTATTTAAGTCTCATTGGTGAGTAATGTAACTTGTGCATGTTTTTGTAGTGGAATATTTTATGTTGAATACAACCAGATGCACTATTACCCTGTTCAGATGGACTCCCAAGTCTCCTGGTCTATTTCTCTGCACAGATCCCTAGCTCAGTGTGTTGAGATGCAGCCACTGTCTGCTGAGCACAGTAGCTTGTGGCTTATGGATCAGAGAGATCAATCCTCTTGTCAAGGATGTCCCTCGGATCTGACCTTTCGGATGTTCCTTTATTTGTCGTCCAGATGGGCCAGTATCACAGCTGAAAGAAGCTGAAAACATTTGTTGCAGGGAGTCTATAGTCCTTCCTGGAATTCTGAAAAAATTGAATCTCTTACTTGGAGAATATGTCCAGCCTCTCCATCCATTCAATGGTGGATCTCTTACTAAAAGTTGGCATGAATTGATACCTGTAGTGAGTCAGTATAACAGATGTGGAAAAGGTGGCCAATGTGACCTACAGTTAAAACCTTGACCCATTCTATTAGTGCTAGGTTAGCTGTTGGTTGCCTTTAACCTCTGACCCTTATCTGGCTAGTATTACCCACCCACTAGTCTATTGGAAATGGCCAATTCACAGTTAACTGAACACTTGTTCTGGTTTTCTGAATCATTCTACTAAAACTTTAAGGTACTTGGCTGGAAAACATTTTACCTACGCACTTCTCTTTGGGATTTACATAGTTACAATATATTCTTGTTTGATCTATGTGTGCCCCCCTTCTCAAAGTAAGCCTGTTATCTGCCTATATAACAGTTCATGGACACCTGCAGGTACCAACATCAATAGTGCTTGAGGGGGGTCTCCATTCAGGATATTGGCCCCTATCCCGAAGATGTATAGATTTGGGGGTTGTATGTGCAGATGAACTGTACAAGTCACACGTAACTAGCTAAATACAAACAATCAGAAGATATTTCTAAGGACAAAGGGCCTTAGAGTTTTCTGATATTTTAGTTTAGTTGCATGTGAAATTCCAATGGAAGCACAAACTGAATCTCCAAAACCCTTAATCAAAGTCCCTCTATCTTTTGGAGAAATGAGAGAAGTAAATACATCTAAAAAAAAAACCAAACAAGTCATTTCTAGGGATATTTCTTTAAATTTCGACACTCAAAGCTGGGCTTGCTATTGCATGTCAGCGTTTGTTGCCATCCGTGTTTGGAGCGAGCCAGTATGCCACATGGTTTCGTCCGTACTACACATTATGTGGTTCCATTTGTATGATGCCCTGGTGACCCTCAGAGCTGTTCTAAGATGTGAGGATGCTTTCTTTTTCCTCCATGTCCCTTCTAACAGTGTCAGAGCTGGCTTGTTGCCAGCTGTTCCTTTGGCTCTGTCAAGGCAACAGGCACTTCTCCAGTTCATAATTTAGAATAAGTGCGCAGTTTAATGATATGCGTTAAACCATAACTTCATATAAACCGGGAAAAAGAGACCTTTATTTATAATGTATTTCCTCCTGTGTGAACAGGAGCCATTGTACGTTCGTTGGCTCGAAGCCTCGGTACTTTCAGCGGTTACCCTCAGAAATGCAGACGCTGTAGGATATGGTCACCAGGGTGCACTGAGACTGTATCTTGCGGTGTAATGTCCCATTCAAATCCCACCCCAATCTCTTGCCACTTTATGGTCCCAAAATGGCCCCCAGATTATATGGGAGGGGATTCCAGAGAAACTGAAGCCCTTGGATGTTCCCGGGCACCTGTTCCCCTTCTCGGCCTACCAGTTGGCAGCTGTCGTTGGCACTCGTATTGCAACTTCCACAGATTCAGGCCCTGCGCTTTTATTATGTCTCCTGTAAAGTCGTGGGCCCTAGACCCACATGCTCAGTGAATCACGACACAGACACAGTGGCTATTGCTTACTTAACTGGCCACAAGCACATGCACCTGGGCCCTTTATCAACAGGCCCATGTCACTTGTGATGCCTGTGGTGGATGGGTGTGGGGTGTGTGTGTCTGGCCAGCCCTCAAAGGAGTGGCTGGTAAAACGAGTACCTGCAGAGACACTAGAATGTGTCCACTAGGACACTACATTCCTCCCAAACTTTATAAAAAACAAAGCAAAGTCCTGTGAGAATGAATGAAAACAAATAAAACAACACAGCCTCACGGCCTCGAAAGGCAATCAGCAGGACAGCGGTGGACAGATGCAACTAGGAGTGCCCGGGCATCTCGGCACACATCCATAGTTTAACCAGAACCCCTCTGGACACAAACCCTATGCTGACAAATTCCGGATCCCTTTGCTTCATGTTAGTTGAGTGACAGTCCACTTATGTGATTTTGATCAGCCGAGCAGGCTCTCGTTTTGATGTAATGGGTGTTAAAAGTTCAAACATGTGGCATCAGGAACATCGGTGGAATCCATTGTGAAGCTTTTCTCCTGTGGGTTTCTTTGTGGTTTGTAGGGGTTAGGCTCCACTTGAGTGTTGAGATACTCCTTTGGTGGTTATGGTGCTGCCCATGGCACTGATGGATGTGTTTGGTATTTGCCATATGGATTACCTGGATGACAGGTGGTGAAGACTCGCCTGGCGTGAGGATGACGGAGGGACTTCGCAGCCACGTAGCTCGGTATCTTTACTGGTGCAGTTCTTCTCCCGTGGCATGTGTGATTGTGGGCAGGGATGACACCTGTCTCAAACAGCCGACGCTTTGAAACTGTCGGCCGCACTGGGATGCGAAGGGGGAGAGATGCGGTTTGCGCATGCTGCCAACTTACATGTGGTTCTCCCATTGAGCTGTCTCCAGGGATGTCACTCTGCCTCTGTGGCTGACTTGTGTCTGCGGGTGAACTCTTGTAGTGGGCAAAAGTCCTCCTTCTTATCCCATTGTTGATTTCTCCAGTGCACCTGTGATTGTCAGGTTCTTTAGGATGACAGAATTGTCACTCTTATTTTTCTTCATGTTGCGGTGGTGGCAGCTTGCCACTATGGGGATGTGCGGCTCTACTCATGTCTTTAAGGGAATGCTCCTGTGCGCATTTGGGCTGCTTCTGAGTGAGGGCTTGATAGTGCATGGACACGGTCATGCCTGGAGTAGTCAAGGCGCATTCTCCCGCAGCACTTTACAGATAGTGCTGCCTTCCCCACAAAGTCCCTCTGCAGCCAGACGGCAAGGTCTTGGAGATGGACCGTCCACTTCCCCTCCTCCTTCTGGGCATGGCCATGTTTCACCTTCTCCTCGGGTGACATGCCCACTTCACACAGGCAGGCTGCGGCAACAGTATAGACCCCGATCTCCTCCTCAATCACGGGGGTCCCCTTACAGGTGGCAAAGCATGGGGTCAGATCCCCTCGTCACCATTGTAAAGTTGTGGGCCCTAGGCCCACAAATTCTAAGTGAATCATGACACAGACACAGTGGTGATTGCTTACATACCAGGCCACGAGCACGTGCACTTGGTCCCTTTTATTAATAGGCCCACGTCGCTCATTATGCCTGTGGTGGATAGATGTGGGGTGTGTGGCCAGCCCTCAAAGGAGTGGCTGGTAAAACGAGTACCTGATCTGGCACTAGAACATGTGCAGCAGGACACTACAGTATCCCAGGTGCCATTTTCGAACATAAAGTAATTGCATTTTCTCTTCACCTAATTTGCCTCTCAAGACCTTTTTTTTACTCATTAAAGGGTTTATTCTTCATTTTTTAGGTCGAGCATTTGAGGCCTCTTGTTTATACTTCAGTATATACTTTATATATTTATATCTGTATATTCTTTGTGGGCTTTAAAGATCAGCCCTTAGACTTGTCTGCTTCCGCTTAGGGACTTTTTTTCTGTTCAACTGCCTCTATTTAACTGTCTTAATAGAAAACGACCAGGAGAGGTCAGTAAAATACCCGAATGGCTTTCTGCTTAGGGACTTTCTTTTTTTAATTTTTCTGGCAACTGCCTCTATTTAACTTTCTTGATAGAAAACAACCAGCAGAGGTCAGTAAAATACCAGAATCACTTTAGCATTCCCTAGATTCCAGTCCAGAGAAATTTTCTTCCACAAGCACCCGTAGACAATAATATTTTTTTCAAATCTTGTATTTTCAGTGATATGACCACTGAAGGCCCTGATTTTATATTAAAAACAGAGCTTTGGACTATACCATTTCTGGCTGAAAGGCAATATTTCTCTCCATGTGTTCACATACCTGGCGTTTGGTACTTATTTTCCCTCCATGTTAAAGAACAGTTGATGTTTCAGCACCCAGGCTAATATGCTGCATAGCTTAATACATATAGGGTCCCAAAGGTGAGACCGATTGCATTGCAAATGCTTGTTGTTAAAAATGTTGATCAGGGAAAAAATTAATAGTATCATCATTTTAGAATTTTTTTCCTCTTTTTTGGTGTCTTTGTGGCCCTACGGTGGGATACTGGTTCTGAAGATACTGTTCCAATGAGAACATGTCCGGAATATTTTGTTGAGTGCTGTGATAAAACACAATCGTTAAATATATATGTAGAACTGCCAAACATAGATGCCTTATCTACACCTTACTCATGAGGAATTATCCCAGGACCGGATGAGAAAGCTCCGCCTCCACTAATGCAAAAATTTGGACTCTGAATAACAATGTTGCATCACTAATTTGGAAATGTGCGGATTCTTCGCTGAAATCATGTTGTCAGATTATAGAATCTAGCCTTGAGAAAGCCCTGGCTTCATTAGCCATATAGGGCGAGACACGTGTCGGCTGTTCACTCTCCCTAACAATCTGATACACGAAAAACTAAAAAATGAGTGAAATGAATAAAACAATGAGATGAATAAAAAGACCAACTTTAACTTAAATTAACCTGGACTAATGAGTATTCTTTGAATAAGGAATTAATCTAGAAAAATAATATTCTGGAAATGAGGATCATCTGCTCACAATCCTTCTCTCAAGCATCTTGCACAGTGCAAGCGGTTGTTTTCTTCCGCTCAGTAGATTTGTACTCGAGTTGCAGTTTTCACAACACGGAGTGGTAGTTTCTCATCGTGAGCGGTTGTGAGCATAGGCGACCACTCGCAATGAGAAACCTAACCTCCCCACGTTGAGAAGATTAGCCGGGAGGTATATTTTCCATGCTCGCGATCGGCAACTTGATGTAGCTGATCGCGAACGAGGAATAAGTCTAGCCGGGATGTCATTTTGCTCGCTCTCTGTCGCCAACTTGACGTTGAGAACCGCAAGCAAGCAAAAAATGCCTGCTACGTGTTTTTGCACTGTGCTATGTGCAATTCGCAAACTACACGAGCGTAGCGTTGTCCTATGTCCAGGGTTACTTACTTTTTTGAGCCTCTGGGAGAACAAAATCATCAGGATTTTAGGAGGAGTTCTACATAGGATACAGCGGCATCTCAGTACATGAAACATAGGGAGGTGTACACACTGGGCCACAGATTAAACTACTGGTGTCACCACCAACAGTTCAATTGTAAATAGTGTGTATGTGTGTGTATGTGTACATATCTATCTATCTATCTATGTATCCATCTATGCATCTATCTCTCTCAATCTTATATATATATATATTATATATATATATATTCACTGAAAAAACCATAGGTTATAGACCATATATAGTTAGGAATTAGCATTTACAAAACCTTATTTTACTCGCACAAAACCATTGAAATTCCATATATAGTTAGTTGCACTAACTATATATCGCGCACCCGCAATCCACTGCTGATGATGTCACATATTACATCATTCATGACATGGTCAGTGACATCACTGATGACATCACTGATGACATCTCAAATGACATCACTGATGACATCACTGAAAACATCTCATTTGACATGACTGATAACATCACTGATGATATCATTCATGTGATAATACCATGAACCTCTTCAGACTCTAATATAACCTTAGATACAATCAGTGTAAACAGACAGTCACAGACTGTCACTCATCCATGGAGTTACTCACACACCTAGTCAGTTATGCCAAAAATCAATCACACCTCCATTTTCTCAACTATACAGTTATACACACCTTACTTATTCAAACATATACTAACACATATTTACTTTACTCTCTTATACAATCTCTGATACATGTTCACAATGATCCATACAGCCACTCACACATTCACTGGCTCTTATGCACAGTTATTTATAGATGTCAACTCTCACATGTACTGTGTTTTACATATGTACTTATTTTGACATGTAGCACTGAGATATCCATTCACTCACTAATACACTCATGCACAGTCAACCGCCCATACAGCTGTTTGCACATGCACTTTTGAATCTATACATATAGTGAATCAACTACTCACACATCTATGTACAGAGTCACACACCTTCCAGCCACCCATACACACACACTCAGTTTCCCATACAAATACTTGGACAACCAATCAACCCATACAGTTACTCATATAGCTACTGATCAACATATGCAGCAGTTTGTAGAACAACAGATATAATGATGCACAAATTAAAACAGTTTAGTCACTAACCCATGCACTCAGTGAGACACATTTAATCACTCACTCAATCAGTCAGTCATGCACCTACTAAATCCTTCATCCAGACACTTATACATCCACTCATTCTTCAAAATATAAGACATATTTTAACTTTACAGAAACATACAGTCACTGGATGTTGTCATCAGTGATGTCATCAGTGATGTCATTTGAGATGTCATCAGTGATGTCATCAGTGATGTCACTGACCATGTCATGAATGATGTAATATGTGACATCATCAGCAGTGGATTGCGGGTGCGCGATATATAGTTAGTGCAACTAACTATATATGGAATTTCAATGGTTTTGTGCGAGTAAAATAAGGTTTTGTAAATGCTAATTCCTAACTATATATGGTCTATAACCTATGGTTTTTTCAGTGAATTTTCAAGGTTTTGTAAATGCTAATTCCTAACTATATATAGTCTATAACCTGTGGTTTTTTCATTGAATTTCATTGGTTTTTTAAAAGCTAATATCTGTAGCTGTAAAATATACTCTTTATTACGTGACGTATCACGTAGCCACGTGAGACGCCTCATGACGCGTCGCCTCTGCAGCGCAAACCAAACCCGTAACGTAAGCGCGCCGGAGCACGCTTACAGATATATATATTTTTTTAACCTTAATTAGACAAAATCCACACATGCACATATCTTGAGGCCTTGCAAAGGCACATCAAACAAACAATCCCTACCGCTCTGGACTGTTTAGAATGTTGACAGACACCGGAGAGCCAATCAGCTCCGCTTCGCAAAGTTCCGATACGCGAAAAGTTCGCGAACCGGAGCGCTACCCGGAGCGCTGTTACAGATATAGCTGCCCGGTTAGCTGCCGGTTAGCTGCCTGGTTAGCTGCCCGGTTAGCTGCCCGGTTCGCGTACCAAGACGCGTCTCTACGGCGAAAAAATCGAATCTTTTTTTTTTTTTTTTTTAGCTTAGCTGCCGGTTAGCTGCCTGGTTAGCTGCCCGGTTAGCTGCCCGGTTAGCTGCCCGGTTAGCTGCCCGGTTCGCGAACCAAGACGCGTCTTTACGGCGAAAAAATCGGATTTTTTTTTTTTGCCCCGCGTGGCTCTATAATATCCCCCTCATCAATCCTAGGGGGTCAGGAGGGGTCTACCTTGCCCCCTTTCCTTCATTTCCCCCTTCGTTTTTCACCACATCTTGTCTCTCGAGAGACAAGATGGCAGCCGCTCCGGACTGTTTACAATGTTGACAGCCAATCAGCTACTCCTCCGACTCACGTTACGCTGCCGGTTAGCTGCCCGGTTAGCTGCCCGGTTAGCTGCCCGGTTCGCGAACCAAGACGCGTCTTTACGGCGAAAAAATCGGATTTTTTTTTTTTGCCCCGCGTGGCTCTATAATATCCCCCTCATCAATCCTAGGGGGTCAGAAGGGGTCTACATTGCCCCCTTTCCTACATTTCCCCCTTTGTTTTGGCCTCCTCTTGTCTCTCGATCCTACCGAGAGACAAGATGGCGGCCGCTACGGACTGTTTAGAATGTTGACAGACACCGGAGAGCCAATCAGCTTCGCATCGCAAAGTTCCGATACGCGAAAAGTTCGCGAACCGGATCGCTGCCCGGAGCGCTGTTACAGATATATATCTTGATTTAAACGTTAATTTCTCAAAATCCACTGAAGCACATATATTGAGACCTAGCAAAGGCACATCGGGCTAACAGTCCCTACAATTTTGCCAAGTTTCGTGTAAATCCATTCAGCCGTTCGGGCTAAAAGTGAGTCCAACCGCCCTATGGAAATTAACATGGGAAAATCGCGTTTTGGGACCCCCCTTTTTTCTCAGCCCCCCCTTGACGAACCCCCCCCAAATTTCCAGGAGCTGCTCAGAAACAAAATGTGCCATTTTCCTGAAAATTTCAGCCGATTCCGTCCACAAACGCCAAAGTTATTAGGCATAGAATTTTCAAAAGTCCCATAGAGAAAAAATCCTAACTATATATACCTACTGGCTATCGCCAGTAGGTAATATAAATATACATATATAATGCAGAGTTGCTTAAAACGTTTAAATCTGTCTTTGTATAGTTCTGTGTGTGGTTTTAGTTATATATTTATATGTAGGAATACATATCTACAAACATACATAGAAAGTCACACAAACATTTTAAGAAAAAATGTAAATGTAATGTTCTGCCTTGCCTTCTTAGCAGGGAATGGTAGCTGGGCAAATAAATCTGCGATATCATTTCAGTGTGTGTTTTTGTTGCATTGCCTCTTGGCACATTTAACAGGTGCGGTGGTGAGGCCAAGGAGGTGCGTCAAGATACACGGGGCCTCGGGCCCCTCACTAGCGAAGCTGGACCCTAGCGCTAGACTAGGCTTTCAAGATGAAGTATGAATAGCTGGCTGTTCCAGTGAAGCCCCTGTGTTTTCATTCTGGGGAGGTGATTATTGGTGATAATTATTGCATAAATTGCAGTGGTTTCTATACCCGCAATTCTGACGGAATCTCCTACACGTTGATTACTTTCCATAAATCATGGTAATCGCATACGTTATATGAATTCTGCATTTTAATCAGTGGCAAACATTAAAGAAAATGGGTCAGTTTCTTACATGTAAGGTTAACAATATCGTGCATGTTAAGTGCTTAATTTGAGCCGGTGCTTTCTGGTGCTCAGCTCCGCCACTTAATTAGTTTCTGTGCTCTGCACCTGCACCTAATTGTCAACACCCTATTTGGACCAGTCTACCACATGGTGGTGCTGCTCATCTAATTTAGAGATGAGCAGAACAACAGTCGTTTTAGACTACAATATGCAGCAAAATTGCTAATACCTTTCCTCCCCAGTCATTCCTTTAGCTTTGGGGACCTGGAATAATGTGAACTGTCGCATTTACATGCAAGAGAGATGGTTAGTAGTTCTTTTGGCAGCGATGACAAGGGCAATGGGTGGTGCAAGCTGCAGTGGCTCCTGGTCAGAGCCCTGGCACTTAATATTTTACAAATAAAGCACTGGCTATGTAGCTTTAGAATGCCATAACATTCCCAAACTCTGCAGCTTTCTGATCCCTGCCCTTGGGACTTTCACTGCAGTGCTTAATTTGTAAAAAAGAAAAGTGCCTAGGCTCACGTCTGGAGGCCACTGCAGCCTGCACCACACGTTGCTTCTGACACTGCTGCCAATTATAGCAAAAATACAACTACTAACCAACTATTCCAGGCCCCCAATGCTTTAAAAATGCTTTGGGCGGCAGGTAATTGCAATTTTTAATATTTATTGAATTGATAATTAACTGTTATTGTACTGATCTCTAAATCAGACAGCTCCACCTTGTGCCAGACTGTCACAAGCACCGATGTAGACAAATAAGTGGCAGTACAGAGCACCAGAAACCACAGGCTCAAATTAAGCACTGAAGGTAACGAGGGAAGAGGGAGAGGCATGCCATCCTGTACTTCTGGTGCTAAATATGGGCAGCAAAGATTGTCTTTCCATATTTTTTAATGTCAATAACTGTCTGCTGTATGTACAAGCAGGAGATGAACTACAGATAAGGCTCTGTCCTTCATTTCGTACCTAAAGGATCTCCCTCAACCTTCTGCTTTTTGACCAATGAGCAGTATGGAGAAAAAACACCTCCAGGTATGTATTTATACACGCATATGCATCACAATGCATGTGGATGTAAGCATCATAATGCCACAGTGTAACCAAAATGATGACGTATGTGCCTCCTTGTGCCACTATTCGTGCCTTCATATATGTGATAATGTAACGTCCATACTGACATTTGGCCTAGTATGATGACGTATAAAGCACTATGCATGTGCACATGCGTCATGATCCGGCAGCCATTTTTTTTAATATACTGTACCAAGATGGAAGATGCCCCTTTTAGAATGGAAAGTAAAAAACACATAATGGAAGGCATGAAAAGGCTCATTTAGTGAAAGGTGGGCTTGGCAGCAAATAGCAACTGCTAGGCCCAAATAATAAGCTATAAAAAAATTACAGAAAAAAGAGAGACAGAGAGGGGTGGGGCAACAGAGGAGTGATGGTGCAAGGGGTTTGCGGGTCAATTCCTCCAATGAGTGAAAATGAGAAGGAAGGAACATGAAAATCAATAAACTGGGGTGGGGAAGCAATGTACCAGCTTGGGTGTGAAAATGCAAAACTAAGAGTAAGTGGGAACAGCGATTTTCAGGAGGAGTCAGCATACAGGGGAGATTGAGCGAGAGCAAGAAAACCCATCCAGTCCCATGGAATTTTGAAAGCAAAAGAGAAAAGCCGTTCATTAATATAAGCAGTGGAAAGATACAAGTCATCCAGTCTAAGGGTGGTAAGAAACTCTGTTCTAGGTGAGTGACAAACCACAAGAGGTGGAAAGAAAGTCATTGAATCACAAGCAAGCAGTTGAGATTAACAACAAAGCCAAACAATGATAGGCCATGGCTGACCAAAAGACCACTGTAAGTACAGGTACTCTATTCAACCGTTTTTTTAACAATAGGAGCTATATGCCTACATAAAAGGGTAATCGTTTTGTTTGGCACCCCTCACCTTCACAACCAAAAAAGATTAACTTTAAAATATATAAGTAGTGCATTTTATTCACTTGGTGACAGTGACACATTTTTGATGTCCTAACCAAAGTATTCTATACGCCACTGGAAGTATGCGATTTTGAGGTCACGGTGCATTCCACATAATTATGGATTTGTTGCATTTGCCACATAATCAATCCATCATCTGCTGCATAATCTGTAGATTTAAAAAAAAATTTTTTTTAGCTCAAACGGACCAAATATACAAAAATATGACACATATAGCTGTGCTGTGGAAAGCAATGTACAACTTTAGATAGGTCATCTTTCAGTTGATTGTTGCTCTATTTGGTTGTCAAGACTGGTACTAATGAGGTGAAACATTTGCCGGGTTAATGTGAATATGTTTTTTTTTTAAAGTCAAAATAATGAGGTAATATCATCACAAAAATGTGGCACGTCATGCCGCACAATTTGCCTTATTTTGCCACATGCTTTAGTAAATCCCGATGCATAATTTGGTCATCCCCTGCCGCACAATTCCAGTGGCCCTAAATATATTTTATTTTAATATGTCTTCGCTGGGAGTATAGTTCCAAGACCACTTATTTTGCTTAGTGTGAAAGAGAGGCAAGTCATTTGCAAAAGGGGAAAACTGAATTAGCTTTAATCATGTGTTTTGTGTATGTGCGTGAGTAACTATGCATGTAGAGAAGCAGGAGACATGGTGGGGAGTATTTGAAAATGTTCTCGTAGGACAGCAAAGCTGTATGGCCAGCCCTGCTTGTTATATAATGCATGTAGGCCTCTTATCTAGTGCCACAGCATTATTATGTGGAACCTCCCTGGTATGCCACTGGTATGTCTTTCATCCTCTTTTATAGTGCTGTCTGCCTTTTCCCTTTTCAGCATTTACTGTCGTATCATATCTGAAACCAGAAGTGACACGTTAAGCTCCGCAATCCCGTAACTCTGTCTCATGTCTGCAGGCCCCGGCTGCGGAGCCGGTCCCAATCTCATGGAGCCTTGACTTGTGAGTTCCAGGCATATTTGCTTCCTGGATTTCCTTGGCTCTCGTTTGGACTGCCAGCCACATTCACTGATGCTTAATGCCGGCCAGCAGGTGCGCTCCTATGCTTAGCGCCAACCACGCCCCCTACCCGCTAACAGATAAAATACTTAAGCCTCCATCTCCAAGCTGTTATGACATCAGCTATGTATGTGCATTTGAACACACTTGCTATGTATTTGATAAATAGTGCTTCGATAAGATGCGCTGTTCACGGTGTATAAGACTCAAATAGCCTTATCGCTTACAACAACCAACGAACAATACATTGAGGCGAGATGCTGTCTAGTACAAGATATTACATGCAAAAATGGGGCTTAGGGTCATTACATCCATGGATTGGCACAGTGACATTACGAGGAAGAACAGAAGAAGTGGAAAAAGCAAGTGTAATCTCAGGCCT
The DNA here is from genome assembly GCF_964263255.1 of Lissotriton vulgaris. Taxonomy (NCBI): domain Eukaryota; kingdom Metazoa; phylum Chordata; class Amphibia; order Caudata; family Salamandridae; genus Lissotriton; species Lissotriton vulgaris. The sequence continues at coordinate 1,523,240,172 of NC_141689.1, forward strand.
GGAAGATGCGCATCCTTTCTGAGATTTGACGCTATTGTAACCTATATTTTGAGCATTTCCGAACTCTGTGATATTTTCACTCCGGTTCCACAATTAAAATGCAGTTTAACAGCATGCCCAAAAAATTTGGAGCAAAGAATAAGAGATTTTCTGTCCCTAACTCCACATATATGTACCTCAGCAATATATAATATTATCTTCAAGGTACATAGATGTGGTGTCAAGAATTGACTACATTCTATATGCACTTATATTTCGATGTTTTGTCCCTCTATATTCTGTCCACAATATTAGTGTATTAACGATATTCCTAGCTTCGGTGTTCTATTGTATAATGCAGTTTAAGTGCTTGACAGCAGGTGTTACTCTAAATCACTGATACTCAAAGTACGGCCCGGAGGCATGCGGCCCTCCTGACCTTTACAAGCGGCCCCCTTATCAACAGCAGCACTGAGATGCTGTTTAATCAATTCCACACTAACGTTAAAAGGATGTTAAACAAGTAGGCAAGCGCTTATTTAAAGGCTCGTTTAACCCCTCCCCTGCTGGTGACGGAACCGCTCCGTCACCAGCCGCGGATGCACTATGCTGATGACGGATCGGTTCCGTCACGGCCCGCTCAGCGCGCCTGCGGCGCGGATTCCGCACCTGCGCTGGACGTTCTGTTGAGCGGGCAGGGCCGTGACAGAACCGCTCCGTCATCAGCACAGCTCACCCGAGGCTCGTGACGGAGCGGTTCCGTCACGAGTACAGGAGCGCCGCGCCCCCCCATCCCCTTAGCGCTGTGGCGGAATTGCCGCCGCAGCGAAGGGGTTAAGTTAAGTGAAGGAAGTGAGAAGTGTGTCCGGCACTGGTCAACTTTCAAAATACCTTCATTTTTAGAAATCTTGCAGCAAAAGTTAGAAGTATGATAAAGTCTGTTCAAATTTCAAAAAGTGTATTTCATTCACACAAAGAACTGTTTCACCTTAGAACATTATATTATATCAGTGCACTGAGAAGTATTTTTTTTAAAGTGATAGTTTTTAAACATGAAATTAGAAACATTAATTCTTCACCTCACTCTGACAACAATGCCAATTAGGAACTAAGAGGCTCATTTTGTATGTCCTCGCTTTGGGTGACTTGGGTTTCTATTATACATGAACAACACTATTGTTTATTAAATCAAACACAGGAGGTCGTTTTGTAGAGAACACACACTCAAGTCATGTATTTCAGGGTGCGCAGATGTGATAATGAAGAAAAACGAGGGCGAGTGAAATAAAGCAATTAACTAGGATCACACAATTTAGTTAAAGAATTATTCCCAAGATTCTGGTTTCACATTGTGCAACTCAGACACTAGGAGGAAGATTTACCATGTTTTCATGTAGCGCACTGCAGCAGCAGCAAATGCTGCGCTGCGTAAAAAGGAGAGAGGAAGAGAGCGCCCAATTTCCTCAAATAACGCTCTCTCCTCCCCTCTTCCTTGTGCCTGCGCTGAAATCAGCGGCTGTGGGCTATGGAGGCACATTTGCGCCAGGGTGCAAGGGTGTCTCTGTGAGTCTACCATAGGTTTTGTACTAGAAGGGTTCCCTTCCAGTACAAAACCTATACTTAGACTAACTTTAAACCTTTTCCCTCTTTGCATGTGTCCTGTACACCACAGCACACATGCAAAGTCCGAAAAGGAAGGCGAAATGAAAGCATTTCTCCTTCCTTGTGTCTACTTTGAAAGGGCGCAGTTTTCCCACGCTAAACCTTGTTTACTTTGTTTAACCACATCCGTGCAGGTAAGATTTACCGCCGGTGCTGAGCCCTAATGAAAACGGGCGTGGTCATGACGGAACGGTTCCGTCATGAGCACAGCTCAACCGATGCTCATAACGGAACCGTTCCGTCATGAGCATCGAAGGGGTTAATAAATTGGGTTTACCATGAGAAACCTTGGGTGGTTGCATGGGAACCCCCATGCTCCACCCAAGGTACGCCCCTTGGCCCTAAGTAATGCAAAGCAGCGCTTTGCATTACTTTCTCATTATTTCCAGCGCTAAACAAGTTTAGTACTGGAAAGTGAATTGGGTTTGCGTCACTTTTGTGACACAAAAACTGTGTAAAATCTTAGCAAAATAAGCTTTGTGATTCCCCGCCTACACCCACCTTACAACCAACCCTCTTGCCTCACCCCAACTGCTACCCTGCTGGGAGCTAAGCGGCGCTCGGTCACATCACAGACCAACTTTGTGGCCCCCTGGGAAAATGTTTCTGAGTACCCATGCTATAAATGGTGGTATTACAGCTTCAGTGAGCTATACCGCAGCCTAGGCAGAAACAATAACGTGCACATTTCACAGAGCCCGAGGCGCTCCAGAACTAACGTTTTTTCCGACTAAAAACGGCAAACATGTCTCTCTTCTGTCATTCACCCTTACAGAATCACGCGTGTTCTTTAGAACAATATGGCAGAGACATGAAAACGTGTCCGTCCATTCCGCGCGCGAGGAGGCGTCGCGAGCCGACGCACCGGTCGCTGTGCTGTGGTCCATCCTTTTGTTTCATTGGACCCACATTTAGCAGGGGACGGTATGAATGTTTCCCCGAGAATGCAGCGAACCGCAGGCGCGCGGAGTGGGCTCGAGGCGGAAGCCTGCTCCGTCTCCAGGGGCCTTAGTGGTTACGAATAGGCGCGCGCTGCGAACACTGATGGTTCCTCTCAAGATAAAATGCGACTGAAAAAATCGTGAAGCTACAGCTGCTATAGCTGTTTTCAGACAGCGACACTCTTTTTTTTCCTCGGAAAATAAATCTAGTCAACGAGACGGACAGTAGTTAAAACTTTGTAAAAGATAATACATTCCCTGAAAATATAATTATTAAGCTATGTTCCAAAAATCGGGAACCAAGTAGGTCCCTAATTTAGGAAAGTGGGCAGCGGAAGCTCGTGACCACACTTTGACTTAAAAAAAACTACAGCACATCTTTCATTTTCAGCCTGCATAAAAGCCACAGACCCCCTCCCCCCACCAGGAATCAAATGTGGAAGTCTCATTACCAGAGGCGTTGACAGGCTGTGTAACACAACAAAGTTAACTGTGGAGATGTGGGGCGCATGACGACACATTGAGGTTTTGCTTCTCACAAGGTTCCTACTGGTCAAAAAGTGTCTGTCTGTGATTTTGAGCTCGGCACTCAGAGTACCTCATTTATATGTTGAGTTTCCTATGAAATACTAACTGCTCTAACCATATATACACCTATGACTTTAGTAAACTTACATTTTCTATTTATTTTTTTCAGATGTTTTTATTTTCATACCCATTTTTCTATGAACTGTCTATTTTTGGCATGACTGTGGAGACTTCTTTGCCGAGTGCAAGCCACTCTGATGTTCAGGGACAGTGGTTCTCATTGGTCGAGTATTAACCATTTACCTCATGGTTAAACTAGTCCCAATGTGGCAGTTTTGCACACTCAGTATTGTACAGTACTCAAAAAATACATGCAAACTCACAGCAAGACAGTTGATCTGAGCTTTACTTTCTGAAACTGTAACTTTCTCCAGTGGTGTAACACAGTAGCTTGCTTGGCATCTCTTTCACAAGTTGGCATGGTTGGTATGTTTGAAACAGGTTGCCAACACTTTATACAGTTTGTCGTTTAGCAGGATGTTCAAGCGTTGTGTGACCTTCAACTCCTATGGCATGTGGCTATGTTCCTACTGAAGGTCAGATTCATGACAGTCATACATATTACTGAGTGATATATAGGTACTATATCTCATTTCAGCATTTGTCAACTGAATTATATTGAATACAAAATAGATCTGTATTCATTTCAGCACTTCAATGGTAATGTCAGATCTCTCTGCTTCCATATCACACTCTGAAACTGGCCAAGCCTAATGTGGGCAGAATGGTTAACTTTATGGGCAAGCATTTTGGAAATAGTGACCCATCCACTGTAGGAAGTATGCCACTGTCCTAATGTGGAATTCCTTGTTGAGTTGGCTGTCAACAGTCTTTGACACAGAAGACCTGATTATGAGAACACTCCAAGGGTGGTCGATATTTGTCACAATTGATGAAATCAGGCACCCTGACTGCTACATTTATCGCACGCAATAAATAGCTCATACTCTTGAGTTTTTCTCGGTAATGGGGAATAACACATGTATTGTGGTGCTTAACGCACCAAAATACGTACGTCCTGGTAATTACTGGGAGCTTTCCCCCAGTAAATCCCAGTAGGTTTGACCTGCCGAAATTTAACAGGCGATGTGACCAATATCACCCTGGTTATGACTTGGTGAGACAAACATAGCACCACTTTTAATTTCAATCCTACAGGGCACATGTGCACATCCATCTAGAAAGTAGTCCACTTCAGTGTTAGGGAAGGTAGGCCAATTTATGCTTTCATTTCTACCTTCATTTTCAATTTTTTATCTATTTTTGCACTGGGTGACTTTTTTTCATAGGTCATTTTTTAATTACCTTTCTTTGCAAACATATGAATGACACTGTTAAACTTTTTCTACATTTACCTTTCTATTATGTTTATAATACTTTTACATTTTTAATATCACATGTTTGTAAAAAAAGAAATACATCAAAACAATGTCAGGCTTGCCGAGACCAGATCTGGCTTTGCCAGTGCTTAGCTAGCTCTTGTCTTTATACATGCTTTTACACTCCCACCCATCTCTCTGCTGAAAGGAAGTTTGTTCTCAGACTCATATCCCTTCTAAGTTTAGCATGCAGATGGGCATACCAGTGAAATCATAGTGCCAAGCTGAAGAGTCTGGCATCTGAAGACATGAGCCAGAGTGTGTGCCAAGTAAGACACATCAGCTGCTGCTGTGCTCCAATAACTCACACTTCTTTCCCAGCAGGGATCAGGCGCAGTTATTCTTACCTTTTCCATAATTCTTTCCTATCATACTAAGACAATGTGATGGAAAGTCATAAAGGTGATCCTTTCCCATCAAACATGCGTTCTGGCCATTTACATTCCCTCTGGTAATGGTGTATGTTTGAGCCTTTTAAGTTATCCCTCTTGACGTGTGGGTTTTGATTGGAAACAACATAAAATTGATAATATGCATTTGCGTTTACTGATGCCAGATCAACCTAGTGTCTTACTGCCAAATAAACAAGGAGCATCTGAGGAGATAGCTTGAGAATCTGAGCACTACCCAAGCACTCTCTGTCCTTAATTGGCATTGGAGCATATCCATAAATATTCAGAGCATCTTTCAGATGCTCAACGCTTCTGCAATATGATGGGAGCATTTGGAAGAGATAGGCCCATCCTGCATGACCTCCGCTCGCCCAACCACTAGCCCCTGACCTGAAAGTAGGCTTGTCCACTCTGCCGTACCCATCATAAATACCCACAGGCAGAATTAAGACTTGAGAAATACATATGGTAGCAAAAGGCTGCAGCCAATTTTATTATTTAGACAAATAGTTTAAAGGGTCTAAGTATGAATGATACTGATTAAATATCAATATTATTTACTAATTATCATCCAGAGAGGAATTAACCTTCTAACAGCTGAATTTGTGGATTATTTTGTGCCATGCATAACAGACGCTTGCTGAAAAGCGAGTGATTTATCAACCGTAAGTTTAATTCTAGTTAATGCCCTATTCACTGATGTTTAATGCCATTTAATGCCCTGTCCAATAGACTTTATTAGCTGTTGGGATATACTTGCCAGCCATCACTTCCCCCACTAATATAAGGTCTAATCCTTTGCCGATAAGTGGTACTACTGCTGCTGCCTACCAGATATCGTTTTTTATTTAATGCGATTTTTTTATAGTGCGAACATTACCCTCTAGGGGACAAGCCAGTACTTCTTAGTTTGCTTTATTGCAACAAAACACAACCACTGAACATCACAAGTCCCCATTTCCTGAAAAGACTAGTCAACAAGGACCCTATGCAGATATACTGATTGAACAGGCCGGCTGGATGGGGATATCCTGCACATGGAGCTGATGATATCAGTGGGCTAATGACTTTCTTCAGAGTATTGCTGTCTTAGGCTTGGTCATTGGGTGGGGTGGGCCGTTGGTTGGCAGGGATAGTCAAATCTTAGCATCATCCCCTGCCTCACAACACCGTCACAGGGCTTTGCCCCATGTTGCGGGATAGGGAAGGACTTTCATGGGGTTACATGTACAGACACAGACAAAGAGGCAATATTCAAAGCGCCCCTGAGCAAATCATAAAACATGTAGCACAATTTTAAAAAAATCTTATATTAATTTTCTTAACTTGTATATTTCAGTCTCTCTAATGGTCCAGCACAGGTCAGTGTGCAGCATGTCAAGAGAGGATCCACAGGAGATTATTAAAGCTCAGAACGTCCGAACCACAAAAATTATTATGCTAACCATGTACGCGCTCTATATTTCATAGACAACCATATGTTTTTCAGAGGGGTTGAAGAGTGAGTGACTCAAAGATATCCGTGGTAACTATTTCCAAGGTAAAGGGTCAATCAAATCACCCATAAAAAATGAATCCTATAAAACTAAAAAGTAAAGGTAACTACAATACCACTAATTACATATATACATTAAAATGTCCACGTGGAGACATACATCAGGAAAATGGAGAGGAAAATTAAAATCCTCATTTCTGAAGACAAGAGGAACATATGAAAAAAGAACTTGAAATCGTCAGTGGCAACTCACTTTTCAGATTATCAACACACTGCATCACAAATAAAATTTCAGACACTGGAGGTTCCTGTTTTTGTACTGGGGGCAATGTGACTAACAGCCTGATTCATCAATCTCCCGTTTTGCGAGGCCCTAATAGCGAATCATAGGGAATCGCTATTAAGGACTCGCAAAACGGGATTCATGTAGGATTAGCAACATTTTTTGCGATTCCTAATGATTCCTTATTTGCGATTAGCAAATTGCTAATCGCAAATAAGGAAAAAAACTCCCCATTCATTCCTATGGGCCAAAAGGCCCATAGGAATGAATGGGGAGTATTCCTTATTTGCGATTAGCAATTTGCTAATCGCAAATAAGATTACGATTTGAAGGGTGCCAGGGGTGTCCAAAGGACACCCTGTAGCACCCCTCAAATGACATTTGACACAGGTGTTGCACACACACATGTCCAAAGGACATGTGTGTGTATAACATGCAACTCAGAAAAATGCATTTAAATGCATTTTTCTGAGTTTTGGCAATTTACCGTGAGGTTTGACCTCGCGGTAAATTGCAGATAGAAATTGCGAATTCGCAAAAGAAATGTGGATGATGAATTACATTTAAGGAATCTCAAATAGAGATTCCTTAAATGTAATTCCTCGCAAAATTGCGAGATCGCAATCAGCGATTTTTGCATTTGGGATGTTGAATCCCAAATGCAAAAATCGCACTCGCAAAGGGCCAGATTCTCAGAATCTGGCCCTTTGCGAGCCGATTTGGCCTTGATGAATAAGGCTGTAAGAGACTCCTACTAAGGGAGATCTATTGGATCAGAACTTTGGACACTATACAACTGCGCACACTTAATGATAGGATGGAAATGTCTTGTTTCTTGTATTTACTTGCATACGACAGAGAACCTCATTGTTTTAATAATTCATTATTTTTTTATTATCTATACATCATCTTTCTATATCTCTTTACAACACTTTATTCACTATGCATTCTATTTTGATAGCCACGTTATCTTACTACTTATGTAATGTATTTTGCACTTTTACTTTTTATATTTATTTTACACACAGTAGACACTATTCTAAACACCTCAATGTTTTCTTAGTTACCAATAGCCAATTGCTACAGAGTTACAATCTCTCCCACTTCACTGCAACAGATCCTTACAGCATGCCTTAACCTAATTTTTCACCTTTCGATATGGCCAATATGTACACCTTGGTATGACGTAGAGGTGGGCGAGCCACTTAAAATTGGAGCCAGGCTCGAGCCAGATGCCAGACTCTGGCACAGCTCGCACTCCCCTCGGAACCTCAAGCCCAAAATAGCCGAGCTTTCATGTGGCTTCTGCTTGCCACCCTCTCCCTAATATTGTGCCCAAAGTTAAAAACAAAGCATCAACATTTGTGGTAAAAAGGAAAGATAAATAAATTCCTGTTTAATGGCTGCTTTGCAGAAAGTGAAACCGAAAACCTGGGATTAAGAACAGCTTCTCCTCTTAACCAAACAATGTGATCTTTGGTAAATATTTTGTTTCACCAATCCCTCTTTTAGATCAGAAAAAAGAGGGACCAGGAAGCTTCCCTGTGAATGAATTCCACCAGTTGCTTACCATTGGCTTTGCGGTTTGTAACTCACATTTTCTGGCATTCTATTTGCTGGCTTTTTGTTTTAGGGTGTCCAGTGTAAGCCCATTCCTCTAAAGGAGCAAAGCTTTTTCACACTAACTCTCCTTGTGTTCTTCCACAAGTGCCCCTTTCTGTAAACAGGCCTGTAAATCGTGTTATTATCGTGTCATATGTGCTGTGCATTCAAAGACAGAGGTGTCAGGCTCTGCCTTCCAAAGAAGCTTGGTGGTTATTTTTCCTTTCTTTGCTTTCTAAGTGAGAGGATTTATGTGACAATCTTACTGGATACTGGGGGTAGGAAAGTTTATTTTTTCTAGCACACAACATTTAAATGAACTGTTCAACTATTTCAGACTATATTAGAATTAGAAAAGCACACATGAAGCACATTGTTTGTTAATTCTGAAGTGTATTGGAAACAAATACTTCAATATGATCAAAACAAATCAATACATTAGTAATGCCATTTCCACACATTATCGTTTGTAAGCTGTATAATTTTATGAGTAAAAATGTATGTCTATGCAAATGTAATGGTCATTTCAATAGAAATGTGTTGTCTGTAATAATTGTCTGCCACCAAACTATGCATACTCCACTGTACGCCACTTCACTCTACAACGCACCACTACATACCACTGCACTCTACTCTTCTCTGCACCACTCCTCTCTACGGAACTCCACTCTACACCACTTCACTCTATGCCTCTCTACTCTACTCTGTTCAACTCGACTCTATGCCAATGCACTCTACACCCCTCTACTCTACACCACTACACTCTTTGCTACTGCACTCTACACCACTCCAGTCTAGGCCACTCCACTCTACTCTGCACAGCTCCATTTTATGAGACTCACTCTATGCCACTCCACTCTATGCCACTCAGCAACACTGCACTCTATGTCACTGCAATCTATGACTCTACTCTCTACCACTCAACTCTACACCCATGAGCTCTATGTCACTGTACGCTGCACCACTTTACTCTACGCCATTACACTCTTCACTACTCTGCTCTATGCCACTGCACTCTACCCCGCACCACTCCACTCTACTCCACTAACTCTACTGTGAAACGATCTCTTCTACACCACTGCACTCTACACCACTCTATTCCACTCTGTGCCACTCCACTCTATGCTACTGCATTCTGCACTCTACTCTCACCCACTGCACTCTATGCAACTGCACTCTACGCAGCTGCACTCTATTCTGCACCACTGTACTCTATGCCACTGCATTCCACACCACTCTGCTCTATGCCGTTGCACTCTATGCCAATTCACTATACACAACTCTACACCAGTACACTCAACCACATTCTGTTCTGCAACACTGCACTTTCTTCCACTGCACTCTACTCTGCAGTACTGCACTCTATGTCAATGCACTCTATGCCACTCTACTCTACATCACTGCACTATATATGGCACTACACTCTGCATACCTCTGCTCTACTCTGCAACACTGCACTCTATGCCACTGCACTCAATGCTACTGCACTCTATGCCACTGCACTCACCTCTGCACCATGCACTCTAAGCCACTGCACTCTACAATGCACCACTTTAATCTATACCAGTATATGCTGCTACACTCTTCACCACTGCACTCCAGGCCACTATACTCTGCCAAACTTTACTCCAACGCGCTCTATACCAGTCCACTCTATCCACTCACTCTGCACCACTCCACACCACTGTGCACTACTCTATGCCACTGCACTCTACTCGACTCTGCACCACTCTACTCTGTGCCTCTGCACTCTATGCCACTCTACACCACTGCACTCTACGACACTCTTCAACACTACACTGTATGCCACTACAATCTACGCCAGTCTACTCGCACCACTCTATGCCACTGCACTCTATGCCACTTCACTCTACACCACTGTACTCTATGCCACTCTACTCTGCACCACTCTACCTTGTACCACTCTGCCCTGCATCACTGCACTCTACTATGTAACATTCTAATCTACGCCACTGCATTCTACGATGCTGCATTAAACACCACTGAAGTTTATGACGCTGCACTCTACACAACTATACTCTGCAACACTCTATGCCATTGCACTCTACACCAGTCTTCTCTACTCCATGCCACTCCACTGTATGTCATTCTACGCCACTCCACTCTGTGCCACTCCAATACACAACACTCTATGCCACTCTTCGCCATTCTACTCCATGACACTCCACACCTGTCTTCTCTACGCCGCTAACTGTTAGCCATGCTGAACAGTAGCCATGCTGGTGTACAACATGGCTAAAACACATTGGCAAAGCCAATAGTTCTTGCATAGTTGAGACCTATTTGCTTTGCCAATGCTTGTTCTTCACTAGGTGAAAAATAGTTGTAGAATATCTTGTTCTATTTGGGCATGTCTCTGGGCCCAACCCCACCTTACTGACCACGCCACCATTGCGCTCCGGTGCGCAGTTCCCAAACTTCTTTTAATGCACTTCATCCGCTGGCAGAGAGTTGAAGTGATGCTCTTAGTAGGGAGAATGTCATCTGTTTATAAAGCAAAACACATTTTCAGGGTCAGAAAGATGCCCACTGGCAGGAAATTGAAAATGAGAAATCAGTGTTATTACCTGCAAACAAAGCCTCCTGAGATGTGCTCTGCTTCAGGAGACCAATAGCACTCCATAATCTAATCCTTGTAATCCTTAGAGCTTTCTTCCGATTTGCGCTTTGGAGAGTACAATATGATTTTTTAATTTTATAGAACATAAAGTTATACAAGCTTAAATTGTCCTTAAAGAGTTTGCAAAGATCTATACAACCGAGTGGCTAACATAGTGCAGCATAAACTCTTGACACATGGGCATATGATTAATTAGTGAGGCCTGATTGCATGCATACCATCATGGAGAAGGGGTGAGTATCAGTTTAATACATTCCGAAAAAGACAGCTCCTTCCACATTTCTGTACTGACTAATAACATTTCGTCGAAGCATAATTTTATGTTTGCAAATATCTGGTGTCTTTGTAAAGTGAATGTATGTGTTTTTGTTCTTCTTTTTCCATTGTTTCTCAAATTGAGCCCTCTCAGCACAGGATAGTCTGCCATGTTAGATTTCACAACAGATACGTTACCAACACCTCCTCACTTTTGACGAAATTAGTTAGGGAGGCCCATCAAGAAAATAAATATATATATATATATATATATATATATATATATATATATATATATATATATATATATATATATATATATATATATATATATATATATATATATATATATATATATATATATATATATATATATATATATATATATATATATATATATACATACATGCCTGTGTTTTTTTAAGGAAGATTAAAAGGTCTCTTCCTTTTGTTAGTGGGGTGCTTATTTGTGGAGTCTTCACTTTGATTCATATTCCAGGTGTTGTGGCTATCATAAAGCTCAAAAAATAAAATCTATCAAGAATAGAGCCAACAGACTAACAGGGAGAGCCGAGCCACACAATGAGCAGAGGGACTGGCTTGGCTCTAAGAGCCCAAGCACGAGCCAAGCCCTGAAAACGCATATGAACTGAGTAGTAAACACAATATAAAAATATGATAAAGACTCTCCAAAATAAAAAAAGTGTATTTCTTTAACACGCAGAAGCGTTTCAACTTAGTACATTCGACTATATCACTACATTGTGAGACATTTATTAAAAGTGACAGTCTGAAAACATTAACATCAAAATATTCATGCCAACATCCCCCCTCCTCCTCGCCATGACAACAATGTCATCAGTGAATTAAGAGGGAAATCAGTTGTGATGTGAATTCTATATGTCACCTATATGCTTACATGGAGCAACTTAGAGCCTATTTAAAGCAGGCACAACAGAGATGTTAGCATGGTGAAATAAAATATTTGCCTATGGGTAGCCGGCAGAAATCCAAGATTTTCTGATTTCATATTGTGTTGTTGAGCTGCTAGATGGGTATCTATTTCCCTCTCCTGTTGTACATCAAATGTTAATGGTGCATATTATCAAGGAACAGCTTTAAAATTATTGCAGCTTTAGCAGCAGGAAACTGCCGCTAAAGCGGCGATAATGGGCTTGATAATATGCCCTTGAGAATTCCAATAGAAGCCCATGTTCTGGTGTTAACATGGGCTTCTATTAGAATTCTCGAAGGCATATTATCAAGCCCATTATCGCCGTTTTAGCTGCAGTTTCCTGCTGCTAAAGCTGCAATAATTTTAACGCCATTCCTTGATAATATGCCCCAATGTTTTTTCTTTAATTCTTGGTGCATTTGGTTAGGGGGTGGGTGGCAGGCAGAAGCAGCATAAAAACTCAGCTCATTTAGGGCTCGAGAGTCCAAAAGGTCCTCGAGCTGAGCCAGAGCCAGGCATCTGGCAAAAGCCTTGCTCGAGGTTTTAGTGGCTCGCTCACCTCTAGGCAGGACCAGGTGTTCTTCTGGTGTTGGGGTTTACCTGTGACTTATCTCAAAGGCAGCACCCTGCTGTTTGTGGCTGTCTCGGGCCTCTGGGAAGTGACGAGGGGCACGCAAAATTAGCATAATTTATTTTTGTGTCATTGAGTAAAAAATTCCGCAAAAGTAATGTGAAATTACGCAAAATGCAAAACTGGCATTTGGCGCTTTTTAGCACTAAATTTGTCCATGTGTCCAATTTGGATGCTAAAATGCATTTTGAGCTAACAAATAATGTAAAAATCACAAGCATCACAAGCAGGGGCCACTCATGTTTTGCTCATTGATGTTTTTCCGCGTGCTTATGCTAGATTCTTGGACATGATGCATTGTGAACAAAAACGTAGTAGAAAATACACAAGTGTCACAAACAATAGCCACTCATGTTCTGCTCGTTTACGTTGTTTCCATGCACTCATGCTAATTTTTTACCACAAATGTTGCTATTACCCAATAGGGCAAAATAGCATACTTAACAGAATTTTGCATAACAAACATAACAACACAATTGTGAAATTACAAAAGATTACACCGTGTAACAGAATTTTGCCCAGGCCTAGCAGTGACCACAGCTTTTTCTGGGCACGTCTGTTTCCTAAATGCACAGCTTAAATCTACAAAAACCTTTCAGGTAGAGATAGTATCTGTGCAAACTGGAGTCACCAACCTCCCCTGGGTTTTCCTTTGCATAATGCGTTTACCACTCATTAGTTATGTAGAGGATTATCATTTGTTTGAGGCCACAGACTCAGTTCAGCACCAAACCTCTGGAAAGACATAGAGGTTGGTAGCATCCATCTGTAAATTCAGGGCAAAGGCTAACCATCAATTAACACCTTGGCTGTGGCGCGAATTCTGCCGCGTTGCTGAACATTCCATTCTTGGACATGGTTCGGAGAGACCCCAGCTGTCGTGCACACACGTCCAACGTGACTCATGACGTCCGGGGGCCGTCATGAGCATCGAAGGGGTTAAGCTACTACTGGGCAGTCCAATTGCCTAAATAATGACCAGTGTCAATATATATGCTTACTAGAGAAATCATGGAAGTCATTTAGGGGTCGCCCCTTGCTGCCCCTGGCACTCCTTTCAGACTCCTGGCACCAGAGGTGGCAAAATCAGTGCCAGGAACACAGTGGCAGCTCGTCCTTATGGACATCAGTTGGCGTTGCACTCTTTTTGTATTTTGCCAATTATATTATTACACTAATAGTGGATTATGTATATATAATATTTGTCACTATTAGTGTTGTAAAAATGGAGTTCAATTAGCTGAAATATGACCCTCTCTGGCAGCTGAGGTATGTAAAAAGAAATGTTAAAGGTATGTAGTGTACATGCTTGCGGATGCCAGTTTGTTTCTGTGAGAGTGTGTGTGTGTAAAAGTGTGTGTATATGTAAGCATGTGTGGGTGAAAGTGAAGGTCAAAGGTCATGTGATGTCACTTACGCTACCCATGGCATTTTGGTGGATTGACATGCATGAGAGAAATAAGGAAATTGGAAATGCCATCATTTTGGGGAACTGTAGAAACTAGCATCATGGAAATCGGTAGATTCTGCTTAGTGACCTTTGTGTAGAGTGGCAATTGCAGCACATGGGATAATGTTGAAACCTGCTGTATCTAAAAACGGAAGCACGGCTGAATCTGGTAATTTTACATTTTGAAGTAATATGGATATTTTAAAATGTACATGTTGGAGCACCATGGAAACAGAATGAAAACACATACAAGACTGTTGTAGTAGCTGGCAATATCTGTGTATTGGCGCAATTTGGAAACACACCATACTTGCATGATGGCCATTATGGAAACTGGGAATTGGAGTTAGGGCCGGACTGGTTGTAGCGGGCACCGGGTGTTTCCCCAGTGGGTTGCCAGGGTGGGGGCCAGTTTTAGGCCCCATGGGCCGTTTTTGTTACCAGGCTGTAACACAATCGTCCGAAACAGGCCCTTGCAAATAGCTAGGCCACACCACCCTCCTCCCCCCGAGGGGGGAGGGGGCGGCGGGGACAGCCTAGCAGTTTGCTCGGGCCGTTTTCGGATCCCAGTCCCAGCCTGATTGGAGTTTGCCTGTCCGGCAATATAAATAGTGGTAATATTTACTTATTGGGAATTGTGAATACTGGTACTGGTACTGGTAATTCTTTAAATCATTTAGAAGCTAAATTACCCTGTTGGAGTTCTTCACCTGAGCTAGAAGATGCCATTGCCACCCACTTATCTAACATGTACCAGAATTGTTGTGGGAAAGTGGATTATTATGCATTGAGGCTGATTAGGCTTCACTATGCAGTAATCTCACGTTATCCAAATAGGTCCTTTAGATTCACACTAATAAACCCTAAGCTCACTCTTGGTAGTGTGGCTCAGAGAGGTCAGGCTTTATTAGAGGAACTTGTGTTAAGCACTTCAGAGCACCAACATGGATGATAAGTAATGGATATAGCCCAAAAGAAATCTGAAACGACTTGATCAAAATAAAGGCGCTATTTGCATAAATTTAGATACCCAAAAAAATACAATCAGATGATTTTAACTTGGGGAATGGCTTCCACTCCGCCAACCTTTGAGTGCTGCTGCCAGAATTGCATGAGTCAAGGCAAGACATGTTTTGAGCTCACATGCTGTTTATCTTTTGGTCTCACTTGGGATGAGAATGGTTAGTTAACACCTTCCGTGCTCATGAAGAGCTGGTCTCGTCATAACGACTCCGCGCCGCCCACGCGCGATTAATTCCCCGCCTGTGCGGGCGTATTAATCAGTGGGAGGGGTCATGACGAGATCAGCTCGTCATGAGCACAGCTCCACCGTGACTCGTGACGAGCTGGTCTCGTCACGAGCACAGTGGGGGAATTACCCCCGCAGCGAAGGCTTTAACATATTCAAAGTTGCAATTGGTGTCTTTGTTTATGTATATGGCATTGCATGGATCATTTGTGAAGGACACACCATCCTAGGCTTTTTCTGAAAATATGGAAAAGTTAAATATTTTCAAACCGTAGCACTTAACAAACAGTAAGAGTGGGCGATGTGTGACGATGAATATTACACAGAGCTGCTGGTCCTAGAGTTTCACATGTGTGGTGTAAGATAAACATTATGAAACATACAGACATTAGAAATGGTTCTCATAGTCTTGATGCTTTTACCTGCACCTAGCCAGACTCACGTAAGTTGAGTGAACAGATGTAGATTCTTTGGCGAATCCAGATTCACTGCCCACACCTTCTTTTTGCGACTGTAGGCAGTTTTTTTACTCTATCCCATAATATAACTTTTTCCTTTCCCCCATCGTGAAAAATATATGAAGATCATTCAAAACTACCTCTAGTTTCTACTAACTAAGCCCTTGAGGAACCGGCTGAGCATGCAGTTGTGCGCATCACTGGTCTGTGGACTTTTAAATTGGTAAATATTCCCTACCTGGGGTCTAAAAACATAGGGGCATATTATCAAGGGGGTTTATCTCCGCTTTTTTGGCTTTAAAAGCCAAGAAAGCGGAGATAAAATTATCTCCCTATTACCTAGCTGTCGCTAACACCAGTTAGCGACAGCTAGTAGGAGATAGCGACCATCTTGGGCCCCGCTTTGCATGTCAGTGATATTTATCACTAATGACATCCAAAGTGGGCGTGCCAAGATGTTAGCGACTGGAAACAGTCGCTAACATCGCTATCTCCTATTACCAACTTTTGGAGATATTCGCTCTAAGCGCGAATATCTCCAAAAGCTAACACCTGCCCTGAGCAGTTCTTAGCCTTGTTATCCAATGGGAGGTAGATAACATAGCTAAGAGCATTAGCTCAGTAATGCATGAATATCGCTGACTTTTCAGCGATATTCATGCATTGCGGCCGTTTTTTATCGCATTTGCGATAAACCTTGGTAATACCAAGGTTTATCTGCAATAAAAATCGCCGCAGGTCAGCGATACATTTTTGTCTCTAACCAAGCAATAGCGATAATTATCGCTATTGCTTGGTAATATGCCCCATAATGTGTAGTCCATTATAGCATGCAATTGGCAGCACTGCAGAAGCAGAACCTTCACGGCAGCGCTCTGGTGTGCTCTTAATGGGGGCAGTAATAAAGAGGTGGAGGGGGGGATTTGAGACTTTCAACTGTAGGCATTGCAGGGGGGGGGGGCGAGGTCATCTGGGCCTGCCTCACCTTCTCTTGCCACCTCTGGGCACATGCCCATCCACTCCCCTTTTTTCATCCTGATTAAGTTCCAAACTATTGTTAAGTGTGTGGGATTATTTGGCATTTGAGAGTTCAAGAACTATCAGTTGTTTCCTTGTTATGGGCAATCACAGCAGCAGATCTAAATCTCACATGTTAGCCAACAAGCAGTGCTTACGTCATTTCTGCCAGGAGTTGCAGGTGGTGATCACGGCACTCGTTTTTGGGGACCACACTGTTTTGCTTCGGAGCAATACAGAGAAAAGGAGGGAAAGGAACAAAAAGAAGGGAGAGAAACATAGGAAAACAGAGAGAAGGGGAGGAAATAGGGATGAAAAAGAACCCGCAAACATGATGTAAACAGACAAGGAGTGTTGGTCAGGGGACGGAAGTGATGTTGGGCAGGTGGAATCTAGTCTACGAATAGGTATTTAAAACGTGGGCCTTCAGAAGTGATGGTGGTGGGTTGCTTAGTACAATTCTGGTGCCCTGCTCAATTTTTTGATAAATTAAACCCTGGCAATGTGCACGTTCACCTCTACAGCACCACAAGATCTTGAATCATATTAGAAAAGCGGCTCCTTAACCCAGCCGTCATGCACTACGGTGCTCGTGTGCTGATGACGGCTGGGGTTCGTCACGGCCCGCCCCTGTTCGTGTTGTTTACAGCACACCAGGGGAATCGCGGCCGCAGGGAAGGGGTTAAAACTGTCTGGGTTTAATTATGTCAGAGACAGTGAGAGCCTCACAGAAAATACAATGGCTGGTGCTTAACTATGAGCTGCTGGCTGCTTTGATTTTAACTGAGCAAGCAACCGAAGCAAGTAGGCCTACACCTCATGAGGAAGATTCAAGAGCTTTTTCTGTCAGAAAAAATGTCACAAACCAGAGCTAAAAAATCCGCTCTTGGTTTGTTGTTGTATCATACAAATTGTTAGGGCTGGTTGGGAAAGACCTTTGTGTGTTTACAAATAACTTACAGTAGGCTTAGAGGCAGCCAATTGGTTACTATTGGTTGACTGTATGTCACTCTCATCTGCTTGCTTTTTAATTGCTGTCTTCCCTTCCTTTGCTTATGTTTGTCTCTTCCCTAGAACATAGCCTCTTTACCGTCCTTTTGATTGTGTCCTTCCGCAGCTCACTTTTTTTTGGGAACTAATGTTTCTTTTTGATTAAGCATAAAATGAGTTTTCCTGCTCTCTCCCTTGTGTGTTTATCCCCCTCCCTGCAGCCGTGGCCCGTGCAGGTAAGAGCGGTAGGGCAGGTAGTTGGGCAAGGGGATTTTGACAGACTGCAATAAGGGAAAATGTATTAATTATTTAATTATCCCACCTGTCATCTTTCAAATCCCCTCCCACCCGACCCCATCGCTCTTACCTGCACAGGCCTCCGCTGCCTCCCTCTGTTGTTTCTATCTCTCCCTTGTGTGCTGCTCTGTCTTTTTGTGTGCTCCTTCCCCTTTCTCATGCTCAGTTTTGCTCTCTCCCTTGTGTGCTGCTCTCTCTTTTTGTGAGCTTCTTCCCCTTTCTCTTGATCGGTTTTGCTCTCTCCCTTGTGTGCTTATTCCCCTCCCTGTGTTGTTTGGATCTCTCCCATGTGTGCTGCTCTCTCATATTGTGTGCTCCTTCCGCTTTCTCATGCTCTGTTTTTCTCTCTCCCTTGTGTCCTGCTCTCTCTTTTTGTGTGCTTCTTCCCCTTTCTCATGCTCTGTTTTGCTCTCTCCCTTGTGTGCGTATCCCCCTCCCTGTGTTGTTTGGATCTCTCCCTTGTGTGCTGCTCTCTCTTTGTGTGTGCTCCTTCCCCTTTCTCATGCTTCGTTTTGTTCTCTCCCTTGTGTGCTGCTCCCTCTTTTTGTGTGCTTCTTCCCCTTTCTCATGCTCTGTTTTGCTCTCTCCCTTGGGTGCTTAACCCGCTCCCTGTGTTGTTTGGATCTCTCACTTGTGTGCTGCTCTCTCTTTTTGTGTGCTCCTTCCCCTTGCTCGTGCTCTGTTTTGCTCTCTCCCTTGTGTGCTGCTCTCTCTTTTCGTGTGCTCCTTCCCCTTTCTCATGCTCTGTTTTGCTCTCTCCCTTGTGTGCTTATACCCCTCCCTGTGTTCTTTGGATCTTTCCCTTATGTGCTGCTCCCTCTTTTTGTGTGCTCCTTCCCCTTTCTCATGCTCTGTTTTGCTCTCTTGCTTGTGTGCTGCTCTCTCTTTTTGGGTGCTTCTGCCCCTTTCTCATGCTCTGTTTTGCGCTCTCCCTTGTGTGCTTATCCCCCTCCCTCTGTTGTTTGGATCCCTTCCTTGTGTGCTGCTCTCTCCTTTTGTGTGCTCCTTCCCCTTTCTCATGCTTTGTTTTGCTCTCTCCCTTGTGTGTTGCTCTCTCTTTTTGAGTGCTTCTTCCCCTTTCTCATGCTCTGTTTTGCTCTCTCCCTTGGGTGCTTAACCCCCTCCCTGTGTTGTTTGGATCTCTCACTTGTGTGCTGCTCTCTCTTTTTGTGTGCTCCTTCCTCTTTCTCATGCTCTGTTTTGCTCTCTCCCTTGTGTTCTGCTCTCTCTGTTTGTGTACTTTCTCCCCTTTCTCATGCTCTGTTTTGCTCTCTCCCCTGTGTGCTTATGCCTCTCCCTGTGCTGTTTGGATCTCTCCCTTGCGTGCTGCGTGTGTGCTCCTCCCACTTACTCATGCTCTGTTTTGCTCTCTCCCTTGTGTGCTGCCCTCTCTTTTTGTGTGCTTCTTCCCCTTTCTCATGCACTGTTTTGTTCTCTCCCTTGTGTGCTTATCCCCCTCCCTGTGTTGTTTGGATCATTCTCTTGTGTGCTGCTCCCTCTTTTTGTGTGCTCCATCCCCTTTCTCATGCTCTGTTTTGCTCTCTTGCTTGTGTGCTGCTCTCTCTTTTCGGGTGCTCCTGCCCCTTTCTCATGCTCTGTTTTGCTCTCTCCCTTGTGTGCTTATCCCCCTCCCTCTGTTGTTTGGATCTCTTCCTTCTGTGCTGCTCTCTCTTTTTGTGTGCTTTTCCCCCTTTCTCATGCTCTGTTGTGCTCTCTCCCTTGTGTGCTTATGCCTCTCCCTGTGTTGTTTGGATCTCTCCCTTGTGTGCTGTGGGTGTGCTCCTTCCACTTACTCATGCTCTGTTTTGCTCTCTCCCTTGTGTGCTGCCCTCTCTTTTTGTGTGCTTCTTCCCCTTTCTCATGCTCTGTTTTGCTCTCTCCCCTGTGTGCTTATCCCCCTCCCTGTGTTGTTTGGACCTTTCCCTTGTGTGCTGCTCTCTCTTTTTGTGTGCTCCTTCCCCTTTCTCATGGTCTGTTTTGCTCTCTCCCTTGTGTGCTGCTCTCTCTTTTTGTGTGCTTTTCCCCCTTTCTCATGCTCTTTTGTGCTCTCTTCCTTGTGTGCTTATGTCTCTCCCTGTGTTGTTTGGATCTCTCCCTTGCGTGCTGCGTGTGTGCTCCTTCCACTTACCCATGCTCTGTTTTGCTCTCTCCCTTGTGTGCTGCCCTCTCTTTTTGTGTGCTTCTTCCCCTTTCTGATGCTCTGTTTTGCTATCTCCCTTGTGTGTTTATCCCCCTCACTGTGTTGTTTGGATCTTTCCCTTGTGTGCTGCTCTCTCTTTTTGTGTGCTCCTTTCACTTTCTCGTGGTCTGTTTTGCTCTCTCCCTTGTGCGGTGATCTCTCTTTTTGTGTGCTTTTCCCCCTTTCTCATGCTCTGTTGTGCTCTCTCCCTTGTGTGCTTATGCCTCTCCCTGTGTTGTTTGGATCTCTCCCTTGCGTGCTGTGTGTGTGCTCCTTCCACTTACTCATGCTCTGTTTTGCTCTCTCCCTTGTGTGCTTATTCTCCTCCCTGTGTTGTTTGAATCTTTCCTTTGTGTGCTGCTCCCTCTTTTTGTGTGCTCCTTCCCCTTACTCATGCTCTGTTGTGCTCTCTCCCTTGTGTGCTGCCCTCTCTTTTTGTGTGCTTCTTCCCTTTTCCCGTGCTCTGTTCGCTCTCTCCCTTGTGTGCTTATACACTCCCTGTGTCGTTTGGATCTCTCCCTTGTGTGCTGCTCTCTCTTTTTATGTGCTTCCTCCCCTTTCTCCTGCTCTGTTTTGCTCTCTCCCTTGTGTAATATTCTCTCTCACTCTTCAGCCATTGGCTACCTTCATATTGAGTGATGCCATTCTGCTCTTGTATAATGTCAGCAAAAAACAGTAGTTTCCTTCAGTGCAGGTACTACTGAATCAATGTGCGTGTTTTGATTTAAAAAAATTCTTATAGCCAGCTCTTGTGTTTTGTGCATACTGGCAAGAGCCCAGCATTTTTTGATTAGTTTGTTAAGGCTAATTTAATGAACTTGTGCTTGAGTAGGCAAGTTACATCAGGAAGCGGCGATGACTGTGTGTCTTAAATGTGGAACCATCTCACCTGCCCGGTAATTATGTGTGGATTGATACAAAATACATGTATGAATAACATGATAGAGGTGCAGTGTACACCCCTGTAAAAGATCCACGTCAATCAGGGCTTTAACCTCTTCCATGCTCATGACGGCTCACGGCCGTCAAGAGTCACGGTGGGCGTGTGCTGATGACGGCCGGGAGCCGTCATGACCACGCCCGCGATCGGAATGTTCAGCACTGTGGCGGAATTCTCGCCGCAGCGATGAGGTTAAGTCATCCGGGTGCATCCAGGTCTCAGACCTGGTTAGTATTTTAAAGTATTTTAAAGGGCCTTATAGCATTGTCGTTAATTGTACTGGTAAAACACTGATCGATTCATAAACAGTGAATACGAAAAAACGTTAATGGGAGTTTTACCTATTCCAGGATGCTGTTTTTATTTTTTATTGGTAATGTGTACTATATTAATCTTGTATAGTGTTTTATCTTAAATAGCTAACGATCATTGACAAAGCTGGTAATCGTGTCTGGTCTAAGGATTATGACACTTGCTATTTTAGATATATCTGGATGCCATAACCTAAACTTCAAAGAAACTTCAAAATACCAATTGGGCATCATACAATGGGAATCCTAGAAATATTGTTTATTTACACCACTCCCTTAATTACATAGGCCACTCCCCTATAGAGCCCCCCACGGTTTTTTTCCCACTTAAAGCACTGGTGTCACTACAGGAAATTGCAGATGAACATTGGCTTTTCAAATCTCTCTGACTCTTGGAGCAGATCAGAAGCTGCAGGGCAGGGTGTCTTCTTGGTGCATGAGTGAGGTGTAAGGCAGGAAGTGCCAGGGCCGTCTTAACAGCATTATAGGCCCCCGGGCAAAGAGGGCATTGGGCCCTGCCTACACAACCACTCACAGGAAGGAATACAAATGTTTAACAGAAATTTTGTGTTAAATGATGGTGTGCATAGGGCTCTATGCTCGTGGGCCCCTGTATAACTGCCCAGCGTGCCCATGCGTTTAGATGGCACTGGGAAGTGTGCTTGTGTTGTATGCAGCTGAGCATGGGGGGAGGTCCCTCTGCAGAGCTTTAAAAACACAGGGGTTTACTTACTTGCAGGGTGAGTCTGTGGTCATGCTCTGTCTAGTCTCCTTAATAGCTTGTTGGCTATATCCATATCAAATGAAATTCAGTTTGCTTCTATGCACATGTAGGCCAAGCAGACTAACCGCACTGGGGTGACTCCCTCTCCATCGAGGTGGAGTTATAGAAGTATAGCAGTAAGCTATACCGCGCTGAAGATGACAAACCAGGAACCACACCGGTGTTGCTTTAAGTGAGAAAAAAGATGATTTAAAGTTTTTAACACAAATCTATATCCCAAACAGAACCCTATACTCAAGTAACAATATGTGCATGTAAACACTGAGAACAGGTTAGCATTCTATGGAAATATCCACTCGAACATACGTGAAGTGCTGAAACCTCCTCTTGGTCAGAAGGTAAGTAAGTTTATTGCACAGTTAATTAAAACTCACAATTTAAAATACACAGCTTTAAAAGAGGTATATATCAAAGATAAAAAATGATTATCAAAAATTAAAATTTTTCAATCGCCATATTTTGCGATAGAATGTGAAGTTCATGTTACCAGTTTACTTTTTATTATTGTTCGTTTGAGCTACGGTCCCAAAATTATGCTCAGAAGCACTGTCTATCTGTTGCTCAGTTCCCTCTTTTTGTGTTTCCTTGATTCTCTCCATCACTGCATCAAGGAATTTTGTAAGTCGGCAGTTTAATTGGGTCTCCTGCGGTCCTTGGTCAGAAGGGATTTAAAGACTTTTCTAATTGAATAGACACATGGGTGGTACAGATTTGCTGTATAAGATCTTGGCTTCATATGGCTCTGGAGCACTATACAAATACATGACGCCAATGAACCTGTTCCTTTCCCTAGAGTATCTTGTTTTGTTCTGTTACTTTTACACTTTACAACAGCTCAGGTCCAGACGTCGTTAAACCTTGACGAGAGTCAAGAGGGCTCAGCAACTGTCTTTTCAATTCCACTTACACACATACATTTGACCGCGCTCTCACATTCAAGCACATATACATACGCAGTCCCAGGCATGCATTAAAGCAAACCCACAATGCACGCAGTCCTTGGCATGTACACGGTTGTAAAACATTGCAACGCATGCCTTTACCACCTATATGCTTTTACCAGGCATGCCTTTACCACGCAGGTAAGTATAAATAAGGTAAATGAAATATATATTATATATATATATATATATATATATATATATATATATATATATATATATATATATATATATATATATATATATATATATATCCAAGCTACGAACATCTCAGGATCCTTAGTCCATAAAGAAAGTAGCACATGCAGGGGGTAGTTCCACAAAAGATTTATTACAGGAACTGACAGCAACGACGCGTTTCGCCTTAGGGCTTTGTCAAATTGTGCAGAGAGCCGAGGCGCCCGTCTGTTTAAAAAGACGTCATTCAATGTAAACAAAAGCAAAGTAGGACTGTGATATAAGTCTCACACATGGCCGCCATCTTAGGACGATGTGATGTACTCCGTAAAGTTAATAAATGCAACTATGTTGAATAACCTTGTGAAGTTAGCATAGCAAAACAGGTATAACTGAATACATACACATTCGTTAACAAATTATGTTAAAAAATGAAGATTATTAAGCTCAATATGATCAATCACAGTCGAAACATTGCAGTAAGAACTGATGGAGCCCACGATGGGCATTGCAATTACTTCAAAAAAGGAGTTTGGAAACAATGGCATATAGTATACATATAGATGGCGGCCATGTGTGAGACTTATATCACAGTCCTACTTTGCTTTTGTTTACATTGAATGAATTGAATTAAATTAAGGCGAAACGCGTCATTGCTGTCAGTTCCCGTAATAAATCTTTTGTGGAACTACCCCCTGCGTGTGCTACTTTCTTTATGGACTAAGGATCCTGAGATGTTCGTAGTTTGGATTAATTAAACGGGCACACCCCCGTTTTGTGTGCACCCGCTCACGAGTGCAGCCGGCTGGTGTTTGGAAGCTATTGGATTACTTACCAGCTGCACCGAGTTTGCCCTGAAGATTCACGCATCGCCGTATACCCGGAATTATTGCCGCTACCAGTTATCATACTCGCAGAGGCAGTTCTATTTGTCCGGGTAAGGCGCGGTGAGCGCATCAAAGACTTATCAAGATCGTTTAAGACTTTTATGTTGTGAGCATTTAACTCAGAGCGAAGGGGGGATACAGCGTACTATTGTTGGTAGTTGCGGCTGCACTACCGTTTCAACATGTTTTGCGAGGCAGAGAGAAGAGAAGCTGAACTAGGAATGTTCAAGAATAAGAAAAAATCGGATGTACACAAAAGGCAGGTACTAGCCAAGCAAATGGGGGCAGCATGACTCTGCAAACCAAACTGGTCTCACTGGAACGTTTGTATGAACGAGAGATTAGAAAATGGTGGGAGGCAACATCATTACAGAATGATATTGATGTCGACCGCGTCCCCAGAGGCTTGAGGATATACACCATCCCAGCGTACGAGAACCCTGATCCTAAGTTGCTGGATCAATCAATACATGGATGATCTCTGCACAATTTGACAAAGCCCTAAGGCGAAACGCGTCGTTGCTGTCAGTTCCCGTAATAAATCTTTTGTGGAACTACCCCCTGCGTGTGCTACTTTCTTTATGGACTAAGGATCCTGAGATGTTCGTAGCTTGGATTAATTAAATGGGCACCCCCCCGTTTTGTGTGCACCCGCTCACGTGTGCAGCCGGCTGGTGTTTGGAAGCTATTATATATATATATATATATATATATATATATATATATATATATATATATATATATATATATATATATATATATATATATATATATATATAAATATATATATATATATATATATATATATATAGAGAGAGAGAGAGAGAGAGAGAGAGAGAGAGAGAGAGAGAGAGAGAGAGAGAGAGAGAGAGAGAGAGAGAGAGAGGCTTGCTGTGGGACTTATCTATATGCACATATATGTGTGTGTGTTTAAATGGTTTTGTGGGAACCATACCAAACCTCCCCACTTTTTTATCATTAAATATATTTTAAAAATAATGTAATTGGGGGAATGCCTTAAACCTCCCATTAATGTTTAACCGTACCACCTTATGGACCTAGCCACCCATAAAACCCTAAAAAACATTTACCACCCTATGACCCTACACACCCCTAACCCCTAAAATTCCCTTAACCCCCAATATCCCTCACCCTTCACTAAACCCTAAGAACACCCTTACAACACAATACCCATCCCCACTCCTAAACCCTGAAAATACCTTTACCACCCCATGCCCGACCATCCGCTAAACCCTACAAATACCCTGAACACCCTGTACCCCTACCCACCACAACCCCTAATAAAAACCTTATTTCCCTATGCCCTTACCCTTTCCTAGATCCTACAAACAACTTTTACCATCCTATGCTCCTACCCACCCCTGACAATACCTATTTCACCCTCTGCCCTTACCCAGCCCTAACTCTAAAATGCTCTTACTACCCCATGCCCCTGCTCACCGCTAAACCCTAAAAATACCCTTACCATTCTGTACCCCTGCCCAGCCATAAACCCAAAAATATACCTTACTACCCTATGCCCTTACTGCCCTATGCCACTAACAAACCCTTAACCCTCAAAACATCCTTACAATCCAAGACTCTTACCCACCCCTAAAACAACCCTGTCACCAATACTCATCCTTTACCCATAACCAAACGTACCCCTAACCCAATTTATATTCATTAAACATTACTAAAGGTTAAAGTAACATTACAGTTAGGTCAATTTGTCAGTGACAGAATTAACATTTTGAACTAAAAAAAACACAGAAATTTACCAGTTATAGTTAGCAGGGCTAACTATAACTTGTGCACCCACATTGCACAGATTATGACCTCAAATATGACATCACACATGACATCTTCTATAATATCATATATGACATCACTGATGACATCACTGATGGCATTGTTGATGACATCATTCAAGCTTCTTTTGTACACAATGATCTTTAAACAGGTATTCAATTAGAGCTATGAAAGTAAGTGCAAAAAAAAGCTCCAAATGATATGAAGTGTATTTACTGCTATCATACATAAAACGCTCATAGGTAAAGCAAGCTCAGGGTAATAAGGTGAATAAACGCAGTCCGGGAGCCATTTTTTGGACGATCCCGCAAGAGTCTTGCGGGATTGCACATTTTTAACTGATTTGTTTTTCTGTTTGGCCCTAGAGGGTATCCCTACCGAGCCCCCTTATATTATTTTACTTCAGGACAAGGGACTAAGTCCTCTCCTATGGGTGTTAGTAAAAAAATGTCTTATGTTGCTGGGAGCCAAACAGATCTCTTACTCCTGTGGGAGTGAGATGGCCTGGGACAATCAGAACATTATATTTTTTAATTGGCGCTACCTCGAGAAACTCTCGAGACTCTCGGGGACCCAACCACACAGATATACACTTCATTTGTCACTTCATTGTACAAGCGCCTTGAGACCCTTGCGGGTGGGTTGTGCGCTATACAAGTATCAATTTACATTACATTTACATTATCTTAGGTCACCGCTGTCGGTATCACATCCCACATTACAGGTGAGGCACCACGATGCCAGAAATAACTATATTCAGTGCTGGTGCAGAATCACGTTTACACTTTGACAATGTGACCTTCTATCACACATGTTGCAAATTAGACACCGCCATTACTCCCAAAAGTCGTGGAATATATCAGGGCTGGTAGGGGTAGTTCATTACAGTCTCCAAAAGGACATTGGTGTCACTCACCAAGACAGGGATAAACATGTGGCATGGGTGCACTATATCAACTCTGTCTAAAAGGTGGGATTACTTTCAGTAATCTGCCTCAAATAGTATCTCAAACAGTAGGGATTCACATCACAACCATTTCATATTTCCACAAGTCTGTACACCTTTCATGACCATATGATATATTTTTTTTATAACTGAGCACTCTTTATATTTTGGTTATGTTTTTATTAAAATAGGAGAGACTATATCAGTTAAAACTACAACATTATGTTAGATGGTGCCCAAATAGGAGGTATTTGCCAATGTTCTCACCTGAGGAAAATTGAATTTCCTCCTTAAAGTTATCAGGATTCCATATTAGCTTGGTGTCACGGGATGTGCCACAAGCAGCCGTACCCCAGCCCTCTCAGGCTTCACAGGACAATGCGTGAGTAGCTAGTCTAGTCCAGCGGCCTCATTTATGAAAAGTGACGCATTGCTGCGTGAAAACAGCGATGCGTCACTTTTCACTGCGCCCTCCTTGTGACACCAATGATGCTTCATATTTACAGTATGACGCATCATGGCGCAAGGAGTTACAGATACATCAGTATTTCTGACGTATCTGTATGGTGCAAAAGTAACGCATTGCTGGAGTGTGTCACAAAAGTGACGCAACTCCAGCAATGTGCCCTTTCACATGGGGCAAGCCCCATGTGAAAGGGCCTGCGTCAGTCTTACGCCTGGCGTGAGGCAGGCGTAAGAAATTGACGCATTTGTGTCCTAGAAGTGGCGCAGTGAAATCTTATAGATTTCACTGCGTCACTTTTAGTACCTTTTCTTGCGTCAGAACGCCCCCCCTGCATACATTATACCTGGCGTAGGTATAATGTAGCGCAGGGGTTTACAAAGTGATGCATCTACCAAGATGCGTCACTTTGTAAATATGGTGCAACAAGGCACATTTTTTACGTTGCTGGTGCGTCACAAAAAGTGACGCACCGGCGGCGTAAAAGTGACGCACGGCCTCATAAATGAGGCCCCAGGTTTTTTATTTGCATTCTCAAATTTGTAGTCCTGGCTTTATAATGAAACAATGGAACTACGTATCCCAGAATGCAAAGGAAAGGTCTGGAATAGATGAGGCACACGCACATGGAATCGGGAGCTTTAAAAGTTCTGGCACACAAAAAAAAGTCACATTTCAGGATTACTTTATATTACTTCGAGGTATTTGTGGAGGCATTGCCAGTACGCTGTACTGCTTCTTATCGAAATATTTAATAGATTAAGAAACAGCTGTCACATCATTCTTTGGCGGCGATCAGACTATATACATTGGTAATAATACTAAATCTACTATGATGGCTCCATGCGTGCCCCTGAACCCCCTCGCATATCCACACACACTCCAATCATGGTGGGAAATTGCTGCGCGCGGAGGTGTCCGCTCGGTATGATGGAAAGAGATGTGTTGATTAGAGAAGCAGCGCGAGCCGGAAGAAAGCAATCACAAGAAAATACAACAGGTGGTCACCTTGTCTCGCGGCATTTGGGGCGGAGAAGAGGCAGGTGCGAAGACGCGCTCTTTTTTTTCTGGTAATGGCATCAAGCGGCTTGAAAATAAAAAGAAAAGTAGCTAGTTGGACGAGTGAGAAACAGAAACATGCATATAATTCTCAGGACCGTGATGAAACTCAGGGCAGAGTGGCAGACAACTCACTTTGGATGTAGGGTGACCAACTGGCATTGGTGCAAATTCAGGACGGTGAGTGTAAAAATTCAGGACAAAGGGTCAAAATTCAGGACACAAATTCAGGACAGGAGGTCAAAATTCAGGACAAAACTTCAGGACAATAGGTACTTTTTACAGACACGTCAGAGATCGCGCAATAGTATATAAGTAAGCCCAGCCATTTCCAAACATATTCAACCGTTTGCAAACCTAGCCATCATGTATCCTTCCATCTATCATTTCACTCATCCATCCCTTCATCCATTCCCTCATCCACCCTTTCACTCATCCTCCATTATCAATCCATCCATCCACCCTTTCACCCTATCCATCTGTACACTTATCCATCCACTCTTCATCCCATCCATCCATTCACTCATCCATTCATCCATTTACCCTTTCACCAATCCAGCCATCCTTTCACTTACCTATCCTTCCACCCATCCACTATTTTAGTCATCCATCCATCCTCCCTTTCTCTCTCCATCGACCCTTTCACTTAGCCATCCTTCCTTCCATCCATCCATCCACCCACCCACCCATCCCTCCATCTACTCATCCACTCATGAATCCATCCATTGACCCTATCACTCATCCATCTATCATTTCACCCCTTCACACATCTATTCATCCTTTTGTCCATCTACCCTCCCTTTCACTCACTCATCCATCCTTACATCCACCCTTTCACTCATATGTCCATTCATTCACCCTTGCACTTATCAATCCATCCATCATTTCACTCATCCACCTACCCACCCATCATCCACCCAACCATCCACCCACTCACCATCCACCCACCCACCCATCCTTTCACCCACCCACTGATCCATCCTTTCACCCACCCACTCATCCATCCATCCTTTCACCCACCCACTCATCATCCATCCATCCTTTCACCCACCCACTCATCATCCATCCATCCTTTCACCCACCCACTCATCATCCATCCTTTCATCCACCGACTCTCCATCCATCCATCTTTTCACCCACCCATCATCCATCCATCCATCCATCCATCCGTCCTTCCCCTCATCATCCATCCATCCTGCCCCTCATCATCCATCCATCCTTTTCCCTTATCATTCATCCATCCTTTTCCCTCATCATCCATCCATCCATCCTTCTACCCACCCACTCATCATCCATCCAGCCTTCCCCTCATCATCCATCCATCCTTCCCCCTCATCATCCATCCATCCTTTAACCCACCCCCTCATCATCCATCCATTCCCTAATAATCCATCATCCATCCTTTCACCCACCCCCTCATCATCCATCCATCCATCCACCCTTCCCCTCATCACCCATCCATCCATCCTTTCATCCACCCCCTCATCATCCATCCATCCACCCTTCCCCTCATCATCCATCCATCCACCCTTCCCCTCATCATCCATCCTTCCACCCAGCCCCTCATCATCCATCCATCCTCTCATCATCCATCCATCCTTCCCCTCATCATCCATCATCCATCCTTTCACCAACCCATCCATCCATCCTTCCCCTCTATCCATCCCCTCATCCATCCATCCATCCCCTCATCCATCCCCTCACCCATCCATCCATCCATCCATCCATCCATCCATCCATCCATCCATTCATCCATCCATCCATCCATCCCCTCACCCATCCATCCTTCCTTCCCCTCATCCATCCATCCCCTCATCCATCCATCCATCCTTCCCCTCATCCATCCATCCTTCCCCTCATCTATCCTTCCTTTCATCCAGCATCCATCCTTCCCCTCACCCATCCATCCATCCATCCCATCCCATCCATGTATCCTTCCCCTCATCCATCCATCCATCCATCTCCTCATCCATCCATCCTTCCCCTCATCCATTCATCCTTCCCCCATCTATCCTTCCTTTCATCCAGCATCCATCCTTCCCCGCACCCATCCATCCATCCCATCCATTTATCCTTCCCATCCATCCATCCATCCATCCATCCATCCATCCTTCTCCTCATCCATCCATCCATCCTTCCCCTCATCCATCCATCCTTCCCCTCATCTATCCTTCCTTTCATCCATCATCCATCCTTCCCCTCACCCATCCATCCTTCTCCTCATCCATCATCCTTCTCCTCATCCATCATCCTTCCCCTCATCCATCTTTCCCCTCATCCATCAACTAGCTACCCTACCACCCATACATCCAGCTATTTACATTTTCTCTCCATCCTTCCCCTCACTCATCAATCCATCCATCCTCTCTCATTATCCATTTATTCAATCTTTCATTCATCCATTCACCCTTTCATTAATTCATCCAGCCATTCACCCATCCCTTCACTTACTTACTCGCCAACCTTTCCATATTAATTTTGAGCTGAGCCCTTTTGAGAAGAGGCCCATCAAGAACTTCACCCTCGCTGCAGGGGCCGTTCCAGGACTGGGACAGAAGCCACCCAGGGCAGAGACAGGATCCAACACAGAGGGGGACAAGAGCCATCACAGGTGGGGTTGGACTGGAGCCACAACATGGGGGGACAGGAGCCATCAAAGGCGGGGGGGGGACAGGGGCCATCACAGGCAGGGGGGGGGGTGGACTGGAGCCACCACATGGGGGGACAGGAGCCATCACTGAGGGGAGGGCAGGAGCCATCACAGGAGAGGGAACAGGATCCACCAGGGTGGGCACAGGGGTGGGTGGGCATGCAGTATTCAAGTAGCATCTTGGGCTCCTCGCCCCCTCCTGCACAAGACAACGAGAAGACAGGCTCTCTGTCCAAAATGCCACCCCCCACTGTGATGTACAGTACTTACAGGAGACACTCTAAGAGAACTGATTGAACTGATTTTCCTCCATACTTTGTTAATGAGTGTGGGTGCGATTGTGCCATTTCTTTATTTTCTTACAATATAGACTGCATGTTTGAAGAACCGAGGTTTGCTTACAATTTAGTGACAGTAATTACGCTCTGTAAAGAGAACCACGTGCTGCCTCGGTGTAATCAGGGGTGTAATCTGGCCGAGTCTCGGATGTTTGGGACCCTGGGTAGAAATGGAATGTGTGAGCCCCCCTTTAAATAGCCAGAGACATGATGCATTCAGGGCTGTTTGCATGTGAATGGATGTCGCTGCTCCTGAACCTGCAGCCCCTCCCTCTGAGTCACCTTCGAAGCACCTCTTAACAGGTCATCAAGGGCTGTAGGTGTGAGGGTTGCCATCCCGCTGTGCCTCTCCATTGCTGCTGAGTATCTGAGGAGCTTTGGTGCAGCATCGGAGTGAAGAAGGGAGGTGGGTGCAAGCTGTGCCGGCTTTAGGGTGGGGCAACCGGTGCCCTGTTAAAATGACGGACAAATGGCATTCGTTAAAGATTCCTTCACGGACAACGGACAGACGGCCGAAATTACGGACTGTCCGTGAAATTTACGGACGGTTGGTCACCCTATTTGGATGATGTCAATGGGTATTTATTTGGTACATTTGAGTGTCTTGCCTCCAGTTGTGCCCTAGGGGGCAGTAGGGGCTTGGGGCCACTAGGAATCCAAATCTACAATTCAATTTCCAGGCCTAGACTATTTGGTTAAAGTTAAAAATTCCCAAAGTATTTTTTGTTTTAAAAGTTGAAAAGTTGTTATTTTGCATTATCGATAAGTGCTGCTTTGAAGGCCCCGTACATGCCATAAACTAGGAATGCTGAGGATATACTTATGATTTATGTTACAATAGCTCACTCTCATGTTTGAAAATCTCAATTCTCCTTTACCAACTACAGGGTTTTCCAATATGTTTCAATGGCTTTAACTTTAAATCAGAAAGATAAGTCTGGAGAACAAATGAAATTGATATTTTTACTTTCTGGGTGTTACTATTCGTAGACATTAGCTGCTGGGAAAGATTTGTGTTGTTATTTCATTGCAATAGAGCTATGCATTTAAATTGCCTATCAATTTCCATTGATTTTGAGTTTGGCAACAAGTACATTGATAGCAGTAAAATAAAAGGAGTGAGTCATTTCTTTTTAAGAATTTATTTTGCAGTGCTTGAGTTATTAGGAGATCAAAGGTGTGTGTGGGTTCCTTTGTGAAATATTGATGACGCTATCTGATCAATGATAAGTCATTTTAAAAGAACCTTTGTAAAAAGCACCTGTGATCTGTGTGCTCTATTATTGTACTGTGTATCTAGAGCGGTCTGCTGTACCGGCTGCACACTGTTGCTCACTTAAAAGTAAAAAAAATCTTTCCCCATAAGTAGGAAATCAGATCCAGCCGTCAACAATGTGTGAAAAAGTTTATGTACAATGAATATACTCATTTAGGACTCCCCTGGAAAATCCGGTTCGGCTTGATGCTGAGTTATTGGTTGACACAGGGAACCTCCAACCATTAAAAAAGTTCAACGTTTCCCTTCCTGGAAACACTGATCAGAAATGTTGTCAGCATAACATTTTCTGACCACTTTTCAAAGCACAGCCTATGAGGCTCAAGCCATCCCATTTTACTCTACGATGGAGAAGGCGCAGTGTGGTAGGTCCGCTGGTTGGTGCTCCTCCCCATGGCCGGACTGGTCATAGCGGGAACCGGGCATTTCCCCGGGGGCCGGAAGGGTGAGGGTCAGTTTTGTGCCCATAGGGCAGGTTTTGTCACTGGGGCCGGTTTTGCAGCAGTGCTGTAATATCTGCCTCCTGTAAAAAAAGCGGGAGCGGTGCTTCTTGCTAGCACCCCCGTCTGCCCCCCAGCTCCAAGGTCTGTTCGAAGCAGCAATCTGCCAGGGCTGGTTGCTGTTCCCAGTCCGGCCTCCCTCCTCTCCCTATCTGTGGCATTTGACAAGGTTCATCGTGAATTCTTCCGGTCGGTTTTCTCCACAAGAATGGGCACTGGGCATCATGTCCTGAGATACTTCACATCATTCCTCGCTGGAAGATCATCATTCATGAAGATTGAGATATTTAGATATTATTTAGTAAGTAAGAGGGGCTGAACTAGATGACATCATTAACATAAAAACACCACTTTCAGGACCTGGAACATTCATCTGCATCCATTCCATTCAAACTGGACTCACCTCAAACAGGGATCCCCGTCCGGCGTCCTGTTTGTAGTAAACCCCGCCTCTTCAATGCTGACTTTCAAAATCAGAGCAACGGGTGTTCCACAAACGCACTCAAGCCCCTCCCCTCCCAACCGCCAATCCCGCGGGTCTTATCTCTAACTAAACTCTCTAACCGCATATTACAAGCATTATAACACCCTGAACGTATTAAATACATTTAATACAAAAAGCAAAAATAATCCAACTGAGAAATACTCTGATCTGTACAGCACGCGGGGTAGTATTTAACATCGACAAAGGTAAGAAGACCTTATTAGACAGAAACTAGATAGGTGCCCAACCTACTCTTGCCAGTATATGAACAAAATGTTCGCAATGCAGCAATTCTGCTAACTAAACTTCCCTTGTAACCCTCAGAAGCAAGAATTACTTTCAACGCATGCTGCATTAACTTCAAAGCTATAAGCCTGGGGCAACCACCAGTTCTTAAAAATCCTAGCGGTAGCTGGCTGATGAAGCAAATCTCTCTTCTTCCTCAATAGTCTGAAAGTTTAAAATACGAAAACTGCAAACTAAGCATTGTGCCACTATTCTTCAACATCCAGAAATTGTTTACATGCAGCCGCGGTCGGTAGTAGGTGTTCCTGCAGGGCGGTGACGTGGGGAGGGGCAGGGTGGGGGGTAGTAATCTAACAAATTTTGTTGCATGCACTGCATCCCCAAATGCGATGCAGTGCATGCAACGAAATTCGTTTTATTTATTTATATGTTTACTTACCTGTAAAGCTCCGTAATCCATAGATTACTACCCCCCACCCTTCCCCTCCCCCTCCCCACGTCACCGCCCTGCAGGAACACCTACTGCCGACCGCGGCTGTTTGCATGTGGGAGCACGAAAAAGTGACAATGAAGAAACCGACTTAGTCAGACCTCCTTCATGTCTTTGCTTCCAAGCAATCTTGATGCCTATTAACCCCTTCGCTGCGACGGCAATTCCACCGCAGCGCTGGGGGGGGGCAGAGCGGCGGCCGCATGCTCGTGACGGAGCCGTTCCGTCACGAGCCGCGGTTGCGCTGTGCTCATGACGGAGCGGTTCCGTCATGGCCCCGCCCGCATAATAGAACACGCCGCGCAGGCGCGAAATCAGCGCCGCGCAGGCGCGGCGGCAGGGCCATGACGGAACCGCTCCGTCATGAGCACAGCGCAACCGCGGCTCATGACGGAGCGGCTCCGTCATGAGCAAGCAAGGGGCTAATTGAACAGTTACACATGGCACATCCAAACTAATGATGAAACAGGGTGCTTTACAACTGAACAGCAGATACATACATTAGTTCTAATAGATAGCCAGGATCAGTGCTTGTTTCTGGTAAGTACCGGTACTCTCCAATTAAAAGTATTACATTTCTCTTGAGAAGTGCTGGTGCTCTCTCCCTCAAAATAAAAAAGTGCCAGTACTCAGTATCCGACAGTACCGGCCCATTTAAAGCACTGGCCAGGATAAGATAAACTAAGGAGGTTGGGCAAGAATAAGGAAAATACATATTTATTTCAGGTATAATCTGAACAGGTGGTCTCTTAGGTGTCACCTGAATGGCATAAGAGAAGCTTTGACCCTTAGATCTACTGGAAGAAAGTTCCAAATGTACTTGCCACCCCTGTAATTTCTGGATCTGAGCTTGAGCAATTTTGAATATAGATTCCTAAAAGTAGAGAGTGTGCCTGCACTTATTCCCCTTTGTGCATCATAGGGGCAGAAAAGTCTGGAGACTTATGAAGGCCAATCTTCTTTCATTCATTCATAGTAGGCATCCAATTTTAAGCTTGACTCTTTGCTTTAATTAACAAACCTCGCAGTTACTGTTGAACATGTTTAGCTGAATCTGATAATAATGTTATTACATGCCTACGGGCCTTTACCAGCAGCATTGGGCAGAACCACTTGTAGTTGTAGCCGCCCCTGGCACATCATGGCCAATTTACCTGTATTTGAGAGCTCAAAGTACCTGCATTAAACTAAACCACTGCTGGGCGTATTTATTTAAAAAAAAACACCCTCAAGGCTCCGGAACAATTCAGCACCCCCTGGATCATTATGGGGAGTTAACTATTTTCTCTATCTAAGGACCTTGAAGAAATTCATTCTTCTTTTGAAATTTCAAGCTGTCTCTGATATCCAGAACTGAATACTCCAAGCAGACCTATCTGTAGCTGTCTCAATTACTTTGACAGTATTTACAGCAACTACAAAACCCGCTTACCAAGCATTGGTGGACTTCATTTGATTTTGGTTTCAAAGGGAGAGTTACCTTCAAAATCCATATTTATTGTATAGAACCAGCTAACTCTGCACGCCTCGTTTCAAGAGGGCCCGCATGGAAGCCAGATCCTTCACAGTCGGGGCGGCAACATTTTGGAACTTCTTGCCAAGTGATTTCTGCATTATAGATACAGAACCCCTTTTTAGAAAAATGGTTAAGATCTTTCTCTTTAGGGCAGAATAATTTTTTGGCCAGGGGTGTCCGGTTTGCCATCTGCGCACTACTGATTGCATTAGCGCCGGGCCACCTTTGTTTGAGGTATCAGTCGCGCTCTGTAAGTGTCTGTGGGGCATATTATCAAGGGGGTTTATCTCCGCTTTTTTGGCTTTAAAAGCCAAGAAAGCAGAGATAAAATTATCTCCCTATTACCTAGCTGTCGCTAACACCAGTTAGTGACAGCTAGTAGGAGATAGCGACCATCTTAGGCCCCACTTTGCATGTCAGTGATATTTAACACTAATGACATGCAAAGTGGGCGTGCCAAGATGTTAGAGACTGGAAACGGTCGCTAACATCGCTATCTCCTATTACCAACTTTTGGAGATATCCGCGCTAAGCGTGAATATCTCCAAAAGCTAACACCTGCCCTGAGCAGTTCTTAACCATGTTATCCAATGGGTGGTGGATAACATGGCTAAGAGCATTAGCTCGGCAATGCATGAATATCGCTGACTTTTCAGTGATATTCATGCATTGAGGCCCATTTTTATCGCATTTGCGATAAAACCTTGGTAATACCAAGGTTTATCTGCGATAAAAATCGCCGCAGCTCAGCTGTAAATTTTTGTTTCTAACCAAGCAATAGCGATAATTATCGCTATTGCTTGGTAATATGCCCCTGTATTATTAACTGCTCACTTGATGGCTCTCACCAATGACACCCCTTGGAATGCATAACCTCACACAGACTAGGTCTGTGCCTGTAAACCCTTGGTATATTGCCTTCAGGGATTGTGTGGATGGTGTTTTACCCAGGCTCCATGCCCTCCTTTGGGAAAGGATTGGACAACATACGCAAAACCAGTGGGAACTGGACCAAAAGAGAACACTTTGCTTGACCTTTATGAATTGTCTTTTATTCTCTCCCAGGGTCAGGCGAGTTACTTCTTGGCTTTCTCTATTGTATTATGGAAAAGGAAAGATGTTGCTTGAAAATATATATGGTCTTCCACAGAGTTCTGTTTGCTCGCTCTCCTCTTCTCTGAAAACGAGTCCAAAGGATACTGATGGTTCAGACACAGAGGATGAAGATTGGTGTCAGGGTCTTGTAAATAGTAAGGAAGTAAGATACAAATGATGTACATTGTACAGCATTCTGCAGTTGAACAACAAATAGAAACGTTGAACAGACATAACCTGTGTGAAGAGTACCCAGTCACCCATCTAATAACTCATTCTTGCATCACCTACACAGAGCACTAGCAAACTCACCAAGTATATGCAGGATAAATTAAAAATTCAAAAAGTAAAGATGGCACTGCCTAAAAGTGGTAGTGAAGTGCTTTTCAAAACACTAAAATTAAACATAGCAGCAGGTGGTATTCTTGCAATGGTGCTGTACATAGTGTATCATTAAATCTCCAATGGGAGGTCATGTTTAGAAGCAAGGTAGTGGCCATCTTGGAACTGTAAAACGATGACATTCTATGAATAATATAATACCAAAATGGCCACTAGACTGAGTGCTGATCATGGAATGGTATTGTCAATAGTGTATTGTTGCTTTACTGATCTGAGAAACCCAAAACAATGCTTCTAAATTTTCAGACCCATCTTGGAAAAGTAAAACTACGAAATACTATGGAAATACCATTCCAAGATGGTCACCCTATTCAGAAGTAATATCCTTGCAAGATGCAGCACACTGCAGATGAAATGTGGGGAAAACAAGCAACCTGATAGCAATGTATGGGGAACTGAAAAATGATCTAAAAACAAACAAAATAAAAAGAAAGCCGAAGCGAAATGTACCTGCAAAAGAAGAAATTGGAAAACTAAAGGACTGACCCACCAACCCTGGTAATAAAGTGCACTCGTTGTCAGCAGATGTGCATATGTGATCAGAATACTAGTGTCACTCACAAGGCAATAAAGCCAAACGTCTGAAATGGACACTCGAAAATACTGATGGAAGAAGAGGACTGACCAAAGCCACTCTGTATATTTATATGTATGTATATATGTAAATCTATATTTGTATTTTTAATGCACTGTTTGATTATAAGAAATTGGCAGACAATTAAACCTGTAAGGCCCTCCTTAGAGGGTCTAACAAGAATGATCATATTCTAAATCTTCTATGTTTCCAATTTAACATATGAATAACCCACATAAAACCCTTGCATTTTAAGGTATTCTCAGAGATTCAATGTAACAAAATGCCAGCCACCAGGCTTTATCACAGTGTAATTACAATCCACCATTTAAGCCCAGTGACCTTATTATGTGTTTTCACAATAAATCCATCTCCCTTTTTTGCAACTTTTCACAAACGTTCTGGGGACCAACCGCCCTGTCAGGTCAGACCTGTACAATAAAAGATATGGAGAAGCAAGGTGGAAATATTGGGCTTCTTTTAAAAGCCCCTCTCTACTTTAGAGGCGCACATCGGGTGCAGGCGGTTGCAGGACCAATGTCAGCGGGCCCGATAAATCTCGCCTCGGTGCCACTCTAACCATAGGGTCCCACGCTGCAACTCTGGGCAATAGCTTGCTTAATCTCCACTCCGGCCCCTTCACCGCCAGGGATGCCTGGCTGCACCTTGGGGATGCCCAGTAAAGGGACCATCTCACAGGGAAAGCCAGGACGGGTTCCCCAGTGGTACAGCGCTGGGACGCTTCAGGATAACCAAGCGCTCTATAAATCCAACATTCATTCATTCATTCACATCTTTCTGCGCATGGGAGGCTTCTTGCTCCATTTGTTTTTTTAGATACCAATTATTTTTGTTAAACTTAAACTAAATGCAGATCAAGTATGATTAACTAGCTAAACGAATTCAATTAAAATACCTGATATTGAAACTTAGGTGGGAAATATATTACACAGAAACGCATTCTGTGCAAAAACTATCAACATGGCAGACTGATGAATAAATTATCTGCTAAAGTGGGGCTTCGATCTAAGAACTCCTGTGAAAAGATGCCTGGTGAATTGCTTCCTTGCATTTCTAATCAGTGCAGCGTGTTAACAATCCACTGTGAACTGCATAGAAAGATAGAGCTATTCTTAATGCGAAAGCAACTCAGTCATCTTTATGGACCATTATAAAAGCTGATTAGTTATTTCATATCCAAGGATGTGTATTTTGTTCCCTGATCGCTCTGTTTGTTCCCTTCCCCATGAAGACAAGCTCAATAACTCATTCATTTATTTGTCTGTGCTCATCACAAATGCCTGGCGCTGGAGGCGGGATATGCATGGGCATTTAAGCATGTATCTGAAACGAGTGTCGTTTCACTTTGCTGCTTGTCATTCTAAGTGCCTGGCAGTTCTGGAAGGCGGCCTGCAATGCTGCAGAAGAGTCAATAAAACATTAGTATATTTGAGAAGGAAAATAAAACGCTGTGTAATAATGCGGCATAAACCCAACTGTCCTCGTTTCCTTCATTTTGTGCATCACTTCCTGGTCGATTAGGGAACACATATCATTTATGCGTTCATCAATGGCATTTGCATAGTGCAGAGACCAGGCCACAAGGTCAAAAGAGTACAAACTGGAGAAGCAACAACATCTATTTTGGTGGTTGGCTTACAAAGAGTATTAGTTCCTGAAGGTGATTATCAAGAGGGAGGTTTTAGGTTTTTCTCGGTGCTTTTATTGAGCCATTGGTTGCAGGTGATGGGCATCAGCAGACATTTTGGGGGACAGGGCATATTTTTCATCACCAGACTTGGATCTTGAGCATGGTAGAGAAAGGCTGAAAAGGTGGAACTGAAGCTTGTCGATGCCTTTGTGTCAATAGGGTCATACCATTGAAAAAACCCTCTATGTAGCGCTTGAGCAGGCTTTCAATCATTCAATCAATCAGTACATTTGTAGAGCGCACAACTCACCTGTGAGGGTCTCAAGGTGCTGGGGGGGGGGGGGGGGGGTGGAGTTGCTGCTACTGCTCGAACAGCCAGGCCTTGAGGAGTATCCTGACGGCCAGCAGATCCTGGGTCTGTCGTAGGCGGATGGGGAGGGTGTTCCAGGTTTTTGCGGCGAGGTGAGAGAATGATCTGCTGCCGGCGGTCGCTCAATGGATGCGGGGGACGGTGGCGAGGTCAGCGGAGCGAAGTTGAAGGTTTGGGGTGTAGAAGGTGAGTCGTTCGTTGAGGCACGATGGTCTGGTGTTGTGGAGCGCTTTGTGAGCGTGGGTGAGGAGCTTGAAGGTGATCCCCTTGTTGACAGGGAGCCAGTGAAGGTCTTTCAGGTGGGCTGTGATATGGCTGTTGTGGGGGATGTCGAGTATGAGGCATGCAGAGGCATTCTGTATGCGTTGTAGTCGTTTCTGGAGTTTGGCTGATGTTCCTGCAGAGTGAGCGTTGCTGTAGTCCAGTCTGCTGCTGACAAGGGCCTGGATGACTGTCTTTCTGGTACCCGTGGGGATCCATCTGTAGATCTTGCGGAGCATGTGGAGGGTGTTGAAGCAGGAGGAGGAGACAGCGTTCACTTGCTGGGTCTTTGACAGTGCGGAGTCCAGGATGACTCTCAGGTTGCATGCGTGGTTAGTGGGTGTCGAAGCAGCTCCCAGTGCGGCCGACCACCATGAGTCGTCCCAGGCAGAGGGGGTGGATCCGATGATGAGAACCTCCGTCTTGTCCGAGTTCAGTTTCAGGCAGCTGATCGTCATCCATTCGGTGATGGCCTTTATTCCTTCATGGAGTTTGAATTTGGCGGTGGTGGGGGCCTTGGTGAAGGAGAGGATCAGCTGGGTGTCATCGGCGTATGAGACGATGTTGAGGTCATGCGATCTGGCGATGTTGGCGAGCGGTGCCATGTATATCTTAAAGAGGGTCGGGCAGAGGGACGATCCTTGGGGTACGCCGCAGATGATCTTGGTGTCCCTAGAGCAGAATGGGGGGAAGGGGACACTCTGGGTTCTGCCGGTGAGGAAGGGGGTGGTCCAGTCCAGTGCTTTGTCGTGGATCCCTGCCTTGTGGGGGCGTGTGTGGAGGGTGTGGCGGCAGATAGTGTTGAAGGTGGCCGAGAGATCCAGGAGGATGAGGGCCGCAGTTTCTCCATTGTCCATCATGGCCCTGATGTTGCCGGTTGTGGCGATGAGGGCTGTTTCGGTG
This sequence comes from Lissotriton vulgaris, assembly GCF_964263255.1. Classification (NCBI taxonomy): domain Eukaryota; kingdom Metazoa; phylum Chordata; class Amphibia; order Caudata; family Salamandridae; genus Lissotriton; species Lissotriton vulgaris. The sequence goes on from NC_141689.1 coordinate 1,523,281,691, forward strand.
CTTTGGTGATGATAAACGGTTGCTTGAATGTTAAGGCGTGATTGGCGCATTGAGCGCATTGTTTTGGTGCTACCGTTCTGTGCTGGCTACCAAAGACTTTTCAAACCACATTCTTGATAGGCAAAATTATCATCAAATAGCTGTAACTCACTCCTGGCACTCTCAGGGTGCCCTCAATTTTTTATTCTAGGCACATACCATCCAAACACAAGCATACAGGCATTGCCACTGAAAATCCCAAAGGTGCTGATATCAGTGTGTCCAAATCCCATGCAAGAGTCGTTTCCTGTATTTCATCCATCGGACTTTTGTTTTTAGTGCTGTGCTTTAAGTGCATTTTAATTAGTAATACTTTACAGAAGCAGATGCAAAGATTTGCTGCCTGGGTCTACTACACACAAAGGGATGATTGATAATTATTTAGGTAAACAGATTTCAGACTCTCTAACTGCCCCCATCAGGCCAATGAATGGTCCAGCGAGCATCCCCTGGGAGTTTATGGGCGGAGATTTAAAAATGTAATACAAGATGTCATTGGCTGTTGAGACAGTTTGAGCATTTTCTGTGAATCTGTGATGATATTCAACATATGTTTTGTTAGAATCACGGGTTGGAGGTTTGCATGACTTTACATACAAGCGGAGAATTGAATGTTTATACATGAATATTGGTGGAAGAAAAAAGCGGGATGAGACGGTTTTGGATAACGGAGTGACATGAATATACACTGCTGACCATTGAGGTTGGAACACAGTGGGGGATTAATGAACCTAGTCCATCACGACTTGTAAGAATGAAACAGGAGTGTTAGGAACCATGATGTAGAGGTGGTAACAGGATACATAATTAACACTTTGATAATAACCTGCGAGAAGTTGTTCATTTGCCTTTTTTTAAATGCACATTTTTTTAAATGCACATTTGATAATGGATGATTAATTGGCACAGGTTTTATTATTTTTAGTGACCCCCTAAGAAGGGCGCTGCGTCGCCCGAAATGCATTGGGTTTTTATGAATTAAACACCGCTTGCGATGAGCCCGGCATTAATCGTATTTATTCAAGAGGTCTGGATGGGCACAGAGTAAATATAAGAAAATTGAAAATAAGCACACATTCCACATGTGGATTCTTAAACAAGAGATTGAGGAAACCTGTAAAAGAGGAGAGAATGAAAAAGTTTAAAAATGAAGATTTGGAGGAAACTCAGAGTTTTGAATGTCGCAAGGACGGCACTAAGCTGTGCATTTGGCTGGAGCATGAATGTGTCCCATTTGTATTTACCATGTTTTACAGTGGTGGCACTATTTTTTAGTTAATTTGGACCAAAATGATGGAGTTTCAGACAGGTGTTCCCGTTTTTTGGGAGAACATCGTGATAAATTGAAAAATACAACAATCTCGTAAAATATAGACAAAGAAAAAATAACTTTGTTGTGAAATGCCCAGAAGAAATCAGAATTGCGTGCCAATATTAATAAAAATGCCCATGGCGTTCCCTCTGCCAGTAATAAACCCTGGACCAGCATAGCATTTGGTGTAATTATTTTACTACAGTGCTGGGCTTTGCGATGCATACAGTGTGAAATGGAATCTTCCACTGGAGCAGCACAATCCCATTTCCCTAGAGGCATCATAAAGTTTCCTTCATGATGCATTTTATTGTGCAATCCCCAGGAACCAATTTTTGCATGTGGACTGTCAATGTTTAGATTGATCGGCATCCTACACTCTGCAAAACGAATGACTATGCCGTCACATTGAAGCCTCATTTCTTATTATTCTCACGTTAGCATTGCCACACTACAGGTCCTTTCCAAAACGTAAAAAAATGTAAATTGATACTTGTATAGCACACTACTCACCCGCAAGGGTCTCAAGGCGCTTGTACGAATACCGCTGTGGAACCCATCCTGGCTTTCCCTGTGAGGCGTCCACTCCTGGGCACCCCCAAGGTGGAGGCCAGGCATCCTTAGCGTTGTGGGGGCCGTTGTGGAGATTAAGCAAGCTATTGCCCAGAGTTGCAGAGTGGGACTCCATGATTGGAATAGGCACCGAGGTGAGAATTATCTGGTCCGTGGAATTTTGAGCCCAAGACCCGCTGAGGCGGGGAATTGAACCCTGGTCCCGGGCTAGACCTCTGCATCAGGGTCTGCCGCTCTAAGATTTTAGCCAGTGGAGAGCTACAATCTAAAGCCAAGCCACTGTTCTATGCACAGCTGCCTAGTTTGCATTCTCAAGAGAAAGAATGAGTTTCTTTGGGAGTGAGTTTTGTTTCTTTTTTATCTTGTTTAACTTGGATTAAAAGTGGGCCTTTTCTCCCCTGTCGTCTCTCCTGCTTCCAATGTGTAAATTCATGTATTTGCTCGACAGAAGAAAGTGTCTAATACAGTAGTGGCTGCTCCCGTGAAGCAGCAGTGGGACTGGGAGGGGTGAAGGGGAGGGTGGGCTTAAAAGTTAAAAAAATTCATAAAGAACACTTACCGACGAACAACCGTCAAACTGCCCGGCCATCTCCTCTCCTCTGTCCTCTTGCTGGCTTCTGTGCGAGAAGGAAGCAGGAACCCTTTCCTGAGCCAATCACAATGCTGCAATGCAGCGTTGTGACTGGCCTGAGCACCGTGGCTCAGCGCTCAGAAAATGAATGGAAGCCTGTGCATGTTCTCCATCCAGGCTGTGATGCAGCCTTGGTAGAGAGCATGCAAAGTGCGCATGACTGTTTGGCCGTCCCCAGCGTCTCTGCTGCCGTTGCTCAGCCAGCCCCACCCCGCCTACCCCACAAAACTGCCTCAGCACAGGAAAATACAATAATAAGAACCTTGGTTATTATCATTTTCGTTTTCCTTTCTTACAGCGCTGAAAGGCAGTGGAGCAACGCCCTTCTGCCTTAGCGGGGGAGCGCCCTTGGTCTAATACCTGCAAAACAAGCTTGCTTGCTCTTTTATATCTCAACGATGTAGGAATATATCCTTTTTTTATTTTGATTGTATGTAAAAAATGTCTCTGTTGGCAAGAAGGATAGACTTCCTCCTCTGATACGTGGATTTCAAACTTCTTATAACACCCACTCATGTTCTAAAGAGCCTTTTTGTTGTACAATAGATGTATAATGTCTTCAGCTATGAAATCTTCTGTGTAGTTAAGTTATCTCCAAACTCTGCAAACCCATCTCTTACATTTGATAGTGGGTCATTGACGAGAGAACAATGCATCTTTTGGTAGGCCTATCAAATCAATAGTAGGCTTAATGAGTAGGTTGGATGTTCCGCATTATGAAAGCAGTCTATTTATCATTGAATAGTTCCCTATATTGTCAGTTTCTAGGGAAATTAAGTTTGCTAAAGGAAATAATGACAGTTTTCTTGGGACTAGGAAATATTTCGATTTTTTTGGTTATTCAAGAATGTTACTACATACTTTTGTATAGGACTTTTATTTTGTCTTATCTCTATTGCTTTGTAGATACATGTTTGAGGGATAGCGAGACATCCCACACTTTGAAATCATACAATGGCGTTTATTTTATACCATGAAGGGTAATCATTTATTGAACCTTTTTTTAAAACTTTTTTTCAGTTTTTCTTTACTTTTCATTTTGTATTTATTAACAATTTACTTCTCTTTGGTGTCATTCGTAGCTTGTGAATGGATTCCACCCCAGTAATAGGCACAGATTATCCTAAACACGATTTTTTTTGTGTGCTTCACCCTCCTGCTTGAGATAAGAGACCCATCTCCTAAGCTATTTCCTGCTTTGGTTTTGTCCACTTGTATATGCATTTGGGTGCAAAGTCTTTTACCCTTGATAAGTTTGTTTTCAATTATATATTTTTTGGAGTCCTGGTGTGCTGGACTCACTGCTTACTCATCGCAAGCGTGATACTGCTGTTCAGCCCTCATGATTTATCCAGGTGTATTATTGTTTTAGCACTCTATCGATGTGCGACTGCTTGATGCAAGGTGGGCGAGATTTATTCCGGTCTTTGCTGTCCTGACACTTTATGAACACTTTACCACATTATGAACACTTTTTCTCCTCCAAGAAAAGGCTCTTCAAAATGAAACCTACTGAGTATGATTTTTTCATTAGTCTTAGAAGACATAGGTATCATCACCAGCCTAACTCTGATTCTTCCATGCAGCTTACGACTCTTCTATTTGATATTGTCGCTACATGCCAGATGGTAGAGGACACTGTAAATTCTCTTTTTGAAAAACATGCCCCATCAAAGGCTCTGCGTCAGCTTTCTGTTCCTTCTGTTTCTGCAATGGGTATTCAGCAGTGTGACATTTATGGTGATGCATTATTGATCACTGGGCCTAATGATAAATCTGATATTGAGAGAAAGGGCGGGCATAAAAAAAGTGAGTGTTTGGAGGAGGTTGTAGCCAATCGCTGCTCAAAATGTGTTTTCAAGATCCTACTATTCCCTCCAATTCACAAACTATACCATTGCCTTTGCTAGATATTGTTCAACAGAATTCTGAGGCCTTTCCTTCAATAAAGGTATTTAGCAAATGTTGATATTTGAATGGAAAGATCCAGTGATAGCTTTTATTCCAAGATATTGGTCAAGAATATATCATTTGGATTATTTCTTTCAAGACTTCACTGGGAGTCTGAAGGTCGATTTACTTCTTTCTTTTTGTTTTCGGGTTGCTGAAATATTGTCCCAGAAGATGTGGCTACTAGTAACCCTATTGTTAAAAGGGTTGAACACTGTTAAGACAGGAAGATGCCACCTCTATATTTGCAAAAGGAGCCCAAACATATGCAATTTATACTGCAGAATATTTAATGAAGGACATTTTGTCAGATATTATCACTGAGGAGGACTTCAGCTATGCAGCCAACAAAAACACAGCTTCTATTTCCTCCTGAGTGCCTTAAAAACACGCACAATGCAGCATATTTATGTTCTGTTTAAGCAGTGTCTGCATGAAGAAATGTTTGGTTCCACAACTGCAAAGTGGATATATCTTAGAAGATGTTTTTACTAAGACTTCTGTTTCTACATCATCAGCTCTTCTGGTCTCACCTAGAGGCATTGGTAAAGGAGGGCAGCCGAGGACCCTATGCTTGCAAATCCCTTCAGTCCCCATTTACCCTCATCCAGAAGTAATCAAGATAACTTCATCCAGAAATTAATCAACACAGGCATATCCTCCTTTAAGACCAGCAGCATTTCATAGTGAACCCTTTCCACTTTGCCAAGGATCCACTACACCTTTTTCTTCACTAATGGTGGGAGGCAGACTTCAATACATCACCAAAGCATGGCCAGACATCTCATAACAATGGGTTCGATGTTGAATTCATCCAGTGACAGTCTATTGAATAGAATTCACAAATTCTCCTTCTCCATTATTTTGTGTAACTCCGTGGCCCAGAACTCTGCTAACACGAGGAAGCTCTTCTCAACAGAATCCAAGCACTACTAAGCCATGCAGCAACAACATCTACACCTCTAACAGTGATCGTCCAGCCTCTACAATCCCCATTATCTACAGTAAGCCCAGGCGTTTGGATATCTATCAACTCTCGAAGTAACTTATTTCCATACTACTGATATCTGCTCACTATAGGTACCTATGGTTTGCAATCCCTTTAAAAACAAACAAAGACAGTTACTTCTAGATACAGTCAGCCCCTCAAGGTTTTACAAAGGTCCTGGCTGCTCTGGTCACAATCCTTCACAAAGAGGGAATCAAGTGGCATCCTTATCTAGAAACTGGTTAATTCTTGCCTCAATCTTTTCCCAGACCTTGCAATACACTCCTCTGGGTTGCGCTCCTCTAAGATCTCATGGATGGGTTATAATGGCAGGGAAATCTTGGTTCTTACCAAGGCAGCAAAAGGTGGCCTTTTTGATTCCTCCATTGGATAGGTTTTCCTTCCTCATTGTTGAGTCCTGAAGCTTCAAACCTTCATGCGTTTCAAATAACCAGTCATATGCTCCAGTTCTCCCGTGGTTACATGTTGAGGGGGGCATGGCTCGATCAGTATTCGTAACCTCTTGATTGAATGTTCCCATGGAGTCTGTAGTCAGACTTATTCTGCTCTTTTGCAGTCCTGCATCTCTACATCTAGACTTCTTAATGCCAGTTCCAAAGATTCTCTCCTGCTCTCTACAATGGTGTTTGTAATGCAGCTACAGTCAGACTCATGTGGAGCTCAGACAAAGAGGGTTATTGCATTTGTTTTACCCCCTGGGTGGAGGCAGCCATCTCAGATTGTCAAGAACCTCTATAGTGGTGTGAAAGTACTCGAGAAACACAATCCTCTGATTTCAAAACAAGCTGAACGAATAATCAGCGTAACAAACATTTTTACAGCAGTCCACTGGTCTTCAGCATCTTTTCAACTGTAAAAATATTGCAGTGTGGCTCGGGGCAGCATTTCTCCTGCTGGATGGGTGTTGGGAGGGAAGGTCTTGGGAGATGAGGCTTTATAAATGCTTGGCTCGTTGTTGGATCCAGAGATTCCAAGAGGACCTCGAGATGGTCCTCTTGGAATCTTGAGCTTTCAGTAGCTTGCCACACTCTACATTTCACTATTAAAATATGCTTGGAAAAAGGACCCAGGGTTTTACTTACCTGCTCGCCTCATTGGCTTGTTTTCCAGGTGTAGCTGTAGCCAAAAGGGCCAGGTATTGGAAAAAGAGTACTTTGGTTTGTATCCACTAAACACCCAATCGTTTAAAAAGCGCACCCTCCAACTTCACTGCAGTAGGCAATCCCACCACCCCCTGCCTTCTGTCTTCTTAGCATGAAAAAAGCAAATCTAAAAAACTGATTGTAAAGGAAGCATCTCAAAAACCTCTGAATATAATTTTCAGAGGAGAAGAAGAAGGTGGCATGATCATCTGTTGTCGAGTGAAATACATTCCGTGGCTGTGAGGTCACCCTTTCTACTGCTTTATGGTATTCTAGTCCTTCCCCAAAGACTCAGGACTTGTTAAATACAATGGTGCAGATTTACAATAACTGGCGCATCCCTGCATATCAGTAGGGATGCGCTAGTTATTGTGCGTCACGGCTGCCCCACCAAGTGTGCGCCGCATTTACAATGCGGCGCACCGTGGGACAAAAATGGACAGATGTGTGACGCATCTGTGCCGTAAAGGCAGCGCATTGCTGAAGTTGCGTCGCAAGCTCGACGTAGCTCCAGCAAGGCTCGGGGGTGCCCTATCCTTAAAATGCTGCGTCAAGCCTTACGCCTGCTTCAAGCAGGCGCAGGGTTTTGACGCAGCATGGCCTTAAAAGTGGCTGAGTGAAATCTTGTAGATTTCACTCAGCCACTTTTAGGAGGCGTACCTGCACCGGAACGCCTCCCCTTCCCCCCTGCGCCAGAAACACCTACATGTGGTGCAGGGCTTTACAACGTAACGCATCTCCCAGATGCGTCACGTTGTAAATACTTCGCAGCATGGCGTTGGCTTAGCGCTGCCGCTGCGTCACAAAAGTAACGCAACAGCGTAAAAGAGGCGCAGGGGGCTTGTAAATCTGCCCCAATGTTTTAACGCACAGCAGCTTCCATGTCTTATTACCAAATTGTTGTGCTTCCTAATCTCTTGATGATAATCTTTCTTTACTATTTTACTTTCTTGGTGCCAAATCTAGAGGTTCAGTAGTATACCTAAGTGTTAAAAAATCACGAGTCACGGATTTAATTGCTTTCATCGACTCCTCACTTTCTGCATAAGCATAAGGACCTGAAAATGGCAATTTGCACAAAATGAACAGGAGCCTGCCTGTGGAAAGTGTCTACAGGACATCTGAGCCTCAGGTTCACTGCATGTGTTGGGTGGGAGAAGTGGTGCTGTAATTTCCCTCAAGCCTAAGTCTTGCTATTAATGTGGATGGCGGCTTTAGTTACCTACCCCACTGTTATGTTATGTTATGTTATGTTATGTGGTTTTTATTAGGCGCGCAAATGCTCCAGCTAAGGAGCGTCTTGGCGCCAGACAAGGCAGCTACACAACACAACTAAATAAAACAGCACAGAACACACAAACTAAGGAAATAAAAATGTTTTTAAGGCGCGACGAAAAGAGAGCACATCGCTCATGGCGCGAATTGCCGGGGGCAAGGAGTTCCACAGAGCAGCGGCCCGCACTCGGAATGAGCGACCACCGGCCCTGCTTCGCTTAAAGCGCGGGACCACAGCCAAATCGAGATCTGACGATCTTAAGGGTCGTGCCGGAATGTAATTGGCCATGAGTGTCGTGAGGATCATTGCAGGGGACCCCTTCAAGATCTTATGGGCGACGCAGAGGACCTTAAACTGAATCCGCTGCGCCACAGGGAGCCAGTGCAATGCTCGAATGGTGCTGGAGGTGGGACAGAATCTAGGAAGACCCACCACCGCTCTCGCAGCAGCATTCTGGATCCGCTGCAGGCGCCCTATCTCAGCTACATTCAGTCCGGCCAACAAAGAGCTAGCATAATCCAATCTAGATATGACGGTAGCTTGGATCATGAGTTGCCGGGTGGGGGCATCAAAGAACTTTAGCACCGGACGGAGCCCACGCAAGATGCCGAAGCAGCAAGCAGCCGTGCGTTTAGTGTGGCATGCAAACGTAAGGGAAGGGTCCAACCAGACCCCGAGGTTTTTAAGCTCGGCGACTGGGATGGGAACGGAACCCAACTCCTCCGGCCACCATCTCTCTCCCCACAGTTCCGGTCGCCTACCAAATACCATCACCTCGGTCTTACTAGCGTTTAGCTGGAGACAATTAAGCGTCATCCACCTAGCGACCGCCCTCAGTCCTTGTTGAAACCTAGGAGCGTCGACCTCCGCATCCCCGCTGATCGTGACCGCTAGCTGGGTGTCATCGGCATATGATACCATGGTCATACCCCATAGTTTGACAACCTCAGCTAGCGGCCTTACGTACAGGTTGAACAGCGTAGGACTCAGCGAGGAGCCTTGGGGGACGCCCAGGTTCAACGGGTGGAATTTAGACTGAAAGGGTGGGACGGTCACGCTAAAGGCCCGGTTTGATAAGAACGACCGGAACCAGTCGAGTGCTATGCCGGAAACACCAGCATCCTCTAAACGCTGCAGAAGGATAGGGTGCGAGACGGTGTCAAAGGCAGCGCTTAGATCTAATAGCACCAGCGCTGCCGTTTGTCCCGCGTCAAGCACGGAGCGGAGGTGCTCCACCATATACAGCAGAGCCGTCTCCGTGCTGTGACCTGCCCTAAACCCATTCTGCGTAGCGTCGAGTATGTCAGCTCGACAGAGATGTTCTGAGAGCGCGGCATTTACGTGTGCCTCCATCACCTTGGCCGGCCACGGCAAGAGTGAAATAGGCCGATAGCTCTCCGGCTTGCTTCCATCCAGGCTAGGTTTCTTCAGGATCGGTCGAACCACTGTAACCAATACACCGCTGGGACTCTGCCAAGATGCCCAAGCTTCTGTCCTTTTCTACTGGCTAATTGATGATGTGATCTTGGGTGCTGTGTCTCTGGGGTATCACATGTTCTTACATTGAGGTACAGGGACAGGTGCCACACTTACTCCTAACTTTATGGTTTGGGAACGTCCGAAGCCAACGATGGGCACGTCGAAATATCTAACCTGTCACCCAAGACGCTGCGGAACCTTTCATTCAGCCCACGGTGAGGGTAAACAGGATGCTATCCACTAGGTATCAGGTGTCTGAATAATGGAGGGCCTGTTTGTAATTTATAGACTGGACATAAATTCTTCGCGCCATTCCAGCTCTTCCGGTGTGCCTTTTAATTTCATGATCAAATATCTCTCTCACTTGGGATTTGTGTGGCGTAAGAATTAAACAGAAACGATGGCATAATTTTACCAGCATCACATGGTCTGGCCACACATTGCCAGGTTGTGGTTACTGAGCAATTCTCTGGTGAGTAATACTATTGGCTGTTTGCATTGAATACAATTCAGTTCTGCTCCCCCCCCCCCCCCCCCCCACACAAACTTCATTCTCACGTCCATTTTAGATGCAAGGTGGCAGACCTACCTGTCACATATTAACTTTATATTAGGTGGAATTTTTTGCCATTTCACATAATTTATGCAAGCTTCTCGCGTAAATATTACTTTTGCACTCCTTATTCAGTGCCAACTATTTCAACTTGGCTCGTAGCTTTGCATAGGATGGGGGATGGGGTGGGGTTGAGTTGTTGAGGATTGGTCCAGGAAGCCACGAGGGGTTTGAACTCAGACATTGTAAAACACAAAGTAGTAACACTCAATAAGGGTCACTTTCAATGCTAGAGCTGTGTCTTGATCATCTATACTCACAAACATTTACAGAGGGGCCACAAAGTATGATCTGTGATGAGCCCGTGGGCCACATTGATGCTAGTAGGATTGGTGTTGGGCTTTGTGGGTAGTTAAATGTTGCAGGATACTGTATTAGATTATTTTCCTTTACTTCAGTTGGCTTGCAATTAAAAGCTTCCCCATTTATTTAACATCTTATTGAATGTTAATGCGCTCTGTAGTAAACAGCAGCTCTGTATTGCTTCTAACCTGGGGCTGCATCTGAAGGTCAGAAGGGCCGTAGGCGGCCCCCGGGCCGTACTTTGAGAATCACTGATCTAGTTGGTCAGTTTTTGTTTATAAAAGCAAAACATAGAGTAAAAATGTATTAGGCGCGGCACGCAAAAAATAGCGAGGGTGTGAGCTTTAACCCCAAACATACTTATATTACTTATGAAGTAAGGCATACTTTATCTTGTGGTGGAGGGCTTGTATTGTATTGTATTGTATTGATTTTTGTATAGCGCGATTGCTGCCCAATGGGCGTCCAAGCGCTGAGCATGAAGACAGAACTGGGTATTGCGGAGAGGGTTAGAGCTCGGTGGACCTTGCAAACAGAAAGGTCTTCAATTGTTTGCGGAAAGAGAGTAGGTTCGAGTTAGTCCGGAGTTGTAAATGAAGTGAGTTCCACAACTTCGAGGTGTTTGGGGAGAACATCCTTCCTCCGGTCCTGGCTCTCCTTACTTTGGGTACCACAGCCAGGAAGGCCTCCGTAGATCGAAGGTTTCTCTTTGGGTGGTAATGGGTGACTAAGTTGTCATTGATTGCTGGGCCTGTCTTCCAGAAAGCCCGGTGGGCAATGCATAATGCCTTGAATGCCACTCTCTGCCTCACTGGCAACCAGTGCAGGCTCTTTAATGCGGGTCTAGCTGACGGAGTTCGTGGAATCTGTAGCAAGGTACGGGCTGCACAGTTCTGTACCACCTGTAGCTTTCGTAAGGTCATCTCGGGGCCTCCCACGTATAGGGCGTTGTTCGAATCTAGCCGGGACTGAATCAGGCCTTGTACTGCCACTTGTTTGGCTTCCATTGGCAGAAGAGGTAGAACTTTCCTCAATGTTCTAAGTAGGCCAAAACAAGTGGCGGATAGCTTAGTGGCCTGAGTGGAGAAAGTGAGACTTTTGTCGATCCATACTCCTAGGCTTTTTACACTTTCCTTAGGGGTGGGAGGGGTGCCCAGGCACGGAGGCCACAGGGAGATGAAAGATACTGGTGATACTGGGCCCAGGAGCATGAGCTCAGTTTTATCTCCATTAAGTTTTAGGGAGGAGCATGTCATCCAATCCTTGACATCCTCTAGACATTTCATCAAGCCTTCCGAAGTTTGTCTGGTACCCTCTTGAGCCAGTGATACCACTAGCTGGGTATCGTCAGCATACGATATGATTTTGATACCGTATGGTTTGACGACCCCAGCCAGTGGTTTCATATATATGTTGAACAGCGCAGGGCTTAAAGAAGAGCCCTGCGGCACCCCACAGCTTAGTGATTTTCTGGCTGATATTGTTTCCCCGTCAAAGATCTGAAAAGATCTGTTGGTCAGGAAGGAGTCAAACCACCTTAATGCATCGCCTGTTACTCCGATATTGCATAGACGGTTCAGCAAGGTGGCATAGCTGACCGTATCAAAGGCTGCACTTAGGTCAAGGAGGATCACTGCCACTGATCCTCCCTGATCTAGTATCCTTGTGAGTTCTCTGTTGCTCTGTGAGTTACACTGGTTTCAGTTCTATTGGTATGGCTTTGTTTAAAGAGCTCAGGCAATGGAAAATAGTTCCATATAGACTGCTCGAGAATATAGCAAACATGCCAGGGTATCCATGCCTTGGATGAAGACCAGCGGTTTGCAACTGAACGCAGGAAAGACCGATATTCTGGTGGTGGGTAAGCAACCATCTATTTGGTCCCATGTCTGGTGGCCTCCTGAATTGGGGTTGGTCCCGGTTCCTAAGCTAAAAAAAGTAAGGGTTTGGTTTGACACTACATTGTCTTTTGATGAGCAAATTTCGACTCTGGCTGGCCTTTGCTTCAGCATCTTGAAGAAACTATGAAAAATCCTAGATTTGCTACCATAGTCAGCAAAAAGAATTATCGTCCAGGCAGTGATCGTTTCCCGCCTGGACTATTGCAATTTCCTCTATCTTGGAGTTGCCAAAGGCAGAATGAGAATGGTGCGGAGGGTACAGAATACTGCGGCCCATATGCTACTCAATTTCCCTAGACTCCCCCTCTGGGTACAGCGCTTGTAAAGCTACACAGGCTCCCTATGCAGGCCAGAGTGGCCTTCAAAGCCCTATGTTTCTGCCATAGAATCATAAATGGGAATGCTCCTAGATATCTGAAACCCCTGCTTAAACCTTATCGACCTAATCGGAGTCTAGATCATCAGGCACTTCAAGGTTGACTATCCCGAACATTCAAACAGCTTGTTTGAGAGACAGATATTTTGGCTTCCTTGCGGTTAAAATGTGGAATCTTCTGCCACTAGATCTTAGGATGCAGCCCTCAGAAGTTCTGTTCCGTAGGAATTTGAAAACCTGGCTTTTCAGGTAATCCATGACCACTTAATTGCCTTGGCGGGTCTGCGGTACTCTGATTGATGGTTAGGAAGAAATTCTAGCCCGGGGACACTCCGTTTGGAGTAACCAGGTGCTTTACAAACTTCTAATCTAATCTAATCTCATGTTGCCCTTCGGCTTAGTTTCTCAGGTGCACGTTGATGCAAGACGTAGGGGTGGGTAATATATTCCTCTCCTCCAGCAGAATTGGCAGAATTTTGGCCTTTTGCTTGTAACACAGAGTTCTGGCTAAATTCAGCAGAGTTTTTTCTAATGCTGCTGTAGTTGGTGAGCAAGATTTGGTGCCCCTAGCAAGATTTTCGGTTGCTAGTAGAGCACCCGGCGAAATTTCTCCAACGCAGGCGGTTGCGACCTTTCGCAGTCAGGAAGCTGCCACTTGAATAGAAAATCTACTCGAGTGGCAACTAAATGTACTTGAGAAACTGCGCCCTCTGGAGTGCCTCGTGGTGCCATTCACACAGATTTTTCAGCGTGGAATGAGCGACAGCACTAAATCATAGGACAAGCAGTTCATCATGCCTATTTCCACCCATTCATGGAATTCCGTGGATCTCAATGAGTTTTTTGCAACTCTGCAGAATTCCACCGAGTTTCGCCCAGGCCTAGCAAGAAGGTTCACCTGAGGAGTATTCATCCAAGGCATCTGGTAACGTGCTAAAAACGTCGGGCTGCACAAAATATTTAAACATAATGGGCTTGATTCGCAAAGGTAAACGTACATGTTTGTGTACGTTTACAATCGTAAATTTACACCAAAGTGTAAGTTTACCTTTGTGAATCATGCCTTCAAAGTCACTAATTAAAGTGTATTTGTATTTCCAGCTAAGAGAAAAATAAGAGTTCTAGGGTGCACAAGAGCTGGTCCAAAGTTGAGTTCCTGTAGCCAGTGAATCAGGCCACCTTAGTGCCAGTGGTCAGTAACTCTGGGGACAATGCACAGTAACCAAAAATAGGAAGAATAATTTCTTAACACCCAAATCGATATCAAAAGGGAAATTTGGGGGAGAAAAGAAGATCAAGGCATGCAGGGGCAGTGAGAAATGGTCAAGGGGACTGGAGAATAAGAGGGAACACAAGACATTGGGCTTCCGATGGCCACTGAACTGCAATCATGTAGAGTCTTTTTTGAAAGTCCTGTGTGGGATGAACAGGTGGGTCTCAAAGCCAAGTGAGTTCCATAATCTGAGAGGGCCCCCTAACAGGGACTGGGCTATGGTGGGTTGTTTCTCAAAGTTTGAAGTATTTAAACACAGCACTTGTATACGGCACATGGATCACTCCCTCTCAAGGATGATCAGCTTCTGGACTCGTCAGCGAGTCAAATCAGCATGAATCGTCTTGTGCACCAAGGATATAGCTTTGATGATGCATCCTGCAATAATGGTCAAAGTGCTGAGCGCCTGAGACTGGCACTTACGGAAAAAGCAATCATAAGTGGCTGTAGCTAGTCCTTAGATTGGCCAGTAAGAGGGATTTTTGGTATCCTTTCACTTGACATCAAAAGTGTGATTTCTCATCAAGAATAAAGCCCAAGGAATTGGTGCAAACAGCAATGAAGGAGGTAATATCAAGTACCCAAAGGGAGGTCAGAGAGGATTGAAGCAGTAGGTCAGAAGTTACTAAGGAATTTGCTTTTGGGTGGCTTAGACTGAGTGCTACGTAATTCAGGTCTGCATAAGTTGTGGGATGGATGTCGTTACAACGCGATGTTTTACATCACAGTACTTTACGACGCATGTTTTACAACGCAAGTCGTTACCACGACTTGCGTTGTTGGGGGCTGGATAGTGAATAGTTTAATTTACTATTCAAACTCCAGTCCCCGTGGATAGTAGGGAAGGAGTTGGATAGTAAATTAAACTATTTACTATCCTGGAGCGCCCCCCAGTGCAATTCGTTGTTACAACTTGCGTTGTAAAAGTTGCGTCGTAAGGGAACTGCGGTGTAACATCCGCGATGTAAAGGATGTTCCCCTATGTTGTGGCTTGAGTTGAGAAAACTGAAAGATAATTGAATCTAAAGACCCCTACTAGTGCAGCTCTGTGTCGTCAGCTGGCACCCCATTCCATCACCCAACCGGTGTTCACCAAGTGCCTCTGTGTACTGAGTGAAACGAGTGGCTTGGGATAGAGCCTCTTGAGAGACCTTGGTGCAGGAGAGGGCTACATCCCTTGTTTGAAGTAATGATCTAAACCGGAGAAGAATCACTTCAGCATATGCTCCTAAATGCCTAGGGAACACTTTTGAGTCTAAAAGTATTTTGTGGTCAGAGAGGAGATGCCATGTTATCTGTGGCTCACTTTACTCCCTTGCTTTGTGTACCAGTTGAAATCATGGGCAGAAGATTTTGGGGTCCATACATAACATAAAGTTACGGCTGGGTAAAAAGTGAATTATGAGAATGTTTTTCACTTCAGGGATCCTAGTGGCACCCAGTGTCATCAGGCAGATGATTCGTGGGGGGCACACATAAGATAAAATTATAGATATATAAAAAGTGAATTTCAGTATTTTTCCCTCCGAGGGTCTGAAAGACATCATAGACAACTCGACCTTTGCTCTTGTTGTCTATTTGCTGTCACGCAGAGCTCCTCAGTGAAAAACAACCCTGTAACTCACTGTTAGCCATCTATAATTCTATACATCTGTGATGTGGCTTTCAACTTGGGATACTGCACAGTGCTCTATGACTTCAGCAAAGATGAGAGGGCAAATTATGGGTCAGTAACCGTTCAGGTCATCCTGGTCAGAAGTTGTTTTTAGGATGCTCTTTATCTGGTCTTTTGTAAGGCACTTTGGGAAGCTTCCCAGTGGCAGGGAGGAGTTCACTTAATTTGTCCAGTATGCATCATTGTGGGGTGTTATAGATTTGGTGATGGTGGCCAAAGTTAGATCCGTCGAAACTAGAAAGTGTACAGCCAGAGATGGTCTTGATGGTGCCATGCGAGGAACTGGGTGAAAGGACGTTTATTTAGGCAGTGATCTCTGTGCAACAGAAGGAGTGATTGCCTGGGTGTAAAGCTAACATCCTGTGGGGCAGATTTACAATTACTGGCGCATCCCTGTAAATTAGCAGGGATGCGCCAGTAATTATGCACCGCAGTTCCGAAAGCTATGATGCACCGCATTTACAATGCGGCACACCATGGGGCAAAAATGGCCCAGATGCGTCACGCATCTGTGCCGTAAAGGTGGCACATTGCTGGAGTTGCATCGCAAGCGTGATGAAGCTCCAGCAAGGCTCTGGGGGGGCCTATTCTTCCAATGCTGCGTCAAGCCTTACGCCTGCTTCAAGCAGGCGCAGGGTTTTGACACAGCATTGGCCTAAAAGTGACTGAGTGAAATCTTGTAGAATTCACTCAGCCACTTTTAGGAGGCGTTCCTGCGTAGGTACGCCTCCCCCGCTGCCGGAACGCCTCCTTAAGGCACAGGGCTTTACAACGTGACGCATCTCCCAGAAGCGTCACGTTGTAAATACCCCGCACTATGGTGCATCTTTTGCGCCGCCGCTGCGTCACAAAAAGAGGAGCAAGGGGCTTGTAAATCTGCCCCTGTGTTTTTAACTATTTCCTCAAAGATCGCAGTGCTCTCTTCTCAATATTTGAGGAGCTAGCAGTTTCACTCGGTGCTCCTTTCCATGCTTTACCTCTGCCCCTCTCCTTTCATCCACAAGTTGCAAAGACACGGCCCTACACTGGGGTAGTAAGCTTGTCTCCAAAGACTATGCCTGGATCAAATCCATGTCATACTGTGGCAAAATTAGTGAAGTGTTTGCACAACTACAACCTTTCACCTCTAGACCTAGGGATGTTTGGCAAACTCTGCGAGATTACCTCCTCACATTAGAGGCTGGGGGCTCCAGTTAAACTGTGTAGCTGTTTCCACCGGCTGCCTGCTCTGCGTGATCTCCCCACTGTACCTTCTGTACAGTCTGCTGTCTGCTGGATTCCAAGAGATATGTCCACTGGCGCCCGTCCCCCTGCTCGTTACTACACACAATGCTGTTTGTATGATATAGTGTACCGTCAGGGGCGGCTCTAGGCTCCTGGCGGCCTTGGGCAGTGAGCATAGGTAGGGGGCCGCGGAAGAGGGGGTCCATGCGGGGCGGAGCGCGGAGGCCAGTGAAGAAGGGGGGGTCTGGGTGTTTGGAAGTGGAACAGAGCCGGAGGCTGCCAAATCCCTGCCAGGGGCCGCTATGCAAATATATATCCATCCTCAGAGGATTATTATATTAAGGATATATATTGGCGTGGTGGGCCCTGGGGTTTGGTGGCCCTGTGCAGGTGCACAGCTTGCACATGCCTAAGGCCGCCCCTGGTACCGTTTACTGTATTGAGAGCGCCTCTCTTTCTATGCAATGTTTTTTCTTCTTTTGTCTGTTTCCATTACTTGTGAATATCAATAAACAAACTAATAGAAAAAGTTGCTAAGACGCAGGGAATCCATTTTGGAGCTTGAAACAGACACCGCTCCCGACAATGAGACGCTAAAAGGATGAGCTTTGGTGATCTGTGAAGAGCAGTTGACGTCAGAATGCCAGAATACCATCATTCCCCTGGAATAAATACATTTATTGAGAGCAGCCACAGCGACCACAATCTCCAAGGTCAGTTCTGAAGGCGTATCTGTCGGTATGGAAGCTCGAGCTGTCAAATATATTTTCCATACCAGGCAGCCGGTCCTGAAATAGAAACGCATGGATTAAGGTTTATGCATTCTGCCTTGTGGTGGATGTGGAGAGAACTCGCGTCACGTCCTGTCAAGCCCCCCCTTGCACTGGTTTTACCATCAGCATCTGGGAATTACTGCTAAATGCTCTCAAAAGGGAAATGCTTTTGTTAGTGACTTGTTATATTACAGCCATCTAAAGAGAGGAGTCCTGTAATATCCGTTTGATTATCAGGCCATTTGATGCTGTTAAACCTGCACTATTCCTTTTTCAGGACCAACACCAGTAATCTGGATTACCCATGCTCATTCGTTGTTTAATTCTCACACGCATGCATTGGAAATCTCTTTCGCACCAGCTGCTAAATGATGCATATACTAATTGCACGCGTACACCCATTCAAATATAGGGGCATATTACCAACAAGTAGCGATATTTAACGCTAAATAGGCTTAGCAACGATTTTTTTATCGCTGGATATGTAAGCAGAGAAAACATGCTATTAGCAACGTTTTTCTCCATTGTGCTAAAATATCCAGCGATAGCGGCGAAATGCGTGACTATCGCTGAGAATACAGCGATATTCACGTATTAGCGACAAAATGGTCTTAGCCATGTTATCCACCTCCCATTGGAGAACGTGGCTAAGAACTGGTCTGGGCAGGTGTTAGTATTTGGAAATATTCGCGCTTAGCGCGAATATTTCCAACGCTACGCCTGCCTTGCTAATAGGCCATAGCGATGTTAGCGACTGCTTTCAGTCGCTAACTGGTTGGGTACGCCCACTTTGCATGTCATTAGCGATAAACATCGCTGACATGCAAAGCGGGCCCCAAACCACTCGGTATCGCCTAAAAGCTGTCGCTAACATCAGTTAGCGACAGCTTGCTATTAGGGCGATAGAATTATCGCTGATTAGCAGCCAAAAACGGCCTCTAAATCGGCGATAATTGCCTATCGCCCCCCCTTGGTAATATGCCCCATAGTTCTGTTGGCCTTAGACAAATGTGGTTGATTTTCAATGAGAGAATACACAAACTATGCTGTCTTTTGTTTGCACATTGAGCCCACACTATAGGCAGATATAACTTGCACGCACACATGCACACACACATAGAGACACACACAGGAGCATAGCTTCAAGGGGGTAGGGGGTTACACCCCTTAATACATTTATTATTTAATAAATAGTTGAATACAGGAGCTTTCAGTCAGGTATAATAAGGTGTCTGTCGGATTTCACCCGGGATTTTTAAATTCCCACTCAGACAAAAACACATACACTCCGGTCTCTGTTTTGAAGGTCTTAAAACATGATTGTTTTACAAAATACTATGCTTTAAATGCCACTCACAATCTGCTCTCCTTTCCGTTTTCACTGGCCCTAATGCCCCCCCCCTCCATATGCTTCTTCACATGATATGCCAGCGTGACTGCCAGAAAATCTGAAACTCGCACTTCCTTAGTCTTACTGACGAAGCTAAGCCTCTGGACACACACATATAAAACACCCTCACCCGCCCTTGTGGTGTAACAAACTGTTCAATTTGTCATGGCAGTGCCAGACTAGTGACCAAAGACAAGCAATGCGAAGTAGGGATCTACAGAGAAAGTGCAAAGGTAAAGCCTTTGCCCTTGAAGTCTAGCGAATTTGGAAACTTCACAGTGGCTAATGCAGGTGAAGTTTTCCAACTCTTCCCAACATTACAGATGCAATGTTTGCCCTCCCACAAATCGCCCAAATTGGCTTTTTTCCAGCCACAGAATTACCCATCCCCAGCCCCTTCAACTCAGATGGTGTTCTGTGTGTTATGCAGGGCCGGTCTGGGCGTAGCGGGCCCGATGGGCCGCCAGGGTGGGGGCTGTTTTTGGGCCCCTTGGGGGCCGTTTTTGTTCCAGGGGCCAGCAATATCGGCCTTCTGTAACAAAATCAGCCGAAACCGGGCCTAGCAAACAGCTCAGCCACCCCTCACGGGGCCGGCTGAGCAGTTTGACAGTGCCAGTTTCGGTTCCCAGTCCAGCCCTGGTGTCATGTGATATCGACTTCTTTCATCTAGTCCCAGATGAAAAGCTGATATAACATGGCATGTACAAAGTTACCTAGGAACCTCTTTCAGACAGTAGATTTGCAACTAGAAATGCAGGTCTCTGCACAGCTGTTATAAATGGGGTCTCTAGTTGGCAGTGGTTTGCACCCTGTCCAAGTAGGGACCCACACTCTAGACTGGGTAAGTGAAGGACACACTAAATTAACATGTGCTCACCCTCTGGTAGCTTGGCTCAGAGAAGTCAGGCTAAACTAAAGAGGCAATGTCTGAAGTATTTGTGCGCACACATACACAATAACACTGTGAAAACACCACAAACGTACTTCACACCGGTTAAAAAAATTACCAATATTTATCTGAGTAGAACAAGACCAAAACAACAAAAATCCAACATACATGAAGTCAAGATAGGAATTGTTCAATATTAAACACAGTTACAGCACTTAGAAACACAATAGCTCTGGTCAGGGCTATCACGACGTGCTTGACAGAGTGGAATCCACAAGTTCAGGCTGACCGCAGTGCAGCGCGGACCAGCTATGGAGTTGTACAGACCCCCGGTTAGAGTACCTTGGAAACAATGACAAAACAAAGACGTTAAGAGGTGCCGGGGAGGTAAAGCGTCACTGAAGCCGGCGCGGCATCTGCACCTTACTGCTATGAAGGTTGTTGGAACATCAGCGCTCGGGAAGGTGCATTGCATAATGGAGGTGAGGCGTCACTGAAGCAAGGGACGCATCGGTTCCTGCATGAGAGGTGATGCAGCATTGGAAGCGAGGTGTCGGTTATGATGGCGGCGCAGTGTCAATAAAGTGTCGATGGTCAAGCTGTGAATCGTCGACTTTACAGTGGTGAAGTCATACCATGGGGCAACAGGTGCTGTGGCTGAGTCGGAGTCAGACGTCTAAGACTTTGGGGATGCCGCGCTCTAGCCTCACGCAGCGGCAGAGCTTCGGAGATGCTGCAATGGCATTGAGCCACTTTTGTAATTTGCGGTCATTGCTTCAACTTGGGGCCACAGACTCGGTGTGAGCAGTGGTGCGGTGTTAAAGAGTGGTGCCGGGCATTAGGTTTCACTTAAAGTCGATGTACTGCTTTCTTCTTCTTTAGCACGAAAAACTAACTTCCAAGGGACCAGGAACTGGATTTGACACTACTTGGTAGAGTAGGGCTCTGAGCAGAGGAGCCCAGGAGATGCAGATGAGGTATTTGATGGCCCTGAGACTTCCAACTGGAGGCAAGCTCAACTCAAGCCCTTCGAGAAACTTTGGCAGCAGGATGCATAGAGCAAAGTCCAGTCCTCTTACTCCCACGCAAGACGCAGCAGACAGCAGGTCAACACAGCAAAGCAAACAGCAAAATTGCAGTCCCTCCTTGCAGCACACCAGCTCTTTTTCCTGGCAGAATTTCATCCCTCCATAAGTGTTCTGAGTATATATTGTGAGAGGTCTAGTACTCTTAGCCTTTGCAGCAGAGAGACCTCAAAGGAAGGTCTTTGTAGTGCACAAGACCCTGACCTTCTTGACCCTGGCTTCTGGCACACTACAGGGAGTAGGCAGCTCTTTGTGTGGTGACAGACACAGCCCTATTCAGGTGCGAGTGTCAACTCCTCCCACCACTCTAGCTCAGGAAAACCAATCAACCTGGCGATGGGCCATAAGGATATTCAGGACACACCTCAGCTCCCTTTGTGTGTGACTGTCTATAGTGAATTCACAAGATTCAACTGTCATCCAACCCAGACATGTATTTTAGGAGCAGGCAGAGGCACAGAATGGTTAAAGAAAGAAAATGCCACCTTTCTAAGCGTGGCATTTTCTGACTTTTAATTTAAAAACCAACTTCCCTAAAAGATGTGCCAATATACTGTGAGTCCAGAGACACCAAACTCCAATTTCTCGCTGCTCCCAATTGGAAGATACACTTGTAATATGTTGCAAGGCAGCTCCAATGCTAACCTAAGGGAGAGACATGCTTTGCTGGAATGAAAACCTAATTCAGCTGTTTTTCACTACCAGGCCATGTAAAACTTAAAAGCACATGTCCTACCTTTTAAATATTCTGCACTCTCTCCATGGAACTATCTAGGACCTACCTTAGGGGTTCCTCACATGTAATAAAAGGAAAGGTTTGGGTCTGGCAGGTAGGTGAACTCGCCAGGTCGACATGGCTGTTTAAAACTGCCCACACAGGCTCTGCAGTGGGAGGCCTGATGAAGGGTTTCAGATATACTCAGGTGGGTAGCACAATCAGTGCTATTGTCCCACTAGTCCCATTTGATTTACTGGCCCTGGGCACCCACAGTGCACTGTACTAGTAGTAAATCAAATATGCCAATCATGGAGAACCTAAATGCCAATACATTTTAAACAAAGAGAACATGCACTTTCAGCAGTGGTAAAGTGCCCAGAGTCCTAAAACCAGCCAAAACGAAGTTCAGCACACAAACAGAAGCAGAAGGTCAGAAGCAAAAAGACAGGGGAAACCACGCCAAAAGATGCCAGGTCTAATACGGGTCCCCTCCATCAGAAAGTGGGGAGAACTACCCAACCTCTTGGGAGTTCTCATTACTAAGGCAGAAAAACTTTGAAAGAGCATTAGCGTTGGCATGCTCTATTCCAGGACATTATTCCATTCCCCGTAGGGAGATGGACCACATCAACAGTTTAGGATTTTCACCCCTCATCTGCATTAACCATCTGAGAGGCCTGTGGTCTGTCTAAACCCACAAGTGAGTCCCAAACAAGTAGGATCTTAGCTTCATCAGTGCCCAAACCACATCAAAAGCTTCCCTTTCTATTGCGCTCCACCTCTGTTACCTGGGAAGTAACCTCCTACTGATGAAAGCTACAGGTTGATCTAGGCCTTCTTAGTTTTGCTGTAAAGGCACGGCCACCATGCCATGCTCAAAGGCATTAGCCTGCATCACAGATTCTTTGGAGAAATCATGAGTCTTGAGTACAGGGATCATGCATGTGGCCTCCTTCAGGCTCTCAAAAGCAGTCTGGCACGCCTCTGTCCAGATCCTGATGGGGTTTCTTCCTGGAAGGCAGCTCTGTCTAGGGGGCAACAGTGGTGCAGTATCCCTTAACAAATCTCCTGTAGTAACCAGTGAGCCCTAAGAAGACTCTCACCTCTCTCTGGGTATTGTGGGGTCCCCAAGCCAGAATGGTATCAATCTTTGGTTGCAGGGGCTGCACCTTGCTGACTCCTACTTGGTGTCCCGAGTAAATCACAGACGCCTACCCCGTCTGGCCCTTACTGGCCTTGATAATGAGGACTGCACTTTGCGGGCCCTCAAAACTTCCCCCAGGTGGTGCAAATGGTCCTCCCAACTTGAGCTGAAGACTGCAATGTCGTCAAGGTAGGCGGCACTGAAGTTCTTCAACCCAGCCAGGACCTGGTTGACCAACCTCTGGAAGGTGGCGGAGCATCCTTCAATCCAAAAGGCATAAATGATAGTGCCCTACTATTGCTGAAAACGCTGGCCTATCTTGTGCCCCCTCAGCCAAGGCAATCTGCCAGTACCCAGATGTTAGGTCAAACATGTTGACGAACATGTGAGGGGTTCAGGCAGTGAGTTAAAGTACCTCACACTGTACTTGGTACAAAGCTTCCCCCCTCTAACAACCAACTCCTTCCTCACATACTCTACTTCCTCCTCACATAGTGAACATTTTTCACAAGTTGCCAGTGTACATCCCTTATAATACGTGGGTATAGATGGAGGATCTGGAGCACAGGGGTTGAAGCACCGGCGGGAGAAGTAATGGGACTTTGCAGCAGATGCAGGAAGAAAGGGATGGAGCATCAGATAATCCAGGGTTGGAAGTTTTCACACATCATGGCTGCCAAGCAGTAACTGTTCCCTTACTGCTCTTCTCACAACAGAAAAGTTTAACATCTGCTATGAAGGGCTACTGAAGCTAAACTTAATTTAAAAAAAAATACTTTGTGAACTTCACACTAAACAATATGTGCTAGGTTTTTAAAAACAAAACAATCATGAATTTAGGAGTCAGGCAACTTTGCATTTTCACACACCCCTACCGAATACCCACAAAGTTGTATCTTTTTGGGTAGCCACATGGGTGTGTAAATACATTTCTTGTTCTGTGGATGAGGAGTAGGGTGGAGCAATAGGTATGGATATATGCATGAACTTGGAAGGTCTTGAAAGATATGTATAGCAGAAGGTGCCATTTGTGACAAAAAGTTACTGTGGAAATAAAAAAATCAACTTCAACATTTTTCTTAATCCCATGCATGCATAATGAACTCAATGAGTACACTGTGCACACAAGGGATTAGATAAATAAGCAAATTTTTTTAAACTTCAAATTCTTTTTTTGTTTTTAGGTTTACAAAGAAAAAGGGGGGTTGATAAAGACGGGTAATGAGCATTCGTAATGAAGACAATACTTGTAGTTTATGAATAAATCCATGCATAAGGCCAAATATAGGCAGACAAATAAACAGATCTATACTACAGATGTGGGTATGAGGCATTAATGATTATGATTATAGGCCCAGAGAGGAAAAGACAGGAGGGGGTGTGAGGAGGAGCAAAGAAGGCGTACGGATGACCCAAACAGAGAGAGGGATAGAAGAAAAAGAGGGGTAGGAGAAGAGAGTGATGTCAAAGATTTTACAAAGGCGGTGATGACTCTTAAGTGAGGTAGGTCCTGCCAGATTTCAGACCCGGCAGTAATTAGAAACTGTCTGTCTGTGAAACTAGTCCTTATCAGGATGTATATTTGTGTCCTTAACCTTACTTGAAAAGACACTGATCGATTTTTCTACAATAACTTTAAAATGATTAAGGTGCTCCATGTAAGCAATAAAATCCCCCTTTACATAAGAATATATGCTTTTTTTTCAAGCTGCATTTTTTTACACAACATATCACTATGGTGTAGTCAAAATTCGAAAACGGTAGGTATGTGGATAATCGCATCGCAAATTTAAGGAATCGCAAAATTTGCGATTCCTTAACTTTGCGTAAGCATTTAAGAAATCGCTAATTGCGACTCCTTAAATGCTATGCATAAAGCTCCCAAGTTGTGCGATTTCTTATTAAGAAATCGCAAATTACCACCAACTTCAAGTTGGTGGTAATTTGCGATTTCTTTCCACAAATGCACTTTTTGGCATTTCCAGAGGTGCCATGTGGCGCACATACATACCCTTAGGGAATATATGTGCGCCATATGCGCACACATGTTCATTTCAGGGATGCATCAGGGTGTCCTTATGACACTCTTGAAATTATTCTCAATTTGCGATTCTCAAATTGCGAATCACAAATTGAGAATGACTTCCCAATCATTCCTATGGGCCTTCTGGCCCATAGAAATGAATGGGAAGGTATTCCTTAATTGCGATTTCGCAATTTGCTAATCGCTATTAAGGAATATTGAGAATTCGCAAAACAATTTCAAATTTTTAAAATACATCCTGTTTTGTAATTCTTAAATAGCGATTTCTGAAAAAATCGCTATTTGAGAATCGCAAACACTGAGGTTGATACATATGCCCTATAGTTTTGTAAATATATAAAAGAAGGATAGAGATGCTTTGAAGCCGTAACTGGAAACATTAGACACAGGTGGAAGACATAGTCTGTGCAAGAAATTAATTCTTCCACTATGTCACCCATAGCGGACAAGGTGGCATGTACTCCAGTGACGTGATTGTGGTGTCAATAACGTGGGTGTGCTTTACTTGTACTTAAAAAACATTTTTGTTTAAAGACTACAAATTTTGTGCTATTGACAGGTAGTGCTTCCAAGGGGCAGATATACATTCCACATTGCCCTTGGTGGGGATGCATGGTTTGACTTCTATCTCCTGATGTGAGATGCATTAATTCCAAGAAAACTTCAGCGTTCTGTCAGTCTAAAAGCTGCTCTTCACAGACCACTGATGCTTATCCTTTTCTCAATTAATCATCAGCATTGCTGTCTTGAGAGCGCATTCTTCAAAAGTCCTGAAAAAAAATGTCCTCCCTCTATGGAACTTGTTAGTAAAAATTTAGGAGGAGAGGCAAAATCATATTTTAGCATCATAGTGGAAACACAAACATTTTGCTATATCTGATGGCATACCCTTTTCAGTTCTTTTTATCTAGGTGTGTGAAGATGCACACTTTCTTATTTGCAACCTTCACAAAGATCCCTAGAACCTTTGCAACACCATTGTTTGCAATATTTCTCACTATGAGACATCTGCATGAAATATGTGACTTTGGAGACAATTTGTGTCACATATGTCCAGTGGTGGCTGGCAGGGAACGGGGGTGGAATGGTCAGGGTTGGAAAAAAATTTATATTTTTTTTAACATACCTTAATGTACCTTTTGCGACGGCCGCATCTCACTTCCGCTTATCTGCTCTTCCTGACTCCAGCTCCGAAGAAGCTGCAGGAAGCACCCGGCACACAGGCACCCCATAGCCAATCACCACACTGCAATGCAGCGCTGTGATTTGTCTGAGCGCTGCGGTTCGGTGCTCTGATCGGGACAGGGAGCCCAAACATATTACCCACCAGGCAGTCCATTACCGCCTGTTGGGGAATATGCAAAGTGCGCATGACTGCTTAGCCGACCGAAACAGCCGGCCAAGCAGTCATGCGCACAGCACTAAGTGTGCACAGTCCACTCCTCCTCCAACCCTGAACCACCATCCCCGCCCCCACCCTAACCCAGCCCACAGCAACCAAAAATAAATTGCTAATAACCTTGTTATTATCGTTTTATTGTTTCCCTTTTTACGGCTCTAAGAGCAGTGGGCTGACGCTCCTACACCTTAGTGAAGGAGCCACCACTGCATATGTCCTGAATAAAATTACAGAAATGATTCGCCAGAAGATATACTTTCTAGAAAACAGAATGGCCATATTACAACTTTACAACTGTTGAAGACAAACTACAGTGTTACTTCTATAAACAGATGTACCAACAGCATGGAACAGAGTAATTATGCGGGCAGTGTTACTGCAACATTCTGAACTTTCCATGAGGAACAGGGAATAGCCACATAAACCATGGGTTACACGCTGCTTCCTGAATATTTTTCCCTCATTACAGCACTTTTCCCCAGACTCTTTTTGCCAGGGGAATTCTGGTGAAATTTGCACAGAAAAAAGATTTCAGCAGTGAGGTGTTTCGGCACAACTGGTAATTTGGAATCCACCTCTATTTTCTGTTACTGGCCAAATCAGGAGCCATATGTTGTAATATTGCCCTTTGTCTTGTTCTGTGCAATGCCATTGTGTATATAAAAACTACGAAAATATAAACTTGAAGAGAAATATTTAAATATTTTTTTAAGCATGGGAATTTCATAGGACATAAAGCGCAGGGATTGCACACAAATTATTTTTTGTCTCTGCTGGTCAATGTTGTAGTGAACATTATATCACAGCAAAACTTTACACCGGTGAAGGCTCTGGAAAACTGGGAAACTTTTTAAAGTGCACAAACTTGGCCTAATTGTGCAAGTGAAAAAAAAAGATTTACACACCCCGAGTTTACCCACAGAGAAGCAAAGTAGTGCACAGGGGTTACAAGCAGCAACACAGGGGTAACGAAGGGTACATTACCTCCCCCCAGAAAACACCCACGGAATCACCTGTTATTATGCTTAGTTCCTTCTTGCCTGCTTTGGCAATCAGGCGCCTTTGAGTCATCATTGGATTTGCTCATTTTAATCTCTGTTTTGCACCAGGCAACATGTTTGCTCCAACAGTGAGAAAAATGACGTGTATGAAAAATACCATCAAAGCAGTACACATCTTTCCTGTCCGTGCATCGGGCCCAGCTCGTCTGTCTTGTTCAGACTCCAGACACGGTTAATCAAAGGAAACAAACGCTGAGCATGATTTCAAGAGGACACGGTACATTCAGGCAGTATTTCTGTTTCACTTAAGTGACAGCCGTTCATGACTGACGTGAGCTTTTGTTGCATCTGGATCTTAAACATTCGTTTTGCTTGAATGATGTTGAGTAATTATGGAATAAACTTAGAAGTTGGATCAGTTAGACGCCCTTATTCCCTGCAGAGAGGATGGGGCCTTGCAGCGTGGACTGTAGAGTGAGCAGCGGGGTCTGGCCAGTTTGAATAAACATAACATTGCATAACATAACATACCATAGCATAGCATAAAATAACATAACATAACATGTTACAAAGCATAGCATCGCCTAGCATTAAATAACATAACATAACATGGCAGAAGTAACATAATATAGCCTTATAGCCCGCCGTTGCGGGCTATACCGGCCATTAAAGGCCCGCTAAATCGTTAAAGGCCCGAGCCGAAGGCGAGGGACTTTAACGAGACAGCGGGACTTTAATTGCCGGTATAGCCCTGCTACGAAGGGCTATAAGGCTATTAGAACATTCTGTCACTAGAGGGCAGAAGGTTCTAACAAATTAAACAAAGGGTTCTCGAAGCTCGAGGGGATATAAATCCCCTCGAGCTTCGAGAAGCCTTTGTAGAACATTGGAATGTTGCTCTGCGGCCTTTACCGGCCCGTAGAAGCAGGGAGCACTCCATTGTCTGCAATGGAGCTCCCAACATTCCAATGTTCTAATATTACATATAACATAACACATAAAGTCTGATTCACAAAGATTGGTATACAAGGAGGTTTGACTTACTCTTGTAGTACCACCGGCTTACCCGCGAATTTCAAGAGTAGACTGGGAGTATTCCTGGCTTACTACTAGAATTTCAGTAGTAAGCCATGAGTCTGTCACAGCAAAAGCTTTGTGAACAAACAAAGTGACTTGATGGAATGCAGCTCCCAGAGTATCCCCAGTTAGCCAACAATGAACTGCTGTAAGTCTTTACAACGCATGTTTTGTGCTGTGTGTCCATTCATAACGCACCCCCTCTCTAACGCTAGTATTTTGGCAAGAAAACAAGTATTTTCCCATGTCTTTTGAGAGGTGCTTCCCAATTTAACAGTACTCCATAGCGGCCATGTGTCTCGATTTTGTTTAGTACACACTGTCGAAGCAAAGCAACATAACCATAGCTACAGAATACTTTATCTATAGGATTAAATAATTATTTAACAAATGGGTAAACCTGTGTCACTCAGAAACTAAGTATGTTACATGATATATATAAAAAAGAGGTTCTGTTGGGGAGAAAAAAATGAATTTTATATGTTCATTTTTTGTCATTAACACTGGAGTAAATATATATCTCTTTCAATTCCTTTACACAAGTAAATAACTACAAACACACATGGGTCTGGTTTTGCATTTCTTTTGTATATTCAATCTTGTTTTCTCAAAATTACATGAAACAAACAAAGAAGGGCTGCTTCTAAAGTGACATGTAAAAAGTGCTTGTGCAGTGCAATTGGTGAAGTCATGTAACTTAATGAATAATGATAAAAACAGAATAATCTCTCAAGATTTGTTATGGCAATTTCAATTCCATAAATACAAAGCCCGTCTTTCACAGGAAATCTCTAAATTCCCAGCTGTGCAGGTTTGTCTTTTCTGCTTACTGCCAAACTTGAAATCTAGTATGGGCAGGATATGTAAATTGTTGACGTTTCGACCCTTATTCGCCATGTTTATTAAAACATCAATGCAAGTCTTCATCAGGTTTAAAATTTAATGTTGCCTGGAACCAAACAGAAATGTATTGGGTCCTGGTAATCTCCTGGATCTAGGATGCACAATCAAGGTGCTAGTTATGAGGAAGTCCTTCTCGATCGATAACTCCTCCCAAAATGGGACTAGGCTGTGGAACTGCGAGGTTGGTGAAAGCACTAGAAATCTATGGGCCCATATCGGGAGGAGTTACCCATCGAGGAAGTCTTCCTCGCAACTAGTACCTTTGCTCATGCCTTCCACTGTGCATGCTCCAATAAAGCGACAGAGGGCCCAGCAGGTGCCCTGAGATATAGAAAGTGGCTCCCACACGCTCTAGTCCCATGGGGTAATGTCCGATGAGACGAAAGCCCAGTCCAGTCCTGCTGAAAAGAACACTTTATTCTTTACATTAATTGGTCACTCTCCTGCTTCTTTGCTACTCTGAATTAGGCTCCTTCTGTTGCAAAAGAATATCTGTACCATGAAAAATATATCATCATCACGCATGGACTATGTGCCCTGAAAATACTGGAATTTTTTGTCGTTTTTAGGTCTCGCGACCTATCGATGTGCGCAAGCGCATCGAGCGGAGCGAGAATTCAAGTGGCGAAAACATCGTCAAACCAAAGGGCTTTCAGCCCCGCGGTTTTCATGCAGTTCACGTGAACCACGTGATTAAACATGCACGCGCATTCAGGGCCAGCCCAGCACATCAAAGGGCTTCTACTCCCCTAATTATTCATGTCCGGCCGCAGGCCGGCCGTACTTTCAGTTTCCCGAAATGGCTTCTCCTCACCTAATTAGGGGAGGAGAAGCCCTCTGATGTGCTTTACACCAATGCGCCTCACAGTCATTCCTAAGTCAGTACTCTGCCTCTGCCAAAGACCTGCCTTCTAACACTTTGAGCCTCGCAGGCAGGCCGTGGCCAATTGCTGCTTGTTTGTATTTGCTTCGGCTGCCATTCTTTATCTTCTTGGCTTAGCGCGGTGTCCTCGTCCCTGTGTCTGCTTCATGGTGTATGCGTTTTATTTATTTATTTCATTTGTTGCCACAACTCTTAGCGGGATGGCATAAGTCCTCAGACTCCACGATCTGCTCATGTGACATGGTTGCTCCACAAGACGCTTTACACATTACACTCATCTGCCTGAAGTGGGAGAGCATATGTCATAAGTACATATGTCCTCTTCTTTTGCCTCTGAGTTTTAAACAAGCAAAGCTGGTCCTTCTGTACTTGCAGTTTCACTTCTAATGTGTGTTGTTATTTATCATGATTTTTAGCTGAGGTGTATCACGCTCGTTCATGAGTTTGATCTTTTCATACTGTGAAATGTTTTCTAAGTTGTTTTTGATTGTCTTACCGCTGGAGGTCTCCCTGTGCTACATTTAGCCTCTGACACAAGCAACGCCACTCAACCACGCAACGCCACGCAACAACGCAACGCCACTCAACCATGCAACGCCACTCACACATGCCACGCCACTCACACATGCAACGCCACTCACACATGCAACGCCACTCACACATG
The DNA here is from genome assembly GCF_964263255.1 of Lissotriton vulgaris. Classification (NCBI taxonomy): domain Eukaryota; kingdom Metazoa; phylum Chordata; class Amphibia; order Caudata; family Salamandridae; genus Lissotriton; species Lissotriton vulgaris. The sequence goes on from NC_141689.1 coordinate 1,523,312,437, forward strand.
CAACACCACTCACACATGCAACACCACTCAACCACGCAACGCCACTCAACCATGCAACGCCACTCAACCATGCAACGCCACTCACACATGCAACGCCACTCACACATGCAACGCCACTCAACTACGCAACGCCACTCACACATGCAACGCCAATCACACATGCAACGCCACTCAACCATGCAACGCCACTCAACAATGCAACGCCACTCAACAACCCAACGCCACTCAACCATGCAACGCCACTCAACCACGCAACGCAACTCACACATGCAACTCCACTCAACCACGCAACGCCACTCACACATGCAACGCCACTCACACATGCAACGCAAATCACACACGCAATGCCACTCACACATGCAACGCCACTCAACCACACAACGCCACTCAACCACGCAACGCCACTCAACCACACAACGCCACTCACACATGCAACGCCACTCACACATGCAACGCCACTCACACATGCAACGCCACTCACACATGCAACGCCACTCACACACGCAATGCCACTCACACACGCAACGCCACTCACACACGCAACGTCAATCACGCACGCAACGCCACTCACACACGCAACACCACTCACACACGCAACACCACTCACACATGCAACGCCACTCACACCCACGCAGTGCCACTTTTACCCACACAGCACCACTTTCAGACACACAACGCCACTCACACCCACGCAAGCCCACTCTCACACACGCAACGCCACACTCACCCATGCAATGCCAATCTCACACGCAACGCAAATCACACACGCAACGCCACTCACACACGCAACGCCACTCACCCATGCAACAACACTCACACATGCAACGCCACTCACCCACGCAACGACACTCACTCAAAGCCACTCACACCCACACAGTGCCACTTTCACACACACTGTGCAGTGCACAATAGGTCTCGCAGTAGGAAAGTTGGAGATATTGGTTTTGTAAATGACAAAGCCCTTTATGTTTTTAACATGCAAAATAAAAATAAAAGGCATTGTTATTTGCAATTGTAATAGCTCCAACTTTCCTACTGCGAGACCTATTGGCAACGCCAGTGCTTGTTTACTTTGAAAAGCCTCTCTGTGCTGCAGCAGCTTAGCTTTAAGGTGCAAATGTAAAGAAAAACACCAGAAAACGAATCAACACACTAATATGCATATTTCAGATAATGGATATGGACGGTCCAGCTGTAAATTGTGAAGTGATGGGGGAGATGGATTGACGTGTAGGAAAGAAAAGCAGAACCCGTTAAGTGCTTCCTTATCGCTGCACGTCTTTGAAGTCTCAAAGAAAGTTCATGGGCGCATCATTTGAAAAGGAAAGCAAGCCCTGCAGGAACATGAAATGAGAGGCCCCAGTGCCATTCAATGCATTAGTGGCGGCTTCCACTGTTCTCAGCCATATCACTGTAACAACGCGCTGGCTCTGGCAGCCGACATTTTAACATCAGACCTGAACTGTAATGCCAGAAGTTTGCTGTAATACGTTATTTCAGGCTATTTCTGACAGAAGAACTCGCGTGTAATTTATTATTATAAGATATTTTTCACACTGAGTTGGGTCACAAACTTTTTGGTCGTGGCATTACATGTCATTCACAACGCTGTTCTTGGAATACTTTTGTTACCAAGATGAAAGTTTATTTTTGGGGATATATTAATATGTGCAAAAATGTATGTACATGTTAAAGTAGACGGACGGTAGTAGGGTACAGCAATAGCACCAAACGTAACACAACAAGAAAACAATAACACAACACTTTATTAAAACATCACAAAACTGATCAGCAATAAAAGACGACAACACACATGCAAAACCACAACACAGCAATGAACCAACAATTCCACAAAACGACAGCAAATACACTGCACAACAACAAAAGAACACAATATAACACTCCAACACAGTGCACCAGAAATACACCAACTACAGGGCAATACCCAATGCCACACGAACAAAACAACTGCACAGCAAGAAGATAACAACAGTCCCAAAGAAAACCAGAAAATGTCAACAAACACAGCAACAACTTACACCAATATAGAACAGAACAACAAGAGGTCATATTAACAGAATAAAACAAAACAAGGACACCAACAGCATACTCCAACATCTAAATCGCAATGCAATTGGGCTGTGCTTTTTGTACAGTTGATGTGGTAGGGACCCTCGTGTTTTATGTAGTACTTTTGTTTTGCTTCTGTTATGTGTTGTTATTTTTGTATTGTGTTTGCATTTTTGCTCTGTTTTGTTCTGTCATTGTGGAGAAGTGTGGCTCAATGGTTAGAGCGGCAGACCCTGATGCAGAGGTCTAGCCTGGGACCAGGGTTCAATTCCCGCCTCGGCGGGTCTTGGGCTCAAAATTCCATAAACCTGATAATTCTTACCTCGGTGCCTATTCCAATCATGGAGTCCCACTCTGCAACTCTGGGCAATAGCTTGCTTAATCTCCACAACGGCCCCCACAACGCTAAGGATGCCTGGCCTCCACCTTGGGGGTGCCCAGGAGTGGACGCCTCACAGGGAAAGCCAGGATGGGTTCCACAGCGGTATTCGTACAAGCGCGAGTAGTGCGCTATACAAGTATCAATTTACATTTACATTGTGGTGTGTTAATGTTTTGTTGTGTTAGGTCGCTGCCTTCTTAAAATTTTTAATGTGTTGCTTTGAACTGCATTTTGGGTCCTCCTTGCATAGTTGTGGCTTGTTTTGATGCTTGTACTATGTTGTACTGGTGTCGATGTTTTCTGTGTTTGTGTTTTCTCTTTATTTCTTCTCAATCGTCTTTCTCTCTAAAGAATACAGGCACATTGTGCAGAATACATAGAGAACTGTCCGCACTGACAGAGGCAGTCATACAACAACATCGAGACGTTTTATTTTGTAGAGCATATACAAACGTAGAGTGGGATTTTATTTCTCTTTCCTCTACTCATAAACACACACAAACGAATCCCAAAAAATATCTGTGCACACATGTGTACACGATAGCTGCTGAGAGGAGAATAAACCACACTGTACATTTTGGTGGCATGTGGATTTTTAATTTTCAATGTAATTCCCTCTTTATCATTTAAATGCCCAAGCCTCCTAAAAAGAAGAAAAATAGTTTTTCACATCAAACGAAAGAGTAGGAATAATACCAAGTACGGTGGTTCCCTTTACCAAGTTCCTGATAGTGGCCACCCTGCCCGCAACCCTATTCCCATGGTGGTCCAGTGGTACCTGTAAACCTTCATCCAGGCCTTGTTTAAATGTAATATTCCTTTGCATTCTGGGACTTGTAGTTTTGCTACTAAACGTATGAGCTTCAGAAGCCTTTTCCACATAAGCTTGAATTTGCAACAGTTGCTCAATAACCATGTTGTGCATCATTTGTAGATTTGTGTGAAAACTGTTTCTAGATCCAATACATCAGTGTTTAAATAGGATGGAATATGGAGCAAGACACTTTACTAAAATTAACTGATCAGCTGTTAATTTCTGTTCAGAGGCATTTAAGGGGTCCATATTTTGCCCATATGGTGTTCATGTCCCTACTGGTAGACGGGGGATGTGCTTTTGTTCGCACTAAGAAACATAATTAAATGTATTTTAAAAAGAGTGAAAATGGTGCATGTTTCTTATTCATGAAAATATTTTGTTTCACTAATGAAGGAAACTCTTGTTTACTAATGCAAAGTGGGGTCTCTAAAGGCTTACAGTGTGAAGTTGAAATCATTACCTTCGCAATTAGAAAAGCACACATACATATTTTCTTAAATATTGCTTAATTTCCATCTTTACCCACCTTGACCCCCAACTCTTGCAGCCCTTTGAGCTTCATGTTCTTTAACAACGTGTCCCTCACTTTCCACCACTTTATACAGATTGTGAGAAAAAGAAACAAAGGTATGAGAAAAATGAATGGCGTATCAATGCATCAGTTACACCTACATACGGAAGTTAAAACCTTTTCCTGAAACAGAACCATTTCCATTGCATTTGCATCCAAATTAAGCATGTGTGATTTATGTGTTCTATAAAACCTACATGAAACCTCTGGTATATATACATACATCCTCACTCTTTGACCCAACTCTTACATTATTTCTACATTGGATAACTTCTAAATGTGTTGTTAGGAAACTGTAGAAGGTGGTTTTTCCTGATTCACACTTTTGCCTCCATTGAACCTCTCCAAATACACATCTTGTGAATTTCCAAGATGTTGGTGAACTTCTGTCCAGTTTTAACCAAAATAGTGCCAAGCCAGTCAAGGTAGGAGTAAACTAGGCGTTCCCAAATCTATTTTGAGTGTATTTTTAGGGCACCTAATGCTTCTCTACTACTTTGCAGGCATTAACAACAAATTGCATTAAATGTCCTTGACCACTCCTCTGGAATTTCACTTATTTCATTGTTACACCTAAAGTACTCTCATACTTTACAGGAGTAAGTTACACAACATATGCAAAACTAGCATAAGTGACATAGATGTTTATCACTATATACATGCGTAACAAAGACATTTACATTTTTCTAGCTTCAGAATTAACGCCTAAAGGAATCATGCTTAAAACAGTTTTTTCCAGCAGTAAATCAAGCTTATTCATTGCAAAACATTGTAAAATGGTCAAGGCATTATTGGAAGGCCCACTCCACAGTATGTGGAAAAGAGAGGTGGAAAAATGGGCACTTGCAGAAAGAGCTGCCATGAAGATGGAAGAACGCAGAGATCACAGAAAGATGCCCCAAGCAGACCTCTAGATGGAAATATGCCCATCCTTCACAGATGCTGAAAACTTAATGTATGAATTCAGCTGCAGAAAAGGCCTGACGGGGCGATCACCCCACATATCCCTGTATACTCTTGATAGGAGTTACTATTAAGGTAATGTGATGCACCTGGTGATGACTTGGACAGCTAATTGAGGAGAACGAATGAACTGTATATTGTTAAAATTTTAAGTTCTAATATTTATTTGAAATTTGACATGTTGCAGTATATATGCTGTACACACGCAATCATGACCTGTGAGATATACACATGATCCTGTTGCTTCCCATGATGGTGAATGTGGGTCAGAGGCGCAACTAGAGCCGAATTTCGGGGGGGGCTAAGAAAAAATTTCAGGGGGGCTGAACCTTCAATCAGTAGGCAGAGTGGAGCTCCAGGGGCTCTTACAAGGGGGTGAAACAAATGCAAGGCCTAATTAACATTCAAATGGTCTTTTAAAGACCTGCAAAACGTTTGGGTGCGGCTCTGTGTGTGCCCGGGATCTGTCTCATCCAGGGTTACCAATAAATGGGGTGTGATATATTCCATTGAACAAAACGTTTTAATTTGTGTGTGCAATATTTTGGTGGTGCAGTAACTTGTCAGCAGCTCCACCCTACCAACGTGAGATGCAACAGGTGCAGATTACCTCAGTAAAGCAGAAGTTGCAGGGTATGTGTATCCTCGGGATACACCCACCCCACATCCCAAGCTCGCCTTTGCACTCATCAGCCTGAGTTTTTGCATCAGCGCGGTGCATGATTGTGGATGTGTCGGATACTGTTGAAGTCAGCAAAAGGATGCCAACGTTTGCAATGAAAGGCAGGCTTAGACCACAGGCCTGGGCTCCAGTCTGGGTTTAAACGCAATGAGAAACACATGGAACAACATGTGGGTAAAAGCTCCCTCCTCGTCATCACTGTGCAGATTAATTTCCTAAAGTAGATTCACGGTGGCTAAGACCGGAAGGAAGGCCACAACATGCCTGGCTCTGCGAAACGTGCAGGTTACTTGGGCTCTCCGCGTCTGTGGGCCAGGATATTTCCAGGTTGGCAGTCACACTGGGATTCTAAAGCCATTTGTGATTGTTTGCAATGCTATGGCCAAATCTGACAATTTAGACTGACTTTCTGTATTTGTGGTTAGCCACGGGAAACAATGTTTTTGCAACAAGCCATTTTTCATTAAATGGGCCAAATCGTTCTATTCTTGCATCAGGGTGCATTGCAGAATCAAGTAGCTGTATTCCTCTGTGGTTGGGTCAGGGTGTGGGGGCTCCAGGAGATAAGGGGTTGACCTTTATTTTGTTTTAAATAGCCTTTCTTGCATTGGTATAAAAAAGACTTGGGCTGAGTGGGAGAGGCCATGCCAGGTATACACCTGTGTACAAAAAGGAGCGACTGGCGGCTAGTTCTATTCACTTTTCCTGAATGCCACTTAAAGGGCTTTTGAGTCCGCCTTACTTTTTTTTCTTCCACAATACTAGAAATAAACGCTCGAATCAAGTCATCTCGAAACATGGTCCCGAGAACCGACTTATTTTTAAGTGGTTAAAAAAATCTTTCCACTTGTAAAATGTTGGCATTTATTCACCAGGAAATCTACTTTTCCTGTGCCTCGGTCCGGCCCTGTGGCCTGTGACATGGGCCTTTCAGAGCTAAAGCCATTATTAGGACGTAAACTGCTGGGCGCATAGACTGGATAAACGCAAAGCCACGCTAGGAAGGCTCGAAGGTCCCATTCAGAGTTGGCTGCCGTCCTGCCTGATCGGAATTCCGCGGGGACCTGCCCTGGGCCCTGATCCGCAGCACTGTGGTGTACGCAGCTGCAGCTACTGTACGTTACAGCCGCACCGGCTTTCCGACTCGAATCGAGCAAACAGATGACTTCCTTCTTGCTGCACGTAACTAGACAGGCAGACCGCAAAGCCCACCGTACAAGGTGCAAATGTCGTATCCAGATTTCACCGGAAGCCCTCTAGTAGCCGTCATCGGTAAAGGGCCACGCTGCATCACCCAGGCTCAGTTATTTAGCACAGGCAATGCATTTGCTCTAACTCTACACTTGAAGCATGGATGCAGCACGGGCTTCCTTCCCTTCACAGTCACAATTAATGATGTGAAACTTTAGAAATAGTACCTGTAAATTTTAAGCTAAATGAAGCACAGCTTTTGTTTATATAAACCACCCACTTCCATAACTAATGAGAAGAAACCTGGGGTCTGTATGTTATAGTGGGGAGGTTCACTGATCGCAATTCCTTCTACGCTCTGTTCGCTCATTACTTTCAGTTGCTAATATTCAAGGCGCTGGAATTATGTAGCCGGGATGGATCACAATATGCGGCAGGGTTGACTATATTATGCTGCAAGAAAAGGGCAAGTATGCTGTATAATGCGGCACAATGTTGGGATAGCATTGCCTCATTTTTTTTTTTAATTCACGTTATAAATGTTTGAGCAAATGTTTCATCCCATTAATACAAGTTTTGCACCCAAACACATAAATAAGCAATTGAAACGTGCCCTGCCTACTTTTGTTAAGGGCCTTCTACTGCACAGCAACACATATTGGAGTGTTTAGAAACTTGAACCGTTTGAGCGAGAAACGTTGTTTGTTAAAATTTGCAATTTATGCAGCCAGTGGCGGATTCTGTGGCAAATGTAGTAAAGTTATGTAGAAAACGCTGCAACTGCAGAAGCCATAATTCCAGTGGCCCTGCTAATATTCAAGTTCACTGCACAGCTGACTTGCATATGCACTCCGAAGCCCCACTGTGGTTCATCCCTGAATTACAGTTGTTCTGGACAAAACCACCAACACTGTTTCTGATCTTTCCATGGTCTGCTATAATTACGAAAAGCTTTAATGAAAACACTTCCCCGTTATGAAACACCAACACCTCCTGTAAGCGCTTTCTGCCCAATGGGTCTGGTTCTTTCTATTGATAATAAAACACTTCACCACACCATCACCACCTTTTAAAACAAACACTAGAAATGCAATAGGTCTCACATTTTTTTGAGTTAGAGCTATTGGTATAGCTCAATAGCTACCGGACAGAAATTGTCACTTTGCAGGTGCCAAACAGTGCATTGCTCCATGAAACGGCCTGAAAGCCTAAAACGACATTGATAGCCTACAAAATAAAAAGGTAGATGAAGATGACCAGGAGGAACCGTGTGCGTATTGAAATGGCCAATGCAAGCAAACAATGAGTGAAATCGCCTAGGCGTGACCCAAGCACGTAAAAGCGGGGAGTCAGACCCAATGCACCAATAAAAACCCTGTATTTCTAAATAGCACAACAGCGAACAAATGGCAATTCATGGGCATGCCAAAAGCCGATAGAGGAGATAACAACAGGTCCTGCAGACAGCGAATGCACACTGCCTAGGCTCGACCTAAAAAGTAAATGTGGGCTTACAGAGAGGGGATTTTCTGCCATCTATGTTGGTCATGATCTGGTACTTGGTGTTAACATTATGTCATGCTAAAGTCTTCTTCAGGCAGTGGCATGCAGGAGGTATTGTTGTGCCATCAGCACAGCCCTCCTGTTGCAAAAAAATATTCAAAAGAGGTGAGATTTGTGTGCAACCTGGAAAGGTGAAAAAAGTCAAAAAAGTCATTGGTTTGTCATAGAGGTCGGAGTTTTCATGAGGTTGTAAATTCCCATTTGGTTAACGACCCTGAATTCTGTGGAAGTGGAAGGTAATGCTGATTGCTGTCCCTATTTACAATTTCTGACCATATGGGACTGTGTTCTGTCTCATCTATAGAAGCTTATACCTATCTCCCCTAAATGCAGCCATCGATTAACACCTATGTCATCTGTTTTCATAAAGGACCCCAGCTCGGAACAGGAAACTGGACAGCTTGGGTGTTCATCATTCTAACCCCAAGCCACCTAGCAGCTGGTATAAACCATTGAGTTCAGAGTACTCACACACACAAATACATGTCCACAGTCTAATAATGGTGTGCTGCAGTCTCCCTTTCTTTGGCAGGAACTGTCCTAGCAATAGAAGGGTTGCTCTCTCCAATCCCTTAACCGACATCCTTCTTGAAACTGAATCCTCAGGTCCTGGGCTAAACTCGGATTTTTCTAAATGCCAAACTTTGCCACTCGCTGTAGTGATATATATCGTAAACAGCTACGAATAAACAGAAACTACTATTTTGCAAATTAAAGACAGGCTTTAAAACGTTAGGAGTCAAATTGGGTCTACCAATGGGGCTGCAAAGAGTGGTAGCAATTGCTGTCACAGCCTTCTTTTCTTGTCCGGCTAAAACACGTATCCCCTCTTCAAGTCTTGAAAGAAATTTAAATAAGATTCCAGGAAGTGAACATATTGAAACATTTGATTTTTTTCTAATTCGTAGCTAGAAGTTCTCCTTTAAGGTATTATTAAAAAATAAAATACATAGTTTTGCTATTGGGTGTGGACAGGGTATGTTATGTGTTTATGCCTTTCTAACTAAGTTTAAAATAAAATCCTACTGTAGAGTGTGGATGTAGACACATTACATAGACTGGCTTTTCAGTCCCAACATACAAAGCACTGTTGTTGAAAAATCCAGGACTGGATTACTGTATTTCTGAGGAGATGAGGCCAGTTGCTAATTCAAGCTCAGCAAGCACTGATGCCTGACTGGGACATGTAGAATCTCTCAAAACAGGCCGCAGAATATGATCAGCTGGCCAGTTAATCAGCACCCTTCTCTTTAAAACAGCCTCTCCTCTTTCACAGTTTCATGTTGACATTTCTCGTGGGCTAGAAGTTAAAAGTGACTGAGAGTTGGATAGCTCGGAGGAGAGGAGCAGAAGTGAGGGTTAAACACCTCAGCTGTTAAGACTTGTCACCCGGGTCAGATAACTTAGATTCCCTCCTTGGGTTTCTAGTAACTTCAAAGGTGTCCCACAGGCATGTTCTTTTTGACAGAGTGCAAGGTCAAGGGGATAGACCTGACACAGTGGTAGTAGTGCATTCCCGCCACAAATTTCTCATTATAAAGTTGTGTCCATAATGAATCACCCTAGGATTTAGGTGCAACCACATGCACAGACATTTTTTCGGCAACACATTTTTGGCAACCTTTGTTGCACCTGTGCACACCAAAATTTGCGCACCAAAGGCTACACTATCTTCACCTGCTAGCACCTATCCGTGGCAGTGTCCTGTTGCTTTCGCCTCTCTACACGCCAGGGCACATTGGCAAAAAAAGTACAAGTAAAAAATATGTGGCTGAATCATTTACTTTGTACTGCCCCAAATATTTCTAAATGCACTTTTCAAACATTTGGAATTTAAGAACAGTATATATGGTTTACCGTAAACAAAGGTTAACAATTCATGTAATATAAATAACACCACCACCAACAAAAATAATAATAATAATAATAACAATAAAATCCTCGAATGTAGGCACTGCCACCCCCACTAGCCCATTCTTTAAGGCTGCCTCATAGGAGGGTGGGCAATGAGCTCTTTACTGTACTATGAAAGAAGATGTCATAGCTTTGATTATAGAGAAGTTATTTAGATATTTTAAAGAAGATTTTAATAATATTCAGAGGGTGTCTTTTTTAGTGTAGTTTTTACTATTTTTGTTTATTTATTTATGCAATTTGTATAGCGCACAACTACCCGGAGGTGTCTTGGAGCTTAAAGAGAAGGTAGAGCAGACAGTTAGAATGAGTAATTACTGGTTGAAAAGCCAAGTTTTTACTAGCTTCCTAAATGTCAGGATCGAGGCACTGGCCCTAATGTGAAAAGGGAGGGTGTTCCATAATTTTGCTGTAGCAACTGTAAAGCGTCTATCTCCCCATGATGATTTCTTAGTACGTGAGACAGTTAAGGAGCGATCTGAAGAGGAGCGCAAGGGTCTGCTGGCAATGTAAGGGCATAATGATCTTCTTAGGAACTCAGGTCCGGAGTTGTTAATTGCCCTGGATGTGATGCAGAGTGCTTTGAATTTACTTCGACTCGTGACCGTCAGCCACTGAAGTTGGCGTATAACTGGAGAAATAGATTTAAACTTAGGCGTGCCAGACAATATTCTGGCCGCTGAGTTTTGAACAAGTTGCAGCTTATTTAGGACTTTCTCCTGGACATTTAATAAGAGGCCATTACAATAGTCGATCTTCGACATGACCAATGAGCACATGAGGGTTTTTCCTGCACTCAGAGGGAGAAAAGAAGGAGTTTCCTAATCATTTTGAGAATAAAGAAGGATGAGGAAACCACTGAGTTTGCATGATGGATAAACGAAAGCGTGTCATCGAACATCACTCTAAGATTCCTGACCTTAGTAACAGGGTGAGGAGGGGGTCCCAAATCGGTTGGCTACTAAGTAGGGGACCAACTGGGGATATACTACCAAAAGTCAACTTCATGCAGTTACGTGACATCTAGGAGCTAATGTCTTGCATCCCCTCTTGAAAATTTGCTGCCACTTCTAGTCCATCATTGTGGACTGCCAACACAAGTTGAGTGTCATCGGCGTAAGAGGTTAACCTCATCCCATGGGTTTTAATGATCCTGGTCAGGTCCAACACGTAGATATTAAATAAGGTCGGACTTAGGGAGGATCCTTGGGGCACCCCACAAGGGAGGGAAAGGACCGGAGAGTAGAATTCGCCAAGCTTAACAGACTGAGTGCGATTGGCGAGATATGAGGTTAACAGAGCTCCGGCCTTTTGCTCAATGCCAATGGCAGAGACACGATTGATCAAGATGACTTGATCGACTGTGTCGAGGGCCGCGGACAGATCCAATAGGATCAGGACTGCCGCACCATCTTTATCTAAGATCATCCTGATCTCGTCTGATGCCTTAATGAGGGCCATCTCCATTCCATGCCCCTTCCTGAACCCAAATTGAGTGTCATCGAGCAGATTGGTATGGTCGATGAAATGGGGTAATTGTGTGTTCATTATTTTATCAATTATTTTTGATGAAAAAGGGAGGCAGGCTATGGGTCTATAATTTTTTGGTACCGAGGAGTCGAGGTTAGATTTTTTGAGTAAGGGTTTGATGATGGCCTTTTTACAAACTGAAGGGTAAGCACCAGTGTGAAACATTAGATTACAAATGTCACTCAGGATTGTGGCAATGGGGTCCGGAATGAGTTTGAGAATAGAAGGGGAACAGGGGTCCAGGAAGGATCCTGATTTGATAGAGAGGATGAGCTCTTGTACCTGCTCAGATGAGACCTGACTGAATTCTGCAAATGCAGTGGTGGGGGTATTGATTACATTGTTAGAGATGGTCAGATCTAAATTGGTCTGGGTTGAAAAGTTTGAATAAATGTGACTGACCTTATCTTCAAAAAAGTTGGCAAGGGAATTACAAAGGGCCAGTGAGATTTCAATAGAAGTACCCGTCGTGGTGTGGAAAGTTTAGTTACCACCTGAAATAGCTGCTTGGTGGAGTTTTGGGCAGACTCTATTTGTGTAAGATAGTATTTACTTTTTTCGGTGACGATGAGATGTTTGTATTTAATCATTGCCTCTTTGTATAATGCTTTGGCATTATTATCATAATCTTTATGCCAAAGTCTCTCTAAATTTCTGCAACGTTGTTTCTCAAGTCTTAATTACTCTGAGAACCAAGGTGCAGGACGGACCCTTCGATTAGTAGAGACATTTTTAGGTGGTACTAAAGTAGTAAAAGCATCATGTAGCCAAGCAGAGTAATTGTTTGTGCTTTAATATATGGAAGTACTATCCCGAATTGCAATGTTCTGTAATCTGAAATTTTCTAGTAATTTTCGAATAAACACTATGTATGAGTTTTATATTAAGAATTTTATTGTCCTAACCTTGAGTTTTTACAATGAAACAGATGGAAAGTTTCTTAAATGTACCTCGTATAATTTTATGGATATAATTATTTCTGAACAAAGAAAACTGATGGATAGTCTATGGTATTATCGAACGATGGTCCAGATGGATTGAGAGTACTAAAATGTTTATGATAGCCCTGTTTCATACCTGTTAACATAGCCAAACCTTTTTATGTTTTTGTTGTCAGGAAAATGTTGAGAGGACTTCTTTGTCTGCATACTACCACCTTTTGCAATTCATACATATTTGTATGTACGAATTTCTTACTTGCTTATATTTGTTATTTTATATGTGCTTTTATGGTAAACATTGACCAAATAAAGATATTTGGATGATGATGATAAAGTACAAATTTGACAACCAAGTCTGACTCTTCCAATGTAGTTGTATGAGTGATACACTCTATATTGTACATCCTTTTCGCTCACAAACATAAATATTGTCATTTACATTCAGTTAACACTGCATGGGTATGCAATGCTACTTATAGAATAATCAAAACTATAGTTTCACATAAATACACAGTATCAAGTCAGTTGGGGCACTGCATGTATTGCAGGATTTAATTAACCCCTTCGCTGCGGCAGCAATTCCGCCGCAGCGCTAAGGGGGTGGGGGGCCGCGTGGCACTCCCATGCTCGTGACGGAACCGCTCCGTCACGAGCCTCGGGTGCGCTGTGCTGATGACGGAGCGGTTCCGTCACGGCCCCGCCCGCTCAACAGAACGTCCAGTGCAGGAGCGGAATCTGCGCCGCGCAGGCGCGCCGAGCGGGCCGTGACGGAACCGCTCCAGCATCAGCACAGCGCGTCCGTGGCTGGTGGCGGAGCGGTTCCGTCACCAGCATGGGAGGGGTTAACAGACACTGGTAGAACCAATGTAAAGATTTAAATACCATGCCCTCTTGGCTTACTGCCTCCAGTACCTCCATACACTTCAGCACAACTCTACATATTGTATCGTCCCATTTCCCAGCCTACCCTGGAGCAGAAAGTGAAAACTTGGTGGTTTGTGACAGCCAGACTCAGCAATGACTCGAGTCCTTGAGCTATTGGTCATGGCATTGTTCTTCCGAACCTGTATTCCTACTGACATACGCAGTATTTATTTGTTATTTTGTGTACAGTCGATTAGCTGCCTTCCAGATGCATCATACCCATTCAAAACACTTCAAGCTAACCAATAAACAACAAAACCTATGAGGAAATTAATAAAATGTGGATTATCACAGCAAACAGAGAACACCCTTTGTGAGTCATAGGGTTGTATGCCAGAATATTATATATTGCAATGTTAATATAAAGATTGGGCACACTGAATTTTTATAACCATCATTTAAGTATATTTTGTATTTGCTAGAAGTTTGGAAAAGGTTGCACAATTGCTATAATCTATCTATGGTTATTTCAAAGAAGGCTGCTTAAATGAGCATATTTAATGCTGGTTCAATAAATCAGGATTTAGGCTCACTTAGGGCCATATTATCAAGCAAGGGCGATACATTATCGCCGCTTTTATCGGCAGGAAACTGCTGCTAAAGCGGCGATAATGGGCTTGATAATATGCCCTTGTGAATTCCCATAGACGCCCAGGTTCTGGTGTTAACCTGGGCTTCTATGGGAATTCACAAGGACATATTATCAAGCCCATTATCGCCGCTTTAGCGGCAGTTTCCTGCCGATAGAACCGGCGATAATGTATCGCCCTTTCTTGATAATATGGCCCCTAGTTCTATAAAGTTTCTGCAAGTTAAGTCCTTAGACGGACAGAGCATAAGACAGAGCATTGAATGTGCTAGCGTTTTCATCATGATCAGACCAGTGGAGATGCAAAACACTAGGCTACCAATTTTGCTGTGGCCACTAGGCCACTGATGAAAGCAAGTCTATGATATTTTGAAATGTTTAAATCATTTGATATAGGATGTGTGTGAAATCCTGCAGCCATTTGGACTTCCCTTGAAGACATGTATTGATAAATGTGAGTGGTTTGCAGTTGTATGTCTAGTTAACGAATGCAGGGTTGCACCTAGGCCAAGTATTTCTCTCCTACCCGAGGTGTGATAACTCTTTATATGATCAACCACACTGCAGTGTTTCAGTCCAACAAAAACCTGTGTCCATTTCTTCAAATCTTAATAAAGGACCTGCTCAAGCAATAGATTCAGAGGTGCGTGTATCAGGTCGCAATAGAGGAGGCTATAAGTAAAGGCTTCACGTGCGTAAGAATTCCATTGGTAGAAAAATGAATAGCTGGTTGGGGTTCTTTGGTGAATGTGAAGAGAAAGATAATGAGACTGGAGTGGGCACTAAAAGTTGAAAGGTATATTACTTAAATCTATATTTCGAGGATATATAACAAGTCACTTTACATGTTTTTATCACTGTAATATCGAGTTTTGAATATTGGGGCGCCAAAATATTGTCATCTAAACATTGACAACCAAAATATCATGAAGGTAAACATATATAGGTAAATATAGATTTGCTATTTTTAACCCCTTCCCTGTGCCACGAATTCCGCTGCGGCGCGGGGGGGGAGGGGGTTAGGGGGTGAGTGCAGCGCTTCGGCGCTCATGACGGCTCCACGCTGTCATGAGTCACAGGCGGCGTGTGCTCTTGACGCCGTGGTTCCGTCATGACCACGCCCACTCATTAATTCGCTCGCACAGGTGGGGAATTAATACCGCGTGGGTGGAGCGGCAGCACACGCCGCCCGTGGCTCATGACGGCGTGCTGAAGTAATGAGCACGCAACAGGTTAAATCCACTTTCATATTTTGTATGATATACATATGTCCAAGGTAGATACATGTGCAGTTAAGAACAGTAAATGTATTCTTACTGAAATGCACTTACCTTCGATAGAGTTTGGTTCTCGATATATAGGCCATGATATTTTGGTGCCACAATATTTCTGTGTTGGATATTCTACCATATAAACATTTACTTACAGGGCAGGAATGTTGTACATTGCCTCATATATAACAAACCTTTTATAGAGCAACCTTTCCCGTTACATTTCCCAAGACTGAAGAGTAGTGTTGGATCACTTACACTGACTTTCTATAAAGTGAACTTTATGATAAGCGTTTCAGGAATCTGGATATGACGATTGTATCAAAAATGCTGTAAAAGGGTAAACTAGCACAAGTCTAAAATATGCGTCAATGTAACCACCTATACTAAGAAACAGGTTTTAAGCCCCATTCAGTCAGCCCTGCAAACACTGTACTAGATATTTTGCATTCCGAATATCATTTGAGATCCCCACACAAGAGGTTTTGCACAGTATTCATTAATATTTCTCACAACCCACTGCCCTGAACACTTGCATGTAAGCCCGCCGAATACATGCACAAAAGGATTACCTGCTGCATGCAAAAAAAATAATCATTGAATAGCTTCTTAAGAAATTCTTCTACAAGGGATAACATAAGAAAGTTATATTTTGGAATAACAGAAAAAACGAGAGCAACAAAAATGCTGTTGTCAAATTAATATTCATTCATCTGAAGAAACCCTTGTTATTTCCACAAAAGATTTTGTGAGATAAATTGCTATTTACCAATTTTCTTTTAAATGAAGGGGCGCCGTTTCATGTAGAACTTGGACTGCTCTGATTAAACATTGCTAATTGACCTTGATTGACAACTGTTGATCGGGGCCCATGAATAACGGGGCCTATTCACAGGAGAACAGGAGGCGTTAATTGCTGTATTTAACTTCAATGGCCATGTTTTGAGCATTGCACTTGGCAGTCGTTTGACAGTGCCTGCCCAGCCACAATGCCTACATTGTTCACTATTCACAGGGCGGCATTTGCAGAGACATGTGCTTATGGACATTATGGCAGGGATTCGAAAATGTAAAATTAAAAACATGTTTTAGCTAAAAGTATGACTGAACTAAGGAAGGCTTGTGTTACCTGTCATGGGGGAGCAGCAACCTTGTGAGCACAAAGGCAATAGTTGGGAACAAGCCACAAGACACGAACAGTATCAAAGATGAATAAAAGCCTGGAACAAAAAAGGGCATTGTTTGTAATGTTCTTTCGATAATGAATACCAAAAATGTAGCTGAAAAAAAAAGATGAAGGAAGACCTGTGGAATGTTCTGACTGTTTCTGCTTGTGTTCTCATTTGTAATGGGGCAGCAATTGTCAAAATATTGATATGCCGCTTATGATGCCCGAAGCGTGAGTCTGATTGTCTATAGGCGCAATAAAAACAAAACAATGGTGAACGTCTCTAATCGAGAAATTTCCAGACGATGAAATTTTTTTTAGCTTTCCTCAAGGGTAGGAGGATAGAAATATCCTGTTGACCTGGTGTTAGCCTGGACCTTTCGTTATAAAATAATATGGGGCAGATTTACAAGCCCCTTGCGACACTTTTACGCTGCCGTTGAGTCACTTTTGTACTCAACGGCCGCATAAACCATGCGCCACGTTGCAACTTATTTACAACGTGACGCATCTAGGCAGATGCGTCACGTTGTAAAGCCCTGCGCCACATAAAACCTGCGTCAGGTTTCATGTGGGTGTTCTGTCGCAGGGTGGGCGTTCCCTCGCAGGAAAGCCACGTAAAACTGACGCAGTGAAATCTACAAGATTTCACTGAGTCAGTTTTACGATGCTGCTGGGTCAAATCCTCATGCCTGCTTGAAGCAGGCGAAGGAGTGAGGCACCATGTTGAGTATGGGGGGCCCTGTGCATTGCAGGAGTTGCGTCGCGCTTGCAACACGACTCCAGCAATGCGCCGCCCGTGCACCTCAAGATGCGTCACGCATCTGCCTCTCCTTGCACCATGGTGCGCCGCATTGTAAATGCGACACATCTGTGGTGGCGCAAGGGGGGGATTACGTGACGCATCTGTTCTGGCGCATCCCTGCTGATTTGCCGAGATGCGCCATAAGACGTAAATATGCCCCAATGTATGTTATACTTACTTCTCGGGGCTTTCAGCCTGTCCTCTTCATCCATTTGTTTTCAGTTCATTCACATTTTTCTTCTGGCCACAACAGCATACAGCCAGGGGCAATAAGCCTGTCCGCGTCAGCCATTGGCTAACTTCACTGTGAGTGACAGCATTTTTCCTTTTCACAAGGAGCTCATCCGCACACAAAGTCCTTTTTGTGTCGCCTACCAAACCTTTATGGTAGGTACAAAGGAGGAAAATTATATTTCTGACTAGAAATTGTAGCTAAGTGTACACCTCAGCTGAGCTTGGCATCACTCTGTAGAGGAAAGATTGCCCATAAAACCACCATCCAAGGAGGCTATTGAGCTTCTAGACCCACTACAATAGAATGCTCTGCCTGCTAAAGGTGTGCCCAGAGTACCCTCCCAGAAATTAACACAGCTCTTTAAGTCCACTTGCTTCAAACAGAGAATTCAGGCCAATAAAACCCCACCAGCTTGGTAGTTGTAAATATGTATGCAAAAAATATTTTTATGTTCTGCGGCTGTGACTGTTATGTTTTTACATTTCAGTGTCCCACTTATTGAAATGAAACCCCTGCCTGGGATTTATGTCTTCCCAAATTGCATAACACTTCTGAAAAGACCAATTTTTATTCACTAAAATAAATTATTAACTTTAAAAAATGAAAAGACTATTGTAGTGCAGCTTGTTTTGGTATTGTCAATAATTGTAGCGGATGAAAATAGAAGATTTGATTGTATTGTTATTTTTATTATGACTTTCTTCAGAGTTCTAACTTAGTGGTATTTCTAGTGAAATAAATTAACAGGTCTGCCCAGTTCTTCAAAAGCTGGTTATATCATTATTATCCGGGCATAATTGTCTAATTATATGTTTTGGCAGACAATGGCTTAGATGCTTCAGCAGTTTTCACCCCACAACGTTTTAATCATATTGCACAAAGAAAATATTAGATGAACACTTGAGAAAAACACATTTATCTCGAACCTTCAATTCTTAGTGACTAGTGATGAAATGGAGGGTTTGCAAATGTTGAAATTATGTTTATTTATTGTAACACCTCCAGTGATGGTACTGAAACTGGAAAATCAACCACTCCAAGCCTATTGATGAAACAGTTGTCAGCAGTGTTTTGCTACTAAAATAGTACATCCGGCCTTTTGGAGACAAAATGGTTTGGTTTGCAGAGTATATTGAATACCATCAAAGCATGGGTAACTTTGTGTGCATCCAGGACCATCTTGGTTACATGGACATTCGTATAAGATATGATAGAATTGATGATCCTTGATTGTATGCTACAATTGAAGCAGTTTTGCTGCATCTAAACCAGGACAACATCTAGGTACCATTTATGAAGCACCTCAACATGAGGGATCCTCTGAACATGTCCTCTTGTAAGACAGGTTTTCAGATGCCTTCTCAACAGTGTTGGAGAGCATGGTCCAATTCTTAAAAAGAAAATAATTTCTGAGGGTATTACCGCAATAGCAAAAGTTTGGACTTCTGGGAGATCCAGCGAACTCTCAGGGCATGGAGTTAGAATTTACTAGCCGAATAAAGATTCACACCAGGCCATGTTTTTCAATCTCAGACAGGCCACCACAACAGACCATGCCTCCGTAATATGGGTTGTAATATGGAATTCTATAGCTGTTGTTGACAGCTGCTCCATTCTGCCCTTCTAGGCTTTTTCGACCTCCTGAGCATCCTCTGAATTATGTTTTGGCTGTGTGCAGACGTCTCCTAATCTAAGGAGTTACCAGAACATACAATCCAGTATTTCACCAAGACAACCTTGATGTTTCTGGGACACAATGTCTCCCTTCATCGTCACACATATCATTGCTCTTGATGGAGCATTTTCCTCAGCTTCCGTAACTGTTGGGTGCTGCCTAGTGGTAGTGTTTAATAGGTTTTTGGGGTGCAGCCTTGCCGCTCCCCTGCAATAGGCTCCATATGAAGTTCAAAGACCCTTTGTACTTGGGACCCCTGCCCCACCTGCACCAGTCCATGGCTGTGTACCAATAGCCGGACTGGCCAGACGCCGGGCAGGTGGGCAATTACCCGGTAAGCTGGAGCCCCAGAAGGCCTGTTTTGACACTTGGAGGCCGGTTTTAGCCTCCAGGAGTGGAGGTGCACAGTGTGTGATATCCCAGCGGCACTTGAAAGAGTAGCTCTGGTTCTAGCGCGCATTAGCATGTCTGCACATGGGGGCTGAGTTTATTATTTTTGCCAGGGCTGCTCTAATTTCCCAGTCTGGGCCCGAGTATACCCCCTTAAATTGAATTGTAAAATTCCAAATGAATGTTCCCCACTGAAAGAAAAAAGGTCATGCCATTGTAAGGGGTGTGTAAAATTCAATAGCGGCCCTTGGTGGGAGTGGTGCCGGGTGCTGACATGGGGAGGGGTAGGGTGGGGGGTAGTAAACTCTGGGATACGTCCGCACAGTGGTAAGTACACAAACAAATAAATAAAACTACTTTCGTTGTGCACGCCGCATCACCAAATGCGATGCAGTACGTGCGACAAAATTTGTTTTATTTATTTGTTTGTGTACTTACCTCTGTGCGGTGGTATCCCGGAGTATACTACCCCCCCCCCCACCCTGCTCCTCCCCTGCCCACGTCAGCACCCGGCAGCACTCCCACCACGGACCGCTACTGGTAAAACTTGCTTCATGTGCTGTAGCCTTATGGCGAAAAATTACCGGAAAATTACGTGAAATTGCATGTAATCATTTAGTCAACAATTATCCAAACTGTCTGTATGAGTAAAAATTCAACTTGAAAATGTAAATTCAAGTTGAATTTCGGTCACCCGTTTACATTCAGATTCATGGTATGATCTCCAAAGTTACTCAAATGGCCTTCCGCTACCTGAAAAGTGTGTTTACCGCCCACGTTAAAGGACATGCTGCTCATGTTCAAAATACTGTCACTTGCATTTGGATTTGTAGTTTTGAGTTTTGTGCTAAAAAATTACCCGAACAGTCCACTTGGGTAGAAAAGCTACCTAAAATGGTTCTCACGTAAAAAAAATTACCTGAACTGTACATTTTGCACGATAATTACTCATGCGCATAATGTCTTAATCTCAGCAATTTTGTGTACATTTTGTTATATCAAATTATCAAAATGATGCCGATTACACTGGGGTAATTAAAACTTCACCTTAGTCTACTCAATGATCCGAGACACCTTCTTTCCCACTGAAGGTATTTGTCAAAAACACATAACGATTGCCACCAGAGCAGCATTCATGGAGAAGTGCCTGTCAGTGGTACAAAGCCATACCTAATGAACAAGACACCCATACTCTGCCCAGCAGAACGCCCTCCATCTTCTAAGTATGAGAAGGTCTGCAAACCCTGACTCCCCTTCAAACTTTAAACATTGCAATTAACCCAACTGGCAGCAGGAAGCTGTGCAACTGACAAGAACTGGGAACTTAAATGTGACCACTGCTCCAGTACTTTATTGAAAATACCTGGGGGCACCCTAGTACCCTCATGGAAGGCTGGAGCAATGAGTTGCCCATCTATCTTTGGTGTCACAAGCGTTAAGCTGTGACTAGTATCTGCTGACTGCTTGATGCTACTATTGGTGTCCTGCGTTTGTGAGGCATTCCAATCAGACTAAATAGGAGGAGACGGCCTAGAGCACACTGAAGCCCTCCACGCCCCTTCACCAAGTATAGAATGCAGTTTGTAAGAAACTTTCTTCAAATGTAGGTTAGCAATTCTATGAGCAGTGACTCTTCTAACAGCATTTGCTTGCTTTCCACAAACGAAAGTGTGCCTTTAAGACTATCGGCTACCCCTCAGCATTTGCAGGATCCACTAGACTCCATCCTGGATGCTGTGAGGGAAGGCCCATGAATAGCCTGTGACCTCTATACAGGAAGAAATTACCCTGAGGCATGGCTTGCGTTTCTCTGGCCTCTGTCGGGTGTTTACAAGGTTGACCCCACCAGTTCCTGATCTTGTGACTAATTGCAAGGTCCCTTAGAGTGCTATCTGCCTGGGGCAGTATTATGGTAAATGGGCATTTTTATTGTTTACGCTGGCCGTACTTTTAAAAAGGTGTGCCGGGTGCAAACAGTGAAAATGCACCCTATTACCATGAATGCGCTGCCCTCAGGGCAGCTGCAAACTTGTGATGCCCTGGGGTCAGTGCATTCCTGTGAAAAGCGGAGAGGCTGCTTTACAGCCACTCCTTGTTTTCATAGTGCAGGTGGCAACCACCAGCACTTTGAATTGGCTTGGAGATCCCCTTCCAGGTGGGTGCAGTAAGTGACTGCATTTGCCTGCAATGGGATGTCTGGGGGTGTCCATGGGACCCTTCCCCCCCCCCCCACCAGAGGGCTGCCATCAGGGGGCGCACTGACAGTGCACCACCTTTTAGATGGTGCACTCTCGGTGCGCCTCCTGAGGGCCTCTTTGCCTCTGCACCCACGTCTGTAATACGGAGCGGGCACTTACTTAAATGAAAACTTGAAGGCTCTCTACAAATTTCCCCCAGGGGCAGCTTTAAAGACACCCTGTTAAATTAATTCAGCATTGTAGACTATGTCTGAGCTATGCATTGTCCTAAAACTATATAGGATACTTTGGACCATTCTTTTCTGTGACACACATCTGTACCAGACAGAACTGAACTTAGCCAGTTTAGGGACTGTACACAGATCCTAAACCAGTCGGTGGGACTCAACATGATCCCTGATAATCTTGTTTAGGCTCATTACTTTGAAATAGTTCATGCTTATATAATCAGAATTTCACTATTTATCCTCAGTTTTTACCATTGGAAAGTGTTAAGGTTTTATTAAAGGGTTATTCCTTTTTAAAAATAAACCCTAAGAGAATGTTCATCTTTATGATCGTCCTAATAATTGTGTTATAAATATACCTAGTGTTAAACTTCGGACTTTCTCCCATACGTTTTCACTTGATGGGTTGACCAACCTACCCTAGAGAATAAAAGAGGCGTGGGAGGTCCCACGCATGATCGCAACCCAGCATCCAGCATTCTGGTTTTTAAAGAACAAATGCAGGCACTTTATACAGCAATGTGGTTGCTGTATCGTCAACAATTTAGGAAAAACATGAATTTGGCAAATCTAAAAAATCAGGCGCGCAACTGCATTTTGCCAGATCTAGTTGGTAGGATCGAACTATTGCTTAGAAAACTTGCAAAAAGAAATAATTGAATGGAATGGTCCTGTAGTATTTGAGTCACACTGTCACTGATTTTTTAATAGACATGGGAGATACCACAATATCATTTAAAGTTTGGAGGGGACTGAAATTCTTCCAAAAATCTGGAGAAATCCTATAATACAGAGTTGAATCCACGGTCTGAATTTCCTTCACCAAACTGTCTCTGTGGCAGAGTAGATTCAGCCAGTGAATTGTCCTTTATATTCATATTTCCCCCAGAATGCTGCTGTTGATGCTACATTGCTTCATCACCATAACCTCATCCTATCAGAATTTCTTTATTATAACTGATTGTGAGTTATCCAGCATCAAGTTTCGCAGTTTGTTGGCTAAATCCAACAACATGATTGTGGTTTTTATATTTTGATTAATAGTTTTCCCTCTCGAATTTGTTGTGTGTCCCTCTATATCATTTAGTGTGAATATCTAAAATGAGAAATGATGCAATTAAAAGATCTCCTCGTTTGTCATAATATATAGACCAGCTTTAAGCCTGTTGATTCTTAAACATGCCAGTCACCTTATGTTTAAGAAATGACTGCCCGGTGTCTGCAATACATAGCAGCCCTCGTTGTCTCCGATGCTTGTGTATAGTGCCTTTTTGTAGCTATATTTCAAGATGACTGCATTTGTGGGTCTACATTTCGCAGTATTTTGTCACTGCTGTTAGTTTTATCTCTCTTACCTGCTTGTGTGACTTTGAACTCGTTATATTGATACTGTGTTCTCCTTATGTGTTGCCAAAGCAAAGTATATTTTTCTACACCCTTATGTTACAATGCTTTATCTTGCATAATTGGTATTTGCTGAAGCTTGGTAGAGTTCAGGTGTGGTGCTGTTATGTTGAGGTTTCATTTGGCTTATTCGCCTTTAAGTATCATTGGCAGCTGTTTCCCACTGGGGCACATTAGTGACTGTTAATCACCAACTACCAGGTCCCTGCGTTCATCCCAAGGTAACCTGGCCACTGTTCACAGAGTCAGGAAGGCCCGCACTGGAGGGCGACGTTTTTCGGTCACTGCAGCAACCCTGTGGAATTCCCTGCCAACTTGTCTGCGAACCGAACTGAACTACATGAAGTTTTGTAAACTCCTGAAGACACATCTTTTCCCACAAAAGCCATAAGTTCACCCGTCATCCCCCTGCGCTTCCCCTCAGACTTCCACTGCACCCTCAGCGCTGGGACGCTCCCGGGCAGCCATGCGCTTTATAAATCTTTTTTCATTTCATTTCATTAATTTCATAAACAATGACTTCGCTGCTTTTGGGGTTTTACTTGACATTGGGACGTCATTGTCCTCCATAAAATGTCTGCCTTTTACTTTGATTAATCACTTACAACGCGTTTCCCCTGTTATGTTTCAATCCCTTGCTTCACCTGCATGGGTGAAGTTGTGTTTAGCAGGGTGAAAGGTGCTCTCCTGTTATATGACGCGGAACTTATTTAGAAAAAAAAAACTCAAACAATTGTCGCTAAATAAGATATATTGTGTGAAACAAATTCACAGTTAATGTAAGCAACAATATAGAAAACAGATATGTTGCATGTCGCTTGCTGCGCTTTTGGACATTGTCAAAGTTTGCAGATGGTATGTCCATACTGACGTGTCGGTAAGGAGGGTTTTCCATAGCAAACTTATTTTCACTGCTCACAAACAGTGATACATGCTTAAAAGCAAAAAAAGCAAGAATCAGGCAAATTAGATGTTTTCTGAAACTGGACAGGTTAGACTGAGCTCTGAGCTGGTAGGGTAGGTTGTTCCACAGTTAAAATTTTGAAGAGTCGGATGGTTTCTGCTATTTAGGTCTTAGAGCTGTGTTTTTGTGTCACCATGTAATTGTGACTTTTCCAGATAGTTTTTACTTATTTCAGTTTTGAATTCTATCTGCATTATTTGAAAGCTCTACTTGCTAAGTCTGTACCTCTTTGTTGTATCTACTGCAGTGGTTTTAGCTAGTTCCATATGAAGCTGTTCAAAGATTTACCAAGTTATGAAATAGGCTTTTCTGTGTTAGCTGTAGGTAAAACGATGTATCGGAATGTAGCTGAGGAGACCTTGTTT
This sequence comes from Lissotriton vulgaris, assembly GCF_964263255.1. NCBI lineage: Eukaryota > Metazoa > Chordata > Amphibia > Caudata > Salamandridae > Lissotriton > Lissotriton vulgaris. Next base: position 1,523,337,276 of record NC_141689.1, read on the forward strand.
AGTCATCAGTAGCTCTGCTCTTCGAACAGCCAGCAGAGACCAAAATAAATCAAGCATGTACTTATCTCTACAGACTTCGGCTTATTTTCTCAACCACAAAATTGTGGCCGCGAAAAAACTTGGCCGGACTGTTAAAAAGTTGACCATGAGGGTAAAAACTCCATCAACCACACAGGAGGCATAATTTCCCAAGTCCTGTGCCTTTTCATGGATACGCCTTATAAAGAACTGCGACACTCAGAACAACTCAACTACAGGGATCTTAAATACTACCCAAGGAATCGGCCCTCATGATCACATTGAACAGTTCCTCTCCTTGTATGGGCTACATCACAGGGATGAGGGATCATAAATACCCCAGTGGTTTACATGGGTCGGTTCCTTTCTATGGAAGTAACAGAGCCAATACTGTTGGGTGTCAAAAACCTGATTTTAAAAGGCAAAAAAGAGTGTGAAGTTTGAGGCAATAAGTCAGCATAGCTAAAAGGGATGAAGGCAGCTAGGGTGACTGGTTCCAGGAAGAAACAGGGCAAGAGAGATTTTCTATTTAGGGATGGAGTGAGAGCAGTTTTAAAATGAGAAGAAAAAGAGCGGGAGAAGAAAAGCAAGGAATGTTTTTAATATTGACGAAAAAGGCAGCTCATTGTCACTCCTAATAAGGTGTTAAAACAAGGCTTCAGTACCTCGTCGTGGTATTTAGTGGAAGGAGACCTTAGTTACACCCACTATGTGTGATGCTCAAGAACTTGTACAAATCTAGAGCTGGGGCGGCCTTAGGCATGTGCAAGCTGTGCACCTGCACAGTGCCACCAAACCCCAGGGGCCACCACGCCAATATATATCCTTAATATAATAATCCTCTGAGGATAGATACATATTTGCATAGAGGCCCCTGGCAGGGATTTGGCGGCCTCCGGCTCTGTTCCACTTCCAAACCCCCTGACCCCCCCTCTTCACTGGCCTCCGCGCTCCGCCCCGCCTGGACCCCCTCTTCCGGAGGCCCCCTACCTACGCTCCCTGCCCAAGGCCGACATGAGTCTAGAGCCGCCCCTGTCTAGAGAAAGCCAGGGCTGTCCCTAAATGGGATTGACTGGGACAGCGCCCTGGGCGGAAACAAAGGGGCATATTATCAAGGGGGTTTATCTCTGCTTTTTTGGCTTTAAAAGCCAAGAAAGCGGAGATAAAATGATCTCCCTATTACCTAGCTGTCGCTAACACCAGTTAGCGACAGCTAGTAGGAGATAGCGACCATCTTGGGCCCCACTTTGCATGTCAGTGATATTTATCACTAATGACATGCAAAGTGGGCGTGCCAAGATGTTAGCGCCTGAAAACAGTCGCTGACATTGCTATCTCCTATTACCAACTTTTGGAGATATTCGCGCTAAGCGCAAATATCTCCAAAAGCTAACACCTGCCCTGAGCAGTTCTTAGCCATGTTATCCAATGGGAGGTGGATAACATGGCTAAGAGCATTAGCTCGGTAATGCATGAATATCGCTGACTTTTCAGCGATATTCATGCATTGCGGCGATTTTTATCACATTTGCTGTAAACCTTGGTAATAGCAAGGTTTATTTGCGGTAAAAATCGCCGCAGCTCAGCACTAAATTTTTGTCTCTAACCAAGCAATAGAGATAATTATCGCTATTGCTTGGTAATATGCCCCAAAATGTGGTGTTTGTTGTGGGGACGGGGGTCATTGCTGTGTAAGGAAGATGGGAGGAGGGCAGGGGGTTGATGGGGTGCTAGGTAATTGTGCTGAGGTATATTAAGGGCTGATTAAAAATTATTTAACGGGACCCGATTGAGACCAAGTTTTATAGACGAGCTGCTGCTTGCATGAAGTTAAGTCAGGCAGCTCCCGGCTGCGCCCCTCAAAAATACTGGGCCAGGGCCCAGCTCGCCCATGCCCAAGGCTGGCCCTGGAGACAGCCATCCGTTTTTGGGAGCTACTCGAAAAGTACAATTCTGAGAAAATGTCAGGAGCCTAAAGTAGGGTGAAGGGGAGGCACTCACACACGTGGAGTCACCTATAAAAACTTCTGAATTGGAAGAAAAGGATATTCGCCCTTGTAGCTGCTGGTCTGGGAACAAATGGAACAGGTGTTTCACTGCGCTCTGAACCTACAAAAGGCACGTTAAACTCACAGAGCAGCGCCGAGGAAGGAAACCTTGAAAGAGGCCTTGGAGAGCTGTCAGACAGCTCTACAATCTGTCTACGCAATGTGGAAAGGCTATTAGGAAGGAGAGAATGCCGCCTTTATGTGGCTTCTGGTGAGAAATACGAGTGAAAGTCACCGTTCTCCGACGTTGCCCTTGACTCACGTAGGAAAGGGGCACCCCCCGGCAGACGAAAGCGTTCCATTTTTGTGCGGGCTATTGACTGTTATATCGGTGCCAGGAGACTCAATTCATTTATAAACAGTCGTTTTTTCTTTTTAATTATTATGGTTGCCGCGCTGGGCTGAAATTGACTGTGATTTCCTCTTGTGTGAATTTCGGTAAAGGCGATGACGCCTTCGCACTCCCCGTGGCAGTGGCCATGAGTCGGTTTAAAGTGTATAAAATTACTGTGACGTCTGTCCACAGGGCCTGCGAAGTGTAAGCGCCCCTGTTTTTCAAAGAGTGGCCGCTTTCTCTTATCTATGCATTTAACGCAGCTTTGTGTTTGTTCCTACATTTACACTATCACGTGATTAACAAACATAGGGGCATATTACCGAGGTGTGCGTTGCAAAACGCACAACGCACATCTCCGTATCGCCGGCTATTGCCGGATTTCATCGCCTAATTAGCGCGCAATTATCAATGCGCATCAGGCAGGCGATTAGAAATCCGGCGAAAGTCGGCCATATGGCACATTAGCGCATGAAAACAACCGTTGTTTTCATGCGCTAATGTGGGCCTTGTTAATATGGGGGGTGGATTCAGCTTTATGATCCACACCCCCATGTTAACAATGCCTAACGCCTGGTCGGAGCAGGCGTTGGGAGACCTGCGATAAAGGAGTTTATCGCTTGTTTTTGTCTCCCAACGCCTGCCTTGGTAATAGGGTGTTCCCACCTCCAACCACATTTTACATGTGGTTGGACGTGGGAACGCCCACTTTGCATGTCATGAGCGATGTTTATCACCGACATGCAAAGTGGGCTCGGCCCAGGTTTTAAAGTGCCCTTGGTAATAGGGCTCTAGCTGTATCGCCGCTTTCTCTGCACAATTCGCCGAGAAAGCGGCAATACTAGCCCTTGGTAATATGCCCCTAAAACCTCTAATGAGAACATAGATACATCACTGGAAATGACATCACAGGAGGTCTTTGGCCAGATGATGACATCACAGGAAATCCCATTACCCTACAAGGGACTGGTCTGAGGAAAATACCGTAAGGCTTCTGATTAGAGAAATACATGTCATGCATAAATGGGCGACCTTTGCATAGTGTGGCCATGGTTGCTCTCTCAGTAATGCATATTTTCTATAGTAAACAAGCCACCACAATGCTGTGATGTAAGTCTGTGCCTCCAAGGCCATGCAAACCGTGCATTCAGAACAGTACACTCCTTTCATAGACTTGTTATTAATTCTTTTCTGCTCTTGGAACAGGTGCCATCCATCCGCGGCCCGTGCAGGTAAGGGCAGTGAGGCCGGGTGTGGTGGGGGGGATTTCGACAGTCGACAATGAGGGGCAATTAATTATTTATTTAATCTTCCTCAACATCATCCGTCGCAATCCCCCCACCCACCCGGCCCCACTGCTCTTACCTGTATGGCCGCGGCTGGTGCCATCTGTCCTCAGCCCTCCAAAAACAATCAAATAGTTCTGGGTTTACTGGGCTAATATATACACCGTTAGCATTAGAGAAAGACATTTGTGGTATCCGGCAGAATCATACAGAAAGGGCTAGGGACATACAGTATTCGCTCATGAACTCAAACACAAGCACTGGAGTGGAAGTGAAGGGGTAGTCCTTTTCACAATAGCATATGCTGAGGTTAGAGATGTCTGAGGCACTGGGCGGAACCAAAATGTGATTGACGATGTCTAAAGCCAATAGTTGACAGACGCTGGTTGAAGAAAGCCAGTGGTTAAAGGGGTTTACACAAAGGAATTAACCCTAAGCCCACTCTTTGTATATTGTAAGTAAGGCTCTTTGTTTTCCGTTTTTACTGATTTTTACAGATAAATACAGACAGAAAACCATTTAATTTCCTGTCTGTATTTATTTTTAAATGTGGATAAAAGCAGAATTTGGGAGCTTTTTGAGTGATTCTAAATACACTTTGACATGACTGCCAGGCCACTAACTGTGTGGATTGATAGGTAGGGGGTTAAGAAAGAAATACATTTTAGTTAAGAGGCTTAAATAGCAGTAGATATGCACAAGACTGATACTGAAATGTGCATATTTTCATGTAAGTGCATTGATTTATCTTCTGCGGGTGTTCATATTACTGAAACTTGGCAGGAATTCAAGCATGACTGCATAATTATTGCCTAAATAAATGTGGAAAAATACCAGTTTCAGGTTTATTTTTTCGCAAAACCAGTAATAAATATGGATAAATACAGATAAAGTTGACAAAAAAAATATGGATAATTACAGACGGAAATGTAAAAAAAAAATACCATAAAACCGGAAGCCTTAATTGTAAGCCATAGGTCTGTTCAAGAGCTCTGCTGTCCAGACCTAAACAGTAGGATAATTGCGAGTAATCTGTAGACTGTAATTCTGCTGAAAGCACAACATGCGGCCTCCTAAAATAGGAGAGTCTGCAAATATGGATTAAAGCACCCAACAAATATGACTCCCTTGTCAATTTTTTAAAGGGTTAATTGGGTCTTTTTCAGTCTAGAAAACAGGTGGCAGTCTGGAAAAGTGTGTTCTAAGCAGAGTAAGGAGACTTGAAATTATATTGTTCAAACTGAGCAATGTGTATGTGTATGATGACTATCAATTCATTTGTCTTGTAATCTGGCCTTTTTTTTATTAATTGGCACTCAAAACGGTATTGAGATGGTAAGGAACTGCTGTATTAGTACAGATCTCGCACTTTACTACTCTAATTTAAGCATGCACGTCAAGGGATCTTTTCCACCCAAATACAGATGATCGTTCGAATATACTTCATGTGTGCGTATCCATGTCACTGATGTCCTTTATTTATTCCACTTCGTTATGTTTCACGAATAGCAGTTAAACCATTGAGGCTCAATCGTTGTGGGGTTTGTGGGGATGTACCATGTTACTCCGCATACTATGACTCCGCATACCATTACAACGCGACTTTTACAACGCATACCATTACAACGCATAGCGCTTTGAGGTGCTGGATAGTGGTAAGTATAATTTACTATTCTAACTCCAGTCCCCGTGGACCCTAGGGAAGGTGTTGGATAGTAAATTATACTTATCCCTATCCTAGAGCGCCCCCCAGCGCAATGCGTTGTAATGGTATGCGTTGTAAAAGTCGTGTTGTAATGGTAGTGCGGAGTAAAAGATGCGTTGTAACGGGTGTATACCGGTTTGTTGTAGTGTATATGTCATTTATAACAGGTTTTTGGGTCTATTCATGCACTGGGGCATAAAAGAGATGCAGTAATTGATAAATTGTTATAACAACTGGATTTTAAACAACCTAACATGAATACAATACATAAATACAATTATTGGAATATTTTTGATGAATTGCTGTTGTTGACTAAGAAATGAAAAACAATGGAAAACTAAGATATTAAAAATATAAGAATTTTTTACATTGGCTTAGTGTTTGGATTTTGAAGTTCATTCGGAGCGCCTAAAAGCCTTTGCACCATGAAGGTGCACTCATCAGAGTACAGCTAATAAATGATCAATCCATGTGTTTTTGGTTGGAGAACACACAAAGAGAGCACAGCAACATATTATAAAATGTGTGTTAACAAGACTAACAAGTCCAGAAGTGCGAATAGGAGAATAATCTTTCATATTAAGAAGAGCAAAGACTCATAAGCATGAAATTCTACATGAGACTGCTGAAGTATGATGCAAGCATTTTATAATTTGTTTTAAATAACAGTGAAGAAATTGCAAACTTGTATAACTTAGGAGCCTACGGTAATGGATCTGTCAGCATTTGCATGTATTGTCACTGTTTGACAAGGAAAGGTTCCCTGCTCCTGCCTTGCCTAATCTAGGCCCCACATTTTTCAGAATCTAAGAAGGTGTTGTTGTCGAATGCAGGACAGTTGTACCAAAAGTGTTGTTTATTCTTTGTTGTATCATTTCGTTCTCATTGCAAAAACCTATATTGTTACCCAGATGGCTCTGATGGATGTTAGACTGATTGCCAGTCATCAAATTGTAGGTGGATTCTAAGGTTTGCACTTGTTTGGCAGCTGCCTTCTCAAATTTGTGGCTGTGAATGGATTTTTGATATGGGGAAACTTGGATGGTTAGGATATATTGAATTAAGGGTTTTCAGCTATGATGTGGCCCAGGATTGTTCAGGGATGCTGGGACCACAAACTCGTAAACAGAAGCATTGAATAACTTAGTGATGACATGAAGTGCAATGATGTTGATGATTTATAAAGGTCAAAGTTATTCTTTACAAAAATGCTAGGCACATATTTTCCTGTGTGTTCTGTGTTTTTGGGGCCTAGGTTTGATGGCGAGGCTCATATGCAAATGAAATCCACAGAATCTAAGCTGGCATCATTGATGTTAGAAATGAGGGGTTACATTTCAGCTTGTAAATAAGTGTACGTGTGCATTCCTTGTATTTCTTAATGTTCAATGGTTGGCAAGGACAGTAAGCCACATCAGCATACATTGAGGTTCTCCTGCCAGCCGCAGGTCTTCAGCATACTGAAGAAACAAACCGTGGTTGGTGGGGCACGAAATCTACTCTCCTTGCGCTGTCTCACTAATGTCTGCAGAAACCTGAGCGAGGCATGGACTACTATCTCCCATTCAACCTCCTAGCTCACGTCTCCGGAGTCCTGTGTGAAGGAAAGACCAGGAAAGCAAGTGCTACTCTCAGTGAAGTGTCAGCAGTGAAAATAACTTAACATTTTCACTTCTGTGACGTAAGAATAGTGAATAACCGGGTTTCAAATCAGATAATCACATTAATACATAACATTTAGTTTAAGTGCCTTGTCTTCATGCGTACATGTGTTTATGATTCTAGACATCTCTATCTAAAGGACAAAAATAGTCCATTCTTAAGTTAATAAAGTCCTAAGGCAAAGCAATAAAAGGTCTGTTGTGCCTCTGCCCTTCTTCCACATCACCACTTGCAGACAGAGTTTTGTTCAATCAAGGGGCCTGCTAATGTATTGCTATACAAATGTAACCATACTTTATCATTTTTAGGTGAGATCTCAATATCATTGTGTTCTCAGGCATTAGTTTTACCATCCCTTAGAAGTGTGACAGTAGAAAGTGCTGTATAAAACAATCATCGTCTTCCTCATCATCATTCTTATTAACATTTTACCTTTTTATTTAAAATTCTAAGTAATGTTTAGAACTTTTTTAATTTGGCCTTGGTTATTGAAAAGATATACACCATTAGAATATTTTTAAAAAAACCTTTATTTATATATCTTCCAGAAATAATTCCGACGTTATAAACTCCTAAATAAATTATAAAACTGTTTTTGATCTTTTACTTTAGAAACTTCGAAATATATTTCATATCTTTTTAACAAGCAATGGCTTTTATAAAACAGACAAGTAAAAAGAATACGTTTTTGAAAATTAGGGAATTCGTGTTGAAAAAGTTTTATGACTTTTAGCAATCAATTACAAAATTTGAAAAGATTTTTAAAAAAATATATTTTTCTACTAATCTTTACTTTGAAACACTTAACCAGCCTCGGCAGCTTTTCAATTAATTTTCCCACTTTGTTGCCAACTTTAGTTAAACTCCTAAAAAGCTTACCTGACATTTTAAAAAACGGATACTTTTTGGATGAACTTATAGAAATAACTACTAGAAGATTGCTACAAGCACTGGTAAGTTTTCCTTTCTTTAACAGAAATTCACAGAGAGTAGAGTATCAATTCAATCCGCTGAACCATATTCTTTTTCCGTGAAGGCTGGTCGAGTTGATCGCTCTTCTACGGACATGAATGAACATCACAATTTCAAGTGTGATCATAAAAACATATACAATTTCAATTACATTTTGAACAGGGACATTTATACATTTCTTTATTTGACTCATCTTAGATTCCTGCAGTCTGTAGAAAGGTGCTCTTTCTAAACACTCTTCATTAAAATTCAGCATGAAGAATGCCAAATTTGAAAAAACAAGCGAGCGCGGGCTAATAAATGCACTGCTACCTTCTGCGGTGCATTATGATGAGCTACCTGCCAAACACATTTTAGGACTGGAAATGCTAATATGTGTGCCGTGTAACAACCCGCTCCCCTTATCGGCCTCAGGCACCAATCACCTTTAGCCCACGTCAGTTGCCACATGTTATATTAGCTATCCTGTGAAATAACGTTGATAGGTGGCTGATTTCGGCTCTTCACCTCTCTGACTTAGCTTCTTGAAAACTAGGTTTTTTGTTCTGAATTCCTAAAAGTGCTCAATCTTTTGAATTTTTTTTAGGCCTTTAGTAATGCATGGTCAATTTATTGACTAGGAATTGAGATGTTTGTAGAAATCCTAGGGGTGGTCAAGGCAACAACACTTACTCTTTGACTCTTGATGACAAAGATGGAGGAAATATGACTTGACATTCCGACCCCCCAACGATCAATCTTTACTAAAAATATGAGGAGATAATAGGCAGTAAACTACCAAAAAACAGCAAAGGCCTGTAATGCATATAGCTGTTTCTGCAAGAGGAGTAGTCTTATTTACAGGAATCTCTGTATCTTCTTCTGCCTGAGGTTCTGTTTGTTGGAACAGAGCGCCTCACAGTAGGTACAACAAACTCACAAGTGGGTGAAGAATTGGACAGATATTTGAAAGGAACAAATGGCTATGGCTGCGTACACTTTGCTAACCATAGCAAATCAATCGCAACTTTTCCACACGTCTAGAATAGGTGAATAATATTTCCCTAAAAGTAGACATAAGAGAAACAAGCTTTGGTAAAGGAAATAAGTCTTGTCTTTAAAACTAAAAACATTATTTATCCATGCTCTATAACATCGCAGCTGCAAAAACAAAATAGAGAGATCATGCTATCGTCATGTCATTTTGTAGGCGTGTGCATACAAAGGCACACTTTTTTTTATTTGCTGGGGTTGTTGGGTGAAGCATCACAACACGAGAAGGGAGAAGGAAATGGCGGTCGTGGGAAAAGCTAAATAGCGGTTGGGGGAGAAGCAATAAAAGGGAGAGAACACGGGTGAATGAGAGCAAGTGCAGGGAGCGAGATATAGCGTGGGCAGCAGCACACGGATGATAGAGCCAAGTGGGGTGGGGTGAGAGTACAGGTGGGGGAAAAGAAAAACATGGGAAACAGACAGCAAGGGAGTAGAAAAGGACACATGGTAGATAGCTGGAAAACACATGCATCCTTTTTAACTGCTTAAACAAAATGTTGTTTCCTAAAAGCGACCACAGAGGCCAGCCAATGAAAGAGATTATTTGCAAGCAATTTGTCTGTCTGACTGCTGCACTGTTAAATTCCAACCTAAAAATGTGTTTCCTAAAGAAGAAATATTTTCAAAAAGATTAAAACATCTCTTTTTGCTGATCCATTCACCTAAATGGAATTCTTTTAAGATTGCTTTCTGTGGGGTGGTTTATATTTATGATGGTTTGGTTTATATTTATTTTCCATTCTAATCTTTAACAACACTGTTAGATGGAGCTTAGAAATGGAATATGCAAGCACATACTGGCAAGCACAGCCTCCCTGTTGCGCAGCGCAGCTTCTGTTCGCTCATTGATAAATAATTCAAAGTGAAACATTCTATAGTAGGCTCTTACAGGTTTTAATTCTGCACGCGCTCTATTGTTGTTTTGCTTATGTCTTCATTATTGCTTGGGAGGTTTTTAAAAGACTAGGGGCCATATGTATCAAGGCCAAATAGGTTTGCGAACGCCGAAATTCGTTTGCGAACCCATTTTCGCAAAATGGTATGTATGAAAGAATTTGGGTGCAAAATAAGGAATTGCAAAATTTGGCATTCCTTATTTTGCGATTGCATTTAAGGAATCGCAAATTTTGCAATTCCTTAAATGCAATGTATGAATCAAAAAAAAATCCAAAATGCCCTCAAGGAATCGCAAATTACCACCAACTTGTAGTTGGTGGTAATTTGCGATTTCTTTTACAAATGCACTTTATGCAATTTGGAAAGGTGCCATGTGACGTTCATACATGCCCTTAGGGCATGTATGTGCGCCACATGCGCACTCATGTCATTTTCAGGGGTGCAGCAGGGTGTTCTTGAGACACCCCTGCACCCTTGAAATTATTCTCAATTTGCGATTAGCAAATTGCGAATCGCAATTTGAGAATCATTTCACATTCATTCTTATGGGCCTCCTGGCCCATAGAAATGAATGGGAAATTATTCCTTAATTGCGATTAGCAATTTGCTAATCTCAATTAAGGATTTGTAAGAAATCGCTAAAAAAAGCGTATTTCTACATACATACCATTTTGCGATTTCCAAATAGCGATTCCTTAAAAATCGCTATTTAGGTATCGCAAAAGGGAATGTTGATACATCTGGCCCTGAGCTCATCAAATGTAATGACAGGAATCATGGGAAAATCTAGTAATAATGTATAGAAATATCAGGCCTAGTTAGTTAGGGCTCAGCTGTCCGAGTTTCACCCTGCCTAATGTTTGTAATGTCAGATGGTTTTGGTTAGGAACCTGGTAGTACCCATATAGTACAAATTTTCTTAACCCGTTGACCGTGGCGTAAATTCCGCTGCGGTGCCTGTGAAAGACGTGTAGAGTCCAAAAAATGTTCTTAGGATTCAAGGGTTTTGACACATGATGACTTTGCTAGCTGAATAACTGTGCTAGTTTTGATTCCTCTTTTCTGCCTCTATCTTTCACTATCCTGCACTTTCTGTCTCTTTATCTCACTCTTGCATGTTCTTTCTTATTACTGCTTTCTCCCTTTTCTACTGTTTTCCTGTCTTTCTCTTCCACCTTCTTTCTCCTTTTTTTGACTGTCTGTCTTTTCTCAATGGCATGGCATGGCATCCCCCCTATATTAAAGTTTTACAAAAAACATGACAAAACAAAACATGCATTGACATAGCCTGTTGCTAGACCGATTCTCTTTGCCAATGCTTTTTCATCATTGCCTTCTCTGTTTGTCACGGTTTTCCTATCTTTCTCCTTCCCCTTCTTCGTCCCTATCTGCCTTTCTCTCCTTTGCTCTGGGTCAAAGTTTGATGGCTAAAATAAAAATTCCACTATTCTGGCCATCCATGAGAATTTTTTTGCTGCAGTGGGAGAATGCTTCCACCAGCATTACCTTGTAGGCCCACCGGCTAGTGAACCGACCAGGACATGGTTTAATAAAGATTGTAGAGGTCCACAAAGTGAATTATATAATTCACTGAATAGTGCCAATGTCATCAGATCAAAGAGGAAGCAATGGAAATTGGTGCAGTGAAAGGCACACATGGATTGGGGCACCCAGTTATGGGTAAGTTTAAATGAAGCCACCAAAGCTAAGAATTCTAGGAAATTCTGGCATACAATGATCAGTGAGGGGCAGAGTGAAAATAATTTTCTTGCAAATTCCATCCACCACATGTCTGGCAAAAACATTTAGCTAACCTGTATGGCCCAGGCTTAGAGGCCAAGACAAATAATAGGGCGCTAATAGAGCCACGGAGAAACAATTTCCAATCCCCCCTGGCCAATGAACTTAAGGAAACACTGTGTGTCATTAAGAGCATTGTTCCTGGTAAGGCTGCAAGCCCAGACGGTATACCTGGGGACCTTTTTGTCTTAGACCACGAGAATTGGGCCAAATATTTAAACAATGTGACAAATGCGATTTTAGAAAGAGCAGAAATACCAAATAGTGAAAGGCTATGGAGATTTTTCCAATTTTTAAAAAAAGGCTCTAGGGACTTACCATTGAACTACAGACCTCTTATTTTAATTGATGCCACCCAGAAAATGTTTTGCAGACAGATTCTGAATAGGCTAGACTTGTGGATAGAGGAACATAATTCCCTATTTTTCCTACATGCTGGTTTTAGGAAACAAATAAGTAGTGTTGACCAGGTGTTAAGATTTTTAACAGTCTATTGGAAGACAGATGTCTTACAGAAGCTTCACTTATATCTGGTGTTTGAAGACCTTAAGTCTGCATTCAACGTTGTCCCTTGTTGTAAACTATGGGAGGATGTGAAACAAAATGGGGTTCCTCTAGACTTGCTTGATATCTTGATCTGTCTACACCAGGGAACGTATGCCCAAGTGCGCTTCAGGGTGAACCAACAGATCGTATAGAGATACATGGAGGGGTACGACAGGGGTGCGGGCTCACCCCCACCCTTTTTTCTCTCTACCCAAATATTGCGGCAGCCCAACTGGTGGATTGCAGTATTGATGCACCTCGCATTGCTGGCTGAAAGAACCCTTTGCTTCTTTTGAGGACGACACACTATTGATATCTAAAACAAATCTGTAAGTACTGGTAACCTGCTTTGCAGCCTTTTGTGATACCAGGAGGCTGGAAATAAATCAAGCAAAAACTAAATTCATGCCCATTAACCCCCACAACTCATTTAAAGTTTCCATCAGGTTGAGTGGATCTAGCTTGGATAAGGCTTCTGACTTCGATTACCTGGAAATTAGACTAAGAACAATACGTCCTAGTCTTCCCAAGTCAAGAAAAGCAGCCTGAAACAATGCAAGCATGCATTAGATATACTAAGACTATAAAACTCTGCCAAAGCAAGGCAGAGTTCTCCTATCATAAATGTCTACAATGCGAAGGCAGTAGGAAGTGCACTTTATAGGGCTGAGTTGTGGGGTCTCTCAAAGTGAATAATTCGGCAACCGCTGAAAACAGCTTTCTAAGGTCTTGCCTCAGTCTTGCCAAAAGCACCCCCCTGCTTCCTTTGCATTGGCACACGGGCACTAAACATATCACACTTAAGGCCAAACTAAGACCTGTCTTATATTGGTAGAGACTGAAGTATACCCCGGCCCTTGAAGACTATAATAGTGTTTTCACAGAAATAGCGGTCCTCAATAAAAGCAAGAAAATAAAGTGGATAAATAACATCACAGACGCTCTACTACAACTAGGATTTGCCAACCTCTGGGAAAGTAGAGGGCACCAGACACCTGTTACTAGGGATGTGTCAAGGAAGCTTTTTGGGCATAGAACTAGGGGTTGGAAGTATCTATTAAGAGACAAGGATCTCATCTCTGATTTTTTAGATCTTAAAAACAAAATTAGGTTTGAAGGTTTCTTTAATTATATCCCATTTCCATCTGCCAGGCAAATGTTTTTAAAGTTCTGGTATAGAACTCTTTAATTTAACTCTTTTTGTATAAATGGGAATCCCCTAGGTTCTAGAGCAACCTACTATGCCCTGTCTTTCTACAGGCAGAAGAAACTATAGCACACTTTATAGTCTTCAGTCCAGGTTATGAGTGCCTGAGGAAGCACTGGATCCTGTCCATTTGCAGACAGCTTAGATGGAGACAGTGTTTTGTGGCACACGGTTGCTGTGAGCCAGAAACCAAAGATCCATCGTCTTTTGTGTCGCTACAATTTTTCATTTACTCAGGTGCTGGATTATTAGAGCCAAGGTGCTGGGGCAGTTATAATCTTGTCTGGGTGCACTTTGGCCAACTAGAAGAGATGGCAACTAGAAACAATTAAATTTTTAACGTGTACCGTTTGCCTGATCTATATATGCACTTTAATGATTTAGAGCTGCCATTTTATGTAATTGTTGTCAAGGCATTACACTTATAGCACAAATACTCCATGTGTTCCACTTGTGAATAATGCTTCTGTATCTCTTGCTATCTTTGCACACTGTTTCGATGCACTTGAGAACCTATTCTTATTTTTATGATTGCTATGATCAATTCTGCTAAATCTTCATGTGGAATTTTTTTGATATTCGATGTATTTTTTTACTGTTTTAACTTATTTTATTATACAAATGTTATTTTTGTGTGCATTTGTTGTGTACAATTTTATGGTTAATGTAACCGAATAAAGTATTTAAACATTAAGCCTTAAAAAAATAAGTACAAGTCCCATAAATGAATGCCTGTGCCCATCACCTGCTCCCGCCCGGACAGATTAAAGGGAGGCTTTAATTTGCCTCAAGTTAAAGCGGAGCAATCTGAAGTGCAGCAAGAGCAATGACATCAGGGCCCAGAAGTCTTTGTGGACCATTGCATCACAATTATGGCATTCTTTTACTATCCAACCAAGGGACTGAGGGTATTTTTCTTGTTTGCACTCTAGACGGTGGTATCCTTTTTTGCACCTGCCTCAGGTTCATCAATAAATAGACTGCAAATTAAATGGACAACTATTTTTATAAGAGTGATATTGAGGCTCGACCTACCTATCACTCCAAGGGTTTCCTCTGAGTATGCTAGTCAACGATTAAGTGTGAAAATTAAGGGAGAGTATGGACAAGGGCAGAATTTTGGATAATGAAGTGTCCTTAATACATTACTCCTAGTATGCCTGTTACCAGGGCTTCCACATTAGGCGTGAACGAAATTTACATTTTATTGGTGTAATTTGCATAATTTTGAGAACTTTGCATTACACTTGTTACATGAAATTCCCGTATTTTACCATTATGGCACTTCATGTAATTATGTGCCATTTACAATTAAAAAATTACCCCGAGCACATGAGAATAATTGAATTCTTCGCAATGTTAAAATTAACACAAAATGACAGATTTGCATTTAGAGGACATTTGCATAATTTTGCGACAATTTAGGGTAATTATATGAAAGTGAATTAGGTACATTTCTCACACTCCTATTCCTCATATGGCCATGGGTTTCCATGTTCACAAATGATGGGCGCTGTAGACCTATTCCTTTTAGTGCCCCTAGAACCATGCAGGGACTTTTAACAGTTTTCCAACCTTATTGTACATGGCTGATGATTCCTTAGTTTAGTTGTTTTAATATTATTAGTTATGTTATATTCAAAACTGTATTATAAATACAATATTGCCATGTTTAAATTGCTTATCTTTCTAGAGGTTCAGTGCTAATGTAAGCACTCATATAAAACGGCATTGTGACTGAGAGCCTGGGGTAATGCTAAACCCTCAAGAGAATCCGTTGAGATATTTTCATCCACCATTTTGTCCGCCTGGAAGAGGAAATTTGGTTAGTGGATTTTCCTCTGGATTTATCATTTTCTCCAGAAATAGCAGGATTTTCCATTACCACTCAGTTCTAAAACAGGCCATAATTAAATGAAATGCTAGGAATATATTCAGTATATCACAGAAGAACACAGTAAACTGTGGAGTATGCACAGACAGAAGGTGTTACTCTACTCTCTTGCTTTAAGCTGAGCAAAAAAGTACAAAATCTCTCTGCAAAAGAAGGGTTAGCCCATAGGGGAACAATGAGAGAAGGCACATATCTTGAGTGCCGAGCAATGAATTTCGTTCCGACTACTGAATATCATCTCATGCCACTTTCTGTCATTTGGCATCCCCTCTCATAGTAGGGACGAGTCCGTTTGTGAACCAACATACATTCATTGCAGGAGACTTGGGGCCAAATTTACCAAGGCAATTTGCAAGTGATACTTTACGACAGGGCCGGACTGGGAACCAAAACCGGTCTTGGCAAAGTGCTGGGCTGGCCCCCCAGGGGGTTGGGAGTGCGGCCGAGCTATTTGTCAGGGCCGGTTTCGGCCGATTTTGTCACAGGGGCCGATATTGCAGATATGCTGCAAAAATGGCCCTGTGACAAAAACAGCCCCACACGGACCCAAAATCGGCCCCACCTTGGCAGCCCACCGGGGAAATGCCCGGTGCCCGGTACAGCCAGTCCGGCCTGATTAACGCTTGCAAGACTGCCTTTTGTACCATGCCCAAACTGCTAATTGGTAGCACTTCACTGAATCATGATTTTAGTTTGCGACTACATACCGAATCGCCACTTGGAAAGGGTGTGTTTAGGGCTTCCCTTCCAAATAGCGATTTGCAATGGGATGTATTAATGGGTGCTCACAAAAAAATAATATTTTAGCAACTGTTGAATGTAGTGGTATGGCATTCACAAACAGTAAGGTGCCCTAAAGAGACCCATTTCCCTTTGTGAATATTTAGAAAAACATTTTTTATGAGTAGGAAGTGATCCATGGGGCCACTGCTTAATTATAAAAAAGGTTTGTAAAAGTTTTCGTCTTTTTAAATGCAGGAAAACGGGATGCATTAAAAAATAATTGCTTTATTGGAAAGCAATCACAGACATGGTGGTCGGCTGATCCCAGCAAGTCACCATCCTGTGATTGTAGCCAATCGTAGTGGATCAGAATATGCGAGCTACCTCATGCATATTAATAAGGTAGGTATGATGAGGACCTACTAAAAATGGTGATTTAAATGTGCATTGACCTATTGTTACATATGTTGGTTTGCAAAATCAGAATCAATGCAGTCTTGACCTTAACCGCATGCGCGCTAGCGGGTTTTCCTGCTGCGCGCTGAAGATTCGAAATTCGCGGGTTACGTGACAAAGCCAGCTCGTCATGCGCGGAGCGCAGGTAACGCCCATGACGAGCTGGCTTTGTCATCCTCATCGAAGGGGTTAATGAATAGTGGCTGTTACATAAAAGATTTTTGCAATGTAAGTCAGATATCAGACTGTAAAAAGTTACAACCCACATAATTTACTCTAAATTCACATAGGATGGAACAGTTGTAAATACGTGACGTTAATATCCCATGACTGCATTTTCTATTCAGTCTGGATTAGACTGTGAGACCATACATTTTGAACCAGTGAGCGTTCCAATGAGTGTGACAAAGGATTGGTCTGGAAAACCCCAGGAAAGTGTGGTAACCACTACATGATTCACACCCATTTGTGCGGTGCCTTGACGACCTATCATGTCATCATAGGCGATGTAGATATTTAGTGCTGCGGAGCCCACATTATATTTGCTCATGAAGCTCTCACTGCTTCCTTACGGGGGAACAACTGCAAAAGCAGTCAACCCCAAGGAGGTACAACAAAGATGAAGAAAGCACACTTTACTGTCCTCTTGAAGGTGGCAACATGACCCATGTAAACTAAGGCCCAAGCAGGTAATGAGGCTAGAGGACAGGCAGCACACGTGTGTAGGACACAGGTGGCAAATTTAGACATAGGCAAGTGGGAGATGGAAGAGAGCATCATCAACCTCCTGCAGTGACAGCACTGTGCATTGGTGTCCATGTTTGACAAGGTCATTGCATACAGCATCCCTTCAGACCAGAGAAAGTCATGCATTTCAAGTGATAGTTTAGGTGTTGGACCACATGCCATTCAAATATAGCGAAAGCCATTTGCATAATGTGAATCAATGCGATCTCACTTGCGGTGAATGGATTGCAATCCAAGCTTCCGCTAATGACGAAAAGGAATAAGTAGTTTTTTAACGAAACAAAATCCTCACATCAGTGTAATATACATTGAGGAAAGGGCCTCAGAGCATAAAATCAGACACATTTGATGCCTTAGGTGATGTCATAGGTGATGGCTGACCGAATTGAAGACTTGCGACTCAAATAATCGCATAATATGAATGGAGAAGGGACCCAGAGAAAGATGCGACGGTCACTTCTATGCACCTACACTCTTAAATGTGTGAACTCAATGAAACTTGGGGTCATATTATCAAGACAGGCGATACAATTATCGCCGTTTTAGCAGCCGAAAACTGCAGCTAAAACGGCGATAATGTGCTTGATAATATGCTCTATGGAATTCCAATTGAAGCCCATGTTAAATGTCCTTCACATTTAACATGGGCTTCAATTGGAATTCCATAGAGCATATTATCAAGCCCATTATCGCCGTTTTAGCTGCAGTTTTCGGCCGCTAAAACGGCGATAATTGTATCGCCTGTCTTGATAATAATCCCCTTCGTTTTTCAAAGTCTAGATGAGCTGGGACAAATGTTTGAAATTGTTACAGTGCACAAGAGATCCCAGATGACCATGTCAAAAACCCGGATGCAGATATTCTGCAATCTTTTATCAGGGCAGGGACTTCGAATAGGCCGTGCCGGCTGTCTTGTCAGGTGCAGCCAGGGACAGTCAGGGTATCTTGCATACAAAGGCTGCCGTGACATAGCAGCATATGTGTTTCTTCTACCAGCAGGGGGGATTCCAGTACGTCTGTGCACGTGTTGGGAAGAGACTGTCTGCAGGCCGGTAGTCGCGCAGTTTGAGCCAAGCTCATCAGCTGCAAAAGATGCTAAGAAGATGTGTCATGCCTCGTTCGTTTATCACAGTGACCCAAAACATTACAAGGATGTGTAACCTTAGCTTGATGATGCTGCCTGTAGGAGTCAGTGCTTAATTTGTCCAAAAAAAATAAGTCCAAGGGCCCTTCCACCACACCTTGTACCACCCATTTCCACTGCTAGCGCTGCCAGTGACAGTACCTACACAACTACTAACCATCACACAGCTACAAGTGTGACATTTCAGCCTGTTCAAGCTCCTCTAAGCTATAAGAATGGCTCGGGCGGCAGGTATTACTTGTTTTTTTAATGTATATTGAATTCACAAACAACTGTTGTTCTGCTCATCTTTTAATTGCAAACCACTGTCTCAAATTAAGCACTGAGGTAGCGTACTTTTGTGTTTATCAGGAATCCTGGAACACTGTGGAGACAGTGCCACACAAGAAGTGTAGGGGTGTTCAAGAAGCAAAGCCAGTGTGTTATAAGCCCCAGTGCAAGATGGGAAATGGGCAGCCGCGGTTGGCAATAGGAGTTCCTGCAGGGCGGTGATGTGGGGTGGGGGAGGGGCAGGGTGGGGGTAGTAATGCATGGATTAAGGAGTTTAACGCGCACTGCATCCCATTTGGTGATGCAGTGCACGCAACGAAATTCGTTTTATTCATATATATGTTGACTTACCTGTTAAACTCCGTAATCCATACATTACTACCCCCCACCCTGCACCTCCCCCTCCCCACGTCACTACCCTTCAGGAACTCCTACTGCCGACCGCGGCTGGAAATGGGCCCCCTGACTGCTGTCTAATTTGAAAAATACAGCAATAACAGGGTTCCATTGACCCCCAGGCCTCTGGGCCCTGGTACCACTGCACCTGCTGCACTAGTTGACGATATGCCCCTGTATTACATGCATGTGATGACTGAAATTGAACACATTCCTGAGTAACAACATCTTCTCCACCTTTTTACAGATGCTAGTAAGGCCTGGTGCCCGTTTGTCTGAATATTAGCAAACGAAATCAAGGCGCGCATAGGTTGGGAAGGGAAAGCACGTGCGCCAAGGAAAGTGCGTTCTTTTGTGAATATTCAATAAGTACGAAGTGTCTGATGTTCACCTCATTTGCATTTTATTTTCCTGACCACCCCCAGAGATTCCACCAGGAACACTCTTGGCATGACCGTGCAAGTGCCACTGACGAGTTTAGAAAATCAACTGGGCTAGCTTAATGTATGCATGCATAAATTAAATTCACTGCGTGCAGAACTGGCGCTGTGAATGACTAACCATTATTGCAAGCAGTTTTCAAAGTTTATCTTTGTAAACTTTTGACTTGACATAGAAATGTTTTGTGCATTGACTCTAGGGCTTGCACATCATCAACTCCACAGCCTCGTACAAATATCTATATACTTTCAAAAACTTGTGGTTAGGGTCATTTTTATTGCAATGTTTTTGTTTATAAGATATTTTTACCTTCAGAGAGTAAACACACATATATTTAGAAATCACTTTTCATTACACTTTCACAATTTTGATACAATTAAACATTTTTGAGATGTAATTCTTACACTCAGTTGTTCATAAATTTGCCTTTTCAGGTTACTTTGGATTGCATTCAAATTGTGTTCTTTCATTTATATGTCCAATGTTGTTAATCCTATATTTTAATATATATCTATACAACTTTAACACTCAAAGCTATCAACTCCTTTATTCCTGGTAAGAATATTATATAAGCAAAATGTGTTTCTGCGAAAGCAACCTAAAACTAAAGTTTCACTTATCTGAGACTGAATTCTCAAACATGAATGTAATAAAATTCCCTCATGAACACAATTACACAATATGATTTTTTCCCATCCTCATGACATCAACTTTTTTAAGGTCTCACCTGCGTAGGCTGCGCATGCGCAGTCTTGCTGGCGAGATTTTATGTCTTTAGGTAGCTTACACTAGCGGGCTTTAAGCCCCGCCCCTCTTTTCCATTGGCTGGCGTCACCGTTTATGCTAATCGGTGGCGGGCCATTGGAAAAGAGATTTCTGAGACATTGAATTTTCTCTTTTTAAGCCGTCCCATTTGGACGGGCTCGTCTGCCTTCCTTCTGCCGTAAAAGGTTTCTTATCTTTATGGGGCCAAACACATGGCCCCATAAAGATAACAAACCTTTTACTTCTGAAGGAAAGCAGACCTAAAAAAAGAAAACTCCCTTCACTCACAAACCCTTGAAGCCTTTTCTTCTACAGCGCACGGACGGGGCTTCATCACAAGCAGAGAATACCTGCTATATCCAATGTTGACATTTTGTAAAAGAGTTTCAAAGGTGTTGTTCAGTTATGAACAAGTGGATCTTCTTTTAAAACAAAAGGTATGCATTTATATTTTTCATAAAGGGGTGTGAGGAGTTGTGGCCCCCCTTACCACCGCCACGCATGCGACCGAGGCGTCCTCAATATGAATAACTTTGGTTTCTCCGGTCTCTGGACTTCCAGGGATATCTCTGCTGGACGCTTTGCAGCGCTCAGCTGGGCTCGCTGTGGGGAGCAGTGCAGGCCATTATTTTCCCTCCCACCGCTGACAAGGGTCAGCCTCCCTGTCAACACAGGCCCTGACCTCTGCTAACGGTGTCAAAATATGATTATAGTAGAGGCCCCTAGGTGAACAAAAAGCTGCGTCCAACAATACGGGTAAACAAGGCCCGGATGCGTGCCTCAGAAAGGAGCCCTCGCCGGGAGCTGATTTTAAACCCAGTTTGGAAATACTCTGAAAAGATTTGTAAGGTAAAGTAGCAGTGCCTTCACAAATCATGAACGCGACAGCCCTATTCGAGGAGCTGGCAGGCGCGCAAGCATGGAGCTTAAAATACTACAACAATGGAAGCATATTTTTACAAAAGAGGTCATCTGTTGAGCTTAAGCTGTCACTACACTATTTTGGATTGAACATTAGTTTCAATTAAAGGGGAATAAATGCGCTGCCAGCCGGAGCTGCATGGCACCGCTGATGGGCGGCGGCAGGCTCATTAGCTGCATGCCTCATAGTTCTCTTTTAGGTGACATGTCTAAACCTATCTGCCCGCGCCAGCGCGCCCCCTAGGCTGTCCAGCGATGCGGGCGGTGTGCCATTGCATCCCAAGCACTCATGGCGGTTGATCTAGCCGGCCTGTCAATGTTCTCACCGCACGCAGGGCCCATTTACTTGCCTCGTGTGGCTCAGACAAGCACTGCAAGGCAAGTGTTTACACAAGTGGGGCACGGTCCATTTCCTTGAGCACTCTTCTTGGGGTGGGGGTGTCCACAGGGGGAACAGTCAGTGTCCTAGGTTCCGACAATGGGCTCACCCAGGTGCCTATTTAATATGGTAAGACACCCAAAACTGGGGTTCAGTGGGCCCCTCACATCCCCAGGCCCTTCACACTTCTGGGCTCCCGGTGCCACTGCACCAGCCGCACCCCTGACTGCCAAGCCCCTCAGTGAACGGACCACAAAGAGACAGCTTCCTGGATATCTCCTACCCACAGCAGCATAAAGAAAATCATTTAGGACCGTATTAAAATACATTTAGGAATTGTCGTGGACTGTTATCTCAGCGCGGACACGTGTTAGGAGGAATTCCCGTCTTCATCTGTGGTTGTGCGCTAGAGCTCACTTTAAAACCTGTCACCCTCGCCTCCAGGTGTGGCGGCGCTAGGCCTTGGGGTAAACAATTGCCCAGAGCGCAGGAAGCCCGCTTGGGAACAAGGGGCACTTGATACTTTCTGAAACCGCGCAGCATTTAGAACAGAACAAGCATTTTACAGTTCTCGACATACAAATGAGGGCTGGGGTGCTGCCAGCGGAATGCTGAGGGAAAACATGCGTCTGCGACGGTGCCAGCCCGGCCCAGTGCCCGCCGTGGCGAATCTCTGATCGGTGGCAAATCTGCACCATGGATGAGCGTGCGCGCGCCCTGAGAGGATAGACGATTACTGCAATAGGCCCTGTCCGGCAGCAGCCTCACGACTGGACGTCTATCGCGATAACTTTGCTCGGTCCTAGACAGGGGCAGGCTGGGATGAGTCGTAGCATGTTTTAAAACGATCAAGATTCTGCACATAAACAGTAAACTGAAATGAGGGGGTAATTTTCCTCCTCACGCAAGAGTAATGTGCATGTAAACAAACACTATTAATGAAATTACCCTTGGGGGATCGTGTTCTTCTTAAAATATGTGTTTATCATGCTTGTTTACTGGCCCTCAATGCCCTTCTGGGTCGGCCGTGCTCTTCAGGGTTCTGGTGCTGGCAGGCAGTAGCCCTCGGGGGAGGCCTCTTCGGACACCTCTGAGGCATGAATATTTCATCGAGCCTTGGGTTACGGAATACGATCCCGCCCACCTCTGCCCTGTTCTGGAGCCTGAAAGCCTAGCTCCATGGCGACGACACCCCCGCGGAATGCACCCCTCTGTGACTTGAAACTTAAATCCGAACAGTGGGTTTTTAGGATCGATAGGGCGAGGTAGAGCTCCCGATGTGCCTAAACAGCGTCTCTTTCTAGGTGACAGTGAATGAGGTACAGCCCCAGCGTCCCCCTGAAGCGAGCCACTGAACGCGGGCGCCATGGCGAAGATGCTGCAGGCCCAGGAGGCTGCCAAGATCTACCACACCAAAACGTGCAGAACACGCGCGCCATCGGCGTGCTCTGGGCAGTGTTCCCGATCTGCTACACCATCATCATGGTGGTGATCTTCATCCAGCCCTACTGGATCGGGGACAGCATCAACACTCCCCAGGCCGGCAACTTCGGCCTCTTCAGCTGCTGCATCGACAACACGCTCACCTCCGAACTCATATGCAAGGGCAGCACCCTGGACTTCGCCAGCATCCCTTCCGGGGCCTTTAAGACCACCATGTTCTTCGTGGGCATCTCCATGCTCTGCTTCGGCCTCGTCTTCTTCTGGAACTCGGCCACTGTCTACAAGGTGTGCGCCTGGATGCAGATGGCGGCCGGTGAGCTGGGCAGTGGGAGGGCGTGCACGCGTGCAAGGTGAGGGGGGCAGAAGGGGTTGTACTCCAGGACACGGCCCTCGTAGTAGGTACAATGCCTCGGGATGTCAGTAATTAGAGTGTCTTTACTACAGGTACAGTAAGGTAAAATAAGGTTTATTACTCTGTGCAGTGACAATGAAATGCATGGGGGGCATTGTAATCCCCCGAGGGACATTGACAGGAGTGCCTGGGTGCCCTTCATTCCCTGCAACGATACACTGAACTACGAAGCCAAAGATGCCAAGGTATGTTTATAGTAATGTGGAGCGATACATGCAGTGAAAAAGAACGTTTGAAACAGCCAGCCGCTCTAGCTCCCACTCCTAGCTTTGCATAACACTTGTGTTATAAACTGTGTTTCCTACTGTAGTATCTCTTGTCTGTACGCCAGCCCGTTCTCCTCTCTGTGCACTCGTAGCCAGCCTTCAGCCTTGTATAACACTCTCGCCCCGGAAACTGTTTCTAACTGTGGGCTCTCTTGCTCTCTTCGCCAGCCGCCTTTCTGATCCGTGCACTCTTAGTCAGTCTCCAGCCATGTATAACACTCTCTACTACTCACTCACTACTACTCACTCTCTGCTACTCACTCTCTACTACTCTCTACTCACTCTCTACTACTCACTTTATACTATTCTCTATGACTCACTTTCTACTACTCACTCTCTACAATCTACTACTCACTCTCTACTACTCACTCTCTGCTGCTCTCTAGTTACTCTCTACTACTCACTCTCTACTACGCACCCTCTACTACTCTCCTCTACTACTCACTCTCTACTACTCTCTACTACTCACTCTACTACTCTCTACTACTCACTTTATACTACTCTCTACTACTCTCTACGACTCACTCTACTAAAATCTACGACTCACTCTACTACTCTCTACTACTCACTCTACTAAAATCTACGACTCACTCTCTACTACTCAGTCTCTGCTACTCTCTACTCACTCTCTATGACTCACAATCTACTACTCACCTCTACTACTCACTCTCTACTACTCTCTACTACTCACTCTACTACTCTCTACTACTCGTTCTCTGCTACTCACTCTCTGCTACTCTCTACAACTCACTATCTACTATTCTCTATTACTCATTCTCTACTACTCACTCTCTACTACTCACTCTCTACTCTCTCTACTACTCACTCTCTACTACTTTCCTCTACTACTCACTCTCTACTACTCATGCTCTGCTACTCACTCTCTACTACTCACTCTCTACTACTCTCTGCTCACTCTACTACTCTCTACTACTAACTCTCTGCTACTCACTCTCTACTACTAACTCTCTGCTACTCACTCTCTACTACTCACTCTCTACTACTCACTCTACTACTATGCACTACTCATTTTATACTACTCTCTACTACTCACTCTACTACTCTCTACTACTCGTTCTCTGCTACTCACTCTCAGCTACTCTCTACAACTCACTATCTACTATTCTCTATTACTCATTCTCTACTACTCACTCTCTACTACTCACTCTCTACTCTCTCTACTACTCACTCTCTACTACTTTCCTCTACTACTCACTCTCTACTACTCATGCTCTGCTACTCACTCTCTACTACTCACTCTCTACTACTCTCTGCTCACTCTACTACTCTCTACTACTAACTCTCTGCTACTCACTCTCTACTACTCACTCTCTACTACTCACTCTACTACTATGCACTACTCACGTTATACTACTCTCTACTACTCACTCTCTGCTACTCTCTACTCACTCTCTACTACTCTCTACTACTCACTCTCTACTATTCTATATTACTCACTCTCTACTACTCACTATCTACTACTCACTCTCTACTCTCTCTACTACTCACTCTTTACTACTTTCCTCTGCTACTCACTCTCTACTACTTACTCTCTACTACTCACTCTACTACTCTCTATTACTCTCTACTACTCACTCTCTGCTATTCACTCTCTGCTACTCTCTGCTCACTCTACTACTCTCTACTACTAACTCTCTGCTACTCACTCTCTACTACTCACTCTACTACTATGCACTACTCACTTTATATTACTCTCTACTACTCACTCTACTACTCTCTACTACTCGTTCTCTGCTACTCAATCTCTGATACTCTCTACTCACTCTCTACTACTCACTCTCTACTACTCACTCTCTACTCTCTCTACTACTCACTCTCTACTACTTTCCTCTACTACTCATGCTCTGCTACTCACTCTCTACTACTCTCTACTCACTCTCTACAATGCTCTACTATTCAGTCTCTACTACTCTCTACTACTCACTCTCTGCTACTCACTCTGCTACTCTCTACTACTCACTCTCTACTACTCACTCTCTATTACTCACTCTCTACTACTCACTCTCTACTACTCACTATTTACTACTCTCCTCTACTTCTCACTGTCTACTACTCACTCTACTACTCACTTTACTACTCTCTACTACTCACTCTCTATTACTTACCCTATACTACTCACTATCTACTACTCACCCTTGACTACTCTCCTCTACTACTCACTCTACTACTCTCTATCACTCTATATGACTCACTCTACTACTCACTCTCTGGTTCTCACTCTCTACTACTCTCTACTCACTCTCTACTACTCACTCTCTACTACTGTCTATTCTCTACTACTCTACTACTCACTTTATACTACTCTCTACTATTCTCTTCTCTCTATGACTCACTCTCAACTACTCACTCTCTACTATTCTCTACTACTCACTCTACTACAATCTACTACTCACTCTCTGCTACTCACTCTCTACTACTCACTCTCTGCTACTCTCTACTACTCACTCTATTACTCACTCTCTACTACTCACTCTCTCTCTACTCTCTACTACTCACTCTACTACTCTCTACTACTCACTCTCTACTACTCACTAGCTGCTACTCACCCTACTACTCTCTACTACTCACGTTCTACTACTCTCTACTACTCACTCTACTACTCTCCTCTACTACTCTCTACTACTCACTCTACTACTCTGCACGACTCACTTTATACTACTCTCTACTACTCACCCTATACTACTCTACTTCTCACTCTACTACTCTCTACTACTCGCTCTCTGCTACTCACTCTCTGCTACTCTCTACTCTCTCTACTGATCTCTACTACTCACTCTCTACTATTCTCTATTACTCACTCTCTATTACTAATCTTCTATTATTCACTCTACTACTCACTCTCTACTCTCTCTACTACTCACTCTCTACTACTCTCCTCTACTACTCACTCTCTACTACTCACTCTACCACTCCCTATTATTCTCTACTACTCACTCTCTACTACTCATGCTCTGCTACTCACTCTCTACTGCTCTCTATAACTCTCTACTACTCACTTTCTACTACTCTCTACTACTCACTCTCCATTACTCTATACTACTCATGTTGTACTACCCACTCCCTACTACTCACTCTCTACTACTCTCTACTCTCTACTTCTCTACTACTCACGCTATACTACTCTCTTCTATTCTCTACTCTCTATGACTCACTCTCTACTACCCACTCTCTACTACTCTCTACTACTCACTCTACTACAATCTACTAACTCTACTACTCACTCTCTGCTACTCTCTACTACTGTACTACTCACTCTCTACTCACTCTACTACACACTCTCTACTACTCACTACTTACTACTCTCCTCTACTACTCACTCTCAACTACTCACTCTACTACTCACTCTACTACTCTCTACTACTCACTCTTTATTATTTAAACTCTACTACTCACTCTACTCACTGTCTACTACTCACTCTCTACTACTCTCCTCTACTACTCACTCACTACTACTCACTCTACTATTCACTCTACTACTCTATACTACTCACTCTACTACTCACTCTCCACTACTCACTTTCTACTACTCACTCTTTACTACTCACTCTCTACTACTCACCCTCTACTACTCACTCTCTACTACTTTTTACTCACTCTCTACTACTCATGTTCTACTACTCTCTACGACTCACTCTCTACTACTCACTCTACTAAAATCTACTACTCACTGTCTACAACTCACTCTCTGCTACTCACTCTCTATTACTCTATACTATTCACTCTGTACTACTCACTCTCTGCTACTCACTCTCTACTACTCCTACTCTCTCTCTACTAGTTTCTACTACTTACTCTCCACTACTCACTCTCTACTACTCTCTTTACTACAACCTACTACTCACTCTACTACAATTTACTACTCACTCTCTTCTACTCACTGTCTACTACTCTCTACTACTAATTCTGCTACTCACTCTCTGCTACTCACTCTCTATTACTCTATACTACTCACTCTCTGCTACTCACTCTTTGCTACTCGCTCTCTACTACCCTCTACTCTCTACTCACTCTCTACTACTTTCTACTACTCACTCTAAACTACTATCTATTACTCACTCTCTACTACTCACTCTACTACTCACTCTGTGCTGCTCACTCTGCTACTCACTCTGCTACTCACTCTCTACTACTCTCTATTACTCACTCTCTACTATTCATTCTCTTCTACTCTCTACTACTCACTCTCTACTAACCACTCTACTACTCTCTACTACTCACACTCTACTACTCACTCTCTACTGCTCACTCTATACTACTCACGCTCTACTCTCTACCTCTCTCTACTACTCTCTACCTCTCTACCTCTACCTCTCAGAATTACTAATATATGCATGCATACATATACATATATGCATACATATGCATGTTATGTACATGAAAATTTTGAAAAACACTAATAAAAGCGAAGCTAAACTGCTGCCTAATTACAAACAGGACTGCTTTAACTAAAACGAGGGCGAGACCTATTGCATTTTCAATGTTTGTTTGTCTTATTTTGCTCTCTAACCAGGACTAAATGTAAGTTGTCCACTCCTAATTGGTTAACATTATTTTTCACTTTCATCTTTCTTACTTTTCCTGATGATTTTACTGCTGCTTACTATATACCTATAGTAGTCATCATACTTATTGCTAAATTAATTCTTAAGTGTTTTTAACATGTATTTCCTCCAGAGAGGTGATAAAGATCTGTGTGATACAATTTACACTATCTTCATATTTTAATCATTTTTTTACTTCTAGATTTCATTGTACAGCAATTCAAACAACTGTATGAGTAGATAGTTATTTAACATTCCCATGCCATACATATTTATAATAAAAAAATCATGATCACCATTTTATATATGAAAAATAATGATAAAGGTTTTCATAAGCGAGATTTATTCTGAAACCCTGATCTGCATCTTTTTAGTTTCATGTTCTTACAGTCATGTGTTGTAGCTGATGCATGTTTAAGAGATTTGCACTCTGTTTTTTGGAATTATCTTGTAATATTTCACTTGATGTGACACTGGGTGCCAAGATTAGTCCCGACAAAAGGGTTCAGAACTCATTGTCCTACTCAACTTTTGCCTTAGTACCTGTCAGGAAAATATAGACGTCAACAGATATTTCTTCACCTTCTTTTTTTTCTCTGAATAAACCAGTTGGGCATCTACTTTACAATTCTATCATTGTATTTTTTACACAAGGTCATCTGATATATATTTGCGCACAGCTGTCTTGCATCCTTATCAGCACTTGTCCTCTATTGTTTATGCACATATTCATTACTATATATCCCGTGTCAGATATCTTTGTTTTGAAAATAATTCCAGCTTTTAAATGTGTTATATTTATAATTCTTTATGACTGATTTCCATGACACCATGGCATGTTCTCCCTGTTCCAAATGCACCCCCTCACGTCAACCCCATCTCATGACACCACATTTTTTAAAGACGAATCATTGATCCGTCACATACATACTTCTGTTTTACTATTTTAATAACATATATTAATAATGTAATGACCTTTTCAGAAGAAGTTTGCTGGTGACCTCCTGTCCTTAATAAAATCAGATTTCCTTTTGTCTGTTAAAGTATTTTGAGAGATATTGAAGGCAGTAGAGGCTCCTATGCAGCGCGTGCAACAAAATTCGTTTTATTTATTTATTTGTATACTTACCTCCGTTCGGCCATAATCCGGAGATTACTACCCCCCACCCTGCCCCTCCCCTGCGTCACCGCCTTGCAGCACTCCCTCCAGGAGCTGCTACTGATTGAAGGGACACAGGAGAGTAGTTATCAATAATGGTTGCTTACCCCAGCAGTGGAGGGGAAAGCAACCAAACTAGGGCATGGGAATTAATGTCCTTGCTTGCATTAGGGGCAATGGAGTTCTTACTACATAACTGATGAGACATAGGTTCAGCAACTTGGGTGATGTGCTGAGATGTAAGAAATGTGGTAAAAGGCAATGCTGTTTGGTGGTCCAAACATAATTGGGAGCAGTATAGACAAATGTTTATGCATACATGATTTACATGAAATCCAGTCTTTCAAATATACACGATCTGGATTGTGATGTTTGGCTAGATCATTTGAAAGGAAAGGAAAAGTCATATATGAAAAATAGAATTATGTGAAAAAAGAATTGGAATGTTCCCCCCTATGTTTTGGGTATTGCAATGTTGTTTAAGTCAGAATATCCGAGTTAGCGAATTAAAACAAAGTGAGAAAACCTCTTCAGGGACAGAAAAACTCACCAACAACAGGGACAGAAAATCCATAGGATTTAGATGCTGAAAAACAGCATCAAACAGTATGCAGCGTTCCCAAGGTACATTTACAGGGGCATAAATAAAAGTGGAATGGAAGGGGAAAACAAAATCCTTAAGACAGAAAGCTCAGGAGCCTCACCCAGTCTAAGCAAAAGTGCAGCAAGTGAAGGTCATCCCGGATACAGACAGGAACACTGAGACACAGGCATCATAGGGCGCGCAGGATGGCCCAAGCAAGAAACAGATGACGGGCAGAGCAGCAATGGGCCTTTAAGTAGTGCCAATGACACTACATTTGGACAACAATGAACAAAGTCAAAAGGACAGCTAGCCCAGGATGCAATGATAACTTGGTGGCATGCCCCTCTTGAATTTTAGTATGCCTTGAAGATCTGCAATCTAAGTCCTTGTTGCACTCTTCTGGCATCGTGTTTCATCGTTGTCATAGCACCTAGAAGCAATAGCACCTAGAAGCAATTACGTTTTTATGCGCGCTACACATATTTCTCAAACTTAAATCCTTCTAAATTCCCACACCTTGACCACAGCAGCAAGCAGAGAAGAAAGAACTACCACAATGACAGTCATGAACAGTACACTATATACAGAAAGCTGAGAGGATATGACACAGACATCAAGCCAGTGAGAAAACACCATCCTCGATGCAGGGAAAATGTCCACTCTGGGAAGAAAGAAATTGCCATAGCAAACTTCTGTATTTGGTAGCAAAAACCTAGACGAAGAAGCTCGATAACAACTGCAAAATAACTTTTGTGTAGTGTCAGAGCACAACAAGAGCAAAGCACATTTGAAATTCAATTATTGTCATGTGCCTCTGGCACTCCAGGGTTAATCTACGGCAAGGGCAGTGCGATAACTTCTGTAGGTATTCACAAATCAAGCAGCTAGCCCGTACTTGCTGAAATCCAAATGTGATGGTTGACCATGGTTTTGGTACTCCCTACCACAATCAAGAAATCCTTCATTTTCTTACTCGCTATTCGGGAAATCGTTCTCAACCAGTATTTTGACGGGTCTCAATATTGTGACCAGAATATTGAAGGGCAAAATATCTCCAAGTTAAAGGCAAAGAGGGTGGTATGGGTTTACTATTCTCCTCATCAATGTTCCTTTATTTTTCTTCAATAATTCTTTATTGAAATTTTAAGTGTAGCGCGCACAATTACCAATGCAAACAAAGGTTTTACAGAGAGATTAGTAAAAATTCAACCTCTCGGCCCGTGTTGGACAGTATTATCTCATAACAATAGCCCAATGAAACCCATGCTAGGGGAGCATGCCAAAATTAAACCTCAAATACAGGTTCCCTCAAATTCACCTATTGTAACCGGTATCTTAGAGAGTATCTTCCCCAGACAGTCTCCACTTTTACTTGTTGTCTCCTTAAAATGACGCGTCTCCGGGCCTCCTTTCGTCCAGTGCCACCAGACAGCAGAAATCCTCCTCATCTACGTACCTAGGAGATATAAGTATCACCAAGGCATGTATATGTGGATTATGGTGTAAAAAATATATACAAAACTTTTGTTTGATATTTTGTATCATATTATTATAATTATGGTCACAATATTGTGACACACCTATATTCTGGCTTCTACATTCCCACCCCACACCGTTTTTTTGTAAACCTAGTTAAAATGATAATGGCGAGGGCAAGTTATCACAAACCAATTAAGATAATGAATGAAAAAAAGCTCATGAAGATTGCCACATTTGTTTTGATCTTTCATTTTATTTTGATTATTCTTTTAGTGTCTTTGTCGAACTTGCCCTTCCGGTGTTTGGTGTTGAAAGGGCGCACAGATCATTCGCCAAAACCCACCACACGCTACTACTGGCCAACTGCTAATAAATGCAAGTCGAGCTTCTGGTGGCTGTTGTAGTGTTACAGTCATTTGGAAAAAATTGACATTATCTCAGAGGGTTGAGCACCTATCACCGTGATTTACATATAGTTTGCAGACTACGTTTGCAAAAAGAATCAAGGAGTGCAGTGTGAGCCGGGCACAACACAAAACTCTATATTCCATATTAGAACATTGGAATGTTGGGAGTGCCATTGAAAACAATGGAGTGCTCCGGGCTTATAATGGCTGGTATAAGCCTGGAGCTCCATCATTCCAATGTTTCTTTGTTCACAGCTCTGGCTGTGAACAAAGGCTTCAGGGAGCCTGAGGGGATTCCAATCCCCGCACGCTCCCAAAAGGCTTTTTTTTTTGGTTAGAACATTCTGTCCTCTAGTGACAGAATGTTCTAATAGCCTTATAGCCCTTCGTAGATGGGCTATACCGCTATTAAAGTCCCTCTCCCTTGTTAAAGGCCCTCGCCTTCAGCTCGGGCCTTTAACGCTGGAGAGGGCCTTTAATAGCCGGTATAGCCCTCTACAGCGGGCTATAAGGCTATATTATTATTCCGCTCATTAATAGCTGACATGCTTGCCATGTGGGGCAAGTGAAATACTTTATGTGTGCCTTTAAATATCCTGTGTTTCGGTTTTTGCCTTCATTGAATTTTTTTGCTCTGCCTACAGTTGTACAGCTGATCATGGATGTCATTAACGGGTCACCAAGGGTCGTAGCTGTGACCCCTGGTTTGCCACCTGCTACCCTCTGACCTCAGAGGTGGCAAAATTAGTGCCAGGAACACAGAGTCAGCTCGTCCTAATGGAGGTTGGTTAGGGCTCCACTTCCCTAGTTTTCTGTCCGTTTTTTATTTCACTAATAACGAATATTATTCACTATTAGTGTAATAAAAATGGAGTACAATCAGCTGGAATATGGCACCATATGGCAGCTAAGTTAAATAAGAATGTTTTTAAAAGTAGGTTGTATGCTTTCTCACCGGTGAAAGTGTGTTTATGTGAGAAAGAGTGTATGAATGTGTGTGTATGTGTAAGCATGCGTATATGAGTCAAAGTAAAAGTCAAATGGCATGTGATGTCACTTCTGCCTCTCCTGGCATTTTGCTGAACTGGCGCCCATGGAGCTAATGCTTCTCAAAGGCTATTGCACTGCAGGCTTTACACGCTTTTTATCCCTTCACGGAACTCGTAACTCAGCCTTATGTTTTACGTCTTGTGTAGCAGCGCCTCTCAAAGCACTTGGAAACATTCCACGTTCAATATTTCAGAATGCTGTCTGCTGTGGAACCCTGGGTGATGGTGAGGAGATCAGCCTGTTCTCTTCGCTTCAGCGGGGATGGCTTTTGAAGTGAAGTAATATGTCTTTTTCCAGTCATAAGACACTTTGAAACCACTAAACAGAACTGAAAAACAAGAGTAGGCTAAAGAAAGAAGTCCAAGTACATGTAGGAACAGAAAGAGGAGCAGAGGTCCCAGGGCAGATATATAGTGTATTGGAGTGATGGTGACGGGATAGTTAACGGTGTTCACAAACGGTAGTCTGGTTGGTCCAGTATGGGGTCATAGCAGATTTACACATAGTTTGTGTGTTAACTGAGAGTATTACCAATGGTCCAATACCAAAAATAAAGCCCTAACAGTATTACTGCGTGAATTACCATCCTTGGCAATGCTAGGTCCCCTCCTACCTGTATTTTGACAAAAGCACCATTTAACTGATTTGTTGCATAGCAGTCTTATATCTGTTAGTACAACCACTGCACAAGAGGAGAGAGGAGTGCCCGCTTTCACTTCCTGCCTCGGGCACTTTCCATGCATCTGTCATTGTATATTGTGTTGTATTTATAAAGCGCACATATTTCTTTTAGTAAGGATTCAAAGCACTGTTCTCAATTTACTTATTCTTCCCTACCAGAACGCTGTATTGTCCACAGTGAAAAGACCTTCTCCGTTTTGATTTGATTTTGATTTTTGATATTTATATAGCGCAGCAGTCACCCGAGGGCATCAAGGCACTAGAGAGAGGCTGTACATACCACAGAGTCTAGAAAAAAAGCAAAATAACTTCAGCTCACCGTTTAGCTGTGAACAGCCAGGTCTTAAGGGCTTTTCTGAACGGGCGCAGAAGAGGGATAGATCTAAGTGCCAGGGGTAGGGAATTCCAGAGCTTACTTGCTGTCACTGACAATGCCTTACCCCCCTCACTTACTCTTCTTGGTTCTTGGTACCAGTAGTTGCATTTGAAGTGAAGAGCGAAGTAATCGGCTACAGGAATGCCATTTGAACATGGTCTTCAGGCTTAAGGGATAGGAAGCATGCAGTGACTTATGGACCACACAAAGTGATTTAAAACTGATGCGTTGTTCAATGGGGAGCCAATGTAGATGTTCTAGTCCCTTCTTGGTGGATTGTTTTTTGGGAATGTCCAGAATGAGTCTTGCCAATGCATTCTGCAGTACCTGGAGTTTATGTTGTAAGCTCTAATTAGCAGCCAGGTACAGGGCATTGCAGTTATCAAGTCTGGACATTACCAGGGCCAGTGCTACCTGTATCCTAGCCGAGCGCTGGATAAAAGAGAAGATTTTTTTTAACATCCTTATGAGCCAGGAGCATGTAGAGATGGTACGATTCACTTGGGCATGGAAGCTAAGTTCAGTGTCCATCAGGACGCCCAGGTTCTTAGCCTTTTCGTCCTCCACCTTGGCGGTTTTCATCCGAGCCTCATCGCTGCTGGTCTACTCCTTTGTTCTCCTTACTGTCCATCTCCCCAAGCCGACCCCCCCTTAGGTCTCCTTTTAACCTTTCCCCCTCCACCTTCTATGCCCCATTGGACGTGTGTCTTGGCTATGCTATGCGCTAACTAACTCATGTTATTGTTTTAATCACTGTTTTTCTCATTTGTTATACTTGCTCTTGTAACTGATGCAATTTTGTAACTTGCTGATCCTCATGTAAAGCGCTCTGATACCTCTGGGTCTAGCCAGCCTTATATAAAACACTGCAAATAAATAAAAAGAGTTAAGGTAGGTGCCGGCCGGCGGGGGAGAGCCTCCAGCTCACATCCTCTCAGCAACAAGGCACCCCAGCCGAACCAGCGGCCATGATGGCATAGGCTCTGCAAGCACTTCCTCTGGAAACTCAGAGGGTGAGCAGCAGGCCATGAAAATTGCTTGGGGGAAGGAAGACGCCGGAGCACGTAGGTGTAGGCAGCAGAAGGGAAGAGGAAGAGAAAATCCCGGGCCAAGTGCCAAAGGCAGTCCCCAGTCGGAGAAGCTCCCGGCCGGAGCTCCTCACACAGCGGCCATCTTGCCATAGAAACATAGGGCTAGATGTAGGTAATTTCTATTTACCGATTCCTAAATACCTAATTTTACCGATTCAGTATTTAAGAATCGGTAAATAGAAGTAGGTAAAAAATCGGTCAAATTTACAGATTCGGTAATATTCGTAATTACCGATTCGGTATTTACAGATTCGGTAATAAGGAATACCTTCTTATTCATTCCTAAGGGCCTAGAGGCCCATAGGAATGAATGGGAAGCCATTCACTATTACCGATTCGGTAAATACCGAATCGGTAATAGGGGGAGCATATTCAAGGGTGGCAGGGTGTCACATTGACACCCTGTTGCACCCCTGAATCGTGTATGTGTACACAGGTGGCGCACATACATGCCCTGAGGGCATGTATGTCTGCCACATGGCACTTTTAAAAAAGCCCAAAATTGCTTTTTTAAAGGTATTCGTTATTTTGGTGGTAAATAATGAATCCTTAAACCAAAAATGCACTCACTTGAGTGCTCCCTACATAGGATTTAAGGATTCGGTAATTTACTGATTCCTTAAATTAAGGAATCGGTAAATTACCGAATCCTTAAATCCAGCCTCCTACATCGCAAAGGGCTAAATACCGGTCAGTAATGGGAAATTTACCGATTTTCGGCAGTTACCGACCGGTATTTGCCCACCTACATCTAGCTCCTGATAGAGGTCTAACTTAATTCCTGTAATCTTTTGGCCATCATTCAAATTCCTCTCTTTCGTCGGGAAAACACACAATGCGAGCTCCATACAGTATTGCACACATATGCAGTTTGTTCTCTGTGACTGGAAATGTATCCAATATAATTACTATAAATACATTATTACAAAGTGTCCTCTCTTTATTAGTTACCAGCAGGCAAATTAGCTAAAATTGTTCTGACCATAGATGTCACTCACTGGTGGAAGTTTCATCTCCGTAGAGAATGCCAATGACAATGACAGCAGAATATCCACCCCATGGCTCGCAGAATTATGTGGTGGAAAGATGGGCACATTCATAACTTTCTGGATATTCTCAAACATTGACAATGCTTTTGACAAACTAACTCCACTTAACATGGTCAAGTATCCTCAGCAGTACTTTAATACTAAGCATTCAGATGAACGAACTTCTTCACCGGAATTAATATAGTCCATGTGAAGGAAAAGTGGTGAAAAGAACATCTGCACAACCGGCACTTTACCTATTTTCACAACTGAAGGTTTTCCAATATGCAACTACAGAAAGGGGGAAGAAAGCAGTAAAGTGATTGGAAATCTACAAAAATCCATAGATTTCAAGAAGTTTGCTTAAGGGCGTTACACATTCCAGAGAGTTGTAAATTTGTGCAGATTGTGAATGTACAGATAAGACTGCTGGGTTTTTCATTATTCTTTTGTGAACTAGGTTCTTAATACATAGCTGGAGAATTTCAGATGGTACATTTGTAGGTTTAGCAGAAACAAATGTCAGTTAACTTATGTTTGGTTTAATTTGCATTCGCAATTCTACCAATGAAATGTACCAAAGAGTCTTCTCTTTCTTCAAGGTCTTTTTTGAGTAAGTACAAACAGATAAATTTCACAGGAAATGAACTCCACTCCGAACCATCCGAAATGGATGAATTAGAAATAAAATAAAAAAGGTTTCTAATAACCTCAGAAATTGACTAATGGTAAGAAGAAATGTCCGAACAAAATCGCGGACATTCATAACAGCTTTGAAAATCTACCCGAAGAACAGACCACTCCACCCACCTCCGAACCAAAACAGCACTCTCACAACCTTTGCACCTGGAACCCAATCACTACTGAAGACACCATCCGTCTGATGAACTCCATCCACTCAGGCTCACCCACTGACCTATGCCCCCACCACATCTTCAACAAGGCAGACTCCATCATCGCACCCCATCTCCGCGATGTCATCAACTGCTCCTTCAACTCCGCTACCTTCCCAGATAGCTGGAAACATGCCGAACTCAGCGCCCTCCTGAAGAACCCCACAGCGGACCCCTCTGAACTTAAAAACTACCGCCCCATCTCACTGCTCCCCTTCCCGGCCAAAGTCATCGAGAAAGCTGTCAATAGTCAGCTCGCCGCCTTCCTTGAATCCAACAATTCACTCGACCCTCACAGTCTGGCTTTCGAGTCAAACACAGCACCGAAACCGCCCTCATCGCTGCTACAGACGACATCCGAACGCTATTGGACAACGGAGAAACAGTTGCCCTCATCCTACTTGACCTCTCCGCCGCCTTCGACACAGTCTGTCATAACACCCTCATACAACGCCTCAGCAACGTCGGAATACAAGGAAAAGCGTTGGACTGGATCATCTCGTTCCTCGCCGGAAGAACCCAGAAAGTCCGCCTTCCCCCATTCAAATCAGAGGCCACCAAAGTCATCTGCGGCGTACCAGAAGGATCATCACTCAGTCCCACCCTCTTCAACGTGTACATGAGTCCCCTCACAACCATCGCGTGTCAACACAACCTCAACATCATCTCCTACGCTGACGACACCCAGCTAATCCTCTCCCTCACCAAAGACCCCAACACCGCCAAAACCAATCTACACGAAGGAATGAAAAAAGTAGCCGAATGGATGAAGAACAGCCGTTTAAAATTAAACTCTGACAAAACGGAAGTCCTCATCTTAGGATCGTCCCCCTCTGCATGGGACGACTCATGGTGGCCACCGGCTCTGGGCACAGCACCCGTACCCACAGATCACGCACGGAAGCTGGACTTCATCCTAGACTCCTCCCTCTCGATGACCAGACAAGTCAACGCCGTCTCATCATCATGCTTCAACATCCTACGCATGCTCAAAAAAATATTCCGCTGGATCCCTACCGAAACAAGAAAGACAGTCACCCACGCACTAGTCACTAGCCGACTAGATTATGGAAACACCCTTTACGCCGGAACCACAGCCAAACTACAGAAAAAACTCCAACGCATCCAAAACGCCTCAGCCAGACTCATACTGGACATCCCCCGTCAAGATCACATTTACGGTCACCTGAAAGATCTGCACTGGCTTCCCGTCAACAAGAGAATAACGTTCCGTCTCCTCACCCACGCACACAAAGCCCTCTACGACCTAGGACCCGAATGCCTCAACAAACGACTGTCCTTCTACACACCCACCCGCCAACTACGGTCATCCAATCAAGCCCTCGCCGCTATTCCGCGCATCAATAGATCCACCATGGGAGGAAGATCCTTCTCCTACTTAGCGGCCAGGACCTGGAATTCTCTCCCCACTCACCTCCGCCTTGCCCAGAACCACCTCTCCTTCAGAAAACAGCTAAAAACCTGGCTATTCGATAAGTAATGCACTCATCCTCCCCCAAGCGCCTTGAGACCCTCTGGGTGAGTAGTGCGCTATACAAATTACTGAACTTGAACTTGAACTCGAATGAGGTCCAGAAAGAGAATTGGTAAGGCTAACACCAAGATAACTCTGATTTCCATCTGTTTGAATAATATTATATTTGAAATATTTCTTGCTTTTTCTCGAAGGCTATTAATGTTTATCCTCCACAATATCACCTTGTATTAACCGCAAGGATATTCCGTTATTTGTAAAACAACCACATTGAGAAGGCTAGAATGTCATCAATCACCCCTGAACAGGTGCATCAGTGACACTCAAATCCAAAGAGTTGATTACAATCTAATTGACATAAACAATGTGAACCAAACAAAAGACATCAACTCAGAATTCTCATTTGGCATTGCTTTAACTCATTCCTTCATTCCCCGAAACTCCGGCATGAAGCAGTGCTGTGTCTGAAGTACGTATTGGCAGAGTTGTTCCTTCATACCTTTTTGGCCTATTCAGAGAGAGTACACTCATATATGACAGGAGAATAGCTTACTGGAATCAGGTTGGTGAGTGTTTGGCCTTATTGGACCTGGTTGTGTCCTCATTCTCATGTAACCATTAATATTCTATTTTTAACCTTTTGATAATACCTTTAAAATGTTTGGAAGCTGTAGTTCATCCTCTTTGCTACCCACTTACTGTTGGTGCCACATAACTGCAATGTATTTTAAAGAAGCATGATGCTCTATTACATTCTCTTACATTGAGGCTTATAACCTATCTAAGTACACAGTACACAGTTATTGGCAGTTGTTGTCTACTTTGTGGTTCTTTCAGTGGAACATAGTTCTATGTTCCTCATTTTCCCATTCCTGCCTTGATTTTCTTTGCAGAGTACCTTGGGTACTGAGTAATTTTACCAGCCACTATAGTTTGCCACCCGCTTACGCAGAAGCTTTTTTTTTCAACACAACAATAATTCGCATAATTTGGCCCTGCACCTTCTGAGGTTCTAAATTATTCAGACAATGTTTTTGTGTTGTGGGCTGGCAGGTCCTCATTAGCATGGATCTGGTCAGGCAGGATAAATCAATCATGCAGGGAAAAATTCATGGACTGGGATGCTTGTCACCTCCTGTTAACTCATAAGCTAAAACCTTGGCCCGACTCGCAGTCTCAACTGGGAGGCGTGTGGACGACATTGCTGGCAGATGGCAACCCTCCACAATGTGCCCAAAGGATCTCTGTGAGAGTCAGAGGGGGGAACCATCTTGAAAGGAAGTTTTGGAGCTCACAGTAATGGCGTGCGGATAAAAGGAGGTCATGCTGCGCGGCTCTTTGAAAGCGCGCTCTTAGATCTGTTGGTTTGAGGGGCATCATCGGTGGCCTGCGACTCAATGCTATGCTTCAGGCACTGGGACACAACCGAAGGGAGATGAGCACTCTTTTGTACTTCGTGCCCTTTTTTATCACGACAACCTTCCACAGTTCAACCATGTTTATGCTGAGCCCTGTCTTGTTTGGTAACATACTAATTGCTTGGCCCGAGGTCACCATGCCTTTTATGTGCAGGCACGGAGAGGCATTCGATTTTTTCTTTCAATTTGTCAATTTAGTAGTAGAGAAATTCCAAAATGCTTGCTTAGAAAAAAAAAAGATGACAGATTCATGCATGCGTTCACTGTATGGCGTGCTGCACACAGAGGGTATTGGGACATGGACTGCTAGGCTGGCATGTCATGTTTGTTGGGGACTCAGCTAGCTTCATCCTTTCTTAAAGAAACAACTAATCTTTATTCAACTTGTAAAAGGACACTGACTCCCGCCCATAATGTTATAGCTTGAGTCTGTCATCATTTATCCCGTACTTTTGTTGCTTACCACAGCAAAAA